>NC_052074.1:6931945-7579445 GCF_015852505.1 Tachyglossus aculeatus
AAATAAATAGAGTAATACGTACAAACATATATACATATATACAGGTGCTGTGGGGAAGGGAAGGAGGTAATATGTATACATGTACATATGTATATATTTATTCTATTTATTTTATTTTGTTAATATGTTTCGTTTTGTTCTGTGTCTCCCCCTTCTAGACTGTGAGCCCGCTGTTGGGTAGGGACCGTCTCTCTATGTTGCCAACTTGGACTTCCCAAGCACTTAGTACAGTGCTCTGCACCCAGTAAGCGCTCAATAAAAACGATTGAATGAATGAATGAATGACTAATCAAAATCACACTAATTCTCTACTTTGAGCACAAGCCCCATATTAACCTTTTAGCAGCGGGTGCTGCTTTGCTGCGTTGCAAAATCAGCTTTATTTAGCCGCAGGAGCAGAGTTAACTTATCTTTCCCTGGGCTTGGTGAGAAGCGGATCCTGGAGGGGTCCAGAGGAGGGAGGGTCAGGAGTGGACGGAGCGGGAGGGAAAGCACGCCGGCGCCGGACCGTAGAAAAGGCAAGTGAAAGAAGGAGGAAGGGTGAGCCCTGGGAGAGTCAAGCTCCTCTATGGAAGCCATCATCATCATCATCATCAATCGTATTTATTGAGCGCTTACTATGTGCAGAGCACTGTACTAAGCGCTTGGGAAGTACAAATTGGCAACACATAGAGACAGTCCCTACCCAACAGTGGGCTCACAGTCTAAACGGGGGAGACAGAGAACAAAACCAAACATACTAACAAAATAAAATAAATAGAATAGATATGTACAAATAAAATAAATAAATAAATAAATGGAGTAATAAATATGTACAAACATATATACATATATACAGGTGCACATGTATACATATATAAGCCATCCGCCAGAAGGGGAGTAAAATTATCCAAAAAAGGTCAAATAGTCTTATCACCTGTGCAAAAAAGCACACATCAAACCTGGCTAATTTGCAATATTTACTCCCACCTCCACACATCCTCCCTCTCTTTCTTTCTCTCTCCCTCTCTCTCATATAGCCAGTTAACTGGCTATATACAGTCTTCTAAATGGTAAACCCGGTGTGAGCAGGGATTGTTCTCTTTATTGCTGGACTGTATTTTCCGAGTGCTTAGTACAGTGCTCAGCACACAGTAAGCACTCAATAAATGCGACTGAATGAAAGGAAGACACAAGGCAGGAAGTGTAGAAAACCTACGGGAACGAGTCGGGGTACGGCAGAGGACCCTTTCCCATTGAGGCCGGGCTGGGAGGGATCATAATAAATATTATTATTTATTAATAATAAAGAATAAATTTATTATTATTATTATTTATAAGGGATGGTAAATATTACTCTATTTATTTATTTTACTTGTACATATTTATTCAATTTATTTTATTCTGTTAATATGTTTTGTTTTGTTCTCTGTCTCCCCCTTCTAGACTGTGAGCCCACTGTTGGGTAGGGACCGTCTCTATGTGTTGCCTTCCTCTCCGCCTCGTCCCCCCTCCATCCCCCCCCATCTTACCTCCTTCCCTTCCCCACAGCACCTGCATATATGTATATATGTTTGTACGTATTTATTACTCTATTTATTTATTTATTTTACTTGTACATATCTATTCTATTTATTTTATTTTGTTACTATGTTTGGTTTTGTTCTCCGTCTCCCCCTTTCAGACTGTGAGCCCACTGTTGGGTAGGGACTGTCTCTATATGTTGCCAATTTGTACTTCCCAAGCGCTTAGTACAGTGCTCTGCACATAGTAAGCGCTCAATAAATACGATTGATGATGATGATGATGATGATGTACAGTCTTCTAAACGGTAAACCCGGTGTGAGCAGGGATTGTCTCTCTTTATTGCTGGACTGTACTTCCCGAGTGCTTAGTACAGTGCTCAGCACACAGTAAGCACTCAATAAATGTGACTGAATGAAAGGAAGACACAAGGCAGGAAGTGTAGAAAACCTACGGGAACAAGTCAGGGTACGGCAGAGGACCCTTTCCCATTAAGGCCGGGCTGGGAGAGCTCATAATAAATATTATTATTTATTAACAATAAATAATAAATTTATCATCATCATCAATCGCATTTATTGAGCGCTTACTGTGTGCAGAGCACTGTACTAAGTGCTTGGGAAGTACAAGTTGGCAACATATAGAGACAGTCCCTACCCAACAGCGGGCTCACAGTCTAAAAATTTATGTATTTATTATTATTTATAAGGGATAATAAATATTACTATTATAATTATATTATATGAATTACTATTATTATAATTACTATATTATATTACTAGTAATATTTATTATTTATTTATCTTACTTGTACATATTTATTCTATTTATTTTATTCTGTTAATATGTTTTGTTTTGTTCTCTGTCTCCCCCTTCTAGACCGTGAGCCCGCTGTTGGGTAGGGACCGTCTCTATGTGTTGCCAACTTGTACTTCCCAGGCGCTTAGTCCAGTGCTCTGCACACAGTAAGCGCTCAATAAATACGATTCAATGAATGAATGAATGAATGAATGAATGAATCCAGAATGTCCATTTTCCACTAAGGTTGAGCCTCGGAAGGGTGATATCCCCTGAGACTCGGGGAGACAGAGACCCATGGCCAGGATCTTGTATTTTCTTTTTCCACAAAGTAAACCAAAAAAAGCACAGAGCGAACCTATTTCCCAATCCTTTCCCCTTGTTTCACACCAACCTATGACAATTCTTCGCATAGTGGCACTACGGCTGGGTTTTTCTGGTTCCACCACCCAGGTGTTCTCATCAATTTCATCCACCGTATCCCAGAATGACTTCAGTGACTCCGCGGCCGCCAAAAACTGTCGGTGAACGCTGGCTAGGGAGCTCTGCGAAAAGATGAAACCTGAGCGAGTCACGTGGCTCTTGACCACAAGACAACACAAAAATGAGATTTTTGCTCCACGCCGGCGAAGTGGCCAGGTTTTCGGATCAAATATTGCTCGGGTAGGGGTCAACTGCTCTCGCCGTTGGAATTGCCAGGACTTTCATTTACATTTACCTCTATTAGAGGAAGAGAAGAGGATTCTTAAGGTCAAACTTTCCATAGGGGGATATATTAGGATGCATCACTACATTAACGGTAGAGTTTGCCACTATCGCAAGTACACGTATTTATGCACCTAATCTACCATATATTAAGGCATAACATAAAACTGTAGGGCGAAAACAATTTTAGCAACTTCCTTGTTTCCGTCACGATCAAACATTAGGCACTGTGCTGTCTAATTAAGCTAGATCTATTTAAAATGTGGTACGCATAAAACTTTTTACATACTTCACTGGGCAAAAAGCATGGGATGAGTTTTATATTTCTTCTGTGAAATGCAAATGGGAATTACAAATATGATTCTTCTGTACATTTAACTTTTACCCAATCTCTGAATTCAGTGTTTCAGACACTACACATTAGTGAGAATTTACTTAAACACATTTCTTGAAAATGAGAATTAAAGTATATAGCACTGCATGGGTGATTCAAAATTTCATTTTGATATAAAAAATTAACAGATCCAGAGTTGCCCCAAGACATCGTTCCGGGCGTTTGACAGGGCTAACAACTTTTCTAGGGATTTCTTTATTTGACGGGGTGATGGATCGCTGAATACAATTATCCCAAGACCACCTAAAAGGAGGATTCAAAGTTGGAACTCCCATAAACTATTCTTAAAAAGAGCAGAGTAATAATTCCTGGCTAAGATGTTTATTTATCCTTACTGAAGAGCCAAGAAAGCGTACGGTAATTAATGGAAAATATTACCCATTTGGTCACCCATAGGAAATCCGCTAGGATGGGTGTGATGATCAATAAATCTATTAGATTAAGGGGTTTTAATCATGCTTATTTTAGAAAAGGCTGCTAGGGGAAATAACTTTGTTTTCCAGCCTGGGGCAGGGTTGGGAGCTGCTACTTATCCAAGAATTTGCGTTAGCTAAGAGTCAGGGGCAGGGACTGTGTCTATCAACTTAGTGTGGCTCAGTGGAAAGAGCCCGGGCTTTGGAGTCAGAGTTCATGGGTTCGAATCCCGCCTCCGCCAACTGTCAGCTGTGTGACTTTGGGCAAGTCACTTCACTTCTCTGGGCCTCAGTTACCTCATCTGTAAAATGGGGGATAAGACTGTGAGCCCCCCGTGGGACAACCTGATAATAATAATGATGATGGCATTTATTAAGCGCTTACTATGTGCAAAGCACTGTTCTAAGCGCTGGGGGGGGAATACAAGGTGATCAGGTTGTCAATCAATCAATCATATTTATTGAGTGCAGAGCACTGTACTAAGCGCTTGGGAAGTAAAAGTTGGCAACATATAGAGACAGTCCCTACCCAAGAGTGGGCTCACAGTCTAGAAGGGGGAGACAGACAACAAAACCAAACATACTAACAAAATAAAATAAATAGAATAGATATGTACAAGTAAAATAGAGTAATAAATATGCACAGACATTTATACACATATACAGGTGCTGTGGGGAAGGGAAGGAGGTAAGATGGAGGGATGGAGAGGGGGACGAGGGGGAGAGGAAGGAAGGGGCTCAGTGTGGGAAGGCCTCCTGGAGGAGGTGAGCTCTCAGCAGGGCCTTGAAGGGAGGAAGAGAGCGAGCTTGGCGGATGGGCAGAGGGATTGGGGGCATTCCGGGCCCGGGGGAGGACGTGGGCCGGGGGTCGATGGCCGGACAGGCGAGAACGAGGTACGGGGAGGAGATGAGCGGCGGAGGAGCAGAGGGTGCGGGCTGGGCTGGAGAAGGACAGAAGGGAGGTGAGGGAGGAGGGGGTGAGGGGATGGACAGCCTTGAAGCCCAGGGTGAGGAGTTTCTGCCTGATGTGCAGATTGATTGGTTGTCCCACGTAGGGCTCACAGTCTTAATCCCCATTTTACAGATGAGGTAACTGAGGCTCAGAGAAGTCAAGTGACTTGCCCAAGTCACTAACCTCTGCGGACCCCCGTCCACCTGGAAAATGGGGATGATAAATACTAGCCTTTGCCCACCACACAAGGGTGTTGGGATGAGTAATGGGATTTTTTTAAAAAAGGAGATTTCCTTGTGTATTTTCCCAAACGTAAGTAGAGTGCTTTGAACATAGCAGACGTTCAGGAAATAACCCTACTCCAACTCTCTCTGCAAAAACCATTAACGGCATCAACGACAGTTTCATTGGCTGGAATTTGAAGTTGTCGCTCTTGCCTAGACTCAGAAAACACTCCACTAGGCATTAAGAAAGAATGAACCAACACACAGATAGACTTATATGTGATAGGCCCCACTGAGAGCTCACCTCCTCCAGGAGGCCTTCCCAGACTGAGCCCCTTCCTTCCTCTCCCCCTCGTCCCCCTCTCCATCCCCCCATCTTACCTCCTTCCCTTCCCCACAGCACCTGTATATATGTATACATGTTTGTACATATTTATTACTCTATTTATTTATTTATTTTACCTGTACATATCTATTCTATTTTATTTTGTTAGTATGTTTGGTTTTGTCTCCCCCTTTTAGACTGTGAGCCCGCTGTTGGGTAGGGACCGTCTCTATATGTTGCCAACTTGTACTTCCCAAGCGCTTAGTACAGTGCTCTGCACACAGTAAGTGCTCAATAAATACGATTGATGATGATGATGATAGGCTGAGGGCACTGGGAGACAGAGGACTGCTGATCGAAGGCCCTAAAATTAAAGCAAACAAACCAACATTTCGGGCAAAGACCGCGCTGACAAGAGCTGAGCGCATCCGAAGAGTGCACATTTGCCGGGCTGCCCAGGCCAACAGCTTTTTTTTTGCTTTTGCTGTCGCTTTTTATGGTATTTGTTAAGCGCTTACTATGTGTCGGGCACCGTGTTAATAATAATAATAATGTTGGCATTTGTTCAGCGCTTACTATGTGCAAAGCACTGTTCTAAGCGCTGGGGGGATACCAAGTGATCAGGTTGTCCCACGTGGGGCTCACAGTCTTAATCCCCATTTTACAGATGAGGGAACTGAGGCTCAGAAAATTTAAGTGACTTGCCCAAGGTCACACAGCAGACATGTGGAGGAGCCGGGATTCAAACCCATGACCTCTGACTCCAAAGCCCATGCTCCTTCCACTGAGCCACGCTGCTTCTCCAATGTATTAAGCATTTAAGCGCTTACTACAGTGCTCCGCACACAGTAAGCGCTCAATAAATACGATTGAATGAATTAAGGCGATCGGGTTGGACACAATCCAGGCCCAACATGGGGCTCACAACTTTAACCCCCATTTTACGGATGAGGAAACCGAGGCATAGAAAAGTTAACGGACTTGCACAGGGTCCTCCGGCAGAGAAGCGGAGGACGCGGGATTAGAACCCAGGTCCTCTGACTCCGAGATCTCGATCATGGCTCCGTGACATTTTCCTTCACGAGCACCGCATTTTCTCCCTTCCGTCCCTTTCCCCAGTCCGGTCCGTCAACTCTGCTCTGTCGTTTTATTGAAAGATATTTATTTTCCGAAATCTAGTTGGAAAGTTTAAATGACCTACTGACGGTGCCTTGAGACCTTAGGAGGGAAGGCAACACATAACAAATAAATTAACCCAAACCTCGGGGCCTAGCGTTTTCTCCCGGGCCTCGGGGTGACAATCGCACAAATGGAACAGCAAATGGATTATATTCTGTAGCACTTGAAGCACCGTCACAAAAAAAGGATTACGGGGTTGTGGGAAGAGAACGTCAAAGGCAATTTTTCTAAGATTTGCTCGGTAATTGACGCAGCTGATTTTCCTGTCTTTTGTGACCCAACAAACCAAAGAAAAATAACATTGTAAATACTGAACTCCTAAGCCCCTCCAGCCCCACCCCAAAAGGAAGTTTCAAGCATTTAAAAATCATCATCAATCGTATTTATTGAGCGCTTACTATGTGCAGAGCACTGTACTAAGCGCTTGGGAAGTACAAATTGGCAACAATACCTCCCAAGCGCTTAGTACAGTGCTCTGCACACTGTGAGCGCTCAATAAATACGATTGATTGATTAAAAATCAGAGTTTTTGCCTGACGTCTGCCGCCTGAAATCTTAGGCACAGTGGTTTCCCAGCTTCAGATCAACACCATGCGCTTAGCCTGGTCAGCTAAGAGTGTGAGGAGGTATGTGTTCATTCACTGATTCATTCAATCGTATTTATTGAGCGCTTACTGTGTGCAGAGCGCTGTACTAAGCGCTTGGGAAGTACAAGTTGGCAACATATGGAGACGGTCCCTACCCAACAACGGGCCCACGGTCTAGAAGACGGGCTCCATCATCGCGTACTGTCTTGGTACTGTAAAAAGCCCGACCTCAAAACGTGCTGGAGATGGGGACTATCACAGAGGTCGTCTTTATGAACACTCCTCCCGACACCCACACACAAACACACCCACACACCTGTTTTGAGCCACTTTCACTCATTCATTCGTTCCCCGGTGCACGTGCCTTCACTAGGTGCTCTGCAAAGTAATTCACCCTAGCTCTGGGCCCCGTTCCCTAGGAAGGGAACTTAAGTTGCCAACTTGTACTTCCCAAGCGCTTAGTACAGTGCTCTGCACACAATAAGCGCTCAATAAATACGATTGAATGAATGAATGAATGACCATATAAAATAGACAACAGCACCTTCAGCTTGCCCAGCTTGAAAACACCGCATAAGCTTCGTAAAAGAGCGCTACACATGCTCCTGGGGGCGTCGGGGCAGACTAGGTTGGCTGCGTGTGGATGGGAAGGAGCATGTACGTGTAGGATTGTGAGGAGCCATGTGTCTGTGCTAAGGACGTACGTGCCAGCAGATAAACTAATTAGTACAGCTGTGATCTGCTTGTAGAAACACGAAAAAATAAAGTAAAACAATGATGGCATTTGTTAAGCGCTTACTATGTGCGAAACACTGTTCTAAGCGCTGGGTAGATACAAGGTCATCAGGTTGTCCCACGTGGGGCTCACATTCTTAATCCCCATTTTACAGATGAGGGAACTGAGGCCCCGACAAGTGAAGTGACTTGCCCAAAGTCACACAACTGACAAGTGGCAGGGTGGGATTAGAACCCACGACCTCCGACTCCCAAGCCCGTTCTCTTTCATTCATTTATTCATTCAATCGTATTTATTGAGCGCTTACTGTGTGCAGAGCACTGGACTAAGCGCTTGGGGAAGTCCAAGTTGGCAATATATAGAGATGGTCCCTACCCAACAGCGGGCTCACAGTCTAGAAGGGGGAGACAGACAACAAAACAAAACATATTAACAAAATAAAATAAATAGAATAAATCTGTACAAATAAAATAGAGTAATAAATACATACAAACATATATACATATATAGTGGCTTTCCGCTAAGCCACGCTGCTCCTTCATAAAACCAGTGTGTTTTATGCTGACCCAAGCCCTTGTACTTTCCCACCTTGACTACTGCATTAGCCTCCTCACCACCTGTCTCTCCCCACTCCAGTCATTCATTCAGTCATTCAATCATATTTATTGAGCACTTACTGTATGCAGAACACTGTACTAAGCGCTTGGGAAGTCCAAGTTGGCAACATATAGAGATGGTCCCTACCCAACAGTGGGCTCACGGTCTAGAAGGTGAGCTCACAGTCTAGAAGTCCTACAGTCCACAGTATCAATCAATCAATCAATTGTATTTACTGACCGCTTGCTGTGTGCAGAGCACTGTACTAAGCACTTGGGAAGTACAAATTGGCAACATATAGAGACTGTCCCTACCCAACAGTGGGCTCACAGTCTAGAAGGTGGGCTCACAGTCTAGAAGTCCTACAGTCCACAGTATCAATCAATCAATCAATCGATTGTATTTATTGAGCGCTTGCTGTGTGCAGAGCACCGTACTAAGTGCTTGGGAAGTACAAGTTGGCAACATAGGGAGATGGTCCCTACCCAACAGTGGGCTCACAGTCTAGAAGGGGGAGACAGACAACAAAACATATTAACAAAATAAAATAAATAGAATAGATATGTACAAGTAAAATAGAGTAATAAATCTGTACAAACATATATACATATATACAGGTGCTGTGGGGAAGGGAAGGAGGTAAGGCCGGGGGGATGGAGAGGGTTCAGTCTGGGAAGGCCTCCTGGAGGAGGTGAGCTCTCAGTAGGGCCTTGAAGGGAGGAAGTAGTCCACAGTCCTACCTTAACTCTGCTGCCCGGATCATTTTTCTACAAAAAAGGTCCAGTTCACGTCTCCCCCCCCGTCCTCAAAAATCTGCAATGGTCGACCATCCCCTTCCACAGCAAACAGAAACTCCTTCCCATTGGCCTTAAAGCGCTCCGTCAATTCACCCCCTCCTACCTTACCATGCTGATTTCGTCAAGCGTTTAGTACAGTGCTCTGCACACAGTAAGCGCTCAATAAATACAAATGATTGATTGATTGAACTACAACCCAACCCTCATACCTCATTCCTCCAACGCCAATGCGCTCACTGTTTCTCGATCATGTCTAGCTCACCGCCTCCCCTCATCCACGTCCTCCCTCTGGTTTGGAATGCCCACTATTTTCGCATACAAAGAACAACCACTGTACTGCTTTAGTGCTCCGCACAATAAGTAAATGCTCAATAAATACAATTAAATGAATGTATGAACCACTCTACTCCCCTTCAAAGCCTTTAGTAAAAGCACATCTCCAACAGGCCTTCCCCAATGAAACCTTCATCTCCCTCATTCCCTCTCCCTTCCGTATTGCCTTTTCCCTTGGATCGGTATCCTTTAATCACTTGATATTCACCGCCCCCCCCCCGCCCCCCCCAGCTCAGCCACACCGTATGTAATTTATTAATTTTATTGTCTGCTCCTCCTCTAGACTGGAAGCTTCTTGCAGGCAGGGAACGTGTTTATCAACTGTCATATCAAACTCCTCCAAGCACTCAGTACAGTGCTCTGAAAACAGTAAGCGCTCAGTAAATACCACCGATTGATCGTTCTTCAACCCTATCAGGGTGGCGTAACTGATTCAGGGTAAATCTCTGAGTGCCGTAAGATCCATATCTTGTATGTATTTATTACTCTATTTTATTTGTACATATTTATTCTATTTATTTTATTTTGTTAACATGTTTTGTTTTGTTCTCTGTCTCCCCCTTCTAGACTGTGAGCCCACTGTTGGGTAGGGACCGTCTCTATATGTTGCCAACTTGGACTTTCCAAGCGCTTAGTACAGTGCTCTGCACACAGTAAGCACTCAATAAATACGATTGAATGAATGAATGAACATGTTGCCAACTTGTATTTCCCAAGCGCTTAGTCCAGTGCTCTGCACACAGTAAGCGCTCAATAAATACGATTGAATGAATGAATGAATATCCCTGAATTGGGAACCTGTGCCACAGTGCTTTGCACATGGTAAGCACTTAACAAATGCCACTATTATTATTATTATTATTATTGTTATTACCATCAAAACTTGGATTACAGTAAGAACCTAACTTCCAAAATTATTTCCCTATTAAAAAAAATGTTTCCTAAATTAATCATGGCAGTGCATGCATTATACGCATGTCCTGGAATCACTGGCATCAGTCAGTGGATTTTTTTTTATCTATAACATTTCAAAGATTTCACAGTGCTTTTCATTTTTCCCTTATGTAAAGAGACATCATAATTCAACGGAGGCATTAAGAAATCTATGAATACCTCCTTAGCTGAATACCTATTTAGAATGAAGGACTATGTCAGGTATGCAACTCTAAGGCCGAAGAAACCAAGTGTGCCCTCCCACAGAAATAATCAGTATCGCATGAATCGCATAGTTCCCTGTGGAAAAACTCCCCTACCTTACGCCAAACGCTTCTGAAAAAGATCTTTACTCTCTTTTCCCTTCCTTCTTACTTAGGAAAAGAAGAAAATTAAATGGCATATTATCCGGCCCACAAACATACTTTAGCGAGGCAAGGAATTTCATATGAGAGGGAGAGAATTATAATCATTTCAAGATGCCAATTATGATATTCCGGCTCTCTCCATCTCCCCGCCATTTTCCCCCTCTGAACACTCCGAACGATCACAAAAACCCCCAAATGTCAACACAATTCACATCCAGATGTGTCGACTTCTGGGTCCGGGCTACAACTTGAAGAGGGCAATTTCGGGTCACCGCTCAATATATTGGGGTAATGTTAAAATCCCACCCCACACAGCACTTGGGAGAAGGGGGATGATTTGCGTTCATTTTAAGTTGGAACCCAGATGGAGAATTACAACTCTGGTGTGCAAAATTGTGATGTTCATCTCTAGTAACGGTACACTTCCTTACTGAATTCTTTTGAACCACCTGAAAAGAAACTACTTCACGTCGTCAGAGTTTGGCGCGTGATTGAGGAACGAAGGAAGACTGGGGGTAATTAATCGGTGGATTCATTTCTCAGAACCTGAGATTTCACTTTTTGTGTGAGTGTGTGTGTGAGAGAGAGAGAAAAAAAATATCAAAGAGGACAGGGAGATGGATAGGTATCTGCTGGAAGTGAAATGTTGGATTTTTTTTTCCTCAACTGTTATTAAATTATGTTAAAGTAGGAAAGCACTTAAGCGGAGAAGTGTGAATACTGCCAATCTCAAAACGTAACGCTTATTATCTTTAAAAGCATTTTGTTACTTTTATAATACCTGAAGTGATCTAATAATGTCAGTCACTTAACCAGATCTTAGAGTAGAATATCTTCATCTTAAGTACTATTATTTCCAGTATTTTAATAATTTTCACACAGTCCCGGAATGTGATCTTTTGTGCTCTGATGACACTTAAATTAATGGCATAATTTTCTGGTCCTTGCAACAGTTGCTTTCCATTTTGATTTTTTACATTTTCCTATATCCCATACAGATAAATCTTCATATAATTATCATTTTTATCTTTGGGGAATTGAAAGGCCCGCGATAGAAAAAAAAAGAACTATCCGGGGGCTGGAAAGCACAGATCCGTTTCTAAAAATTCAATTAATTTGAATACAAATTGTAATTTTTTCCAAAGATGTTCCTTTAAAAGGAAGCTAAATCTTCTAAATGTTCAGTTCATTTGATCTTATTTGCATGCTTCGTTGATGTCGTCGACTCTTTCTTCCTAAAATGTATATCTGGATCTGAATCTATTTAATCAAACCATGCTTCTTTGTCAAGGAAACCAGAGGGAATTTATCACTCTTTTCGGCTTCATTAACTAGTTTATTTTTGACCACTGCTGACCACTGTTCTCTTACGAGATTGATTTTGAAACATTTTTTTCTCTGTACAGAGAGAAGGTCTTTGCACGCCAGGTGAAACAGCGGCGACGGAGAACTTCTTCTTGGACAGCTTCTGTCCAACGAGGTTCACACTTGGGTAAATAAAATAAGCGTGAACTTCAATCCTGCCCCACGACGTTCCCCCGCCTGACGACGAAAATCGAACCGATCGGCAAAAAGCGAACTGACCGTGCCACCCCCTAATTACGAGCTTTTCGTTCGGACGGCGTCGAACCGAAGGAGCGTGGACGCTGTCTAATTTTGCAAGGAAAGCTCGCATTCGGGATGAAATGGAGATAATGACCATTTTGTAGATCTTTATTCAGTACATGATTTTCGCTGTTAGTTGTCAGTCGAGGTCACTCCCCCAGCAAGATCAGCAGCTTGAGCCAATGTTAATTATCGCACGCAATGTCTTGGCTCGGATCCTTTCAGAAAAATGGCCACTGGGATGCTCAGTGGAGAAATCCACCTTGCAGGGTTTCCCCATCCTGGGGTGATCAAAATAATAATAATAATTATGGCATTTGTTAAGCATTTACTGTGTGCCGGGCACTGTACTAAGCACTGGGGTGGATACAGCAAATTGGGTTAGACACAGTCCCTGTCCCGAATAGGGCTAACAGCCTTAATCCCCATTTTACAGATGACGGAACGGAGGTGCAGAGAAGTGAAGTGACTCGCCTAAGGCCTCACGGACAATATGAGCCCACTGTTGGGTAGGGATTGTCTCTATCTGATGCCAAATTGTACTTTCCAAGCGCTTAGTAAAGTGCTCTGCACACGGTAAAGCTCTCAATAAATACGACTGAATGAATGAATGAATGAACGAAGTGACGGACCCGGGATTAGAACTCATGACCTTCTGAATCCCAGTCCCGGGCTCTATCCACTGTGCCACCCTAGGATACGATCTCCTTGTCCATTCATCAATCATCATCATCAATTGTATTTATTGAGCGCTTACTGTGTGCAGAGCACTGTACTAAGCGCTTGGGAAGTACAAGTTGGCAACATCTAGAGACTGTCCCTGCCCAACAGTGGGCTCACAGTCTAAAAGGGGGAGACAGAGAACGAAACCAAACATACTAACAAAATAAAATGAATAGAATAGATATGTACAGGTAAAATAAATAAATAAATAAATTTCTGGATTGAGATTTTCTATCAGATGCTTCTGATTTAAGTAGGAGAACAAATAAGATTGGTACTATAAATTGAACCTGTGAACGGCTGTCTTCCCGTAGGGTGGGCTGCATATGTGATTGCACTTTCAAACCTAGTCTTCCTCTTAAACACAGGCAAAGGACCCCTTAACTTTTTTGATGATATCATTATGATTAATAATAATAACAGTAATAATGACGGAGATGTGTTAAGCACTTAAATGTATCAATAATAATAATGATGGCATTTATTAAGCGCTTACTATGTGCACAGCACTGTTCTAAGCGCTGGGGAGGTTACAAGGCGATCAGGTTGTCCCACGGGGGGGCTCACAGTTTTTAATCCCCATTTTTCAGATGAGGTAACTGAGGCACAGGGAAGTGAAGTGACTTGCCCAAAGTCACACGTCTGACAAGTGGCGGAGCCGGGATTTGAACCCGTGACCTCTGACTCCAAAGCCCGGGCTCTTTCCACTGAGCCACGCTGCTTCTCAAGCACGGAGGGCTGGGGTAGATACAGGAAAATCTGATGGGCCACAGTCCCATCAGACTCATCAGACACACGGGGCTCACACTTTAAGGAGGAGGGAGAATGGGTATTTTGTCTCCTTTTTCTAGATGAGGAAACTGAGGCACAAAGATGTTAGATGACTTGTCCAAGATTACACAGTACGGAAGAGGTGAAGCCAGGACAAGGACCTCCACCCCCTCCTCTCCCACCTCTGCCTGTGTGGATCTTGGCTCCTTTTTTTTTTTTAAGTGGGTGATGGGGTCTCAGGAAGAGACAGTGTCTGGGCTTTCTAGAACTTACACTCATTTCCACGTTTCCAATGCCATTATTATTATTATTATTATTATTACTATTATTATTATTAAACTGCATCTACAGTGTGGCTCAGTGGAAAGAGCCTGGCCTTGGGAATCAGAGGGTCATGGGTTCGAATCCCAGCTCCGCCACTTAGCTGGGTGACTTTGGGCAAGTCACTTCACTTCTCTGGACCTCAGTTCCCTCCTCTGTAAAATGGGGATTAAGACTGTAAACCCCACATGGGACCTGATTATCCTGAGTCCCCCCCGCCCGCCCAGTGCTAAGAACAGTAGTTTGTACATAATAAGCGCTTAACAAATACCAACATTATTATCCCAACGCTTGGTACAGTGCTTGGCACACAGTGAGCACTTAATACCACCATTACTATTAGCATTGTTATTATTTTTCTAATACAGTCTAGAGGAAGTGCTGAAGAAACAGAGGCCACAAGGTTACAGGAAAAGTGGGTTTTTCATTGACATTCGCAACAAGCCTTCCTTTACTTCCCCCAGCCTCTTAATCATTATCTTGGAAATACTCGGGATATTGAAAAGAAGAGAGCGGGGGACCGAACGATAAACCATCCTATGGAAATAAGTGTCCGACGGGCAGCCCACCCTGCCAGCCTCAGGTGGGTTGTGTTGGTCGTGTACAAACTCACAAATACCTTAGGAGGAAAGGAAAATCACTTTCTTAGGCTAGGAACTCCGGCTGCTGTTTAGATAAGGGCAGATAAGAACTCAGACAGCAGCAGATAAGAAATAAGGGGAGATAAGGAAGAATTAGCATCTCAGAGCAGCAGGACATATCAA
Source organism: Tachyglossus aculeatus (assembly GCF_015852505.1). NCBI lineage: Eukaryota > Metazoa > Chordata > Mammalia > Monotremata > Tachyglossidae > Tachyglossus > Tachyglossus aculeatus. Next base: position 6,946,974 of record NC_052074.1, read on the forward strand.
GGCAACCAGCCGATGCTGAAGGACACAATCTCGCTGAAGAAAGGAGGGGAGGAAGAAGGGAGAGTGTAAAGTGAACAAGAGAAAGGAGTGAAACGAGCCCATTCTAAATGAAACCCCCCAAAAAAGAAAAATTCATCATCTGATGTTGGAGCCATCTACTATTATCGTTCTCCGTGGCCCGGATTTAGATATTTAAAAGGATCGGACAGCTAAAGACCCCCAAATCTTACACACGGTTTCAATACCTGTTCAATTCTGGTAAAAAGGGATGCTCGTTAACTGTTGTTCCACACGGGGCCAGCCTCGCCCGCTAGTTTTGGAAACATAAATGATCCGTCTCAGCAGCCTGGATTGAGACTGCCCGTTATTCCCATATTTCGGATGGGAAAACTCGGACAAAGTTCCTGGCTCACTGCTACTCTGCAGTCCTGCCAAATCAATCAATCAATCAATCAATCAATCATATTTATTGAGTGCTTACTGTGTGCAGAGCACTGTACTAAGTGCTTGGGAAGTACAAGTTGGCAAATGGATTAGGACAACCTGCTTCCCTTCAGGAGCACCGTGGCCTAGTGGGAAAAGGACAGGCCTGAGCGCCCGGGGATCTGGGTTCTAATTCCGGCTCTGGCCACTTGCCCGCCATGTGTGACCTTTAGCAAGTCATTTCTCTGTACCTCAGGTCCCTCATCTGTAAAATGAGGATTCAGTAACTGTTCCTCCTGTCTGTTGCGTGTCCCTGGGCAAGCCACTTCACTTCTCTGGGCCTCAATCAATCAATCAATCGTATTTATTGAGCGCTTACTGTGTGCACAGCGCTGTACTAAGCACTTGGGAAGTACAAATTGGCAACATATAGAGACAGTCCCTATCCAACAGTGGGCTCACAGTCTAAAAGTTAACCCGGTGGTAAAATGTGGATTAAGAGTGCGAGCCCAAGGTGGGAAAGGGACTCTATCCAACCGGATTATCTTGCATCTATCCCAGCGCTCAGTACAGTGCTGGGCGCATAGTAGGCGCTCAGCAAATACCACAACTATTCTTCTTATTAGACATTATTAACCTCTCAGGGTCACATCTGGAGAGTTTCCAGTCCTCTACCAGTCTTGCCTAGAGGAGGAAGAGTCAAGCAGAGTCCTACCCATTCCATTCCTAGCTTGGCCAGTGGCTCGTGAGTGGAAGGCTTTTAGACTGTGAGCCCACTGTTGGGTAGGGACCGTCTCTATATGTTGCCAACTTGTACTTCCCAAGCGCTTAGTACAGTGCTCAGCACACAGTAAGCGCTCAATAAATATGATTGAGGATAATAAATACGATTGATGATGGAAGGCAATCAGCTAGAAGTCAAAACTCCCCTGCCCTGGGCAGCAGAGTCGAGGGCAAAGACTAGTTTACTGCACGGAAAGAGAAAATGGTAAACCACTTCCAGATTTTTACCAAGCAAACTCACTGGATCCACTAATAATAAAAATAATAATAATAACAATAATAATAATAGCATTTATTAAGCACTTACTATGTGCAAAGCACTGTTCTAAGCGCCGGGGTGGTAACAAGGTGATCAGGTTGTCCCACGGGGGGCTCACAGTCTTAATCCCCATTTTACAGATGAGGTGACTGAGGCCCAGAGAATAATTATAATAATAATGATGATGGCATTTATTAAGTGCTTACTATGTGCAAAGCTCTGTTCTAAGCGCCGCGGAGGTAACAAGGTGATGAGGTTGTCTCACGGGGGGCTCACAGTCTTAATCCCCATTTTACAGATGAGGCGACTGAGGCCCAGGAACAATAATAATAATGATGATGGCATTTATTAAGCGCTTAATATGTGCAAAGCTCTGTTCTAAGCGCCGGGGAGGTTACAAGGTGATCAGATTGTCCCATGGCGGGCTCACAGTCTTAATCCCCATTTTATAGATGAGGTAACTGAGGCACAGAGAACAATAATAATAATAATGATGGCATTTATTAAGTGTTTACTATGTGCAAAGCACTGTTCTAAGCACCGGGGAGGTTACAAGGTGATCAGGTTGTCCCACAGGGGGCTCACAGTCTTAATCCCCATTTTACAGATGAGGTCACTGAGGCCCAGAGAATAATAATAATAATAATGATGCCATTTATTAAGTGCTTACTATGTGCAAAGCACTGTTCTAAGCACCAGGGTGGTAACAAGGTGATCAGGTTGTCCCACGGGGGGCTCACAGTCTTAATCCCCATTTTACAGATGAGGTAACTGAGGCCCAGAGAAGTGAAGTGACTTGCCCAAAGTCACACAGCTGACAATTTTTGGAGCTGGGATTTGAACCCATGACCTCTGACTCCAAAGCCCAGGCTCTTTCCACTGAGCCACGCTGCTCCTCTAACTAATCGTTCACTACCAGAACAACTGCAGATGGAAGCGGGGTGTCCTGGGAGAGCCGCGTCCATGGCGTCACTAAGGGTCAGACTCGGCTCAACAGCAAAAGACAACGACAACAGACATTAATATCCATCAATCATGGCCGCGTACACCAATGTCATGGGACCGAGGGCAGGGTGACTATCAAGTGCCCGAAGCATCCCGCTCCAAGCGTGTCGGCTTCGACCCGGAAGAGAGAGGGAGTAGGCCGAGGCCCACGCAGGTCACGTCCCACGAGCCGAAGCTCCCTTCGACACGGCCCAGATTTGTATCAACAGATACCACAACTCTTCTTCTTATTAGACATTAATAAACTCTCATTAATAAACCCACGACCTCTGACTCCAAAGCCGGGGCTCTTTCCACTGAGCCGCGCTGCTTCTCTAATTGTTCACTACCAAAACGACTGCAGGTGGAAGCGGGGCGTCCTGGGAGAGACGCGTCCACGGCGTCGCTAAGGGTCGGACACGGCTCGACAACAGACATTAATATCCATCAATCGTGGCTGCGTACACCAATGTCGCGGGACCGAGGGCAGGGTGACTATCAAGGCCTAAAGCATCCCGCTCCAAGCGCGTCGGCTTCGACCCGGGAGGGAGAGGGAGTAGGCCGAGACCCGCGCAGGTCACGTCCCACGAGCTGAAGCTCCCTTCGACACGGCCCAGATTTGTATCAACAGATACCACAACTCTTCTTCTTATTAGACATTAATAAACTCTCATTAATAAACCCACGACCTCTGACTCCAAAGCCCGGGCTCTTTCCACTGAGCCGCGCTGCTTCTCTAACTAATTGTTCACTACCAAAACGACTGCAGGTGGAAGCGGGGCGTCCTGGGAGAGCCGCGTCCACGGCGTCGCTAAGGGTCGGACACGGCTCGACAGCATAAGACAACGACAACAGACATTAATATCCATCAATCATGGCTGCGTACACCAATGTCGCGGGACCGAGGGCAGGGTGACTATCAAGGCCTAAAGCATCCCGCTCCAAGCGCGTCGGCTTCGACCCGGGAGGGAGAGGGAGTAGGCCGAGACCCGCGCAGGTCACGTCTCACGAGCCGAAGCTCCCTTCGACCCAGATTTGTATCAACAAATACAACTCTTCTTCTTATTAGACATTAATAAACTCGCATTAATAAACCCACGACCTCTGACTCCAAAGCCCGGGCTCTTTCCACTGAGCCGCGCTGCTTCTCTAACTAATCGTTCACTACCAAAACGACTGCAGATGGAAGCGGGGCGTCCTGGGAGAGCCGCGTCCACGGCGTCGCTAAGGGTCGGACACGGCTCGACAGTATAAGACAACGACAACAGACATTAATATCCATCAATCGTGGCTGCGTACACCAATGTCGCGGGACCGAGGGCAGGGTGACTATCAAGGCCTAAAGCATCCCGCTCCAAGCGCGTCGGCTTCAACTCGGGAGGGAGAGGGAGTAGGCCGAGACCCGCGCAGGTCACGTCCCATGAGCCGAAGCTCCCTTCGACCCAGATTTGTATCAACAAATACAACTCTTCTTCTTATTAGACATTAATAAACTCTCATTAATAAACCCACGACCTCTGACTCCAAAGCCCGGGCTCTTTCCACTGAGCCGCGCTGCTTCTCTAACTAACCGTCCACTACCAGAACGATTGCAGGCGGAAGCGGGGCGTCCTGGGAGAGACGCGTCCACGGCGTCGCTAAGGGTCAGACACGGCTCGACAGCATAAGACAACGACAACAGACATTAATATCCATCAATCGTGGCTGCGTACTCCAATGTCGCGGGACCGAGGGCAGGGTGACTATCAAGGCCTAAAGCATCCCGCTCCAAGCGCGTCGGCTTCGACCCGGGAGGGAGAGGGAGTGGGCCGAGACCCGCGCAGGTCACGTCCCACGAGCCGAAGCTCCCTTCGACACGGCCCAGATTTGTATCAACAAATACCACAACTATTCTTATTAGACATTAATAAACTCTCATTAATAAACCCACGACCTCCGACTCCAAAGCCCGGGCTCTTTCCACTGAGCCGCGCTGCTCCTCTAACTAATCATTCACTACCAGAACGACTGCAGATGGAAGCGGGGCGTCCAGGGAGAGCCGCATCCAACGGCGTCGGCACGGCCGGAGGACGAGCCGGGGAAGCCGGTCTTCTTGCATCCGTCCACCTGCGATCTTACACACGGGTCACGTCGTTAGTTTCCCGGCCTCATTAGTCATCCATTTTCAGGAACGTGACCCGCCTGGAGGACTCTAACTAGGGAGTGGTCGAGCCGTTTTTAAGAACAAGGGCACCACGGCACGCGCGTAGAACAACCGGGGCCGGAGGCGGGGAGGGGAACGCTTGGCTCGTGCCCTGGAAATACATCGGGAGAATGTGCAAATATTTCAGCGGAATAAGCGAAGGCGCCGACGCTTCTCGCGGAGAGACACTCCGTGTCTATCTTGGCTGCAACGGGAGCGACAGCACTGCCCTTGGTGAGACTTTCTTTCGACTCGAAATGTCTCCTCCGAGCCAGAATACGCTGGATGCTGCTGCTCATGCTGTGAGACACCTGCACTGGCTACTGGGCTTGTCATGACGCACAAAACCCTACCATCTTCAGCGTGACATTGTGCAAGTTATAATTATTCATCCAAATGAATATGTCAGGGCAGCAGCAGCAGATCTCTCATCGGAGCAAAAGAAAAATACATCAAAACATTATCAGCCCAGCGGGGAGACAGGGACCATAAGGAAAATTACCCAGTTTTAATAGGGATGCCACAAAGCCGCGGCGGTTCTTTTACTACGAGAAAGAATGCGAAATGGGGAAATGAAGATCTTCCAAGTTTCGAGTCCAGAAGCGCTAAAATGGAACTCGAAAAAGGTAGAGGAGAAAGAAAATGACCCGCAGTCGATTTACATAGTCTCCTCGGTAAGAGTTTGCTTTTCTACTTGCGTGCGGCTGGCTTCCCCTTCCTGCCCGCGTTGCCACGTAAGGCGCTCGACGATTTTTAAAATTGAAAGGCACAAAACCTGCCGAGATAAGAACTGACTGTCGAATAGCCCACGACCCAGGGAAAAGGAATATTCGGTGAGCAAATGTGATTTCCCAGGCTCAAAACAACACTGTCAGACAGTCCGGCTCCGGCGACCACTCCACAGGCATCCCAGAATTCCTCCCGCTAACGGCATCACGGTGGCAAGCCGGCTCGTTCGGAAAAACGCGTCTTTTGTAACGCCGGATTATTGAAAATACGCGGAAGAGTCAAATGTTTGCCGAGTAATGCATTTGTTTACAGAAAACTGGGAACAACAGTTCGGCACGGTGTACAACCAATAGCAAGCGGGTCAAACGTGTACAACGCTGTGTGCACGGTGTTGAACGGTAAGAAGGAGGTATGGAGTTGGCCTTGTTCGATCTCCCATTTTACCACGAGGCAAAACTGATAGAGACAGAGGAAACGAGGAAAATCCGGAATAGACATGTATCTTCGGATGGTGGTCTGGACTCAGGCACATTCCGGGAACCCCAAAACGAGTGGAAAAAAAAGCTTAAACACGTAGAAATACAGTGACCTCCAGGTTCATTTTAGATTAGGTCTCCACCTCGGAAGTAAAATCGAGACCTGAGGCAATTATCCAGATAATTCATTCAAAAAATACTTTCGATTCAATTATGTGACAGATAAAAGCTTCTTTTAGGCCTGAAGAGTTTAGATAATAACCCCAATTTTCCACTTCATAGTGTAGTGCGGGACTAGCCTGGGAGATCTATTTATACCACGGCAGCCTGTTAGTGACTTCTTAATAAATGTGCAGAGCCCATATTTGACTGTCATCTTGCAACTTGGAGTTCCACTTGAACCTAACTGATAAATGTGCTTACGGCTGAATGGACTTTTGCCCCTATCTTAAAATATTATTGTTGTCTTATTCCCAGAAATGTTGCATTAAAAGAAAAACCTCTAATTTCCTCTTGAGGGCAGGGAGCGAATCTAATAGTACCGTATTCTTTTAAGCGCTTAGTACGATGTTCGGTTATAGTGAGTCCTCAAAAATAAGTCACTGATAGCTTCTGATTTACAGAAATATTATCAGGGTGTGGATATTTACCCTTGGGGGGAAAGGTTTTAATATTTCTGCACATAAATACACCACCATTTTCATGACATCCCCCAAAATGACTGAAAAAACAGGAAGAAAAATGAACCAAAATACAAACAAAAATTTCCAACTAATGACAATGTAGGGGAATACGTTTCATATGCCAAAAAACCCACTTCCCTGGTCTGCAAAATTCTGAAATTGCGGCCTGAATACTCAAATGACTAGCGGATCACGAATTAACATCTGATAACTTCTGATTCAAAGATAAACGGCAACACTTCTATCAGAGGAAAAAAATGCTGTTTTTGGATGGCTGTAGAGAAAAATACATTTTCTTCCCTTAGATTCATTCATTCAATCGTATTTATTGAGCACTTACTGTGTGCACAGCACTGTACCGAGCGCTTGGGAAGTCCAAGTCGGCAACATATAGAGACGGTCCCTACCCAACAACGGGCTCCGTAATCTCTTTCACAGTGCACAGCATATTCATTCAGCCAACTGAAAAAGGTTATTATTTTAAGCGACTTTGGCTTAGAAAATATATTTCCTTTTAAGTCTTAAAGTAATAATAAAAGTGATGGCATTTATTAAGCGCTTACTATGTGCAAAGCACTGTTTCCAGCGCTGGGGAGGTTACAAAGTGATCAGGTTGTCCCACGGTGGGAGGCTCACTGTCTTCATCCCCATTTTACAGATGAGGTAACCGAGGCCCAGAGAAGTGAAGTGACTTGCCCAAAGTCACACAGCTGACAAGCGATTTACGAGCGGCCCTAAAGGACGTGTGCGGGTGAGGAAGATGGTTGCAGTTACCAGGTTCCTGGTGGCTACAGATTTTCTTTTAAGAGTGGGTCGTGGGGCCTTTCACGAGCCTCTAGTCCTAGTAAGCGCTCGCAACAATCGAAAGCTATTTTATGAAGAGAAAGTGGGGTCCCGTGGTGGTACAAGATTTCCTAGGTATAACACGGATCTATAAAGCTCGTCACGGTGTTTCTGACTTCCTGCGGGATCGTGTGTGATGCAGATGGTGGGGTTGAGGCGCTTACTCTGCCAAACGCTACGAAGCGCGGGCTAAACAGCTGTGACACCCCGCTCTCGGGGAGCGCGGAGGCTACGTTGGTGCAGGACCCCTTGTCGTGCTGTCCTCGCTCCATCCCCAACTGTTTGACTCACTGAATATGCTGCCAACTTGTACTTCCCAAGCGCTTAGTACAGTGGTCTGCACACAGTAAGTGCTCAATAAATACAATTGAATGAATGAATGAATAAATAATTGACAAAGTAGAGTATTTTACCTAAACGCGTGATACGTTGAAATGGCCTTCAGTTGGGTAGGGACCGTCTCTGTGTTGCCAACTTGTACTTCCCAAGCGCTTAGTACAGTGCTCTGCATACAGTAAGCGCTCAATAAATACGATTGAATGAATGAATGAATAAGTGGCGGAGCCGGCATTTGAACCCATGACCTCTGACTCCAAAGCCTGCACTTTTTCCACTGAGCCACGTTGCTTCTCAAAGTAGACAATATCCTATGTATTTTCCTCTACCCGTTTACAGCCAAGAGTAACAAGCTCCACCTAATGATAATAATAGTGGCATTTATTAAGCACTTACTACGTGCAAAGCACTGTTCTAAGCACTGTGGAGGTTACAAGGTGATCAGGTTGTCCCAGGGGGGGCTCACAGTCTTAATCCTCCTTTTACAGATGAGGGAACTGAGGCCCAGAGAAGTGAAGTGACTTGCCCAGAGTCACACAGCTGACAAGTGGCGGAGCCGGAATTTGAACCCATGACCTCTGACTCCAAAGCCTCCAGTTTTTCCACTGAGCCACGTTGCTTCTCAAAGTAGACAATATCCTATGTATTTTCCTCTGCCCGTTTACAGCAAAGAGTAACAAGCTCCACCTAATTATAATAATAGTGGCATTTATTAAGCGCTTACTATGTGCAAAGCACTGTTCTAAGCGCTGTGGAGGCTACAAGGTGATCAGGTTGTCCCACGGGGGGCTCACAGTCTTAATCCTCCTTTTACAGATGAGGGAACTGAGGCACAGAGAAGTTAAGTTCTCTTTCTCGCCTGTCCGGCCATCGACCCCCGGCCCACATCATCCCCCGGGCCTCGAATGCCCCCAATCCCTCTGCCCATCCGCCAAGCTGGCTCTCTTCCTCCCTTCAAGGCCCTACTGAGAGCTCACCTCCTCCAGGAGGCCCTCCCACACTGAGCCCCTTCCTTCCTCTCCCCCTCATCCCCCTCTCCATCCCCACATCTTACCTCCTTCCCTTCTCCACAGCACCTGTATATATGGATATATGCTTGTACATATTTATTACTCTATTTATTTATTTTACTTGTACATATCTATTCTATTTATTTTATTTTGTTAGTATGTTTGGTTTTGTTCTCTGTCTCCCCCTTTTAGACTGTGAGCCCACTGTTGGGTAGGGACTGTCTCTATATGTTGCCAACTTGTACTTCCCAAGTGCTTAGTACAGTGCTCTGCACACAGTAAGCGCTCAATAAATATGATTGATTGATTAAGTGACTTGCCCAGAGTCACACAGCTGACAAGTGGCGGAGCCGGCATTTGAACCCATGACCTCTGACTCCAAAGCCTGCACTTTTTCCACTGAGCCACGTTGCTTCTCAAAGTAGACAATATCCTATGTATTTTCCTCTACCCATTTACAGCCAAGACAAATAAGCTCCACCTAATTCTCAGATACGACCCAGCCCGCCTACTTTGCTCCTCCAGTGCCAACGTACTCACCGTTCCTCGGATTCGTCTATCTCGCCCACGTCCTCCCTCTGGCTGGGACGCCCTCCCTCTTCCTACCCTACAGGCGATCACTCTTCCCACCTTATTCAAAGCACATCTCCTCCGAGAGGCCCTCCCTGATTAGTTCATTTCCTCTTCCCCCACTCTCTTTTGTGTCACCCTTGCACTTGGATCTTCCCCCTTTAGCCCCCCATCTCTCAGCTGTCAGCTGTGTGACTTTGGGCAAGTCACTTCACTTCTCTGGGCCTCAGTTACCTCATCTGTCAAATGGGGATTAAGACTGGGAGCCCCACGTGGGGCAACCGGAAAACTCTGCATCGACCCAAGCGCTTGTAACAGTGCTTGGCACAGAGTAAGCCCTTAACAAATACAATTATTATTATGACGGTCCCTGGCATATAGGAAGCGCTTAACCAATACCATAATTACCAATCATTATTACAGTGCCTGGTGCATCGTAAGCACTTAAGAAATGCCATTAAAAAAAGTGTCAATGCTCCCATTTTACTGGGACGTTTTCCTTTCCTTTCCCACAGCACTTCTATACATCTCCCTAAATTGATTTATTTATATTAATGTCCATACAAAACCCTCAGGACAGATCTTTAAACTCTGTTGCATCCCCCTCCCCGTAATTTCTTCCTTTGTCTGTCAATGCCACTAGATCACACACTCCTTGAAGACCCAGACCTTTATCTATTCAGTCTATTCTACTCTCCTGAGCACTTAGGTCTCCACACAAAGTAAGCGCTCAATGAATATCATTTACTGACTTAATGCTCGTGAACTGTACTTTGCCTATTGATAAAGACTGGATCTGCAAGTAAATCCGCTAGAGATATCAGTGGAAGGGATTAATATTTTCCATGAGCCCAGTTGGGTAGGGACTGTCTTTATATGTAGCCAGCTTGTTCTTCCCAAGTGCTTAGTACAGTGCTCTACGCACAGTAAGCGCTCAATAAATACGATTGAGTGATTGATTGATTGAAATACAGGAGGTGGACAACTCCTATTGTCTGCAAGCACTTTTTAAAGGAAAATGGCACCGTAAAATGGGAGCATTTTACCCTTTTTCTAATGGTATTTCTTAAGTGCTTACGATGTACCAGGCACTGTAACAATGATTGGTAATTATGGCATTTGTTACTGCACTCAGTAAGCGCTCAATAAATACGATTGATGATGATTTGTTAAGCGCTTACTATATGCCAGGGACCGTCATAATAATGATGGTATTTGTTAAGGGCTTACTCTGTGCCAAGCCCCGTTATAAGCGCTTGAGTCGATACAAAGTTATCCGGTTGTCCCACGTGGGGCTCCCAGTCTTAATCCCCATTTGACAGATGAGGTAACTGAGGCCCAGAGAAGTGAAGTGACTTGCCCAAAGTCACACAACTGACAGTTGGCGGAGCCGGGATTAGAACTCACGACCTCTGACTCCCAAGCCCGTATTCTTTCCACTAAGCCACGCTGACTACGCACTGGGGTAGATACAAGACACGGTCCTTGTCCCACACGGGGGACACAGTATTCATCCCCATTTGACAGATGAGGTAACTGAGGCCCAGAGAAGTGAAGTGACTTGCCCAAAGTCACACAACTGACAGTTGGTGGAGCCGGGATTAGAACTCACGACCTCTGACTCCCAAGCCCGTGTTCTTTCCACTAAGCCACGCTGACTACGCGCTGGGGTAGACACAAGACACGGTCCTTGTCCCACACGGGGGTCACAGTCTTCATCCCCATTTGACAGATGAGGTAACTGCGGCCCAGAGAAGTGAAGTGACTTGGCCAAGGTCACACAGCAGACAAGTGGCAGAGCTGGGATTAGAACCCAGACCCTTCTATCATGCTCTATCCACTGGGCCGTGCTGCTCCTTTGTTCTTAGAGGTTTATCCCTCACCAACTCCTAATCAGATACACGCTCTATATTTCGGGTGAAAGGGAAAGGTCTGGCAATGAAAAATAGAAGCGATACCTCCGAGGTCCAAGAAATAGCAAATGGAATTGGGAAATCCACCCAGCACTCAGGTGCTTCTTTAGGATACTGAAAAAAAAAAAAAAGAAAAGAGAGAGAGAGGGTTAGTCATTTTTGCTTGGATGCAAATGTAACTTGGCATGTTTTAGAACCTCCTATATCAAATCCGGGCTCGAATAACATCGAATTCTCCGGGCGACGTTTGGTCCGAATGCTTGCTTTTTTTGTTTTGATTTCCAAAGTCTATTGTTTTAACAGACACAAACGTCCATTAGTCAATCGACCGGTAGTATTTATGGAGTGCCCACTAAGCGTACCCCATAAGCACTAAATAAATTCCACCAATTGACTGATAAGATGATAGGACACACATGGAAAAGTGCTACAGTTAAAAGACATGACCCCCCTTCCCTCGAGGGCTTTACAATCTTTGAAGGGAGACTGACACCAAATATATTATTCACTTTTAGACTGTGAGCCCACTGTTGGGTAGGGACTGTCTCTATGTGTTGCCAATTTGTACTTCCCAAGCGCTTAGTACAGTGCTCTGAACATAGTAAGCGCTCAATAAATATGATTGATTGATTGATATATTATAGGTAGGATGAGGAAGAAAACACAAAGATGGTTAAGTGGAAAAGTCAATTATTTAAATAGTAGAGAAAGACTGTATACTCCTTGGGCGCAGGGTACATGCTTACCAACTCTATTATTTTTTACTCTCCCAAACTCTGCACACAGTAAGTGCTCAGTAAATCCCACTGATTGATTGGCATAAGTGATTAATAATAATAATAATGATAATTTGGGTATTTGTTAAGCACTTACTATGTGCAAAGCACTGTTCTAAGCGCTGGGGAGGATACAAGATGATCAGGTTGTCCCATGTGGGGCTCGCAATCTTAATCCCCATTTGACGGATGAGGTAACTGAGGCGCAGAGAAGTTAAGTGACTTGCCCAAATAATAATAATGATGGCATTTATTAAGTGCTTACTATGTGCAAAGCACTGTTCTAAGTGCTGGGGAGGTTACAAGGTGATCAGATTGTCCCACAGGGGGCTCACAGTTTTAATCCCCATTTGACAGGTGAGGTAACAGAGGAGTTAAGTGACTTGCCCAAATAATAATAATAATAATGATGGCATTTATTAAGTGCTTACTATGTGCAAAGCACTGTTCTAAGTGCTGGGGAGGTTACAAGGTGATCAGATTGTCCTACGGGGGGCTCACAGTTTTAATCGCCATTTGACAGGTGAGGTAACTGAGGCGCAGAGAAGTTAAGTGACTTGCCCAAATAATAATAATAATAATAATAATAATAATAATAATAATAATAATAATGGCATTTATTAAGCGCTTACTATGTGCGAAGCACTGCTCTAAGCGCTGGGGAGGTTACAAGGTGATCAGATTGTCCCACGGGGGGCTCACAGTTTTAATCCCCATTTGACAGGTGAGGTAACTGAGGCGCAGAGTAGTTAAGTGACTTGCCCAAATAATAATAATAATAATGATGGCATTTATTATGTTGCCAACTTGTACTTCCCAAGCGCTTAGTACAGTGCTCTGCACACAGTAAGCGCTCAATAAATATGATTGATTGATTATTAAGCACTTACTATGTGCAAAGCACTGTTCTAAGCGCTGGGGAGGTTACAAGGTGATCAGGTTGTCCCACGGGGGGCTCACAGTTTTAATCCCCATTTGACAGGTGAGGTAACTGAGGCGCAGAGAAGTGAAGTGACTTGCCCAAAGTCACACAGCTGACAAGAGGCGGAGCCGTGATTTGAACAAAACCAAACATATTAACAAAATAAAATAATAGAATAGATATGTACAAGTAAAATAAATAAATAGAGAAATATGTACAAACATATATACATATATACAGGTGCTGTGGGGAAGGGAAGGAGGTAAGATGAGGGGGATGGAGAGAGGGACGAGGGGGACATCAATCACCTCTACAACAAAAAGAAATTAAGCTGGTAAATGAATAATCAGTAAGCCTACACTGAAATGAACTGTAGGCATTAAAAAAAACCCAACTTTGACCATTGTCATCTTCACGGTAGTGGACAACTCTTTTTACTTTGAATTTACACATCTTATACAGTATCTTGGAACAGCAACAGAGCCTATGCCTCTGGCAATAGATGATCTTTGTGAGGACTGAAAAAAAAAACAGATTTACATTCATTTTTGGAGAGTATGGACCATTTTTGGAGAGTATGGACTTAAGAACCAAAATAAGAAATGTCTTTATTCTGGTTAAAACAACATTACAAAAATCTCTACTTTAAGCTATATTCTCCCCACAACTGTTGTGTCACATAGACTTGATACCATCTCTTAAAGTGTCTTAAAATACATATTGAAACTTAAAATGAAAATACACATGGGAGCAGACTACTTCTGAATAGTCTTAATATGGGCACCATTTAGATATCAAATTTCTATGTCACCCAGCTCATGCTTTATATATTAATTTTCTCTTGTGGCAAGCTTAAATGCCAGACACATTTTTAAAAAGGACAAACACAATTGATCTTTTCATCACTACGATCTCTGAAATGGAGTTGATTGATGACTACGAGGAACAATAAAAAGCTGCATTTTCTGGGCGGGGGGGCGGTTTCTTCTTTATATTCTGATACTTCCCCAATAAATTTGGCCCTGCCTGTTCCATCTACTGGTTAAAAAAAAAAACACTTAAATCCTAGACTGTCAAGTTAGATAAAACAACTCTGAGCTCGGTATCGCATTATTATTGATCACCATTGTAAAAGAAACTGGATGGGTAGAGTCCCCCGAGTCTCACATCTCCAGAAAGGGAAATCAGAGAGGGAGAAATCCCGGAGGAATACGGAGAGCAGCCAGGGGAGTTTTCACAGGACAGACCGGAGGAAACAGGAGAGGAGAGCGAGCCAGTAGATGGAGAGGGTAGTTCCCACCGGCTCTGGAGCTGCAGAGCTCCAGAAAGAAGGACAGATTGGAATTCCCTTTATTGATCCCCCCACTCCTAGCTGCAAAGCACTCATGTCCACCTCGGTCACGTACTGATTTCTATTCTCGTCTGCCTCCCCCTTTAATAATAACAATAATGATGGTATCTGTTGAGTGCTTACTATGTGCCAAGCACTGTTCTAAGCGCTGGGGTAGATACAAGACTATCAGGTTGTCCCACGTGAGGCTCACAGCCTTAATCCCCGTTTTCCGAGAGCGAGCCAGTAGATAGAGAGGGTAGTTCCCACCGGCTCTGGAGCTGCAGAGCTCCAGTAAGAAGGACAGATTGGAATTCCCTTTATTGATCCCCCCACTCCCAGCCGCAAAGCGCTCATGTCCACCTCGGTCACGTACTGATTTCTATTCTCGTCTGCCTCCCCCTTTAATAATAACAATAATGATGGTATCTGTTGAGTGCTTACTATGTGCCAAGCGCTGTTCTAAGCGCTGGGATAGATACAAGGCTATCAGGTTGTCCCACGTGAGGCTCACAGCCCTAATCCCCATTTTCTGAGAGTGAGCCAGTAGATGTAGAGGGTAGTTCCCACCGGCTCTGGAGCTGCAGAGCTCCAGAAAGAAGGACAGATTGGAATTCCCTTTATTGATCCCCCTACTCCCAGCCGCAAAGCACTCATGTCCACCTCGGTCACGTACTGATTTCTATTCTCGTCTGCCTCCCCCTTTAATAATAACGATAATGATGGTATCTGTTGAGTGCTTACTATGTGCCAAGTGCTGTTCTAAGCGCTGGGATAGATACAAGGCTATCAGGTTGTCCCACGTGAGGCTCACAGCCCTAATCCCCATTTTCCGAGAGCGAGCCAGTAGATAGAGAGGGTAGTTCCCACCGGCTCTGGAGCTGCAGAGCTCCAGACAGAAGGACAGATTGGAATTCCCTTTATTGATCCCCCCACTCCCAGCCGCAAAGCACTCATGTCCACCTCTGTCACGTACTGATTTCTACTCTCGTCTGCCTCCCTCTTTAATAATAACAATAATGATGGCATTGTTGAGTGCTTACTATGTGCCAAGCACTGTTCTAAGCGCTGGGGTAGATACAAGGCTATCAGGTTGTCCCACGTGAGGCTCACAGCCTTAATCCCCGTTTTCCGAGAGCGAGCCAGTAGACAGAGAGGGTAGTTCCCACCGGCTCTGAAGCTGCAGAGCTCCAGAAAGAAGGACAGATTGGAATTCCCTTTATTGATCCCCCCACTCCCAGCCGCAAAGCACTCATGTCCACCTCTGTCACGTACTGATTTCTACTCTCGTCTGCCTCCCTGTTTAATAATAACAATAATGATGGCATTGTTGAGTGCTTACTATGTGCCAAGCACTGTTCTAAGCGCTGGGGTAGATACAAGGCTATCAGGTTGTTCCACGTGAGGCTCACAGCCTTAATCCCCATTTTCCGAGAGCAAGCCAGTAGATAGAGAGGGTAGTTCCCACCGGCTCTGGAGCTGCAGAGCTCCAGTAAGAAGGACAGATTGGAATTCCCTTTATTGATCCCCCCACTCCCAGCTGCAAAGCACTCATGTCCACCTCTGTCACGTACTGATTTCTATTCTCGTCTGCCTCCCCCTTTAATAATAACAATAATGATGGCATCTGTTGAGTGCTTACTATGTGCCAAGCACTGTTCTAAGCACTGGGACAGATACAAGGCTATC
Source organism: Tachyglossus aculeatus (assembly GCF_015852505.1). NCBI lineage: Eukaryota > Metazoa > Chordata > Mammalia > Monotremata > Tachyglossidae > Tachyglossus > Tachyglossus aculeatus. The sequence goes on from NC_052074.1 coordinate 6,962,882, forward strand.
AGGTTGTCCCACGTGAGGCTCACAGCCTTAATCCCCGTTTTCCGAGAGCGAGCCAGTAGATGGAGAGGCTCTGGATGTCCCACTGGCTCTGGAGCTGCAGAGCTCCAGAAAGAAGGACAGATTGGAATTCCCTTTATTGATCCCCCCACTCCCAGCCGCAAAGCACTCATGTCCACCTCGGTCACGTACTGATTTCTATTCTCGTCTGCCTCCCCCTTTAATAATAACAATAATGATGGTATCTGTTGAGTGCTTACTATGTGCCAAGCACTGTTCTAAGCACTGGGATAGATACAAGGCTATCAGGTTGTCCCACGTGAGGCTCACAGCCTTAATCCCCGTTTTCCGAGAGCGAGCCAGTAGATAGAGAGGGTAGTTCCCACCGGCTCTGGAGCTGCAGAGCTCCAGAAAGAAGGACAGATTGGAATTCCCTTTATTGATCCCCCCAATCCCAGCTGCAAAGCACTCATGTCCACCTCTGTCACGTACTGATTTCTATTCTTGTCTGCCTCCCCCTTTAATAATAACAATAATGATCATCATCATCATCATCAATCGTATTTATTGAGCGCTTACTGTGTGCAGAGCACTGTACTAAGCGCTTGGGAAGTACAAGTTGGCAACATATAGCGACAGTCCCTACCCAACATTGGGCTCACAGTCTAAAAGAGATGGGAAAGGAGGAGGAAAGGAGGGAAGGAGATGGGAAAGGAGGAGGAAAGGAGATGGGAAAGGAGGAGGGAAGGAGATGGGAAAGGAGGAAGGAAGGAGAAAGGAAAGGAGGAGGGACGGAGATGGGGAAGGAGGAGGGAAGAAGATGGGGAAGGAGAAGGGAAGGAGATGGGAAAGGAGAAAAGAAGATGGGAAAGGGGGAGGAAAGAAGATGGGAAAGGAGGAGGGAAGGAGATGGGAAAGGAGGAGGGAAGGAGATGGGGAAGGAGGAGGGAAGGAGATGGGGAAGGAGGAGGGAAGGAGATGGGGAAGGAGGAGGGAAGGAGATGGGAAAGGAGGAGGGAAGGCGATGGGAAAGGAGGAGGGAAGGAGATCATCATCATCATCATCATCATCAATCGTATTTATTGAGCCCTTACTATAATGATGATGATGATGGTATAATGATGGTATTGTTGAGTGCTTACTACGTGGCAAGCACTGTTCTAAGCGTTGGGACAGATACAAGGCTATCAGGTTGTCCCAAGTGAGGCTCACAGCTTTAATCCCCGTTTTCCAGATGAGACAACTGAGGCACAGAGAAGTGAAGTGACTTGCCCAAAGTCACACAGGGGACGAGTGGCGGAGCCGGGATTAGAACTCACGACCTCTGACTCCCAAGCCCGGGCTCTTTCCACTAAGCCACGCGCGCCGCTTCCAACCTAGGCAATCTCCAAAAATATCTGAATCCTTTAAAATGCCGCCGAGAAAACAGTCACAACATTGTATCGCTGAACTGGAAACAAATGTCGGCGTTAACAAAAATTCAGAGGGAGCCTAAAGGACGCCGGAAAAGAAACGATCCAATCAGTGTTTTTTAAGCCACCTAGTTTTTCTAAGAACACGAAGCTCAATCACAAACCCCGAGGGAAGAAAGAGAATTCCAAATTCTAGGACCCAATTTTTCCCACCAGTATATGTAGGCACTGGTTTGTGAGTGTGTGCACCAAACACATTCCTCTGCTTTCCTCTTGATGCAAAGAAAAATCACTTCACCTGCGCCTTTAACTGGAGAGTGATCAAATGCAGTCTACCAGAAGTGTCTTCCGCTTTTAACTTGATGGTGGTGAAACAGCTATCCACGTACGCGAGTCTGGGGAGAAGGAAAATGATGATAATATTAGGTGTTGGGGGGGGCAACAACTGGAAACGTTTCCTGGGATCCTATTAATCTATTACAAATATTAATCAGAGGAAGGCCCGATGCCAGCCGTTTCAACTGTTGGAGATTTACCGCCCTTAATACACCAGCCTACTGCTTAATGTAGTCATATATCTCCGGGTTATTTACAATGTGTGTCAAGGCTCACGCTGTGGTCAGTGAGCACTATGTTTCAGTTTTCCATCACCGGAAACTTTGGCACACACCGCGTGTTTCTGTCAGCCTCCACTTATGTACGCATTAAGTTCCCCGTCAAACGCTTTGATCCATTTCTGCGGTTTCATACAGTAGGAGTCTTTCACGCTCTCTGTCTTTGTTTTTCTTCTCGATGAACTTCTTTTTTATCATCGATACGGCTCTTGGAGAAAATCCACCCGATAGGAGTTCAGACGCTCAGAATCGATCCTCTCCGGAAAATGCCGAACCGATGCTGATTGCTCTGCGATCGTTTTCTTCGAGGGAAGGACGGCTTTGAGTAATAAACACACTCTTGACATCTAACCCGGGTGTGTGTTCAAGATTACTAATATTTTAAACATATAGCATAAGCCGGAGGGGAGGGGGTTTTTCCTCTACATTGCCACAGACTCATGAATTTCTACAATGGAGACCGATACACTTCGAAATACATCATTCTGGAGAAATATGGTCCCTCGGGTAGTATAAGCTACTGCCAAAAAGGTTCAGATTTAGCCGTATATTTACCAGTGAACTGGGCATGCGGATATTTTTTGACATTTTTACAATACCGTTCGCTTGTAAAGATAAAAAGCAGTCTGGAAGTATCGTGCAGCTTATCACCCAGACCGATGGCAAGACCCATTAGAGTTCAAAACTGGCATTAGCCTGTTGACCTAGGGGAACTGAGTTTCTTTTCGTTATTATTATTTTTTTAATGCCATAATACGCGAGTCCGGGAGCTAGGGCCGGCAGGCTGGGAAAATGGCTCTCTTTCAAGAGATTCTGGGAACCACGGAGATCTGTTTTCTGCCGCTAAAGAAAAAAACCAGATCGGAACCAAAGATGTCGTCTCACCTTCACAAGCATGGAATCGAAAGGAGAGATAGCGGCAATCTTTGGCTGTAGCTGTTTTACCACAAATGTCAAAAGGATCTGGGGTTCGGAGAAACGATATTTGAGGACAAGGCCCTACTGAGAGCTCACCTCCTCCAGGAGGCCTTCCCAGACTGAGCCCCTTCCTTCCTCTCCCCCTCGTCCCCCTCTCCATCCCCCATCTTACCTCCTTCCCTTCCCCACAGCACCTGTATATATGTATATATGGTTGTACATATTTATTACTCTATTTATTTATTTATTTATTTTGCTTGTACATTTCTATCCTATTTATTTTATTTTGTTGGTATGTTTGGTTTTGTTCTCTGTCTCTCCCTTTTAGACTGTGAGCCCACTGTTGGGTAGGGACTGTCTCTATGTATTGCCAGTTTGTACTTCCCAAGCGCTTAGTACAGTGCTCTGCACACAGTAAGCACTCAATAAATACGATTGATTGATTGATTGATTGATAGACAAAACGCTTGTGGTGCTGAATTCTCCTCAGAGGGCAGCAGGGAGAACATCTACTCTGCCCAGTGCAGGTACTGAACTCGGGTCCTCTGACCTCCAGGATGTGCTCCTTTCACGACGCCACGCTCCTTAGTGATGGACAATCCCTTAAATTACCCATTACATTTTCTTCTCTCTCCCTCTTACGCTCAGCCCAGGACTGGAAATATTCAGCAGGTGTAACAGAAGGCTGACAAAGCCCACTGTGCATCACAAATATTTATTTTTTGGTTACCCTTTTACATATACCCTTGTCCTTCCTTCCTATCTGCAATTTATTTTAGAGCCTAGTTAGACTAGACTGGGGCTCCGGGACATGCTTAGTAACTTCATTATCCTCTCCCCAATCCTGAACATAGTGCTCTGTACCCAGCAGGTGCTCCATAGTCATCATCATCATCATCATCAATCGTATTTATTGAGCGCTTACTATGTGCAGAGTACTGTACTAAGCGCTTGGGAAGTACAAATTGGCAACATATAGAGACAGTCCCTACCCAACAGTGGGCTCACAGTCTAAAAGGGGGAGACAGAGAACAAAACCAAACATCACAACTCATCCACTGACGATAATCTTGAGTCACATAGTTCATAAATTCATGATAGAAGAATAGACAGGACGATGCAAAGAAACGTTTTTTTTTTTAATTGCAGGGGGAATATATTAAAGGAACCACGCTTCTCTGCCAGTTGCCTGAACTCATGTATTTATGCAAAACAAAGACCTTCCAAAGACAGTTAAATAATAAAAATAAACATACTTATCCCAACCCAGAATCCCGATTTCCTCGACAATAGACGAATAGTACTGGGGAGGAGGCGAGGGCGCATACAGGGCTTGCTTTGTCTTCAGAGCAACTTCCTGTTTGAAAAAAAAAGACAACAAAACACCAAACAAAACAAAAAACACACATCATTCTTGGACAGCCCAACAGCTTATTCTCAATGACGGGTTTCGATACAATTTAACTAATTTCCATTGTTCTAATCCACGGGCATCATCAGTCTCACAGAAAAATTGGCTGCCTCATTCTTCTTCTCCTCAGGGCTCTCCGCCGGACGTGACTTATTCAGAGGTTCACAGACCGGCCTGCGAACATCATCTATGATTGTGGCAGTCTGGTCCAGGGAAACCATGCGACCAAAGGGAGACTTTTAAATATTTGAATATCTCTTCCCCTTGAAGGCTTTTCCCCTCCCCACTCGTGGCTCAGTGGAAAGAGCCCGGGCTTTGGAGTCAGAGGTCATGGGTTCAAATCCCAGCTCTGCCAATTGTCAGCTGTGTGACTTCGGGCAAGTCTCTTAGCTTCTCTGTGCCTCAGTCACCTCATCACTAAAATGGGGGTGAAGACTGTGAGCCCCCCCGTGGGACAACCTGATCAGCTTGTAATCTCCCCAGTGCTTAGAACAGTGCTTTGCACATAGTAAGTGCTTAATAAATGCCATTATTATTATTATTATTATTATTATTATTATAGTGCAAGCATGAATGAGGTCATTTATTGAGCACCGTGATTATCTGGTTGATTTGTTCCTCTACAAAGACACTCTAGGCCGCTCAATCAGGCTCCAAAGTGGATTCCGTTTTGGAGGCCTGAATTACCTGATCAGGGTGTCTACGAGAAACAAACTGGCTGGAAAAATGGCCAAAACTCTCCTTCACTTGATTCAACCAACTCGTTTTTTTGACGATCTCAAACGAAAGACATTGAGTGGATGTAAGGAAATATTTTTCAAGGCTTTTTTTTTTTATAACCTCAATGTATGTGTTTGGTTACTTGTTAGCTTTAGAAATCTCTTTGTTGGAGAAAGAGGCTGAAAGCCATTAAGGAACAAGTTCTGTTGATTACCAGTGGAATGCATTTATCCACAGAAAACCTATTAGGAGTTAACTGTCTTCTCCCATTAGATCATAAGTGCCCGGAAAGCAGGGACCACTGTGTCTGTTTCTGGGGTACTGGAGAAGCAGTGTAGCCTAGTGAACAGAATCAATCAATCAATCAATCGTATTTATTGAGCGCTTACTGTGTGCAGAGCACTGTACTAAGCGCTTGGGAAGTACAAGTTGGCAACATACAGAGACAGTCCCTACCCAACAGTGGGCTCACAGTCTAGAAGGGGGAGACGGAGAACAAAACCAAACATAGTAACAAAATAAAATAAAGACAATAGATATGTACAAGTAAAATAAATAAATAGAGTAATAAATATGTACCAACATATATACATATATACAGGTATCGTCATCGTCAATCGTATTTATTGAGCGCTTACTGTATGCAGAGCACTGTACTAAGCGCTTGGGAAGTCCAAGTTGGCAACATATAGAGACAGTCCCTACCCAACAGTGGGCTCACAGTCTAAAAGATATGCACATTTTATATACACAATATATAATAAATATATATTTATACGTATATAAATATATATATTTTATATACATATAAACAGAACTCAGGCCTAGCTCCACCACTTGTCTGCTGTGTGACCCTGGGTAAGTTACTTCAGTTACCTCACCTGTAAAATGGGGTTTAAGACTGTGAGCCCCATGTGGGGCATGGACTGTGTCCAACCTGATTAGTCTGTATCCACCTCCGAGCTTAGTACAGTGCCTGGCACAGAGTAAGTACTTAACAAATCCCATAAAAAACAAAAACCTCCCTCAAGTACTCTTGGTACGGTGCTCACTAAAGGCTCTACTCTCCCATCCCCGCCACCCAAGCATCAATGTACTTCACTCTAAGGCATTTACTCAAAAAGGGGCTGGAATCGCGAACTTTAAAAGCAAATCTTATGCCCCCGGACTATTTTACCGCAGGTAAAGGTTCAGCAGAGAGAGCAAAACGCTAGCCACGGGACCTCAGCAAATGGCACAGGCTGAGTACAGTGCTCTAAGCGCTTAGTACAGTGCTCTGCACATAGTAAGCGCTCAATAAATACGATTGATGATTGATGATGATGTTCTGCTGGGGTCCACGGCGGGCAGGCCCAAAGCTGAGAGCAGTAACTGAGAGAAGTTTGAACCCTGAGTAAAAATGTAGCTTGCCACCTCTGGCAATGTAGCAAGTCAATCAATCAATCAATCAATCGTATTTATTGAGCGCTTACTGTATGCAGAGCACTGTACTAAGTCCCTCCCCAAAAGCCCCAGTGGCCTCAGGGAAATGTAGGCAACCAAATCCTTTGCTTCTTGTGGGTTGTTTTCCCCCTTTTCCTTCCCTGCAATCCCCTTGCCAGACCTGATTAGGGAGTTTGAAAGCACATCGCTCTTACCCAAAGGACTAACTGTGACCCAGCCATCTAACAAATCAATACCGCTGTTCCCGCGGCACGCAGTTCGAGCTTAGGGAGGGGCACGCCCGCCACTGGAAGACTGCACTAGGGAAAATAAAATCCCATTTAATCCTAGCACCAGAGCTGGTCACGGAGTGCCGGAAAAATCTGTTTGCATACAGCCTGTAGTGACTGGTCCTATATGTTCAGCTCCTGCAGGAGAAGGAAATGTGAAATGCCTTTGACGCTGAACTGAAACCTAAAAGGTCAGACTGTCCTGTTTTGTATTTTTGAATATAATCAGCGTTTCTTTCAATTATAGCTCTAGGAAGTGATAGGTACAGCTGTGACCTTTGACCTGGTTAATAATGCTTTTCATAACGGCTGCTAGCTTCTAATATCTTGCAATGGCATGACTGCAGAACCTATATAAACTCAACTTATTCATAATAGGGCATTACGGCAAGAACACTTGCTCTTCGTGTCAACCATTCATTCATTCATTCATTCCCTCGTATTTATTGAACGCTTACTGTGTGCAGAGCACTGAACTAAGCGCTTGGGAAGTACAAGTTGGCAACATATAGAGACGGTCCCTACCCAACAGTGGGCTCACAGTCTAGAAGGGGGAGACAGAGAAAAAAACAGAACATATTAACAAACTAAAATAAATAGAATATGTACAAATAAAATAGAGTAATAAATACATACAAACATATATACAGGTGCTGTGGGGAGGGGAAGGAGGTAAGGTGGGGGGGATGGGGAGGAGGGGGAGAGGAAGGAAGGGGCTCAATCTGGGAAGGCCTTCTATTCAATCAACAGCATTTACTGAAAGCTGACGGTAGGCAGGGCACTGTACTAAATGCTTGGGGTACTCTCCCAAGCATCTAGTACAGAGCCCTGCACACAGTAAGTGCTCAATGGATGCGATTGAATGAATGAACAAGAGTACAATATAACAAAAAGTAGACAAGTTCCTGGCCCACGAGATGTTCACAGTCACTGCATTCTCCTGGTTTGGCCATGAAAAGATGTCTCATTTCTATAGCCAAGTTGCATTAGTATGGTTTCTCCATTTCGGACTTCTAGTTCGTGTGCAAGGGACAAAATGCAATGCACAAAGGAGAGAGATGAATATAGTACTCTTTTCTTAGAGTCCCTCCCTAAGGCCCATCCCGGCCAGTTCAATGAAAACATCGAACATTGAAAAAATAACTTTAAATTGCTAGATAGGCCACTAGACGGGTTCAGGCCAGGCTCTCCCTCCTCCAAAGTTTCCAGGGTCGTTAGGAATATTCTGGGAGAGACTGGCTTTTGGCCAAGAGGGTGAAACTGCGCTCTGATAAGCACTAAGCAGGGCCGAGTGTGGAGCAGAGATCCTGATTCCTAGGCTCTATCTCTCTCTCCAAGTTGCGGCTGAGATAAAAAAAAAGAAGCAAGGTAAGTATGGGTTCATTTGGTTTTGAGCATGACTGTGGAGAATTTGAGAAACCCAGAATTTGAGATATTCACCCCACCCCTTATTATGTACATATTTTATATTATAAATGATTTATTTACATTAATGTCTGTCTCCCCCTTCTAGATTGTAAGCTCGTTATGGGCAGGGAACGTGTCTGCTAATTCTGTTGTATAGTGATGATAATAATAATAATGATAGCGTTTATTAAGCGCTTACTATGTGCAAAGCACTGTTCTAAGCGCTGGGGAGGTTACATGGTGATCAGGTTGTCCCACGGGGGGCTCACAGTCTTAACCCCCATTTTACAGATGAGGGAACCGAGGCCCAGAGAAGTGAAGTGACTTGCCCAAAGTCACACAGCTGGTAATTGGCAGGGCCGGGATTTGAACCCATGACCTCTGACTCCAAAGCCCGGGCTCTTTCCACTGAGCCACGCTGCTTCTCTACTCACCCAAGCGCTTAGAACTGTGCTTCTGCACAGAGTAACTGCTCATAAATACCATGGATTGACTGATAGATAAAGTTTCCACTGCCGGGAATCAACTTTGAAATCCGGCAAAGTGCATGGTTATCTATTCATAGTTATCAACCTATTAATATAGTTACCAAACTATATAACTATCAAATAGTTATCAAACTAGTAGGAAGGATACAATGGTGGGATGGTGCCTTAATAAAATGCTTACCAAGATCGTCTTCAGCTCCGTCATAAAGCTCTCGAGATCAGATGACTGAAGCAGCCTCTAGAAGAAATGGTATTACCAATCAGTGAATATTTTATCCAAAGCACCGTCAGGACGTGCTTGCTAAATTACTAGAAAATCTAAGTCATCCAGGATGTGAATTCTAAGGTGCTGAAGAGTGCATCTAGCTTTACTTCTGCTTATTCTGATGACTTTACACCTGCCCACATGCTTTGTTTTGTTGTCTCTCTCCCCCCTCTAGAATGTGAGCCCGTTGTTTGGTAGGGACCGTCTCTATATGTTGCCAACTTGTACTTCCCAAGTGCTTAGCACAGTGCTCTGCACACAGTAAGCGCTCAATAAGTATGACTGAATGAATGAACAGATCATATCTACTTACCCTGTGGCACTCTACCAAGTGCTAGGTATAGTGTTGATTAAATATCGATTGAATGATTGGGAGGAAAAGGGGAAAAAAAAATCAAACTTTCCCATGACTTTAAATATTTGGAATCAGTTAATCAGTGGTAATTATGGAGCAGCTGTGTGCACTACACTATACTAAATGCTCGGAGAAGTACAATGCGGTAGATGAAAATGATGAAAAAAAGTCGAACACAATGCTGATTCTCAAAAGTATAGTCCTCAAACTGGTTTCAGAAGACATTGGTTCAGTCCTGGCAAGGATATGATTTGGTGGAACAGTGCTTTGCACATAGTAAGCAATTAATAAATGCCATTATTATTATTATTATTATTAGTTGGTATGCCACCCTCCTCTGCCTCTTGCGGTCTAACGGTGCAGCTTTGTGACTGCCACCATTAGTGAGCCTTAACTATGACTCCGTCTGAGAGAAAAAGCCATGCACTGAAAACGAATCAAATCCAGCATGAAACACTCTACTCTGGTTTTGTGTTTTATTTTAAACAGAAATGCCGACACCTAAAAATTGCGGATCGGAGGGGATGATCTAGCAACAATTAGAGAGGCAGCACGGCCTAATGAAGAGAGCACTTGGGAGTCAGCGGACTGGGGTTCTGATCCTGGCTCCATCTCTTGCCTGCTGTGTGACTTTAGGCAAGTCACTTAACTTCTCTGGGCCTCAGTATCCTCACCTGTACAGAATGGGGATCCAATACTTGTTCTTCCTCTTACTTAGACTGTGAGCCCTATCAGGGACAGGGACTGTGCCCAACCTGATTATTCATTCATTCATTCAATCGTATTTACTGAGCGCTTACTGTGTGCAGAGCACTGTACTAAGCGCTTGGGAAGTACAGGTCGGCAACATGTGGAGACGGTTCCCTCCCCAACAACGGGCTCACGGTCTAGAAGGGGGAGACAGACGACAAGACAAAGCGTGTGGACAGGTGTCAAGTCATCAGAACAAATAGAATTAAAGCTAGATGCACATCTTATATCTACCCCAGTGCTTACGCACAGAAAGGACTTAAATATCTTTTTATTATTATCATTTGTAGTAATTAGCAAGTGGATATACCCAGGCCATGATTTCCCCCCTGGACTGCAGCTGTAGGTGATGGTCTGTTGGGGGGGTACCATTATCTTTGATTTTTATTCTTTTTTCCGACTGTGAAAACTGTTTATAATAATAATAATAATAATGATAATAATAATAATAATAGCATTTATTAAGTGCTTACTATGTGCAAAGCACTGTTCTAAGCGCTGGGGAGGTTACAAGGTGATCAGGTTGTCCCACGGGGGGCTCACAGTCTTAATCCCCATTTCACAGATGAGGTCACTGAGGCCCAGAGAAGTGAAGTGACTTGCCGAAAGTCACACAGCTGACAATTGGCGGAGTCGGGATTTGAACCCATGACCTCTGACTCCAAAGCCCGGGCTCCTTCCACCGAGCCACGCTGCTTTCTGTTTAGAAAGGAGATTGAGTTTTTACGCTGTTCGGTCGGGTGTACACTCTTGACAGATGCTACTTTTCCATCATCATCAATCGGATTTATTGAACGCTCACTATGTGCAGAGCACTGTACTAAGCGCTTGGGAAGTACAAATTGGCAACATATAGAGACAGTCCCTACCCAACAGTGGGCTCACAGTCTAAAAGACTGTCACAGTCCATCCCCGGTAGGATTTGAAAGTTCAAGCTTGTCATCTTCTCCAACACCTACCTGCTTAACTAGGTGGTGGTATCCATTTAACACAGCCTTCAGTTGCCAACTGCACTGCAACCTTGAAAGGGAACGGAGAAATAGGCTTTTCATTTGGAGCAAGAGACATTTAACCGACTTCGCCTATTCAATCTTCTCTCCAGGCACCTACAAAGGGAGTTCAATCAAATCAAATCGATGATATTTCTTGAGTGCTCATTGTGTGCGGCGCACTGTATTAAGCGCTTGTGAGAGTACAATACCACAGAGTTGGAAAGGCACGTTCCCTAGGTCTAGATGGGGAGACGGACATTAAAATAAATTATGGGTAGGTACAATAATTGTTGGAGGGGTGGGGTGACTATCGAGTGCATAAATTGGTGACGCTTTTCTCTTTGCTTCCTTCTTTTTACAGGCGCATAAAGATGTCTGGTCTAATAGCCAATTTGAGGCGTGCATCCTATTCACGGCTAAAATCCAAATATAAATCCAAAGTATTTTGGTTAGGACTCTCTAACAGACATCGGCGCAGCCCAGTGAGAAGAGCGCAGGCTTGGTAGTTGGGGATCTGGGTTCTAATCTACAGAAGCCGCGTTGCTTAGTGGAAAGAGCCCGGGCTTGGGAGTCGGAGGTCGTGGGTTCTAATCCCGGCTCCGCCACTTATCATCTGTGTGACTCTGGGCAAGTCGCTTAACTTCTCTGTGCCTCAGTTACTTCACCGGAGACTGTGAACCCCATGTGGGACAAACTGATTACCTTGGATCTACCCCAGCTTTGGAACAGTGCTTGACACATAGTAAGCGCTTAACAAATACCATCATTATTATGTTTGCCACTTGCCTGCTATGTGGCCTTAGGGAAATCTTCCATGGGACTCAGTTTTATCATCTGTATTTATTTATTTATTTTACTTGTACATATCTATCCTATTTATTTTATTTTGTTGGTATGTTTAGTTTTGTTCTCCGTCTCCCCCTTTTAGACTGTGAGCCCACTGTTGGGTAGGGACTGTCTCTATGTGTTGCCAATTTGTACTTCCCAAGCGCTTAGTACAGTGCTCTGCATATAGTAAGCGCTCAATAAATACGATTGATGATGATGATGATGATGATCTGTAAAATGGGGATGCAATACCTAGTCTCCCTTCCTCTCAGAGACCCATGTGGGGCAGAGACTGAGTTCAACCTGCTTATATCCACCCCAGGATTTAGTACAGTGCTTGCCATATAGTAAGTGCATAAAAAATACCACAATCATTATCATCATCATCATCATCAATCGTATTTATTGAGCGCTTACTGTGTGCAGAGCACTGTACTAAGCGCTTGGGAAGTATAAATTGGCAACATATAGAGACAGTCCCTACCCAACAGTGGGCTCACAGTCTAAATATTACTATTATTAGTACTAAACTCTTCTTCTGGACTTCCCAGGCAGCTGATAAGGTGCCTTGCACTAAATGGGAATTCAACAAATGCTACGACTACTAAATATTTCTTTTATTTTCTAAAAAATGATAAACATCAACTCTTCTCTAGACTCTCAGCTTTATAGCCAATAGAGTTAACACTAAAAGATTCACTAGAATTTCCCAGTATTTCTGATGAGAAGTTTAACGGATTTAAAAAAAACTTACAAATACAAATTTATTATGGTGCTCACCACACCAGAGAGCAGCAAAAAACTGAAATCCAGCAGCATAAACTTCAACAGATGACACCATAGTTATACAAAAAGCCCAACTTACACCTATTTGGAAACGATAATTTGGACTTGGAGAATTTAAACGGAAAAAAAAAATCAGTGATATGCTAAGGTTTTTCTTTCTTCCTCCTCTTCCCACCTTTCTGAAATGTTAGAAAATTGTTGCCGGGTACTTGGTCATAACGGCAATTATCGCTGCCTCCGGAAAATGGTAACCGTTAAGCTAAAACTCTGGACTTTTAAAATAGTACTCAAGAATGGTCTCTCACCTTGCATTTTTCACGTTCAAATCTGCAGGTAGCAATATTCTAAGATGGAAGTCTCTCCCCTAAGAAAAAAAACATTGAAAAGTTATATTCAAGACCGCAGTTCTGACGGGCAGAATTCTTCCTCTGAGTATTGCCTGAGAAAATTAAAAAAAAACAACACCTTGGCTAAATAAAAGCTGCTGAGCTGTTAGCTTCTGTGATTGCCACGGGCAAAATAATGAATCGAGCTTATGTTGGGCAGACACTGCTCTAAGCACTGGGGAGAGTCTGATAAAGTATATATATATGTATATATGGTTGTACATATTTATTACTCTATTTATTTATTTATTTATTTTACTTGTACATATCTATCCCATTTATTTTATTTTGTTAGTATGTTTGGTTTTGTTCTCTGTCTCCCCCTTTTAGACTGTGAGCCCACTGTTGGGTAGGGACTGTCTCTAGATGTTGCCAATTTGTACTTCCCAAGAGCTTAGTACGGTGCTCTGCACATAGTAAGCGCTCAATAAATACGATTGATGATGATGACGATAAAGTATAATTCCTCAAATTCTGATTCCAAACTCCACAGTTGAGTAATCTCCCAGGGGTCTGTTCGGTATTATTACTAGACAAAATAAAATGTCAAAACATGCTAAAACACACTCTCCACCAAATAAACAACCCAAAACCATCACTTAAAATCCCCAGCTGCTACTTCTAAGGTCCACCATCACAGGTCGGACATCGAAAGCCTCTGTTGACACCAGACGCTGAGTCGCATGCGACGTTGCATGCGCGACTGCAGACACGCAGCATAATGTAATGACGTCTAATATTATAATGTAATAATGTTGTGGAAGTTCACTCAAGTCCCTCCAAAACCTAGAACTTTTTTTCAAGGAGACCCGTGAGTGTCCCCACGCCCCAACAGTTGTGATAATAATAATAATAATGGCATTTGTTAAGTGCTTACTATGTGCCAAGCTCTGTTCTAAGCACTGGGGTAGATACAAGGTTATCAGGCTGTCCTATGTAGGGCTCACAGTCTTAATCCCCATTTTATAGATGAGGTAACTGAAGCACAGAGAAGTTAAGTGACTTGCCCAAAGTCACACAGCGGACCAGTGGTGGAGTCAGAATTAGAACTCACAACCTCAGACTCCAAGCAGATCTTTCCACTAAGCCATATTCTTATATTCTATTTTTCCTCTATCTGACATTTATTTCAATGTCTGTCTTTCCCTGTGGGATTGAATCTACCAATTATATTTTACTGCATTTTCTCAAGCCCTTAGTAGAGTGTTCCTCACACAGTAAGTACTTTATGAATACCAATGACTGATTAATTTAGTTTAACTTTCACTGAGTCACATCTGTCTCCAATTACTTAGCAGTTTGGTCTGTATTTAAATGGTCCCCCTTTAAGCACTTATATAATAAATTAGTGAGTACTTTAGGTCCCACAGCATTTAACATATTTGTAATTTATTTTAATACCAGTCTCACCATCTAGACCGTAAGCTCCTTGTGGGCAGGAAATGTGTGTCAGTCAGGCAGTCAATCGTATTTATTGAGTGCTTACTGTAATTTATTTTAATATCAGTCTCACCATCTAGACCGTAAGCTCCTTGTGGGCAGGAAATGTGTGTCAGTCAGTCAATCGTATTTACTGAGTGCTTACTGTGTGCAGAGCACTGTACTCTGTCCAAGCGCTTAGTACAGTGCTCTGCACACAGTAAGCGCTCAATAAATACAATTGAATGAATGAATGAATGCACTAAGCTCTTCAGGGAGTATATATGGATATATGTTTGTACATATTTATTACTCTATTTATTTATTTTACTTGTACATATCTATTCTATTTATTTTATTTTGTGAATACGTTTGGTTTTGTTCTGTCTCCCCCTTCTAGACTGTGAGCCCACTGTTGGGTAGGGACTGTCTCTATATGTTGCCAACTTGTACTTCCCAAGCGCTTAGTACAGTGCTCTGCACACAGTAAGCGCTCAATAAATGCGATTGATTGATTGATTGATTGATTACTCCTCCAGGAGGCCTTCCCAAACCGAGCCCCCTCCTTCTTCTCTCCCTCCCCATCCCCCCGCCATACCTCCTTCCCCTCCCCACAGCACCTGTATATATGTTTGTACAGATTTATTACTCTATTTATTTTACTTGTACATATTTACTATTCTATTTATTTTATTTTGTTAATATATTTTGTTTTGTTGTCTGTCTCCCCCTTCTAGACTGTGAGCCTGTTGTTGGGTAGCGACCGTCTCTATATGTTGCCGACTTGGACTTCCCAAGCGCTTAGTCCAGTGCTCTGCACACAGTAAGCGCTCAATAAATATGACTGAATGAATGAATGCATGTTTCGTATGTTAGATCTGCACTCATTGTTCACCCCACCCTTAGCCCCATAGCATACGTACATACGCAGAGTTTATTTATATTTAATGTCTGTCTTCCCCTCTAGATTGTAAACTCGCCGTGGGCAAGAAACGAATCCACCAACTCCGTTATCTGGTACTCTCCCGAGGGCTTAGTACCTTGCTCTAAATCAATCAATCGTATTTATTGAGCGCTTACTATGTGCAGAGCACTGTACTAAGCACTTGGGAAGTACAAATTGGCAACACATAGAGACAGTCCCTACCCAACAGTGGGCTCACCGTCTAAAAACTGCTCTACCTTGCTCTAAACACAGTAAGTACTCAATAAATACCACTGATTGATTGATTTCAATCAGGAAACACACAGTCAATTGACAGAGAAACATCATACAACGATCTGGGAAGAAATAAGGGAAGGTTATTTACCGGGAATGGAATTCATCAAGGAAGTGACTTTTACCACCTGCAAAATTGTTCCCTAATTCAGTATGCCAGAGAATGATACCATAAAACTTCAAAGGCATACAAGACAACATCTTCACTCTTTGGTGTAACTTTTGATAAGGACAAGAAATCCACCCAACTGTGAATATCAATACTAAATGCAGATATTATGGTAATGAAAAATATTTTCAATAATCAGGTAATTCATTCATTCATTCAACTGTATTTATTGAGTGCTTACTGTGTGCAGAGCACTGTACTAAGCGCTTGGGAAGTACACGTGGGCAACATATAGAGACGGTCCCTACCCAAAAACGGGCTCACAGTCTAGGTACTCTAGTTATTACACGTGCAGGCCTTAACTGAGGGCCGCTACTAATTTCTAAAAATACTCCTATTGAAAAAAAGTTCAACCTTGGTATGCATTCATATGAACTGGCTTCGTTTAGTTGTTTTTTTTTTCATTTTCAGATAGGTAAACAGAATTTTACTTTCATCCACTGTTGCGAATTGCCTTTGAAAAAGAGAGAATGTATGAAATTTGAGCAAAGAAAGTGGTAAAGGACAAGCAGAAGAATAATCTTTTGCTTCAACAGTGTAAGATGAAAAATAGTAATAAAACTCCCCCAAAACAATTAATGTCGGTTCACTTTAAGCACATGGAAATTTCAAAGAATCCCCTTAAAGCAGTTTCAAAAATAGAGGAACACAATTAGATGTACCCCATAACCTTTACTTTCATGGTAATATTACGGTACTGACTTTCATTACATTTAAATGTCCTTTTAAAAAAATGAAACAAATGTAATACTGACCTTTAAAAAAGGTCAAGTAACAATGATTCACTATTTCATTAAAGTACTGAAAGGTATTATGTAGTAACTTTAACCTACCTTCACATACCCCACCATGCATTCAGTTGGTAATCAAGAATTAGAGAAACTAGTATGACTGAGGTATAGTATTTGACTTGGCTTCCAAATGTTAATGATCTGATTTCCAAGTTCTATCAGATGTAGTATTAAATGCAAGGTTTTGCCCAGAGTTTCTCAACCAAGGATATATTTAAACTTAGGGCTCCCAAGTGCAAAACACATTTAGCAATTTTTTTTTTTAAATGGCATTTGTTAAGTGCTTACTATTGTGCCAATCAGTCAATGGTATTGATTGAGCGCTTATTATTACTCTATTTATTTATTTATTTATTTTATTTGTACATATCTATTCTATTTATTTTATTTTGTTAGTATGTTTGGTTTTGTTCGCTGTCTCCCCCTTTTAGACTGTGAGCCCACTGCTGGGTAGAGACTGTCTCTATATGTTGCCAATTTGTACTTCCCAAGCGCTTAGTACAGTGCTCTGCACATAGTAAGCGCTCAATAAATACGATTGATTGATTGATTATTATGTGCTGAGTTTCTGTTTGGCCCTTTGCATCATTTGCAGATGTCAGAGATCAAACACGAGCATTTACGGAGTGCTTACCCTGTGTAAAACACCATCCCAAATGCTTGGGAGAGTACAAGAATTAAAATGTACCACGGCGAGGTTATTTTCTGTACGCTTTAACTTTTTTTTAACTTAAATTGTTTTAGCCATATTAAAGAACAAATTGTGTTATTTCATCCCGTCCGAATCCAGCATTCAATATTGTATCTTGTTCACTTCTAAGTGTTTTTTTCTGATTACACTCTTCTAAGGGCAAATGTAACAATTTGAGGGGCTTCTCACTATCTTCTGACCATTTCAGTCCTAATAAATTTGCATCTATTAATGATGGTATTTGTTAAGCGCTTACTGTGTGCAAAGCACTAAGTGCTGGGGAGGATACAGGGGGATAGGTTGTCCCACGGCAGGGGGGCTGGGTCTTTAATCCCCATTTTACAGATGAGGGAACTGAGGCACAGGGAAGTGAAGTGACTTGCCCAAAGTCACAGAGCTGCCAAGTGGCAGAGCCGGGATTTGAACCCACGACCTGACTCGCAAGCCCGTGCTCTTTCCGCTGAGCCACGCTGCTTCTCTGCATATATGAGGACACCATCCCAACTTCAGTGAGATGCCTACATTTTAAAGAGAGGCATCTTCAACAGTCGATCAGGACAATATCCAAGTTTTTCTGGGCCCGCTGCCTAACATTGGTCGAATCACTGGACTTCTCTATGCCTCAGTTTCCTCATGAATCAGTAAGTGCTATTTATTGAGTGCTATGTGCAGGGCGCGCTGTTCATTCAATCGTATTTATTGAGTGCTTACTGGGTGCAGAGCACTGTACTAAGCGCTTGGGAGAGGACAATATAACATCAAACAGAAGAATATAACATAACAACACAACATCAAATAGAAGCAGCACGGCTTAGTGGATAGAGCTGGGGCCTGGGAATCAGAAGGTCATGGGTTCCAATCCCAGCTCTGCCCCTTGTCTGCTGGGTGACCTTGTGCAAGTCGCTTCACTTCTCTGGGCCTCAGTTACCTCATCTGTAAAATGGGGATGAAGACCGTGAGCCCCATGTGGGACTTGGTCTGTGTCCAACCTAACTTGTATCTACCCCAACGCTCAGAGCAGTGCTTGGCACATAGTAAGCGCTTAACAAGTACCATCATCATGGCTCAGTGGAAAGAGCCCGGGCTCTGGAGTCAGAGGTCATGGGTTCAAATCCCGGCTCTGCCACGTCTGCTGTGTGACTTTAGGCAAGTCACTTCACTTCTCTGAGCCTCATTTCCCTCATCTGTAAAATGGGGATTAAGACTGTGAGCCCCACGTGGGACAACCTGATCACCTTGTATCCCCCCCAGCGCTTAGAACAGTGTTTTGCACATAGTAAGCGCTTAACAAATGCCAACATCATCATTATTATTATTGTTATCAAACACATCCCCTGCTCACAACAAGCTCACAGTCCAGAGAAGCTATATTGTATATTATCTAGAGATACTATATTATAGTATATATTATTATATTATATATCGTACACTATTACATTATATATTATTATTATATTATATTCTATAGTGAAGCCAAGCGCTTAGTACAATGCTCTGCACACAGTAAGCGCTCAAGTGTCTTTGTGGAAAGAGCCCAGGCTGGAAGTCAGAAGGTCCTGGGTTCTAATCCCAACTCCGCCATGTGTCTGCTGTGTGACCTTGGGCAAGTCACTTAACTTCTCTGTGCATCAGTGACCTCATCTGGAAAATCGGGATTAAGACTGTGAGCCTCGTGTGGGACAACCTGATAACCTTGTATCCACCCTAGCGCTTAGAACAGTGCTTGGCACATAGTAATCTCTTAACAAATGCCATTATTATTATTATTATTATTATTATTATTATTATTATTATTATATTACATGCTATAGAGATGCCAAACGTTTAGTACAGTGCTTTGCACACAGTAGGTGCTCAATAAATATGATTATTAACAATGATGCTAATAATACTTTCCAAGCACTTGCTCTGCACAGTTAGAGCTCAAAATATACGATTAATAATGATGCTAATAACAATAATACTTTCCAAGCGCTTAGTACAGTGCTCTACACATGGTAAGCACTCAATAAATACGATTAATAATAGTGATGCTAATAATCATGTTAGCACAAGTATAATAATAGTAAAATATAGTATATAATATATCATATATTATATTATATATCATATAAATAATATAATATAATATAATACATATAATATATATTATGTATATATGTTGCTGACTTGTACTTCCCAAGAGCTTAGTACGTGCTCTGCACAAAGTAAGCGCTCAATAAATAAGATTGAATAAATGAATGAATCATAATACCAAGTGCTTAGTACAGTGCTCTGCACACAGTAAGTGCACCATAAATACGATTGAATGAATGCATGAATCATACTTTCCAAGCGGTTAGTACAGTGCTCTAAACACGGTAAGCACTCCATAAATACGAATGAATTAATGAATAAATCATAATACTTTCCAAGTGCTGTAGTACAGTGCTCTGCACACAGTAAGTGCTCAATAAGTATGACTGAATGAATGGATAATAATAATAATGATGGTATTTGGTAAGTGAATGACTGACTTACCGAATCTGACTGACTATGAATGTATAACTGAATCTATCTGACTGCCTGACTGAATCTATCTGAATGACTGACTGACTGAACCTGACTATCTGACTGAATTAATGACTGACTGACAGAATCTGACTATGACTGAATGAATGACCAAATCTATCTGGCTGAATGAATGACTGACCATGAATGACTGTCTGAATCTATCTGACTGACTGAATCTGACTGACTGAATGAATGACTGAATCTATCTGAATGACTGACTGACCGACCGAATCTATCTGACTGAATTAATGACTGACTGACCGAATCTGACCATGACTGAATGAATGACTGACTGACAATGAATGAATGACTGAAGCTGACTGACTGACTGAATCTATCTGACTGAATAAATGACCGAATCTATCTGAATGACTGACTGACCGAATCTATCTGACTGAATTGACTGACTGACTGACCGAATCTGACCATGACTGAATGACTGACTGACAATGAATGAATGACTGAAGCTGACTATCTGATTCACTGAATCTGACTGACTGACTGACCGAATCTATCTGACTGAATTAATGACTGACCGAATCTGACCATGACGGAATGACTGACTGACAATGAATGAATGACTGAAGCTGACTATCTGACTGACTGAATCTATCTGACTGACTGAATGAATGAATGACTGAATCTATCTGAATGACTGACTGACCGAATCTGACTGAATTAATGACTGACTGACCAAATCTGACCATGACTGAATGAATGACTGACTGACAATGAATGAATGACTGAAGCTATCTGACTGAATCTATGACTGAATGAATGACTGAATCGATCTGACTGATTGACCGAATCTGACCATGACTGAATGAATGACTGACAGACAATGAATGAATGACTGAAGCTATCTGACTGACTGAATCTGACTGACTGAATGAATGAATGACTGAATCTATCTGAATGACTGACTGACCGAATCTGACTGAATTAATGACTGACTGACAAATCTGACCATGACTGAATGAATGACTGATTGACAATGAATGAATGACTGAAGCTATCTGACAATCTATGACTGAATGAATGACTGAATCGATCTGACTGAATTAATGACTGACTGACCGAATCTGACCATGACTGAATGAATGACTGACAGACAATGAATGAATGACTGAAGCTGACTATCTGACTGACTGAATCTATCTGACTGACTGACTGAATGACTGAATCTGACTGAATTAATGACTGACTGACCGAATCTGACCATGACTGAATGAATGACCGAATCTATCTCACTGAATTAATGACTATCTGACTGAATGAATCTTACTGACTGAATGACTGGCTGTGACAGACTTCAAGACTGTGAGCCCTCTCTACGTTTCCAACTGGTGCTTCCCCAGCGCTTAGTCCAGTGCTCTGCACCCAGTAAGCGCTCACTAAGTACGACTGAACGAATGACTGAATCTACCTGACTGACTGACCGAGAAGCTCCGCGGCTGCGCAGTGGAGACGATGGGGCCGCGGCCGGAAGAACGCTATTGGCTGAGGCGCCGGAGCCCCGCGGGGAGGGGCGGGGCCGGCGCTGACGTCACTGGCCTTAGCCCCGCCCACCCCGGGCGCCGACCAATCGGCGGCCGTGGCGGGAGTTTCGCGTCTCGCGCCGGGCGCCGGCCTCGCGCGCGGGGAGGAAGGGGAGGGAGCAATGGCGGCGCCTCCTCGCTCTCCTCACAGGCCGTTGGCGGCGGCCGCGGATAATGGCGGAAGAGTCCGGTACCTGAGCGGAGACGAAGCCCTCGTACACGGTTTTCTCCCGGTTCTGCGGTAAAAGCAGCGGACACAGGCGCAGCAGGGTTGAGCCCGAGCCCGCCATGGCGAAGTTGCCCACCGCCCCGCCCCGCCCCGTTGCCCGGGTTACGGGGTCCGCGCATGCGCGCTGCCGGCCCCGCCCCCCTCGGGGAGGCCCAACGGACGCTCATTCATTCATTCATTCATTCATTCATTCAATCCATCGCATTCATTCATTCATATCAATTAATCATATTTATTGAGCGCTTACTATGTGCAGAGCACTGTACTAAGCGCTTGGGAAGTACAAATTGGCAACATCTAGAGACAGTCCCTACCCAACAGTGGACTCACAGTCTAAAAGGGGGAGACAGAGAACAAAACCAAACATACTAACCAAATAAAATAAATAGAATAGATATGTCCAAGTAAAATAAATAAATAAATAGAGTAATAAATATGTACAAACATATACATATACACAGGTGCTGTGGGGAAGGGTATTTATTGAGCATTTCCTGTACGCAGAGCACTGGACTAAATAAATAAATAAATAAATTTATTTATTTATTTTACTTGTACATATCTATTCTATTTATTCTATTTTGTTAGTATGTCTGGTTTAGTTCTCTGTCTCCCCCTTTTAGACTGTGAGCCCACTGTTGGGTAGGGACTGTCTCTAGATGTTGCCAATTTGTACTTCCCAAGCGCTTAGTACAGTGCTCTGCACATAGTAAGCGCTCAATAAATACGATTGATGATGATGATGATGGACTAAGCGCTCGGGAAGTCCAAGTTGGCAACATAATTGAGCGCTTCCTGTGTGCAGGACACTGGGCTAAGCGCTTGGGAAGAACAAGTTGGCAACATAGACGGTCATTCATTCATTCCATCATATTTATTGAGCGCTTCCTGTGTGCAGAGCACTGGACTAAGCGCTTGGGAAGTACAAGTTGGCAACATAGAGAGACGGTCATTCATTCATTCAATCCATCGTATTTATTGAGCGCC
This sequence comes from Tachyglossus aculeatus, assembly GCF_015852505.1. NCBI lineage: Eukaryota > Metazoa > Chordata > Mammalia > Monotremata > Tachyglossidae > Tachyglossus > Tachyglossus aculeatus. The sequence continues at coordinate 6,985,519 of NC_052074.1, forward strand.
TCCTGTGTGCAGAGCACTGGACTAAGCGCTTGGGAAAACAAATTGGCAACATAGAGAGATGGTCATTCATTCATTCCATCGTATTTATTGAGCGCCTCCTGTGTGCAGAGCACTGGACTAAGCGCTTGGGAAGAACAAGTTGGCAACATAGAGAGACGGTCATTCATTCATTCCATCGTATTTATTGAGCGCCTCCTGTGTGCAGAGCACTGGACTAAGCGCTTGGGAAAACAAGTTGGCAACATAGAGAGACGGTCATTCATTCATTCCATCGCATTTATTGAGCGCCTCCTGTGTGCAGAGCACTGGACTAAGCGCTTGGGAAGAACAAGTTGGAAACATAGAGAGACGGTCATTCATTCCATCGTATTTATTGAGCACCTCCTGCGTGAAGAGCACTGGACTAAGCGCTTGGGAAGAACAAGTTGGCAACATAGAGAGACGGTCATTCATTCATTAATTTAATCAATCGTATTTATGGAGCGCTTCCTGAGTGCAGAGCACTGGACTAAGCGCTTGGGAAAACAAGTTGGCAACATAGACGGTCATTCATTCCATCGTATTTATTGAGCGCTTCCTGTGTGCAGAGCACTGGACTAAGCGCTTGGGAAGAACAAGTTGGCAACATAGAGAGGAGATGGTCATTCATTCAATCAATCGTGTTTATTGAGCGCTTCCTGCGTGCAGAGCACTGGACTAAGCGCTTGGGAAGAACAAGTTGGCAACATGTAGAGACAGTCATTCATTCATTCATTCATTCCATCGTATTTATTGAGCGCTTCCTGACTGCAGAGCACCTGACTAAGCGCTTGGGAAGTACAAGTTGGCAACATATAGAGACAGTCATTCATTCATTCAATTAATCGTATTTATTGAGCAATTCCTGTGTGCAGAGCACTGTACTAAGCGCTTGGGAAGTACAAGTCGGCAACATCGAGAGACGGTCCCTCCCCAACCACAGGCTCATTCATTCATTCAATCGTATTTATTGAGTGCTTCCTGTGTGCAGAGCACTGTACTAAGCGCTTGGGAAGTACAAGTAGGCAACATAGAGAGACGGTCCCTACCCAACAACAGGCTCACAGTCTAGAAGGGGGAGACAGACAACAAAACTAACTATATTAATCAAAATAAAATAGAATAGTAAATATGTACAAATATGTAGTAGTGGTAATACATATTTACATGTAGTAAATATGTATTTGTTAAGTGCTTACTATGTGCCAAGCCCTGTTCTAAGTGCTGGGGGGATACAGGTAATAATAATAATAATAATAATAATAATAATAATAATAATAATAATAATAATAATAATAATATTTATTAAGCACTTACTATGTGCAAAGCACTGTTCTAAGCACTGGGGAGGTTACATGGTGATCAGGGTGTCCCACGGGGGGCTCCCAGTCTTCATCCCCATTTTATTCATTCATTCAATCATATTTATTGAGCGCTTACTGTGTGCAGAGCACGGGTCTAAGCGCTCATTTTACAGATGAGGGAACTGAGGCCCAGAGAAGCGACTTGCCCAAGATCACACTGCAGACATGTGTTGGAGCCAGGATTCGAACCTATGACCTCTGACTCCCAAGCCTGGGCTCTTTCCACTGAGCCACGCTGTTTCTCTAATTCAGTCAGTCTTTCAGTCGTATTTATTGAGAACAGGTGATTTAATTGTGGCGTTTGTTAAGTGCTTACTATATGCCAAGATTTGTGCTAAGCACCGGGGTAGAACAAGTTAATTAGGTCCCACGTGGGATTCACCGCCTAAGTAGGAGGAAGAACAGGTATTGAATCACCATTATAATAATAATAATGGCATTTATAAAGCGCTTACTACGTGCAAAGCACTGTTCTAAGCACTGTGGAGGTTACAAGGTGATCAGGTTGTGCCACGGGGGGCTCACAGTCTTAATCCACATTTTCCAGATGAGGGAACTGAGGCACAGAGAAGTGAAGCGACTTGCCCAAAGTCACCCAGCTGACAAGTGGCGGAGCCGGGATTCGAGCTAATAATAATAATAGTAATAATAATAATGGCATTTGTTTAAGCGCTTACTATGTGCAAAGCACTGTTCTAAGCGCTGGGGGGGTACAAGGTGATCAGGTTGTCCCACGGGGGGTTCACAATCTTAATCCCCATTTTACAGATGAGGTAACTGAGGCTCCGAGAAGTTAAATGACTTGCCCAAGGTCACACAGCAGACATGTGATGGAGCCAGGATTCGAACCCATGACCTCTGACTCCAAAGCCCGGGCTCTTTCCACTGAGCCAGGCATTATGTAGATGAGGGAACCGAGGCACAGATAAATTAGGTGATTTCCCCCAGTTCACACAGCGGACAAGTGGCAGAGCCGGGTTGAAAGCCCACGTCTTCTGAATCCCAGATCTATGCTCTTTCCACTAGACCACACAGCTTCCATTTTCCGCATAGTAAACTTTATTCACCTCCATCAGGGAAAAAACAGGAAAAATGTACTTAAGCCATATCCAAAGGGATCTAGGTCAGATTTGGCATCGGCGCAACCTCGCCATCATTCTGGCCATAAATGAGCAGCAGAAGACTCCATCATCAGCATATGTTAAGCGCTTAGTACAGTTTTTCGCTCACAGTAAGTGTTCAATAAATACAATTGAATGAATAAATTGGTTAATTTATCCATTTATGTGCATTATTTCATATACTCGCCCTCTCCAGGGTTTTTTGTCAGTTCATATATTAATGATAATAATCATGGTATTTGTTAAGTGCTCACTATGTGCCGAGCACTGCTGTAAGCATTGGGATAGATACACGGTAAACAGATTGTCCCCCGTGGGGCTCACGGTCTTAGTCCCCATTTTCCCGATGAGGTCACTGAGGCACAGAGAAGTGAAGCGACTTGCCCAAAGTCACAAGCAGACAAGTGAGCCCACTTCTAGACCGTGAGCCCACTGTTGGGTGGGGACCGTCTCTATACGTTGCCGACTTGTCCTTCCCAAGTGCTTAGTCCAGTGCTCTGCACACAGTAAGCGCTCAATAAATACGATTGAATGAATGAATGAAAAGTGGCGCAGCCAGAATTAGAACCCACAACCTCCGACTCCCAAGGCCGGGCTCTTTCCACTGAGCCACGCTGCTAATATTTATTAAGCACCCACTGTGTCAGACTACCTTACTAAGACCTGGAAAGTACAGTAGAATTAGTGGACATGTTCCCTGCCCTCCAGGAGCTTATAGTCAAGCAGAAGACAACTGTTAAAATGATTTACAGTGTGCCTTTCCCCCCAAAAAATATCATAAAACAAACTAACAATCGAGTCTAGGCCCTCCTAAGGACAGGAACTTCAACTTTATTTCTAAACTGTAAGCGCCTTGCGGGCTGGGAATGTGTCAATCAACTCTGCTATATTGTTCTCTCTTAATGCTTAATAACTAATGCTTAAAGGGCTTAATGAACTCCGATAGTGATGATGGTGATGATGAAAACATTCCTAGTATTTCCCAGGCTCATTGACAATTTTCTCCGCATACAGCCATTTTCTTCTGCCTTATTCATTCATTCATTCAATCAATCGTATTTATTGAGCGCTTACTGTGTGCAGAGCACTGTGCTAAGCGCTTGGGAAGTACAGGTTGGCAGGTTATCCAGGCTGAAGAGATTTGTCCGAGGCTTTACTTTGACTAGATACCAGATTAAAGGGGAAACCGCACTGTTAGCATGTCTTCATTACCAAGTGAAACCTCCCGGGCGAAATTTCCTGGAGTAAAATCAGCTTTTCTGCTACTGTTTTCCCCACAGAAATTCTCAAGGGATTTTGCTGCGGTTTGGGATTTCTCACCTGAGGGAGATCCTCACAGTAGAAAATCCTGTGAGAGTTTCACATTAACAGGAAAGGTTTTGGGGGGCTGTGACTCTGTGGATTTGTGACAGGTCTATCCCCACGATTATCTCGGCCTCCCCCCCTCCGGAGATTTTCCCTCCAGAGGCCACCCTGGCTGAAAATACCAGCAAAATTTTCTGGCCGGATTCTCTGGGGGAAAATGGAGTTCTCCAACTGGTTATTTGGGACACAACCCAACTCTTCAAATCATCTTGGAAATCTGAGACCTCCTGTAGTCTAGACAGAGCAAAAAGGTCAGGCGGAAATGAGATTTAAAGCTGAATTTATCATCGCATTGGGATTCTTCATGGTTAAATTTGTTAATGAAACTATATAAAAATGCCTTTTCCCACCTTATAACATACTGATTCCGGGGATTCACTGCCCTCGATGGTATTATGGAGGATAGAAGGGTAAAAAGTGAGAAAAAGACAACTTAATAACGAAATACAAGAAAAGTGGAAGTCTTTTAAAAAGGTATGGGATTAATATTACAAAACATCATGTTGTAATCTTGTCATTTCTGGAAAATTGAAGGAGGTTTGCATATAACACTCTCTCTCTCTCTCTCTCTCTCTCTCTCTCTCTCTCTCTCTCGCTTCCTGTCTTGCTCTAATTAAGCATTTCCATCCTTTCCTGAATTCAAATAGTAGCTAGTTTGGGATCTCATCGTGGGAAACATAAAATTCACTATCTAAAGCTCCTGAATCTGACATTTTGTCTCCGATTTCCTATTATAGTCCAACGCACACACTCTGCTGCTCTAACACCGACCTAATCTCTGTATCTCGATCTCGCCTATCTCATGGCCTACCCCTAGCCCAAATCCTGACCCTGGCCTGGAATGCCGTCGCTCCTCAAATCCATCAGACAATGACTCTCTCCCATTTCAAAGCCTTAGTGAAGGCCTTGAGGTCTTCCCAGACTAGGCCCTTTATTTTCTTTTCGTTCACTCATTCATTCAGTCAAGCGCTTAGTACAGTGCTCTGCACACAGTAAGCGCTCAATAAATACGATTGATGATGATGATTCAGTCAATTGTATTTATTGAGTGCTTACTGTGTGCAGAGCACTGTACTAAGCGCTTGGAAAATACAATACATCTGCATTGCCCTGACTTGTTCCCTTGATTCTCCCCCACCCACCCACCCCGTCCCGTCCCAGCCCCACAGCACTTATGTACATATCTGCCATTCATTTATTTGTATTGATGTCTCTCTCCCCCGTCTAGGCTGTAAACTCCTTGTATTGTTGTATTGTACTCTCCCAAGCGCTTAGTACAGTGCTCTGCCACTCTCCTCACCCTGTAAACCCTCCTAAAATCATATCGCATCCAGAAGATCTCCCCTGACAAAGTCTTCATACCCCAATGCACCCTCCCCTCTTCATTTTCTATATTCTCATATCTATCCCCTTTGGGTAGGGACTGTCTGTATATGTTGCCAACTTGTACTTCCCAAGCGCTTAGTACAGTGCTCTGCACACAGTAAGCACTCAATAAATATGATTGATTGATTGATTTAAGGATGTGGTATTATTAAGGATGTGATATTCACCCTATCCTCAATCCCACAGCACTGTGAACATGCCCCTACACTCTACCATTCCCCCATCTGTAATTTATTTTAATATAATAATAATGATGATGGTATTTGTTAAGCGCTTACTATGTGCCAAGCACTGTTCTAAGCCCTGGGGTTGATGCAAGGTTATCAGGTTGCCCCACATGAGGCTCACGGTCTTAATCCCCATTTTACAGGTGAGGCAACTGAGGCACAGAGAAGTTAAGTGACTTGGCCAAAGTCACGCAGCTGACAAGTGGTGGAGCCGGGATCAGAACCCGTGACCTTCCCCCTTCTAGGCTGTGAACCCGCTGTTGGGTAGGGACCGTCTCTAGATGTTGCCAACTTGTACTTCCCAAGCGCTTAGTTCAGTGCCCTGCACACAGTAAGCGCTCAATAAATAGGATTGAATGAATGAATGACCTCTGACTCTTAATCCCGGGCCCTTTCCACTAAGCCATGCTGCTTCTCTTCTAAACACCTTAAGCTCCTTGAAGGCAGGGACTGTGTCTACCAAATCTATTGTATTCTCTCAAGCACTTAGTACAATTCTCCGCAAACAGTAAGCGTGGAGTAAATAAGTAACTATTTTCAGCAAAAATGTTTTGGGAATACGTATGAGGCTTATGCCAGAAGTAACTCAACAGCAAAAAACTGTAAAAACATTGTTAATATAGCTAATTTAATCATCATCATCATCATCAATCGTATTTATTGAGCGCTTACTATGTGCAGAGCACTGTACTAAGTGCTTGGGAAGTACAAATTGGCAACATATAGAGACAGTCCCTACCCAACAGTGGGCTCACAGTCTAATGAACTGTGTTTGTGAATGTAGAGACAAGAACATTGTCTACTTCCTTGTTTTGGGAGATTTAAGAAAGAGGTTCCTGGTAGATGATGATTTTTTTGCCAACTTGTACTTCCCAAGCGCTTAGTACAGTGCTCTGCACACAGTAAGCGCTCAATAAATACGATTGAATGAATGAATTTTTTGGGCTGAGGAGACCAGGCTGACCACGTGGGATGATCCTGAAATTTAGGTGTTGGTTCTTTGAAATTGAAACCGAAATTGTCTTTGATGAGAAGCAGCGTGGCTCAGTGGAAAGAGCCCGGGCTTGGGAGTCAGAGGTCTGGGGTTCAAATCCCGGCTCCGCCACATGTCTGCTGTGTTACCTTGGGCAAGTTGCTTCGCTTCTCTGAGCCTCAGTTCCCTCATCTGTAAAATGGGGATTAAGACTGTGAGCCTCCCGTGGGACAACCTGATCACCTTGTATCCCCCCAGCGCTTAGAACAGTGCTTGGCACATAGTAAGCACTTAACAAATGCCATTATTATTATTATTATTATTATTATTATTATTATTATTTTATGAGAAGTAGTGTGACCTAGTGAATCGAGCATGGACCTCAGAGTCAGAAGGACCCGGGTTCTAATCGCGGCTCCGCTACTTTTCAAATCACTTCGCTTCTCTGTCCCTCACTTACCTCGTGCGTAAAATGGGGATTAATATGGTGAGCCCCATGGAGCCCGTTGTTGGGTAGGGACTGTCTCTATATGTTGCCAACTTCTACTTCCCAAGCGCTTAGTACAGTGCTCTGCACACAGGAAGCGCTCAATAAATACGATTGAATGAATACGGACTGTTTCCAAACTGATTAACTTATGTTTGTCCCAGCTCTTAGAACAGTGCCTGGCACATAGTAAGTGCTTAACAAATACCATAAAAGAAAAAACGAAATAGTAAAATGAATCCAGTTGATAATCTTCAAGCACGGAGGTCCAAGAATTCCAATTTTGGGGCTGTGCAAGCTTTGGAGCTGAGAGTTGAGGGAGTTGTGACCCTCTTGCCTGCAGCCTGGAGCTTGCTAAGGGGTCACTGCCCCCAGAATTCGTCCTGTGGCCCTGGAGGGGGCATGGCCCAAGACCATTCAGTTAATAATAATAATAATAATAATAATTGCAATTATCATTATTATAATGGTATTTATTAAGTCCTTACTATGTGCCAGGCACTGTTCTAGGCACTGGGGTGGATACAGATAGAGAAGCAGCATGGCTCAGTGGGAAGAGCACAGGCTTTGGAGTCAGAAGTTATGGGTTCAAATTCCGGCTCTGCCAATTGTCAGCTGTGTGACTTTGGGCAAGTCACTTCACTTCTCTGTGCCTCAGTTACCTCATCTGTAAAATGGGGATTAAGACTGTGAGCCCCCCGTGGGACAACCTGATCACCCTGTAACCTCTCCAGCGCCTAGAACACTGCTTTGCACATAGTAAGCGTTTAATAAATGCCGTCATTATTTACAAGCAAATCGGGTTGGGGACAGTCCCCCCTGTCCTACACGAGGCTCACAATCTTAATCCTCATTTTACAGATGAGGCCACTGAGGCGCAGAAAAGCGGAGCCACTCGCCCAAGACCGCGCAGCAGACGTGTGGCGGAGCCAGGATTAGAACCCAGATCCTTCCAACTCCCAGGCCATGCTGCTTCTCTCCTGGGACGGCTGCTGAGGTCTCCACAAGCCGGGCAGATGTGGTGGCACCGTTCCCCCGGGAGAACTGGCTGGTTTAGGCACAAATTCCCCCGGGGCAGATGGCAGAAGCGGCGGATGAGGAAAGCAGGTGAGTACATTTCTCCTTATCCCACTGTGCCCCATCTCTCTGTCCCCTTTACCCCCATTTCTTTCCTTTCCTTTTATCCCCATCTCCCCTCTTCTCCTGTTTTCTGTTCTCCCCTTTCCCTCTTTGCCCCTTCTTCTATTTTCCCATTCTTCCCTTTCATTCATTCATTCATTCATTCATTCAGTTGTATTTATTGAGCGCTTACTGTGTGCAGAGCACTGTCCTAAGCACTTGGGAGAGGACAATATAACAATGAACGGACGCATTCTTGCTCCCATTCACTTCCTCTTCTCCCCACACTCTCTTTTTGCCTCAAACCCTTGGGCCCTGCCTCAGGCCCAACTAAATCAATCTATTGACAGGATTTGAGTGCCAACTATGTGCAGAGCATTGTGTTCAATCAATCAATCAATCGTATTTATTGAGCCCTTATTGTGTGCAGAGCACTGTACTAAGCGCTGTTCAGAGCTTGGGAGTGCAAAGTTGAATCAATAGGCACAATCCCACGCCTCAAGGAGGTTGCAGTCTAATGGTGGGGGCTAGACACTTCAGGTAGGAGGAAGCAGATATATATCTATATAGATAGATAGATATAGATATGCTTATCTATATGTATGTATAGATATATTAGCATATCTATATCTATCTATCTATATCTATCTATATCACATATATATAGATAGATAGATATAGATATGCTTATATATCTATACATACATATAGATATAGATATGCTTATCTATATGTATGTATAGATATATAAGCATATCTATATCGATAGATATAGATAGATAGATATAGATATGGTAATATATCTATACATACATATAGATAAGCATATCTATATCTATATGTATGTATAGATATATAAGCATATCTATATCTATCTATCTATATATATAAGTGATAAAGGTAGAAGGCTCAGGTGTAGTGAAAGTGCTGAACTGGCAGTTTTGGGGAATATAAATCACTTTATCTTTGGCTGAGGTGGAGGGGAGAGGATCGGTCTATTTTCTTATTAAGCAGCATGAGAAGCAGCATGGCTCAGTGGAAAGAGCCCGGGCTTTGGAGTCAGAGGTCATGGGTTCAAATCCCGGCTCCGCCAATTGTCAGCTGGGTGACTTTGGGCAAGTCACTTCACTTCTCTGGGCCTCAGTTACCTCATCTGTAAAAATGGGGATTAAGACTGTGAGCCCCCTGTGGGGTAACCTGATCACCCTGTAAGCTCCCTAGTGCTTAGAACAGTGCCTTGCACATAGTAAGCGCTTAATAATTGCCATCATTATTATTATTAACATATGAAAATATATAGTTCTTATATTCTGATCCTTGGGATCGTTCATGTCATCTAGTCTGATGGATTTTGCCTACTAGAGAAGCAGTGTGGCTCATTGGAAAGAGCATGGGCTTTGGAGTCAGAGGTCATGGGTTCAAATCCCGGCTCCACCAATTGTCAGCTGTGTGACTTTGGGCAAGTCACTTCATTTCTCTGTGCCTCAGTTACCTCATCTGTAAAATGGGGATTAAGACTGTGAGCCCCCCGTGGGACAACCTGATCACCTTGTAACCTCCCCAGCTCTTACAACAGTGCTTTGCACATAGTAAGCGCTTAATAAATGCCATCATTATTATTATGGGGATTAAGACTGTGAGCCCCCCGGGGAACAACCTGATCACCTTGTAACCTCCCCAGCGCTTAGAACAGTGCTTTGCGCATAGTAAGCGCTTAATAAATGCCATTATTATTATTATTATTATTATTATTATTACTTGATGCCTCTTTCTCATTAGGGTCCGATCCAAACCAGTAATTTTGACCCGATAATTTATGGCTGGCTCCATTGAGAAGCAGAATGGCCTAGACCACGGGCCTGGGAATCAGAAGGACCTGGGTTCTAATTCCGGCCCAGCCACTTAAGTCTGCCATGTGACTTTGAGTAAGTCACTTCGCTTCTCTATGCCTCAGTTTCCTCACCTGTACAATGGGGATTAAAACTGTGAGCCCCATGTAGGACAAACGTATTAGCTTATATCTACCCCAGCGTTTAGTGTGGTGCCTGGCACACACTAAGCGCTTAACAAATGTCATTAAAAAATTGCAAAATTCACCAAATAATCGTCAAGCCTCCACTTCACTTAATAACTGCCTTTACGGACACATGAAAATGACTGACAGATACTGTCGTGAATTGTCTGAATCGTGTCTAGCCCAGGGCTTATCACAGTGCTTGGAGCTGAGTGAGAGTTTAACAAATAGGACAATCACTGTTATTGTTGTTTGTTAAGTTTAAGAGAAAAGAAACTGTACATACAGCTATTGAAAACAGAAATTCCAGTTCTGAACCACGCGTAAAGAAAAAACAATAAAATGGATCTCCACTAAAGGTTTAATCATTGGGTTCCAGTGGGGAGTGTGGTACTCCGAGGTGAAGGAATGCTGAATGAATGCTGAGGAGCTTATGAGGACGTAAGCAGAAACAATTAAAATAGAATTAAGGAAGAAACTCCATTGCTTGTTAATGTGCCTTGGTTCCTTTCATCAGAATCTTTCAGATCTCCTCAAATACCTTCTTTTACCCCATATGTGCGACCTTTCTGTGGTCAATATTCACAGTGATCTCTTCCCGGCTTAACTGAAGCTAGGGATTTGTGGAGTTGCTTTTTTATTTTTCTTTCTTTTTAAACTGACATAATAAGGTGGTGCCTTCCACCCCTGAAAGAAAAGGGAAAGATTACTGGCAGTAGAAAACGAAATACGTGTTTGGCTAAGGACATCTGTAAATCTCCTCGGTCGCTTGCGACTCAGTAAGGCAAATCAAAAAAAAGGCAGGATAGTTTTCATTGATTTCTGTATTTTTACCTTCTTTCATGATATCTATTTTTTCATTTGGGATCGGATTTTCTTCCATTTAAAAGGAACATTGAAGCCATCAGAAAATTACCATCTGGCGTCAAGTGTTTTTGACAGGCCTATGAAAACGGTATAGGGGACCCTGTACTTCATATTGTACAGTCCCAGGCAGTTAGTACAGCACTCTGCACTCATTAAACACTCAGTAAATGTGATGGATTGCTTGATTTATTCCTCTATTTACTGCACACCAAAATCTTTGTCTGTGTTACAGTTTGGCCTGAAGTCACACTGTGATACAAATAGTTCGAGGTTGACGGTGTTCTTCAGTATCTGGCTAGAAAGACTCCGGCCAAGCGTCTTATCGGGAATAGAAATCATCGAGGCACACGGTTAGTTTCCATAGTCAGGCCTCTCTCAGGTGTTCCTGAAGAGAGGGATTGTGGTGGACTCTCTGAAGGCTAGAGGTGATTTTCCACTGTGCTGAGTACAGTCATCTGCACAATAATAATAATAAAAATTGTGGTATTTGTTAAGCGCTTTACTATGTGTCAGCCACTCTCCAAAGCACTGCGGTGGATACAAGCAAATCGGGTTGGACGCAGTCCTTGTCCCAAATGGGGCTGACAGTCTCAATCCCCATTTTAGAGGTGAGGTAACTGAGGCACAGAGAAGTTAAGTGACTTCCTCAAGATCACCCAGCAGACAAGCGGCGGAGCTGGGATTAGAAGCCTTGACCATCTGATTCCCACTCAAGCACTCACAGCACCTGTATATATGTATATATGTTTGTACATATTTATTACTCTATTTATTTTACTTGTACATATCTATTCTATTTATTTTATTTTGTTAATATGTTTGGTTTTGTTCTGTGTCTCCCCCTTTCTAGACTGTAAGCCCACTGTTGGGTAGGGACTGTCTCTATATGTTGCCAACTTGGACTTCCCAAGCGCTTAAGTAAGTGCTCAATAAATACGATTGATTGATTAATTCATTCAATCATATTTATTGAGCTCTTACTATGTGCAGAGCACTGTACTTGGCGCTTAGCACTGTACTAAGCGCTTGCACTGTACTAAGCACTTATGATTGCTTGGTTCTGGCAGGGAGACGGGTCGCTTAAACCAGTACTTGAACTCACCTCTGGCCACATCCTAGCAATGGTATTGTTGACGCGATATTGGGAAACTAGAGTACTGGTAGGATCATTCATTCATTCATTCATTCATTCAATCGTATTTATTGAGCGCTTACTGTGTGCAGAGCACTGTACTAGGTGCTTGGGAAGTCCAAGTTGGCAACATATAGAGACCGTCCCTACCCAACAGCGGGCTCACGGTCTAGAAGGGGGAGGCAGAGAACAAAACAAAACATATTAACAAACTAAAATAAATAGAATAAATATTTATAAATAAAATAAATAAATAAATAGAGTAATAAATCCGTACAAACATATATACATATATACAGGTGCTGTGGGGAGGGGAAGGAGGTAAGGCGGGGGGGATGGGGAGGAGGGGGAGAGGAAGGGCTTCCCAAGTGCTTAGTACAGTGCTCTGCACACAGTAAGCGCTCAATAAATACGATTGAATGAATGAATGAGGGGGCTCAGTGTGGGAAGGCCTCATGGAGGAGGTGAGCTCTCAGTAGGGCTTTGAATCAATCAGTCGTATTTATGGAGCGCTTACTGTGTGCAGAGCACTGTACTAAGCGCCTGGGAAGTACAAACTGGCAACATATAGAGACAGTCCCTACCCAACAGTGGGCTCACAGTCTAGAAGAGGGAGATGGAGAACAAAACCAAACATACTAGCAAAATAAAATAAATAGAATAGATATGGACAAGTAAAATAAATAAATAGAGTAATAAATATGCACAAACATGAAGAGAGCTAGCTTAGCGGATGTGCGGAGGGAGGGCATTCCAGGCCAGGGGGAATTGATCACTCAATCAATTAATTGTATTTACTAAGCAGTTGCTGTGCGTAGAGCTCTGTACTGAGCTCCTGGGAGAGGACAACGTAATAGAGTCGATAACCATGTTCTCTGTGTTCTCTGCCCACAACGGGCTTCTTATCCCTGCCATTAAAGGAACTTACTGCCTGAATGGGGAGACCGTCACTGAAATAGAGTGCAGGCAGAAGAAGAGAAGAAAAAGGGGAATTAAGTAAATCAGAGTAGATACGACAGACCCGCTAAATACTGTCAAGGCTGATGTTATACAAGTTAAGCTAGTAGACTGAACACTCCTTCTCTATACCGTAAGCTGCTTTTAGCAGGGAATCTACCTACTAAGTGTGTATTGTACTCTCCCAACTGCTTGTGACAGTGCTCTGCAGATCGGAGGCATTCAGTAGATACCTTGATTGCTTGACTGATAAAACCAGATAATAATAATGGTATTTGTTAAGTGCTTACTGTGTGCAAAGCTCTGTTCTAAGCACGGGGGGATACAAGATGATCCGGTTGTCCCACGTGGGGCTCACAGACTTAATCCCCATTTTCCAGATGAGGGAACTGAGGCCCAGAGAAGTGAAGTGACGTGCCCAAAGTCACCCAGCTGACAATTGGCGGAGCTGGGATTTGAACCCATGACCTCTGACTCCAAAGCCCGGACTCTGTCCACTGAGCCACACTGCTTCTCAGATGCCAGCCACCCTTTGTAATAGTAAATCACCTTAAGGGCAGAAGGATCTGTACATTTTTTTTGTGGGGGGGAGTAAATTTAAAATTTAAATACAATTTAAAATTCTATTTTAATTTAAAATACTGTAGAGAAAAATGGAAACTATTTGATTTAAATAGATTTGATTTAGAGAAGCAGCGTGGCTCCATGGAAAGAGAGTGGGCTTTGGAGGAGTCAGGGGTCATGGGTTTGAATCCTGGCTCTGCCAATTGTCAGCCATGTGACTTTGGGCGAGTCACTTCACTTCTTTGTGCCTCAGTTCCCTCATCTGTAAAATGGGGATTAAGATTGTGAGCCCCACGTGGGACAACCTTGTAACCTCCCCAGCGCTTAGAACAGTGCTTTGCACGTAGTAAGTGCTTAATAAATGCCATCATTATTATTATTGTTACTTGTCAACTGTGTGACTTTGGGCAAGTCACTTATCTTCTCTAATCCTCAATTACCTCATTTGTAAAATGGGGATTAAGACTGTGAGCCCCACGCGGGACAACCTGATTACCTTGTATCTACCCCAGTGCTTACAACAGTGCTTTGCACATAGTAAGTGCTTAACAAATGTCATCATTATTATTTAAATACAAAGCACACCTGCAGGTGGGATAGAACTCAACTAGCAGATTAGCGTATTCCTCCAGTTCTGACCAGGATTATTATTTACTGCTGGGAATTTTCAAATTACCTTTACCTATCATGTCCCTGGATTAGACCTGGAGATACTTACTAGCTCACGAAAAGTGTTTCCTTTGGAGAAAGCTAAAACACAAATAATCTTTGTTTCTCTCTTCGTAAAACATGTTGGCAGGCTTTGATAACCTCTTTTAAAAACAGTTCATCCAGTAACATGTCATCGGCCTCAGGCTTCTGTGTCTTAAGGGACATGTGATATCCTGAAAGTTGTATCTTCGAAGCTTTTCTTCGTTGTTTCATAGAAAGCTGAAATTATGGTAATGTGTTTCTGAACTGGTCAATAAACCCCATCTCCAATGGATCATTCTTTTCAGGTTTATACTAGCAAAATGAAGTGCGCAATTGAGATCATTTAGGAATTGACATATCAAGAAACCTTGATTTTAATTCTGGTCCTATTTATGCCACTTGAATCTCCATGTGTTTGGGGGGATTTCCTTCTAGGCCTCAGTGTTCCCCTCTCTAAAGCAGAATGATCATATCTGGCCCATCTACCTCGTGGAAATATTGTAGAGAGTAAATAAGAAAATTTATGGGACAACCCAATAGAGATTTGGGCCATCATCAATTAAGATGAAAACGACATTTTTACTCAATCGGGTGAGTATTTGAGGGGGAAATTAATCGAGTATTAGGTGATCTCAATACCCAATTTTTACTTCATTTGGCTAGGGTGCCTCTGACACCTAAAAATATCACGATTATTGATATTACTACTAATAAAAGTAGACAGCCCGATTCCTCCCCTAAGTGTTCCTTGTGGGGCACTTAGTCCTATAAAATATGTGGCACAACTTGCAAGTTCTTTGGGAAGGTAGCAGTTTCCCAAACGGAGTGGGAAAGGCTGAATTCTTGTCAAATATTCAAAAGCTTTTTTTCATCTGATTTCACTGTCATTAACAGAAGAGGAAGTTGCGAAGATGAGGGGAACAGATGCATCTAGTTTCTCGGGTTGGGTGATACTGTTTTCTGTATAGTAAGTGGAAATTTGGCCGAGGGTCAAGAAATAAAATACTCGAAGTAAGGCCGTTCAACAAAGGAGGCAAAATCATTATTCCCCAAATGCAGGAAATGCATAACTGAGCTGCTTCAGAAATGTTTGGGGTGTGATGGTCACTAATTCTTCCCCTGATTACGATAGACACTGTATTGCCTACTAATTAACTTCAGCAAGCGCAAACCTCTTGAACATTATTTCAGGCTCACTGATGGGGAACTTCGGTGAATAAGAAAACGGTTGACAGGTTCCTCTTTGTGAGGGAAATCGCCGATTCGGAGGAAGTTCGGAAACGATGGCATCGTTATCAGGAGGTGGTTTTTTTGTCATTAAAAAATAACTAAGGCAATTCGGAGTAGCTGTAGTGATTTTCTGTCTAAAGAAATGTCATCTCGGATAAAAGGAATTTTAAAGATATCCTTCCACATCTCACGCAAGCCGATATTTTGAATCACAAGAGCAAAAAAATACGTCTCCGAATGGTGATCGGGTGGCAGAGTGTGACTGACTTCCGAGCTCCTCCTCATCATCATTGGCAAAAGCACTTACTGAGCACTAACTCTGTGCTGAGCGCTGTACATAATGCTTGGGGAAACACACTGCAAATGAGCCGGTCCTTGCCTTCAAGGAGCTTGCAATCTAATTGAAGGAATAATGAAGAAAAAAGTAAGAGCAAAGATATAAATGATAAAAAGAAAAATCAACCATTAAGCCATGAGGGTGCTGGCGGCTGATGTGGTGTCAGTGGTTGGATCGGTCAGGGAAGGCCTCTTGGAGGAGGTGACAGTATTTAGGCGGGCTTTGGTTGTGGGGATGGTCGGGGTTTGGAAGATTTGAAGTAGGAGGGAATTCCGGGCGGGAGGAAAGGTTTGAATAGTGGATTGGCCATGAGAGATTCCCAGTGAGATACCCTTAGAAGCTTAGCTTGTGAGTAGCAGTGATAGCAAGCTGGGGTGTCATGGGAAAGAGGGTACGTAGGTACATGAATACAACACTATTGGTGGTATTTCTTAAGTGCTTACTACGTGCCAAGCACTATAGTAAGCGCCGGGGTAGATACAATATCTCTCTGGATTGGGAGTGTGGCCCCTGACTCAGTTTCCTTACCTGGAAATGACAGGAATGCAATAGGACACTTATGATTGTCCTTTGCGTTCCAAGAAGGACGCGTCATTTAATTTCTCTACAATATCTCCCGTTAGGCTCACAGGAGGCTAACACACGCCGGGGTAGGTACAGGAGGCTCACAGGAGGCTAACACAGTCTGAGAAGGAGGGAGAAGGGGTAATAAATCCCCAATTTGCAGTCGAGGAAACTGACCCCCAGACAAGTTAAGTGACTTGCCCAAGATCACCCAGAAGATAAGTGGCGGTGGCAGATTTAGAACCCTTTCATTCATTCATTCAATCCTATCTATTGAGTGCTTACTGTGTGCAAAACACTGTACTAAGCGCTTGGGAGAACATAATATTCATTCATTCAATCGTATTTATTGAGCGCTTACTGTGTGCAGAGCACTGTACTAAGCGCTTGGGAAGTACAAGTTGGCAACATATAGAGACGGTCCTTACCCACCAGCGGGTTCACAGTCTAGAGGAGCAGTTAAAGCAACATTTTAAAAAGCTTAATGGGTTAAGGATTCGAGGTCAGACAACAGTGTGCCACAGAAGAGCCTGGGCCTCGGAGTCAGAGGACCTGAGTTCTAATCCTGACTCTCCCAGTTGCTTGCCATGTGACCGTGGTCAAGTCACTTCACTGTTGGGTAGGGACCGTCTCTATATGTTGCCAACTTGTACTTCCCAAGCACTTAGTACAGTGCTCTGCACACAGTAAGTGCTCAATAAATACGATTGATTGATTGATTGATTGCTCTGGGCCTCAGTTCTCCCTCCTACTTAGACCGCGAGCCCCATGCGGAACAAGGGACTGTGTCCAACCTAGTTCATTTTTATCTACCCCAGTGCTTAGGACAGTGTTTGATCCATAGCAAGTGCTTAACAAATACCATTAAAAAAGAAAAAAAAACAGCACTGATGCCATCTAGAGAAGCATAGCATCAGTAGTTACATGGGAGCAACAAAAATAGCCGCAATCTTTATTTTCAGCGTATGCTTCATCAATGAGGAAGTTCAGGAAGATGCTTTCATTATGACTTCCAATTCTATGCAATTGGCCAAAAGCATTGTGTTTTTCCCCTTCCTCTTTAAGAGTCCTGTAATTTTCACGGAGAAATTACCAAACATTCAGTCAACGTGGGAAAGATGATGTATGGACAATAGCGAGCTCTGTGCAGTATAGGTTACTTAATTCAAAGGACTTAATGGTCTTTAAAACTTTTTTAGATTAAGGAAATAGAGCTAATTTGCAAGTGTCCAATACCTGGGCAGTGACCCATGTAAACTGAATTACTAATCCCAAGGGAACGTACCTAGACTTTTTAGACTGTGAGCCCACTGTTGGGTAGGGACTGTCTCTATATGTTGCCAACTTGTACTTCCCAAGCGCTTAGTACAGTGCTCTGCACACAGTAAGCACTCAATAAATACGATTGAATGAATGAAAATGAATAAATGCTGTTCTATTTATTTTATTTTGTTAATACGTTTTGTGTTGTCGTCTGTCTCCCCCTTCTAGACTGTGAGCCCGCTGTTGGGTGGGGACCGTCTCTAGATGTTGCCAACTTGGACTTCCCAAGCGCTTAGTACAGTGCTCTGCACCCAGTAAGTGCTCAATAAATACGATTGAATGAATGAATGAATGAATGAAAGAAAGAAAGGCAGGAGAGGATAAATGCTTGGATTAGCAGAGTAGCAGTTTGGATGAAGACGAAATGGTGGATTTTAGTGATGCTGTGAACCACATATTTGAACTCTACCTTTTCCCAGGATAGAGAAAATCTTAAATCTCCATCCGCGAGTGGTTTGGCTGTAAAGTCTTAACTGCTAATCATCAATCGTATTTGATGATTTATTGATTGATTGATGATTAATGAAAGTGTTCCATCAGTTTATATTCGCCCCCAAAATCAACGACCAGTACGAACCACGCTATGCTTCAGGTTGGATTGTTAAGGACTAATAAGTGGATTAAAAAAGGAAAAGATACAAAACAAAATTCTGGGAATCAGCTCACCAATTACGATGTCGCTTTTAACCTTATCACTTCGTGGGCTAGATAATAAGCAACTCATTGTGTATTTGTGGAAAAGATATAATATTTTCAGTTCAGCACATACAAGTCTTTTGATTTGATAGGAGAGGAAAGAATGAAACTGGGATGTGAACATAAAAACATTTTCCTTGCTTAACGTGTGTTCAAAGGAATAAGCAAATTGAACACACGAGCTGAAAGAATCTTGTATAAAAAACAGGAAGATAAAAAAAATACTGAACATATGATGGAAAGGGAAGCAGATAAGGGAAAATTAAAAGGAGGATTTTGCTGAGGAAAAAAAAAAAAACAATTTCTTTTTATTGTAAAGCCCTAAATGAATGAAAGAAGACTTTGAATGCAAAGATGATTAAAAAGACAAAATCATTAGCTAAAGATATTTACAAGTTTAGGCTCTTTCATTTTGATTGTAATTTTAATTAGCTGGACACGGTGGGGGATGAAAATGGAAGTGTACATCGTCTACTTACTCTCGAAATTGCATTCCACCTTAATTTTCTGCTCTTCAGTTCTTAATTTTCTCCATTTTTGTTCAAAGTAATCCGGTTATCAGACTAAAGTGCTTTCCCCTCAGCCAGGTTTAACATTCGGTATTTGAGTCCGTAAACCAGAAGTTCCCCTCATTGCTTCAGTTTGCATTCACCGAAACTCAACAGGTGACTTTTTCTGTCCTTTGTCTCTGCAGCAGGGGACTTTGTGTACTCAAGACAGTTCTCTAATCAGTAACAAAAACCTCTTTTTAAAAAAAGAATTATGTTCTGTTTACACCATCTCCCACCAAATCTGCCCGTGAAATGCAGATTTTTAAATAATAACAATAATGATGACGGCATTTATTAAGCGCTTACTACGTGCAAAGCTCTGTTCTAAGCGCTGGGGAGGTTACAAGGTGATCAGGTTGTCCCACGGGGGGCTCACGGTCTTCATCCCCATTTTACAGATGAGGTAACTGAGGCCCAGAGAAGTGAAGTGACTTGCCCAAAGTCGCACAGCTGACAATTGGCAGAGCCGGGATTTGAACCCATGACCTCTGACTCCCAACCCCAGGCTCTTTCCACTGAGCCACGCTGTGGTATCTCCCTTGCTAGCCTTTAAGCTCTTGAGGGGAGGGATTGAGTCTATTTACACTAAAGTAAGCGTTCAGTACAGTGCACAACACAAAGTAAGCGCTCGACAGACCCCACTGATTGACTGACCTCCGTGCTGTCATTCTCCTGTTAATCAGTTTTAAAATGCTAGGGAGTTGCTTGCCCTTTCATGTCTGAGATCAATCAATCCTATTTATTGAGCGCTTACTGTGTGCAGAGCACTGTACTTAGCGCTTGGGAAGTACAAGTTGGCAACATTAATGTATGAGGCAAAACGATTTGGGATAGTCCATCTGGGTCAGGGTATTTTTTGATGAAGAACATAAAAAAAATTCCTCAAATAAAAAAATCTTCCTTTTAGAATACTGCCTTCAAATTCATTTATCTTCAAAAAATCTGGGTGTTTAAGCGGGGGCCTATATTTGGAATTCGGTAAAGAAAACAAAATTAGCATAGCTAACCATTGATTACATGTCTCCCAGTTTTCTGGTCTTCCAGAAGGGAATCACACAAACAATGTGAAGCAACTTTGTTGAAGTGCCTTGAGATCCGCTGATGAAAGGCACTAGTTAAGCGGTGACAGTAATTATCGTTATTATTCTGCCACACCTAAAGAATAATAATCGACTTTTCAAACACCCTGGGCAATAGCTCCTTTTGCTCCTCTGAAATGCAGAGTTGATCTGAGGCCTGGATTAAATGAATCTGGAGCAGTGCAGTCTATGCAAAATCATCAATCATATTTATTGAGCGCTTACTATGTGCAGAGCACTGTACTAAGCGCTAAATGAACTAAATGTACTAAATGAACGGATGTTGCCTACTTGTACTTCCCAAGCGCTTTGCGCACAGTAAGCACTCAATAAATACAATTAATGAATGAATGAATGACCAATAAAAGCAATTAACTGGATCCTTCTATTCATTCATTCATTCAATCGTATGGATTGAGCGCTTACTGGGTGCAGAGCACTGTACTAAGCGCTTGGGAAAGTACAATTTAACCATAAACAGTGACCTTGCCATTTTTGCCTCAATTCTCCAGCTATTCCCGGCATAGGTCTTCTTTAAAAATTGACTCAAATTTTCTCCACCCTTTTCCCCGAGCCGGTCTGACTTCTGTTCCGCTTCAGAGGATGGTTTAAGGGAGAAACGAGTAAGAATTCATCCCAAATCAATCAATCAATCGTATTTATTGAGCACTTACTGTGTGCAGAGCACTGTACTAGGCGCTTGGGAAAGTACAATTTAACCATAAACAGTGACCTTGACATTTTTGCCTCAATTCTCCAGCTATTCCCGGCATAGGTCTTCTTTAAAAATTGACTCAAATTTTCTCCACCCTTTTCCCCGAGCCGGTCTGACTTCTGTTCCACTTCAGAGGATGGTTTAAGGGAGAAGCAAGTAAGAATTAATCCCAAATCAATCAATCAATCAATCAATCTTATTTATTGAGCGCTTACTGGGTGCAGAGCACTGTACTAAGCTCTTGGGAAAGTACAATTTAACCATAAACAGTGACCTGGCCATTTTTGCCTCAATTCTCCAGCTATTTCCGGCATAGGTCTCCTTTAAAAATTGACTCAAATTTTCTCCACCCTTTTCCCCGAGCCGTTCTGACTTCTGTTCCGCTTCAGAGGATGGTTTAAGGGAGAAACGAGTAAGAATTCATCCCAAATCAATCAATCAATCGTATTGATTGAGCTCTTACTGTGTGCAGAGCACTGTACTAAGCGCTTGGGAAAGTACAATTTAACTATAAACAGTGACCTTGCCATTTTTGCCTCAATTTTCCAGCTATTTCCTGCATAGGTCTTCTTTAAAAATTGACTCAAATTTTCTCCACCCTTTTCCCCGAGCCGGTCTGACTTCTGTTCCGCTTCAGAGGATGGTTTAAGGGAGAAACGAGTAAGAATTCATCCCAAATCAATCAATCAATCTTATTTATTGAGCGCTTACTGGGTGCAGAGCACTGTACTAAGCGCTTGGGAAAGTACAATTTAACCATAAACAGTGACCTTGCCATTTTTGCCTCAATTCTCCAGCTATTTCCGGCATAGGTCTTCTTTAAAAATTGACTCAAATTTTCTCCGCCCTTTTTCCCAAGCCGGTCTGACTTCTGTTCTGCTTCAGAGGATGGTTTAAGGGAGAAACGAGTAAGAATTCATCCCAAATCAATCAATCAATCTTATTTATTGAGCGCTTACTGGGTGCAGAGCACTGTACTAAGCGCTTGGGAAAGTACAATTTAACCATAAACAGTGACCTTGCCATTTTTGCCTCAATTCTCCAGCTATTTCCGGCATAGGTCTTCTTTAAAAATTGACTCAAATTTTCTCCACCCTTTTCCCCGAGCCGGTCTGACTTCTGTTCTGCTTCAGAGGATGGTTTAAGGGAGAAACGAGTCAGAATTCATCCCAAATCAATCAATCAATCCTATTTATTGAGCGTTTACTGTGTGCAGAGCACTGTACTAAGCTCTTGGGAAAGTACAATTTAACTATAAACAGTGACCTTGCCATTTTTGCCTCAATTCTCCAGCTATTTCCGGCGTAGGTCTTCTTTAAAAATTGACTCAGATTTTCTCCACCCTTTTCCCCGAGCCGGTCTGACTTCTGTTCCGCTTCAGAGGATGGTTTAAGGGAGAAACGAGTAAGAATTCATCCCAAATCAATCAATCAATCGTATTGATTGAGCGCTTACTGTGTTCAGAGCACTGTACTAAGCGCTTGGGAAGTCCAAGTTGGCAACATAGAGAGACAATCCCTACCCAACAGTGGGCTCACAGTCTAAAAAGAAAGCTAGGTTTAGGTCATAATCGAAATCGGATTGAATACTTCCAGCTACGTCTTTTAGAGAGCTGAGGGTTTAGTACAGTGCTCTGCACACACAGTAAATGCTCAGTATAAGTCAGATTGACTGATACTCTTTCCAGACTAAAGCGTGAATGTGACTAAGGTGAGGGGAACCCAGTTTGGGCCAAATCCAGCCAATTTGTGGCCAAATGCTCCCCACTCTTGCTTCCCAGGCCCCAAGCTAACTACCGATGGCGTCCACCTCATAGCCCACGCCAACCTCTAGAAGAGCGGCCCGTGGAAATTTCACCGCTACCAAGATCCTTGTGGGCGGGCAACACATCTACCACCTCTGTTGTGTTGTACTTCCCGATAAAATAATAATAATTGTGGCATTTGTTAAGCACTTACTGTGTGCCAGGCGCTGGGGTGGATAAAAACCAAATCGGGTTGGACACAGTCCCCGTCCCTCACGGGGCTCACAGTCGTCATCCCCGTTTTACAGATGAGTCAACTGAGGCCCAGAAAAGCGAAGTGACTTGACCAAGGCCACGCAGCAGACAAAGGGCGGAGCTGGGATTAGAACCCACGACCTTCCGACTCCTAAGCCTGTGCTCTATCCACTAATAATAATGATGGTATTTGTTAAGCGCTTACTATGTGCAAAGCACTGTTCTAAGCTCTGCGGGGGGATACAAGGTGATCAGGTTGCCCGGCGCGGGGCTCACCGTCATCATCCCCATTTTGCAGATGAGGTAACGGAGGCTCTGAGAAGTGGCTTGCCCAAGGTCACACAGCTGACAAGTGGCGGGGCCGGGATTCGAACCCACGACCTCAGACTCCAAAGCCCGGGCTCTTTCCACTGAGCCACGCTGCTTCTCTACACCACTGAACCGTGCTGCTTCCCCGATATCCGAGAGGTGATCACTCTCTCCACCTTCAAAGCCTTAGGACTTTCGTTCCTTCATTCAGTTGTATTTACTGAGTGCCTACTGTGCGCAAAGCAGTCTACTGAGCGCTTAGGAGAGTACACTGTAGCAATAAACAGACACATTCCCTCCCACAGTCCCAGCTCACAGTCTACAGGGGGAGACAGGCATTAACAGACATAAATCCAAGCGCTTAGTACAGTGCTCTGCACATAGTAAGCGCTCAATAATACGATTGATGATGATGATGATGATAAATCAATATATAAATGAATAAATAATAAAGGCGCTTCTCCAAGAGGCCTTCCCTCAATCCTCATTTCCTCTTCTCCCTCTCCTCTCGGCCTGCTCTGATGTGCTCCCTTTATTTTATTTTGTTAATATGTTTGGTTTGGTTCTCTGTCTCCCCCTTCTAATAATAATACTAATGATGACATTTATTAAGCGCTTACTATGTACAAAGCACCGTTCTAAACGCTGGGGAGGTTACAAGGTGATCAGGTTGTCCCACGGCGGGCTCGCAGTCTTCATCCCCATTTTACAGATGAGGTAACTGAGGCCCAGAGAAGGGAAGTGACTTGCCCAAAGTCACCCAGCTGACAACTGGCGGAGCTGGGATTTGAACCCATGACCTCGGACTCCAAAGCCCGGGTTTTTTTTCCGTTGAGCCACGCTGCTTCTAGACTGTGAGCCCGCTGTTGGGTAGGGACCGTCTCTATGTGTTGCCAACTTGTACTTCCCAAGCGCTTAGTACAGCGCTCTGCACACCGTAAGTGCTCAATAAATATGATTGATTGATTGATTGATTGACCCATCCCTCAGCCCCACAGCATATATGTACATATTCGCAATTTATTGACGTCTGTCTCCCCCTCTAGACCGTAAGCTCCTTGCGGGCGGGGGGCACGTCTTAAAACAGTGCTTTGCACATAGTAAGCGCTTAATAAATGCCATTAAAAAAAAATTAACTCAGTTATACCGCACTGTCCCAGGTACTTAGTACAGAGAAGCAGCGTGGCTCAGTGGAAAGAGCACGGGCTTTGGAGTCAGAGGTCATGGGTTCGAATCCCGGCTCCACCATGTGTCTGCTGTGTGACCTTGGGCAAGTCACTTAACTTCTCTGAGCTTCAGTTACCTCATCTGTAAAATGGGGATTGACTGTGAGCCCCACGTGGGACAGCCTGATCACGTTGTATCCCCCCCAGCGCTTAGAACAACGTTTTGCACATAATAAGCGCTTAACAAATGCCATTATTATTATTATTATTATTATTATTACAGTGCTCTGTTCACGGCAAGCACGCAATAAATGTGATCAGTTGATACTGACTTAATCCCTTACGCGGTCTGCTAGTCACCCCAGTCCCACAGTCCTTCTGTAAATATTTTTTGTACCCTGTTAGTCCTCCTATCCATGATTCATTCATTCATTCAATCGTATTGATTGAGCGCTTACTGTGTGCAGAGCACTGTACTAAGCGCTTGGGAAGTACAAGTCGGCAACATCTAGAGACGGTCCCTACCCAACAGTGGGCTCGCAGTTAGTCCCTTGTTTCCAACCTGCAACACGGCACAGCGGATAGAGGCTGGGCCTGGGATCTAGAAGGACCTGAGTTCTAATCCCGGCCCCGCCGCTTCTCTGCTGTGTGACCTCAGGCAAGTCACTTCACGTCTCTGGGCCTCAGGGAGCTCATCTGTAAAATGGGGATTAAGACTGGGACCCCCATGTGGGGCAGGGACTAGGTCCAACCTGATTAGCTTGTATCCGCCCCGGCGCTTCCTACAGCGTCTGGCAAACAGTCAGCGCTTAACAAATGCCATTATGACTTGTAAAGCAGCGTGGCTCCGTGGAAAGAGCCCATGCTTTGGAGTCAGAGGTCATGGGTTCAAATCCCAGCTCCGCCACTTATCAGCTGTGTGACTTTCGGCAAGTCACTTCACTTCTCTGGGCCTCAGTTCCCTCATCTGGAAAATGGGGAGTAAGACTGTGAGCCCCACGTGGGACAACCTCATCATCATCATCATCATCATCAATCGTATTTATTGAGCGCTTACTATGTGCAGAGCACTGTACTAAGCACTTGGGAAGTACAAATTGGTAACATATAGAGACAGTCCCTACCCGACAGTGGGCTCACAGTCTAAAAGGGGGAGACAGAGAACAAAACCAAACATACTAACAAAATAAAATAAAACAAAACAAAATAAAACAAAATAACCTCATCACCTCGTATCCCCCCAGCGCTTAGAACAGTGCTTTGCACATAGTAAGCGCTTAACAAATACCATTATTATTATTATTATTATTGTGAGAGAAACGGATTCAGGTACCGAATGAGGCACGTGAAAGAAAGGGTCCCAACTTAGAAGGAAGAACAAACCTAAAGCAGGTTGAGTGAACTAAACGTTGAATTACAGTTTTTAAGAGAGGCAGTTAAAATGTTGATGAACACATACAAAACGATGAGTCAGGGACTCGAAAACCACCAAACGCCTGGGTTCTCGCTCGATATTATACAATAAGTACTGGGAATTTCGCTTTATAACCCATTGTGATAAACAGCATAGTGCTGAAAATGCAGATGTGAGACAACCGTAGTAAAACCAGGGTTTTTAAAAGACGGTTCTAATTGAATCACAAAAGATCAAAACGAGACGAGCCGTTTCGTAGCTTTTATTAATAGGAACCGGCCGGTTGAACCGGCGAATGGTAAGGCCTGTCGCTGTTCTTTTGGGAAGCCCTAAGTTTTCAGGGGTGAGAGAAGCAACGTGGCCTAGTGGATAGAGCTTGGGCTTGGGAAGCATAAGGACTTTATTACTCTATTTATTTATTTATTTTACTTGTACATTTCTATTCTATTTATTTTATTTTGTTAGTATGTTTGGTTTTGTTCTCTGTCTCCCCCTTTTAGACTGTGAGCCCACTGTTGGGTAGGGACTGCCTCTATATGTTGCCAACTTGTACTTCCCAAGCGCTTAGTACAGTGCTCTGCACACAGTAAGCGCTCAAGAAATATGATTGATTGATTGATTGATTGACTTGGGTTCTAGTCCTGGCTTCTCCCCTTGATTGAATAAAAAAACAAATATCTAAATGTTGATAACAGGAAAACCAATTCAAGCATCCCCATTCACCTGTTGTTGTTATGGGCGGGTATTGTCACTGTTTCGTGTTGTATTGTACTTTCCTAAATGCTTAGGACAGTGCTCTGCACACATTAAGCGCTTAATAAATATATTTGGATGAATGAACTTTTTACCAGGACACTAAAGAAGCCTAAATAATGAGGGGAGCGTTTTCCAAAGAAGGGCTTTCTTAGGTCACAGGAAAGAAGGCCAGAAGGGGAAGGGGAAGAGAGAAAGAATGTGTGAGATTATGTGAGATATCTATTCTATTCATTTTATTTTGTTAGTATGTTTGGTTTTGTTTTCTGTCTCCCCTTTTTAGACTGTGAGCCCACTGTTGGGTAGGGACTGTCCCTATGTGTTGCCAATTTGTACTTCCCAAGCGCTTAGTACAGTGCTCTGCACATAGTAAGTGCTCAATAAATACAATTGATGATGATGATTATGTGAGTAGCGTGGGCCATCCAAAACCTGCGGGTTTAGATTGTGACCCCTGCAAGGGACAGGAATTGTGTCGAGTTCCCACGTGTGTATTTATTTTATGGTACATCTTAAGCACTTACAGTGCGAACCACTCTACTAAGTGCGGGGGTAAATACAAGCTAATCAGGTTGGACACAGTCCCCATCCCACAAGGGTTTAACAGTCTAAGTAGGAAGA
This sequence comes from Tachyglossus aculeatus, assembly GCF_015852505.1. NCBI lineage: Eukaryota > Metazoa > Chordata > Mammalia > Monotremata > Tachyglossidae > Tachyglossus > Tachyglossus aculeatus. The sequence goes on from NC_052074.1 coordinate 7,012,563, forward strand.
TGAAAAAACTGAGACACAGAGAAGTTAAGTAACTTGCCTAAGGCCGCAGAGCTGGAGCTGGAATTAGAACCCAGGTCCTCTCACTCCCAGCCCCACTAGGCCACATTAGGTTTTTCCCAATGCTTAGCACAGTGCTCCGGTCAGAGTCTTTGCATAATAAATACCATCTTTACATGGTATTTGTTAAGCTTTTACTATGTTCTAGACACTGGCCTAAGTGATGAGGTAGATACAAGATAATAAGGCTGGACACAGTCTCTGCCCCACATGGGGCTAACAGTCTTAATCCCCATGATTAAAATGAGGGAATTGAGGCACAGAGAATTTAAGTGCCTTGCCCAAAGTCACAGCAGAATTTCTACTATTACTACTATTATTGGGGTTGTTGGGGCTTCAGAGGGAATAAAATGCTGTCTGTGTGTCATGAGTGGCATTTATGGCATTCAGTCCCCCCCCTTCCCTTTTATTTTTTTTTTTAATTTTTGAGAAGGTAATGTTTTTTGCTGAGTTTTCACTTAGAGAAGCAGCGTCGCTCAGTGGAAAGAGCCCGGGCTTTGGAGTCAGAGGTCATGGGTTCAAGTCCCAGCTCCGCCAACTGTCAGCTGTGTGACTTTAGGCAAGTCACTTAACTTCTCTGTGCCTCAGTTACCTCACCTGTAAAATGGGGATGAAGACTTTGAGCCCCCCGTGAGACAATCTGATCACCTTGTAACCTTTCCAGCGCTTAGAACAGTGCTTTGCACATAGTAAGCGCTTAATAAATGCTATTATTAATTATTAATGCAATTGTCTATTTTCAAAAACAAAACCACCGTACCAATCAACCTCCCGGTGATATCTTCAAAGCAAAGTACAAATAGGCCAGCAAACTTTTTCCACGCATCCTTGGGGACTCCCAGAATAATTTGCCTACTGTTGACATAAGTTTAAATGTCGAATTTCAGAAACCTGAATCGTAAGAATGTCAGAGAAAACAAAATAGGGGAATTCCTGCCGGCGATTTTCAGTTGTATTCCAACCCAGCCTATGGGACTTGATACAACTGAAATTCCGAACCGATTAGTTTTAAACTCTTGCAGGAACAGGAAAGGACTCAGGAATGGTAGTAGGAAAACTACCTAGGGTTTGCTCTTTGCCTCTTTTGATTTCTTGAAGAGTACTCACGGCTACTTGGAAGTCATATTCCTCTGAGGTAGGTGCCATTTTGCAGTCAGGTTTGGGAATACGATGATGAGAAACACTGCTTATGCTCGGACACCTGGAATTGTTTTCTTCCAGAAGGGATTCTGGTGCCTTTTACTAAGGACGATTGTTGATTTGACGAGCTCCTCAGACAGAGAGGGTACGAAAGAATCATCTGCCTCTCATCTTCCCATCAAAATGAATGCAGCTGGTTGGAAACCATTTCTCACCTTCACATGCCTCTAATAATAATAATAATAACGGCATTTATTAAGTGCTTACTATGTGCTAAGCACTGGAGGAAATCAAAGGATGTCACCAGTACTGGGCTCTATCGCAGTGGAACTCCATGGATAGAGAGACAGATATATTGGGAAGACACAACAGTTCAGGTCATAAGAAGAAATACTGTCCTATATTGCGCCTTAGCAGGCTGGAATAATTTCTAACCCATGTTTCCAAAGCAGAACTTGATCACTTGAAGCAAACTGGTTCCCCACCCCCGTAATGTGGTCTCCCAGCAGGGAGTCCTAGCTAGGTGGAAAAACGTATTATACCTCATTTTCTGGGTAGCAAATGGAGCTAGAAAATGTAAAGGTCGCGCCAAGTCAATGGCCTACACGGAGAATGAGCTTGACTCTCTCGACACTGTTTTCTGAACCCTTTATCAAAGACCCAAACCACCTTCACTTTGAGGGTAATGAATTTCTTATCCTGGGTTCCTATTTCCAAGAACAACTGATAGGCTCATCGTGGAGCGTCAGGAGGAGGCTCTGATGTAGAAGATGCATTAGGTCACTGTGGATATTGTTACAGTGCCACTGTGCGTGAGAAAAGAATTGCTCCTAAATAGATTATAAACTCCTTGGGAGAAGGGATCACACCATCTAACTCTTTTGGAGTCTTCCAAGCTCTTAGTTCTCTGCATCTAGGAGGTACTCAATAAGCATTTCTGGTTACTTACCGTGTGAAGTGTTGGGGTGAGTCCACCCATTTCTCATGGCTCCAGTGGTTTTGCTAGATTACAATCTCCTTGAGGGCAGGGATCATGTCTATTGACTCTATCATATTGTACTTTCTTGAACGCTTAGTACACTGCTCTGTCATTCATTCAATCGTATTTATTGAGCACTTACTGTGTGCAGAGCACTGTATTACTACTACTACTACTAATAATAATAATGATGGCATCTGTTAAGCGCTTACTATGTGCCAAGCACTGTTCTAAGCACTGGGGGGATACAAGGTGATCAGGTTGTCCCACAGTCTTAATCCCCATTTTACAGATGAGGGAGCCTTGCTACTACTACTACTAATAATGATGGCATCTGTTAAGCGCTTACTATGTGCCAAGCACTGTTCTAAGCACTGGGGGGATGCAAGGTGATCAGGTTGTCCCACAGTCTTAATCCCCATTTTACAGATGAGGGAGCCTTGCTACTACTACTAATAATAACGATGGCATCTGTTAAGCGCTTACTATGTGCCAAGCACCGTTCTAAGCACTGGGGGGATACAAGGTGATCAGGTTGTCCCACAGTCTTAATCCCCATTTTACAGATGAGGGAGCCTTGCTACTACTACTAATAATAATGATGGCATCTGTTAAGCGCTTACTATGTGCCAAGCACTGTTTTAAGCACTGGGGGGATACAAGGTGATCAGGTTGTCCCACAGTCTTAATCCCCATTTTACAGATGAGGGAGCCTTGCTACTACTACTAATAATAATGATGGCATCTGTTAAGCGCTTACTATGTGCCAAGCACTGTTCTAAGCACTGGGGGGATGCAAGGTGATCAGGTTGTCCCACAGTCTTAATCCCCATTTTACAGATGAGGGAGCCTTGCTACTACTACTACTAATAATGATGGCATCTGTTAAGCGGTTACTATGTGCCAAGCACTGTTCTAAGCACTGGGGGGATACAAGGTGATCAGGTTGTCCCACAGTTTTAATCCCCATTTTACAAATGAGGGAACTGAGGCTCAGAGAAGTTAAGTGACTTGCCCAAGGTCACACAGCAGACGTGTGGCAGAACTGGGATTAGAACCCATGACCTCTGACTCCCAAGCCCGGGCTCTTTCCTCCGAGCCGCGCTGCTTCCCTAAGCGCTTGGGAAGTCCAAGTCGGCAACATCTAGAGACGGCCCCTACCCAACAAAGGGCTCACGGTCTAGAAGGGGGAGACAGACGACGAAACAAAACACGCGTCGAGTTCGCACTCAGTGCTGCCGATTCTCCTACAATGCAGGGGAACACATTCTTGAAGAAGCCCACGTTGAGGAAAAATCGCGCCGTATTTCTCATCCTGTGTCCGATGTCGCACACAGAAGCACGCCTTTCAAGCGTATTGCCCAGGTCCAGACGGACGTGTGTTGTCAGAAGAACATTCACTGATTCTATCAATCAATCAATCAATAGTATTTATTGAGCGCTTACTATGTGCAGAGCACTGTACTAAGCGCTTGGGAAGTACAAGTTGGCAACACATAGAGACGGTCCCTACCCAACAGTGGGCTCACAGTCTAAAAGGGGGAGACAGAGAACAGAACCAAACATACCAACAAAATAAAATAAATAGGAGAGAAATGTACAAGTAAAATAAATAGAGTAATAAATACGTACAACCATATATACATATATACAGGTGCTGTGGGGAGGGGAAGGAGGTAGGGCGGGGGGGTGGGGAGGGGGAGAGGAAGGAGGGGGCTCAGTCTGGGAAGGCCTCCTGGAGGAGGTGAGCTCTCAGCAGGGCCTTGAAGGGAGGAAGAGAGCTAGCTTGGCGGATGGGCAGAGGGAGGGCATTCCAGGCCCGGGGGATGACGTGGGCCGGGGGTCGACGGCAGGACAGGCGAGAACGAGGTACATTCTACATCCTCTACATACATTTGTATAGAATGTACATTCTATACAAAGCACAAGGCCCACCACGTGTTCTGGCAGAACGAGGCATATAAAAAAATTGGCAGTCCTTCCACCCTAAGAGGCTCCCAATCGAGGGCAAAGAAAGAGCCATTTTACAAAGGAGGTAACTGCAGGCCGGAGAGGCAAGAAGGTCACACAGCGGGTCGGTGGGATTAAAACACGGGTCTCCCGACCCCCGATCCCGTGTCCTTTCCACTAGGTCCTGAGCCCACTGTTGGGTAGGGACTGTCTCTATATGTTGCCAATTTGTACTTCCCAAGCGCTTAGTACAGTGCTCTGCACATAGTAAGCGCTCAATAAATACGATTGATGATGATGATGCTATCCCTAAACTGCGCAGGTTTAGAGAACTCCAAACTTGAGATCGTTTATAAATCTCTAAAGAGGACCTTTGGTTTTAGGAGACCTTTTCCCTTAACCTGCGTTAAGTACACGGGGCAGTCCTGAACACGCCGTGCGCACAAAACACTAAATCAAATCACCTAAGCGGAAATTGGAAAAACATTAAATGAGTTCAACATATGGTATCCGAGAACATTTGATATTTTAAATCTATGGTAAATGTCAGGAGCGTTTTTACTGCCCTCCCTCCATTACGGCAGTCGGATCGTTTGTCTTTCAAAGGACTAGTAAACCTTAATTTGCTTTAGCGGCTCTGAATGGATTTTTATTGTTTCTTACCGCTGCCTTCCGACTCAAGTAATTTGCAAACTAAATACGAATGGCAAAACTCAATCAGTTCGGTAGTATTCTTTTAATATCAATTTTTATATAATTAGCCCCCAAACTGTGTTCAATTACTGACGATTAATCTTCTGCACTTTGAGGGACAACGCTAATTTCACACTTAGCGACATTTAAAAGGAAGGGGGTACGTGTACTGAAGGGAGAGAGTCCCTCCCCTAGGAGTTGGGCTTTATTACTATAGACTGGAGAATAAAGGGCTTGTCCCTCTGCAATCCATTACCACATTATCCTTAAATATAGGCCTGCGGAATTGGGTAACAAACCCGTTCGCGAATGTGTGAGAGCACGCACCCACACACCCAAACACCCACGCACTTTAATTACGGGTTTTAATAAGTTAGCCGGCTTTTTCCAAGACGCTGGGTTTTCCGAGATGGTTTGGCCATTTTTCTTGAGTTAATATCCTGTCGATGCAGTGTGCCTAATTACTCCGCCGGGGCCACGGTGAGAACTCCGAAAAGGAAAGACGATAGGTCCAAAGGAGAAAATCACAACGGGCAAAAGGAAGAAACTACCTCTGACACTCGGGTTGTACAACAAAACAAGTTACCTTTGCATCTCAAGCATTCCGAAAAAGAGATCCTAATTTGTCAGGATCGCTCTGTCGGAAATCTATAGCAATCGCTTAGAGATCGAGCCCCGTGAGAAAGAGGGACTCGGTCCAATTTCATTATCTTGTCGCTGCCCTACTACTTAACACAGTCGTGGTAAATAGAAGTGCTTAACAAAAGTCCTAAAAAAGATTCCTGTTTGTTTTAGACCTGTGGATTCATCAATAAGAAGTATTTATTTAGTGCCTACTGCCTGCTGACCGTTATACAAAGCACTTGGTAGAGTACGCTAGAAGAAGAAAAAGAAAGACATGATCTCTGCCCACAAGAACTTACGATCTATTTCTGCATTACCGTTGCTGATTTATCATTTCACAAGTCACTCTTTTGGGACTTATAAAGGGAATTCTCAGAGAGAGATGAAATCAAATTTAAGATCTCTCAAAAAGATTTCTTCTGCCTTTACCTTAATAGTCCAGTGGTAATTCCTGGGATGGGGACGGTGGGACATGGTGTGAAGATCCTTTTTGTGACTGAAAAATCAAAAATAGGTGATGAACTCGAGGTACAGATTGATAGGTTAACTTTGGCCTTTCAATTTTGCTTTGTTTTTACTCTTGTGTGAATAACTGGGAGAGGAGGACTTGTAGCTAGTTTTAATGTTTGTAGTTTACATTCATTCATTCATTCAATCATATTTATTGAGCGCTTACTGTGTGCAGAGCACTGTACTAAGTACTTGGAAAGTACAATTTGGCAACAGATAGAGACAATCCCTACCCAACAGTGGTCTCACAGTCTAGAAGGGGGAGACAGACAACAAAACAGAACAAGTAGACAGGCATCAATGGCATATTTGAAGAACATATTATAAATTATTAAAATAATAGGAAGAGTTTATAGTTCAAAGTGCATGGCTCTTGGGGCTGAGCAATGGACTGGAAATCAAGGCTTGTGAATTTGAATTCTAACTAATCGTTTGGCCAGATCTGCATGGGGCAAACCAACGGGCGTTGGAAAACCCGTCATTCATCCAGTTATTCATCTCAGTGTCTTTCGTGGGCTCCTTCTCTGCCTCACGCCCCGAACATCCGCCAAGCTAGCTCTCTTCCTCCCTTCAAAGCCCTACAGAGAGCTCACCTCCTCCTCCTCCTCCTCATCAATCGTATTTATTGAGCGCTTACTATGTGCAGAGCACTGTACTAAGCGCTTAAAGGCCTCCAGGAGGCCTTCCCACACTGAGCCCCCCTTTTCCTCTCCTCCTCCCCATCCCCCCCGCCCTACCTCCTTCCCCTCCCCACAGCACCTGTATATATGTTTATACAGATTTATTACCCTATTTGACTTGTACATATTTACTGTTTATTTTGTTAATGATGTGCATTTAGCTTCAATTCTATTTATTCTGACGACTTGCCACCTGTCCACGTTTTGTTTTGTTGTCTGTCTCCCCCTTCTCTATATACCATCTCTATATGTCGCCAACTTGTACTTCCCAAGCGCTTAGTACAGTGCTCTGCACACAGTAAGCGCTCAATAAATACGAATGAATGAATGAATGAACTGTAGGAGTCCCCCAAGACTCTGCCTCCCCTTCTCTTCTCCAATGACACCCACCCCCTGGGAGTACTCATTTGCTCCCGTGGCTTCAACCACTGTAGCTATGTAGGTGATTCCCAAATAATAATAATAATAATGATAGCATTTGTTAAGTGCTTACTATGTGCAAAGCACTGTTCTACGCGCTGGGGGGGATACAAGGTGATCAGGTTGTCCCACGTGGGGCTCACAGTCTTAATCCTCATTTTACAGATGAGGTAACTGAGGCTCAGAGAAGTTAAGTGACTTGCCCAAGGTCACACAGCAGACACGTGGCAGATCAGGGATCTACATCTCCAACCCTGATCTTTTTCCCCGTCAGTCTCACCTTTCATCCTGACGTGGGAATCTCTATTTGAATGTCAATCAATCAATCAATCGTATTTATTGAGCGCTTACTGTGTGCAGAGCACTGTACTAAGCGCTTGGGAAGTGCAATGTGCGCTTGGGAAGTGCAATGTCCTGCCGACACCTCAAACTTATAATGTTAGCACAGTGCTCTGCACACAGTAAGCGCTCAATAAATACGATTGATTGATTGATTGATTGATAATGTCCAAAGCAGAACTCCTTTTAGACTGTGAGCCCACTGTTGGGTAGGGACTGTCTCTATATGTTGCCAACTTGTACTTCCCAAGCGCTTAGTACAGTGCTCTGCACACAGTAAGCGCTCAATAAATACGATTGATGATGATGATGATGAACTCCTCTTCTTCTCACCCAAACCCTGTTTTCCCCTGACTTTCCCATCACCGTAGACATCACCACCGTCCGCCCTGCCTCACAGACCTGTAACCTTGAAATTATCCTCAACTCATCTTTCTCATTCAACCCACATATTTAATCTACCAGCGGATCCTGTCGATTCAACCTTTGCAACATCACTAAAATCCACCTTTCTGTGGGAGTAGCGTGGCCTAGAGCCACGAGCACGGACTTGACAGTCGGAGGTCCGGGCAAGTCACTTCACTTCTCTGGGCCTCAGTTACCTCATCTGGAAAATGGGGATTAAGATTGGGAGCCCCACGTGGGACCATCTGATTACCTTGTATCTACCCCAGTTCTTAGAACAGTGCTTAGCACATAGTAAGCGCTTAAGAAATACTATCAATATTATTATTATTACTTCTTATGATTTATTAAAATCACCTTCAAAGATTTATTCAAATCACACTTCCTCCAAGACGCCTTCCCTGATTACCTTGTATCTACCCCAGTTCTTAGAACTGTGCTTAGCATGTAGTAAGTGCTTAAGAAATACTATCAATATTATTATTATTACTTCTTACGATTTATTAAAATCACCTTCAAAGATTTATTAAAATCACGCTTCCTCCAAGATGCCTTCCCTGATTACCTTGCATCTACCCCAGTTCCTAGAACAGTGCTTAGTACGTAGTAAGCGCTTAAGAAATACTATCAATATTATTATTATTACTTCTTATGATTTATTAAAATCACCTTCAAAGATTTATTAAAATCACACTTCCTCCAAGTCACCTTCCCTGATTACCTTGTATCTACCCCAGTTCTTAGAACAGTGCTTAGCACGTAGTAAGCGCTTAAGAAATACTATCAATATCATTATTATTACTTCTTATGATTTATTAAAATCACCTTCAAAGATTTATTAAAATCACGCTTCCTCCAAGACGCCTTCCCTGATTACCTTGTATCTACTCCAGTTCGTAGAACAGTGCTTAGCACGTAGTAAGCGCTTAAGAAATACTATAAATATTGTTATTATTACTTCTTATGATTTATTAAAATCACGCTTCCTCCAAGACGCCTTCCCTGATTACCTTGTATCTACCCCAGTTCTTAGAACAGTGCTTAGCACATAGTAAGCGCTTAAGAAATACTATCAATATTATTATTATTACTTCTTATGATTTATTAAAATCACCTTCAAAGATTTATTAAAATCACGCTTCCTCCAAGACGTCTTCCCTGATTACCTTGTATCTACTCCAGTTCTTAGAACAGTGCATAGCACGTCGTAAGCGCTTAAGAAATACTATAAATATTATTATTATTACTTCTTACGATTTATTAAAATCACCTTCAAAGATTTATTAAAATCATGCTTCCTCCAAGATGTCTTCCCTGATTACCTTGTATCTACCCCAGTTCTTAGAACAGTGCTTAGCACGTAGTAAGCACTTAAGAAATACTATAAATATTATTATTATTACTTCTTATGATTTATTAAAATCACTTTCAAAGATTTATTAAAATCACACTTCCTCCTAGACGCCTTCCCTGACTATGCCCTCATTTCCTCTACTCCCTCTCCTGTCTGCATCACCCTCGCACTTGAATTTGTACTGTTTATTCTAAGAAGAAATATCCTTCTTAGAACAGCGCTTAGCACGTCGTAAGTGCTTAAGAAATACTATAAATATTATTATTATTACTTCTTATGATTTATTAAAATCGCCTTCAAAGATTTATTAAAATCACACTTCCTCCAAGACGCCTTCCCTGACTATGCCCTCATTTCCTCTCCTCCCTCTCCTGTCTGCATCACCCTTGCACTTGAATTTGTACTCTTTATTCTAAGAAATATCCTTCTTAGAACAGTGCTTAGCACGTCGTAAGTGCTTAAGAAATACTATAAATATTATTATTATTCCTTCTTATGAGTTATTAAAATCACCTTCAAAGATTTATTAAAATCACACTTCCTCCTAGACGCCTTCCCTGACTATGCCCTCATTTCCTCTCCTCCCTCTCCTGTCTGCGTCACCCTTGCACTTGAATTTGTACTCTTTATTCTAAGAAATATCCTTCTTAGAACAGTGCTTAGCACGTCGTAAGTGCTTAAGAAATACTATAAATATTATTATTATTACTTCTTATGAGTTATTAAAATCACCTTCAAAGATTTATTAAAATCACACTTCCTCCTAGACGCCTTCCCTGACTGTGCCCTCATTTCCTCTACTCCCTCTCCTGTCTGCATCACCCTTGCACTTGAATTTGTACTCTTTATTCTAAGAAATATCCTTCTTAGAACAGTGCTTAGCACAACGTAAGCGCTTAAGAAATACTATAAATGTTATTATTACTTCTTACGATTTATTAAAATCACCTTCAAAGATTTATTAAAATCACACTTCCTCCTAGACGCCTTCCCTGACTGTGCCCTCATTTCCTCTACTCCCTCTCCTGTCTGCATCACCCTCGCACTTGAATTTGTACTTGAATTTGAATTTATTATTATTATTATTATTACTCTTTATTCACACCCCACCCTCAGCCCCTTAGCACTTATTCTAAGCTCATTGTAGACAGGGGACCTGACTGCTAATTCTGTTGTACTCTCTCAAGCCATTAGTACAGTGCTCTGCACATAATAAGCACTCAATAAATATGATTGATTGGGGAAAGAGGGATCAGTCTGAGTAGAAAGGATGACAGGTATCGAATCCCATTTTACAGTCGAGGAAACTGAGGCACAGAGGAGTTAAATGACATGCCCACGGTCACAAAGCAGGCGAGTGGTAGGGCTGAGATTAGCCAGTCCCATGCTTTTCCCACCTTTGCCAAGCACTTAGTACAGTAATTTGCGCATAGTAGACCCTGGTCCTTATCCCTGATGAATTTATCTTAGAGCATTTCACATCTATTCCAAGCTAAATAATGTCAAAATAAACTCTAAATGGTTCAAATAAACCGTAATACTTTCCAATGATAAAAATGATCACATTCTATTTAACAAACGGCATATTTAGAAACGATATTAAAATGTGTATAACATAAGGACTATAAATTCCAGAACAGATGTTATGGCATATTTGGGAAATTCATTATTAAATTAGATTTAGTCCATTTATAGTATTTTCTTGCATCTTCGTTTTCCTTTCATCCCGGCTTCTACCGGATGAATAATAATCCATTTTTTAAAACGTTGAAAGAAGCACATTCCTTAAAGGTCTTTATTAACAATGCGTAGATTTCCATCAAGCTCTAAAAAACACGCGGGCCAACTAGAATCGCACAAAAGAATCCAGCTCAAGTGGCATTAAAAGTAGGACATTCAAAAAAAAAAAAATCACTCCAATTCACAGCCCAGGCACAAGCTATATTTTGAACTCATCCGGCCGCTCCTATCTATTAAATCTTATACCGCGTCCCGCGTGCTACAGAATACGCAGGCACGACTGGAGAGTCGATGATGGAATTTGATCTGGCATCGTGCGTTTCTTTTGCCTCCCTGCATATTGAAATATCCTTCTTTGTAGTTTAATAAATAGCCCTGGCACCTGCAACTGTATTGCTTCGGAGCGAGAGAATGGAATTCCTGCTGGCATTCCGAGTCCCACTCCCGTCCCCCTCCTCCCTAGCTGGCTGGAGTCGGGGTTTAGAAAGCAGTGGCACCGGTAGCACCTGCGAAACGTAAATTGTACGCGAGCACCGGGGACCGGACAAGCTCGGGAAGCAGCGATGGATCCAGGGAGGGCCTCACGCACAGGTGACCAACGCACCGCTTCGCCCATCGCCTCACGGGGAAAATTAAACCGCAGGCCGGAGGGATGCTACTAGCCGCAGGGCCCCTGTCCGGTGATTGAGCGCCCACGGGGAGCCCGATGAGGAGGAGAACGCGGTATCCGTAGCTCGAAATAACACGAGGGTGAACTAATATTCGCCGCAAATTCTCTTTCTTTTGTTCCCCCCAACTAGCTTGACGGAAAGTAGTGGTGGCTGACTGCAGTCACAGCCCTAACCCCAGATGCCGGGTGGAACAGGTGCCGAAACAAAGAACGGAACATCTTCCGCGTGGAATGTCAGCTTCTCTCGTTATCGACCCCCTATTATGCTTCGAGGGAATGGATTTACTGGGGTTCTCACGGTCCCTTTCACCCCTCTCCTTCCAGCGGCGTTTCATGGGACACGCATCCGATTGTTCGATTATTAGGGCCCCGTAAGAGCTGAGGTCCTGGCTGGGCAGTGAGTCTAGCCTCGGTCCCAAAAAACAGTCTGGAGAGGCCGAGGAGGCCTGCGGCCTGAGAAATAATAATAATAATAGCCCACTGTTGGGTAGGGACCGTCTCCATATGTTGCCAACTCGTACTTCCCAAGCGCTTAGTATAGTGCCCTGCACACAGTAAGTGCTCAATAAATACGATTGATTGATTAATAATGGTAATCGTTAAGCCCTCACTATGTTCCAGGGACTGTACCGCGCACTGGGGTAGGGACCATCTCTAGATGTTGCCAACTTGGACTTCCCAAGCGTTTAGTACAGTGCTCTGCACACAGTAAGCGCTCAATAAGTACGATTGAATGAATGAATGAATGTCGGACAGGGGACTGTGTCCAACCTGATAAACTTATATCTGCCCCTGCACTTAGTATACTGCTGGCACATAGTAAGTGCTTAACAAATACCAGTATTATTATTATTAATTCAAACAATTCCAAGGATCGCCTGTATACATGTATATATGCTTGTACATATTACTCTATTTTACTTGTACATATTTATTCTATTAATTTTATTTTGTTAATATGTTTTGTTTTGTTGTCCGTCTCCCCCTTCTAGACTGTGAGCCCGTTGTTGGGTGGGAACCGTCTCTATATGTTGCCAACTTGGACTTCCCAAGCGCTTAGTGCAGTGCTCTGCACACAGCAAGCGCTCAATAAATACGATTGAATGAATGAATGAATACCAGGTAATCAGGTTGGACACAGTCCCTGTCCCACATGCGGCTCACAGTCTTAATCCTTATTTTACAGTTGAGGTAACTGAGGCCCAGAGAAATGAAGTGCCTTGCCTGAGGTCGCCCAGCGGGCAAGTGGCGGAGCCAGGATTAGAACCCACGCCCTCTGATTCCCATGCCCTAGGCCATATTCCCTCTTATAATAAAAATAACTGTGGCTTCTTATATGCCAAGCGCTGTTCTAAACCCTGAAGCAGATACAAGGTAATCAGGTCGTAGACCCAGCCAGGGATTCCAGTGGGTTGCGAGATACGAGGTAGAGGAGCAGCGTGGCTCAGTGGAAAGGGCACTGAGGACTTGGGAGTCGGAGGTCGTGGGTTCTAATCCACCACTTGTCTGCTGTGTCACTTAACTTCTCTGTGCCTCAGTTGCCTCATCTGGAAAATGGGGATTACGTGGGGCAATCTGATTACCTTGCATCTACCCCAGTGCTTGGCACATAGTAACAAATACCGTCATTATTATTATTATTATTATTACGATTCTCCCGGCCAGGGGACGTGAGTTGAGAGAGGCACCGCCCTTCACCCAAATAAAATGTCAGGGGCATCAAAAACAGGAAATCCAACCAACAGCAGCGGGGATCGCCATGCAGTCGGTGAGTAAATTGGATGCGGTTTGTCAGATGGACACAATATCCCTTCTCTGTAGGTGGTCTGTGTTCCATTAGGTTTCGGATCGACGGCACTGAACGGTAATCCAAAAATGTGCGATGGGCACATCGCTCTTATTTTTCATTAGCCACGCTTCCCCCACGGATCGGAGGCAGGTAAAAAACCTAGATTTTACTGGCTTACTTTTATCCTTTCAGAGACTATTGGCTATCCGGCCTCACTGCTGGGCGCTTAGAGTTTCAGCTGGTGGTGGTTGCTTATCGACTTGGAAGATGCTGTTTGGATATCAATCTGCTCTTTTAAGTATGTTGGAGAAATAGTCGGTGGCCAAGCTGCTAAATTATTTCTTTCCAGATTTGTCAGACGCCAATCCCTCAATTTATACGGAAGGCTAGACAGTAGAATTATTCTCGAAATTAGATCGGTACAAGCGACTTACAGATCATGCCTGTTTTACCCCAAGTTGAAAGAAGGTTTCTGCTCCTTTCTTCAAATCGCTTGCAAGTTCACAGAACAACAACTATGACTGCCTATTAATCTGAGAAGCTATTTTTGGAACCTTTCTTGTTTCTGGGGTTAATCCTTCTCTGGTTCACAGAAATGCAAGTTTCCTACTTAATCCTCTGATGCTGAGGTGTTGAAGGTGACAGTTGATTAGATGTATTTGAATTTCACACCATGTAATTGTTGTCTTGCCTGTATTTAGTCTCATATGTGCCCGTTGTTCCAATTAGCCACCCAGATGTCAACATGACTGTGGTCTGTTTTATGTGTAAGGTCCATAGGAAAGTGTTTTTTAGTGTCCTTGGCAAAATGCCTGTGATAGCACGAAGGCGCTTCCTGAAATTAATGCTGAATTTTGACTGTTTGCACTGTTAAGGTAGGTCTGTGAGCTCACTGTGGGCAGGGAGAGTGTCTGATGTTATATTGTACTCTCCCGAACGCTTAGTACAGTACTTTGCCCACACCAATCGCTCAATAAATACGATTGACAATAATTTAGGAGTGGATTTGGAATTAATCGATCAACAGTATTTATCGAGTGCTTACTCTGTGCAGAGCGCTGGACTAAGTACTTTGCACTGTACTAAATAATCAAACTTATTATATTGCTGTACCTCCACCAGGAAAGTTGATATCCTTTGTCCTCCAAGACATTTTAAGGCATCTTTCCCCAGCTTTGTATGCATGGTCTGTAGAGCAGGTGGAAAGCAGCCAGGAAGGAAGGCAATGATTTCGTAGGTAGAGCTAGTATCCATTAGCACAAATTCCCCTCATTCCGCAAGAACGCTTCGGGATAGGAGCTCTAAAACCCTGGATTTCCAGGAAATAGTAGGTTTTCCCAGAGTGGGACGGACGGTACTAAGGAGAGCTGGTAGGAACTCAGACTTAGGCAAAGGGTTATTGGGCTATTATGGAAATCGCACCACAAAAAAAAGCCGATGAATGGAGAAAACTTGGAAGCCCATTAGTCAGATTTTCTCTCCGTCTTTACCGGGGGCATTTTTTGAATTTTCATTCATTAGGATTCTATTTATTTAATTTTGTTAATATGTTTTGTTTTGTTCTCTGTCTCCCCCTTGTAGACTGTGAGCCCACTGTTGGGTAGGGACTGTCTCTATATGTTGCCACCATGTACTTCCCAAGCGCTTAGTACAGTGCTCTGCACACAGTAAGTACTCAATAAATACGATTGAATGATTGATTGATTGATTGATTGATTCAATTGTATTTACTGAGCGCTTACTGTGTGCCAATGCTAAGTGCTTGGGAGGGTACAATAGAGCAATGGACAGACATGTTCCCTGCCCACAGCGAGCTTACGGTCTAGAGGACTCCTGGATTTGATACTCAGATTCAACCCATTGTTCAATCTCTTGATATTATGGAGCCCTTACAGTGTGCAGAGCGCTGCATGAATCAATCAATCAATCAATCAATCGTATTTATTGAGCGCTTACTATGAAGCACTTGGGAGAGTAGAGTATACCAGACAGAATGTCCTTCACAAGGCATGTATTGCCCCCAACCTGGTCCTCTCAGAGTACTAAAATCCCCCCTTGGACTTGTGTTTTTCTCCTCTGATCCCCTTCCCACCTTGTCAGTGGATATCGGGACCAATTAAACTATTTTCCACTCCGCGAGACGGTGGAGTTGGGTTGAATCTCACTGAATATTAGACTGGGAGCACGTTCATTTTGACACCTGTCTACATGTTTTGTTTTGTTGTCTGTCTCCCCCTTCTAGACTGTGAGCCCGTTGTTGGGTAGGGACCGTCTCTAGATGTTGCCGACTTGTACTTCCCAAGCGCTTAGTACGGTGCTCTGCATGCAGTAAGCGCTCAATAAATACAATGGAATGAATGAATTCATTCAATGATATTTATCGAGTGCTTACTATGTGCAGACTACTGTACTAAGCGCTTGGGAGAGTACAATGCAGCAATAAACAGACACATCCCCTGACCACAGTGAGTTTACAGTCTAGAGGCCGAAAAGAACGTATCTACCAACTCTCTTGTATTGTACTCTCCCAAGCATTTAGTACAGTGCTCAAAAAATGTGAATGATTGATTGATTGATTTAATGTTGGAGAGGAAATGGCTTCATCCGCAACCCCTTTCCCAACCTCCCTTGGAAATTTCATAAAAATCTCAGAGCATGACAGAGTTGAATTTTTCAAAACTGTTAACCACGTCCGAATAGCGTAGTTAGAAGGAAAACTAAAAATGAGAAGAGCACGTGCTAGACTACTAACATTGAGGTTGGCCGTGGAAAATGGTCAGGATGCTTTGTCCTCAAATGTATTTTCCTTTTGCCAATCTGTTTCTGCAGTACTGGGGAACATTTAGGTGTGTTCTGGGAAAATCTTATTCATCAACCCACCTGGAAAACTTTCTCCCCAAGTTTTCGCCCGTCCC
Organism: Tachyglossus aculeatus; assembly: GCF_015852505.1. Lineage (NCBI taxonomy): Eukaryota > Metazoa > Chordata > Mammalia > Monotremata > Tachyglossidae > Tachyglossus > Tachyglossus aculeatus. The sequence continues at coordinate 7,028,828 of NC_052074.1, forward strand.
TTTTTCTCGGGATTTCCAACTTCCAGTTGTCTCTTGATCGCCGACCTTTCATCGTGATGACACGGCAGTGCGAGTTTAATTAGCGACGAGTGGTAGAATCTTGGACGTTAAATGATTTTCCAAGGTTGTTGGACTCTCCTTAAAGCAAGCCAGATGGCCCTGGCCCTTTTCCATCTCTTCCGCAATCCTATTACAGGAGGTTTTTTTGTAAACTAGTGTTATAAACGATTATTTTTAGTTAAGAGAGGCAGTAGGAAAGATTAAAAAAAATGGATATAAAGACATTCTAGTTCTTGATCTTACCTTCTTCTCATCTCAACCTTTAGAGAGTCTTGCTGGAAGAACACAAGGAAAAGCAGGAAGGTTTCTTATAGATCTTTGAGACCTCCTTCCACTCAACTCCCAGGGGAGCTAGAACGTGATACCTCTGTGGTTCAAAAAGTCTTTGGACCAGAAAAGGGACCTTTATCTGCCAACGTTTCAAACATATTCAATCAAATATTGATCTAGAAAATCAGCTACTTTTTTTTTCTAGCAAAGAAATTCAATTAGTACTACCTACTGAAGACCTACAGATGCTTTGCCTGAAGATAATGACAGTTCCCCGGGCTATTGCTAGGATCAAAAGTTTATGTGGACGCCAAACCGATTTAAGAGTTTCTGAAATGCATGGAGACAAAAGGGTAAAAAAATCTGCTTGCCGGTAGTAATGTGCTAGAGATTATCTCATGCGGCGAGTCCTTGCATCAAGAAGGCAGGTTCTGGTTTTCAAATCCATCTCATCTCGGATATAAAAGGGCTGGGATGTGGCCTGTCTCACCTTGCTGAAAGATTTTCAACACCAGAAATATCCGCTACTTCCCATTCAAGTTGACGGGAGTCTGCGGTCCCCTGACTCATAAATATTCTCCCTAGCTCCTGGGTCCCGGGTGCAAGGAGACCCCGGTGCTGTCGTTAAGAACGGGAGGGTCATTTGTCCATTCTTGGATAAATGTTCTGATTTCAAAAAGAGAGGAAGCAGGCCCGCTAAGGAGGATTTCTTCAGGCATTTTAAAATTAAACAGTAGCCCAAACGCTCTGCTCCTCCGATAAGAAAAAGTCCACCTTTAACCCTCCAAATACTATGTGCAGAGTAATAATAATAATAATAATAATGGCATTTATTAAGTGCTTACTATTTGCAAAGCACTGTTCTAAGCACTGGGGAGGTTACAAGGTGATCAGGTTGTCCCACGGGGGGGCTCACAGTCAATCACTATTTTACAGATGAGGTAACTGAGGCACAGAGAAGTTAAGTGACTTGCTCAAAGTCACACATCTGACAATTGGTGGAGTCGGGATTTGAACCCATGACCTCTGACTCCAAAGCCCGTGTTCTTTCCACTGAGCCACGCTGCTTCTCACTACTGTACTAAACACTTGGGAGAGTACAATACCGCAATAAACAGACACATCCCCTGACCACAATGAGTTTACAGTCTAGAGGTGGAAGAGAACATATCTACCAACTCTCTTGCATTGCATCCCAATACTGGGAGCTAGGCTGTCTTTATTTTAATTGGAGAAATTAAGTTGGTTCTGTGTTTACCACTTCTACCCCTATCAATTGAGTTTGGAGACAGCCGTTGAGACAAAAGTCTTGATTTAGGTTTCTCTGACTGTGGCCTTATAGTTGGGGGAAAATCAAGCAAGTGAAGAAAGGAAACCCCAGCTACACTGGAAAGTGACTGTGGTTTTCCTTCTTTCCTGTCTTGTACCTGCATTCACAGACCGATGCCAACTCACGCTTTCTCTCTTGCAATTCAAGCAATGACCCTTGCCAATCTAGAGAGGCAAGATTTGCTCCTCTCTCCACTAGACTGTAAGCTCCTTTGGGCTCTTACCAGCTCTCTCACACAGTACTCTCCCAAGTTAATGATGGCATTAATGATGGCATTTATTAAGCGCTTACTATGTGCAAGGCACTGTTCTAAGCACTGGGGGGGATACAAGGTGATCAGGTTGTCCCACATGGGGCTCACAGTCTTCATCCCCATTTTACAGATGAGGGAACTGAGGCACAGAGTAGTGAAGTGACTTGCCCAGAGTCACACAGCTGACAATTGGCGGAGCCGGGATTTGAACCCACGACCTCTGACTCCAAAGCCCGGGCTCTTTCCACTGAGCCACGCTGCTTCTCTACTGTTCTCAGTAGAGTGCTCTGCACCCAGGAAGTTCTCGATAAATGCGATCGACTGATCGATCGGTCCATCGCCCGCTCTTGCGCCACCAAGGTCTTGACTGCTTGGCATCTAAGACTGAGGGATCCTCCCGACTTGTTCAGATGCCCAGGAAGAGGTCTGTCTTTGTATGTTAGGAAGGGTTTACGTTGTCCCCTGAATGATCTATCTGACCTTTCCGAAAAATGGCTTAAAATGACGGGGTGGTCCTCTTAGTTAATGAAGTACTGCACGCGCAGATTGCAAGTTTACAATCATCTGTCCTGGCATCCATAACCTCCCCTCTCGGTACCTGCTGGGGTTTCTGTTTGGCAGTGGTTCGCCAACCCTTTTGTCCCACAGTTCCTCTCAGGGTTCCCTCCCAAAGAAGACAACTTAAGAGTTCATCCCGTAGGCGCGACACTTACCAAAAGCGATTGTGAGCTCTACCGCTTCGCTGTCTCCCCCTTTGCATCTCGGCACATCTTAAAGACTGTTCAAGACTGAAGAAGTACAAGAGGAGACCCCAGGAGGCAGAAGAGGTTGTCTCATCCTACTTATACAGCTTGAACTCTACTACCGCCGCCGTGGAGCTGCTCAGAGCACCACGTCTGTGGTTTCTGCAACTCTCCTACGACTCTCTCCCACCCCTACCTCCCTCTGAGGGTCCTGTTGGCCCAGAGGTGAGTTTTCACTGGAAGCATGGACTAATAATGGGGGCAGGGATTTTAGTAGGGGGACCAAGCCCGGGAGAAGGGAGGCTTCAGAGAAAAAACAGGCCAGAGAGGTCTTTTCAACCAGGATTAGAAACCCTCAGATCTCATCAGAGACTTCACCCTGCTCAGAAAGCCATCATCTCCCCTTTGTGGCCTAGAGAAGCAATACGGACTAGTGGAAAGAGCACGGGCCTTGGCGTCGGAGGATGTGGGTTCTAATCCCGACTCTGCTCGTTGCTTGCTGTGTGACCGTAGGAAAGTCAATTCTGTGCCTTAGTTTCCTCAACTGTAAAATGGGGATTCGGTAACTGTTTTTTTTATGGTATGTGTTAAGGAAGTGCTTACTGTGTTCCAGGCACCGCATTAAACGCTGGGGTAGACAGAAGATAAGCGGGTTGGACACAGTCCCTGCCCCACATAGGGCTCACAATCTTAATCCCCCGGGCCTGGAATGCCCTCCCTCTACCCATCCGCCAAGCTAGCTCTCTTCCTCCCTTCAAGGCCCTGCTGAGAGCTCACCTCCTCCAGGAGGCCTTCCCAGACTGAGCCCCTTCTTTCCTCTCCCCCTCGTCCCCCTCTCCATCCCCCCGTCTTACCTCCTTCCCTTCCCCACAGCACCTGTATATATGTATATATGGTTGTACATATTTATTACTCTATTTATTTATTTATTTATTTATTTTACTTGTACATTTCTATCCTACTTATTTTATTTTGTTGGTATGTTTGGTTCTGTTCTCTGTCTCCCCCTTTTAGACTGTGAGCCCACTGTTGGGTAGGGACTGTCTCTATGTGATGCCAATTTGTACTTCCCAAGCACTTAGTACAGTGCTCTGCACATAGTAAACGCTCAATAAATATGATTGATTGATTAATCTCCATTTTACAGGTGCGGTAACTGAGGCTCTGAGAAGTAAAGTGACTTGCCCAAGGTCACACAGCAGACAAGTGGCGGAGGCAGGATTCCTTCCACTAGGCCATGCCATCCTCCCTCTTACTTAAACTGTGAGCTCCGAGTGGGAAAGGGACCGCGTCCAACCAGATTTACCGGGATCTGTTTCGGTGCTCAGAACAGTGCTTGACACATAATAAGCCCTTAACAAATGCCATAATAAATAAATAAACAAACCGCCCTAGATCAGGAAATGAGAACTGTGACTTAGGCTCAGTGACAGCGGCATGGCTTAGCGAGAAGCGGCACGGCTTAGCGGAAACAGCCCGGGCTTGGGAGCCAGAGGTCGTGGGTTCTAATCCCGGCTCCGCCACTAATCAGCCGTGTGACTTTGGGTGAGTCGCTTAACTTCTCGGTGCCTCAGTTACCCCATCTGTCAAATGGGGATTAAAACGGTGAGCCCCACGTGGGACAACCTGATTACGTTGTACCTCCCCCAGCGCTTAGAACAGTGCTTGGCACGTAGTAAGCGCTTAGCAAATCCCATTATTATTATGATGATGATGACAGGAGGGTCCCATAAGGGGAAGGCATCAAGAGGGAGAATGACCAAAATGGACCAGGCCGCAGCCATAGTCCTTCTGACTCCTGAATTCCGGTCACTTCCCTCGTGGAAAGCCAGGTTTGCCACTGCGAACCTGAAGGGCCGATGAACCTAACCCTCTTCTCCTCCTCCTCCAGCAGGAACCAAAAAGTATCTTTCTAGGAGAAAAGGTGGGTTGTCATCAGTTGCCCCATATAAATCCCTAGTGCAGAGCTCCTGGCCAGAGTGATTTTCAAGAGAACCATCTCACCACGCAAAACTCCAGGTTTTCAAGAAAACCATCCGGCTCGTGGCTTTGGCCAGGGAATCATCGTCTCCCATTCCAGCTCGCGGATTAGGGTACACTGCTCTATCTCCAGCCGTGTGGTTCAATCAATCGATCGGTAGCATTTATTTAACGTTTATTGTGTGAAAAGTACTGTACTGAGTACTTGGGAAAATACAGTACAGTTTGTAGACACAATCTCTGCCCACGAGGAGTTCACATTCCAGTTGGGGAGATCGTCAATAAAATGAAATAAAATAAAATAAATAAAATATTTATTTTAATAAATAATAAAATAAAATAAATAAAATAAAATGAAGTACAGATTGGGAAATCTTATTTTTATTTTATTTTTATTTTATTTTGTTAGTGTGTTTGGTTTTGTTCTCTGTCTCCCCCTTTTTGAGCCCACAGTTGGGTAGGGACTGTCTCTATATATTGCCAACTTGTACTTCCCAAGCGCTTAGTACAGCGCTCTGCACACAGTAAGCGCTCAATAAATACGATTGATTGATTGATTGATTGATTGATTGGGAAAGCAATAAACCGTAAAGATGAGTTCTCTGAGGAGCGGGGATGGCGGTGAGTTTCAAAGTGCTCGGACATGTGGACGTCATTGCATAGCAGATGAAGAAGAGTGGAAGAATGGGGTGGGGAGATGAGAGGTTAGTCAGGGAATTCATTCAGTCATATTTATTGAGCGCTTATGGTGTGCAGAGCACTGTACTAAGCGCTTGGAAAGTACAAAGTCACTCAGTCCTGGAAACACACTGACCGAAAGGGCAGACTACAGGTCATGTGCAGTGAGGTCTTCTGGAATACGTGTTTTCACTGCACGTTTCATGGCAAGCAGAGTATGTAAATCCATAGGTACCGAAGGGCCTGCAGAATATGTAAATCCATAGGTACCAAAGGGCCTTGGGAAGGTTGTGAATGAAAAAGGGCTGATGAGCTGCTGAAGCACTGAGATGATAGTTTGGAGGAGGTACCCCGGGGAGAAGAAAAATCCATCGAGGAAAGCTTCCTGGAAGAGGGGGGATTTCAAAAGTCCAAAGTCGACCTCGATATCACTGGACGATGACGTACCAAGGCAAACAATATGCAGTGATGCCTGCAGCTTATTTATTTATTTATTTATTTATTTATTTTGCTTTTAGACTGTGAGCCCACTGTTGGGTAGGGACTGTCTCTATATGTTGCCAACTTGTACTTCCCAAGCGCTTAGTACAGTGCTCTGCACACAGTAAGCGCTCAATAAATACGATTGATTGATTGATTTGCTTGTACATATCTATTCTATTTTATTTTGTTAGTATGTTTGGTTTTGTTCTCTGTCTCCCCCTTTTAGACTGTAAGCCCACTGTTGGGTAGGGACTGTCTCTATATGTTGCCAACTTGTACTTCCCAAGCGCTTAGTACAGTGCTGTGCACACAGTAAGCACTCAATAAATACGATTGATTGATTTACTTGTACATATCTATTCTATTTATTTTATTTTGTTAGTATGCTTGGTTTTGTTGTCTGTCTCCCCCGCTTAGACTGTGAGCCCACTGTTGGGTAGGGACTGTCTCTATATTTTGCCAACTTGTACTTCCCAAGCGCTTAGTACAGTGCCCTGCACACAGTAAGCGCTCAATAAATACGATTGATTGATTGATTGCAGTTCTGTGTTCCTTGATTGTATGTAAGGTTCACCTTAGACAAGTCACTGAACTTCTCCTGGCCTCTGTCTCCTGATCCCTTTAGATTGCAAACCCTGGGTGGAACAGGGAACTCGTGGTGGGCAGGTAATGTGTCCGTCATATCATTGTGTGGGACTCTCCCAAGTGCTTAGTACAGTGCTCTGCACACAGTAAGCGCTCAATACTATTCTATTTATTTTATTAATGATGTGCATCTAGCTTTATTTCTATTTATTCCACCTGTCCACATGTTTTGTTTGGTTGTCTGTCTCCCCCTTCTAGACTGTGAGCCCATTGTTGGGTAGGGACCGTCTCTATATGTTGCCAACTTGTACTTCCCAAGCGCTTAGTACAGTGCTCTGCACACAGTAAGCGCTCAATAAATACGATTGAATGAATGAATTGATTGATTGATTGAAGGATTGTGCCCAAACTGAACATCTTTGTATCTAACTCAACGCTTGGCACACCGTTATAGCTCAATTAATACAACAACATCCCAGGGAGGGAAAAAAAAAACTCCCAATTCTGAATCTTGTTCTAGTTATAGTTCAGTTCTAGTCAAAATTCCAAGTGTTTTTAGAAATAATCCAGGCGAAACATTTTGCAGAAACTACATTCTGTCGGTGAAAAAACCCCCACATCTTACCTGTGATTCTTTTTTCCTTGAATGTTTTAAATGAATTCACATATAAGAGGTGTTATATTTATATACCCAAGTCAGGGATAATATGTTTGAAAGGATATGCGTTAATAAAAAAGAAATTAATATAACAATAGATGAAGCTGTTGATGAGAAGCAGTTAATGTACCTTTTACAGACCCTGTAAAATTTTAAGGCATTTTATTGTTTCAGAAGTGGTCGCAATTTAATTATCCTTTAGATATAAGTAAAAATTACTAAGATCCTGAAATGGAACTTTATTAAAACGTAGCTCAGAAAAGATTTTCTTCCTTTATTCCCCGTTAAAGACGCTTTCAACTATTGATGCTGCAATATATTTGCACACCTTATGGGAAAGCCAGACCAAGAATGAAGACCGCTCTAACAACTCTGTTACATTGTACTCTCCCAAGCGCTTAGTATGGTGGTCTGCGGGCAGTAAGCTCACAATAAATACGATCGATTGATTGATTGAAGAGGAGATTGAATGGGAGAACCCTGGGTGGAAATTGGATCGTTTAGGTTTTGAAGTGTGTTCCCTCTCTTGATTCCTTAGAATTGGAAGATAATTATGCGATACTGAATGAGGAATTCTGATTTACCAGCATATCAAGGAAAGATTTGCTTTGAAACAAATTGCCGGTTTATCTAGTGTCCACGGGGCAACAACTGAGATTTTTCCACCCTACGATGGAAAACGAGGTACTCATTATGCATCTTTTTCTTTATTTTTATTACCTCTCCGTCTCAAGACAGGTAATTCGGTTGTGCCAAATGAAACCACTGTGTTGTACTAGAGTCTCTATGGGAGCAGAGCGAGTTGAAAATGCACCATGTGTGTACTGATTTATACAACAAAAGCGTTTTTCCGCAGGTATTACCAGAACTGTAAATCACCTCTGCCGTTTCCCACAGAAGTATGCGAGAGACTGCTTAATTGCCATTTCTCCCCTTCATTCTCTTTTCCTTCATTATCCTGCCCTGAGTGTAAAGTTCCTCTGTACAACTTACAAAAGAGACATCAAGGGAGGCCGGGGAGAGCACGAGAAAAAAACAACAGTAGGCCGAAGGACAAGCTAACCAAATAATTATTGCAAAGAGATTTTTATCACCGGACCTCTAAATAGGAGAAATAAATCTGATAAATACGAGCCATCTGAGAAACCTACATCGGATCTGTGATGAGAGTGTGGTTTAATTAGTCACGAGAACCGTGGCCCGGACAGTATCACGGGGTTATTACTGATGGGTCCCATCTGCGGGATTTCTGAAATATGCCCCTTTTCTTTTGAGAGAGGGTGGTTTTTAGCGACAGGGTCCATTAAACCGACAGCTTCCACTAGACCTCTGCCTAGTGGACGTACTACGCGAACAGAGAAGGTTTTCCCAAGAAGCCGCCGTGGAGCTGCAGGATGGAGCAGGGAAGAAAGTCCAGAGAACCCACCGGAAAGAATGAAGGGTGCAATAGGAATTCCAAAGGATTTGCCGGGTTTAGCGGAGCAGTGACACGCGCTATCTCAGCAGGGAATAGGATTTTGCCGCACTGTGTCGCGTCGGCCGGTGATAAACACCAGCCATTTATTTCATAAGAAACAATAGCCACCAGATATGACAACTTGAGCTGGCTCTCTGTGATGTAATTGGGTTATTTTCTGATAACGGCAAGTGGAGCCCGGTGTCATCTCTGTAGATCACTTTTTTTGTCTGTGTAAATTTGGGGGTTTTTTTCACCGTAAAAGATAAATCCCGATTTCGCTGCTTTTACTATCTTTGATTACATACGTAGCCAAGAACTGCTGCCCCTCGCGTGAAAGTTACGTGGAAAAAACGATGAAGCGAGACTGGAATTAAGAATGAGTAGGTCTGCCGTCTACAATAAATAATTAGGCTGCTTAGCTATGATAAAATTCCCTACCGTTTGACTCCCATTTTCTCGTACCGGTCCACGTGAAAAGGGACCGGATTTTCCAGCTCCGTTGCACTTACGTTTTCCTTTCAGGAGCGGATCGGTTTGCTTGCGTTTGCCAGAAGCTGGAATGACACTTCGTTGCAATGGAGAGTATACGATGCCCTGTGTTTTTTTTCTAACAAGCGTAAATAATCGTGCTTAGATTTTCCAATAAAAAGGATGAATTTTAATTTCAGACTACTATTTTCCCTTTATTGTTTTCCTGCACAGTTCTCGTGACAGGATGCTAGAATTTATCAGATGAGAGGTCCCCTACATTTTAATCATTTTGCAGAAATATACGGCCGGGGATGGAGTCTACACAATTTAGAAGGCATTTCATCAGGCTTGCTTCATTTTCAAACTCCGCTGTAAATTTCTGAGCCGCTGTACTTTAACGCCGAAGTCTAGATGCCTATAAAAAAAACAGGAGAGATCTGTGCATGTTATAAGGCCGTTATAAAACTGTCCATGATGTTAACACGCACTGTATACTAATACACGAAACCGTTACAATGACTCCAAGGCTGAAACAACCCCCGGCCCCCACTGAATAAATTCCACCTGATCCTAAAGAAACCCCGGAAGATCGTAACCCCGTGAAACAAGGGGTCTTTGGCGTCAGAGGTCATGGGTTCAAATCCCGGCTCCGCCAATTCTCCGCTGTGTGACTGTGGGCAAGTCGCTTCACTTCTCTGGGCCTGCTGCCTCATCTGTAAAATGGGGATGAAGACTGTGAGCCCCACGTGGGACAACCTGATCACCTTGTAACTTCCCCGGCGCTTAGAACAGTGCTTTGCACATCGTAAGCGCTTAATAAATGCCATTATTATTATTATTATTATTATTATCTGGAGAGATTGAGAGAGTTGTAGTAGCTTTGTGTTGGCTCTGCTTTCCTCTCTCGGTACCGGAGAAGCACCCTGGTCTAAGGGAAGAAGCACAGGACTGGAAGTCAGGAGGGGTGGGTTCGAATCCCGGGGCTGCCGTGTGACCTTGGCCAAGTCACTTAACTTCTCCGTGCCTCAGTTTCCACATCTGCGAAATAGGAGTTAAATACCTGTTTTCCCGTCCCTCAGTCTGTGAGCCCCATGTGGGACTGTTCCTGGTCTGATTATAATAATGATGGTGTTTATTAAGCGCTTACTATGTACAAAGCACTGTTCTAAGCGCTGACAGCGACTGTGAGCCCGCTGTTGGGTAGGGACTGTCTCTATATGTTGCCAACTTGTACTTCCCAAGCGCTTAGTACAGTGCTCTGCACACAGTAAGTGCTCAATAAATACTATTGATTGATTGATTGATCTCGCTTGTCAAATACCACATTTACGATTATTATTATGAAACTTGTACCTAGTACTTAGCATTAGGGCTGTCGTGAATTACTCCTAATAATACCTTTGTATTTTCATAGTACTTATTGTTTGTCAACCAGCCCTCTCCCCCGTCATTCATTCATTCATTCATCCAATCAATCATATTTACTGAGCGCTTACTGTGTGCAGAGCACTGTACTAAGTGCTTGGGAAGTACAAGTTGGCAACATCTTGTATGTTTGGTTTTGTTCTCTAACTCCCCCTTTTAGACTGTGAGCCCACTGTTGGGTAGGGACCGTCTCTATATGTTGCCAAATTGTACTTCCCAAGCGCTTAATACAGTGCTCTGCACACAGTAAGCTCTCAATATATACGATTGATTTATTGATCTAGAGACGGTCCCTACACAACAACCGGCTCACGGACAGGAAGGGGGAGACAGACAACAAAACAACACATGTAGACAAGTGTCCTTACCGTGAGCCCCTCGGGGGGCCAGGGAGACGATATCTACAGCTCATCCATGTACTATTGTGAACTGAGAGGCCTTCCCTGACTTGGCCCATCTGTTTATTATTATATTGGACTCTCCTGAGCGTTGAGTACAGGGCTCGGCATACAGTGAGCGCTCAATAAATACGATGGAATGAATGAATGAATGAATGAATGAATGAATGAATTTCCCCTACTCACCCTCCCTCATGTGTCACCTCTGTGCTTGGATTTGTACCCATTAAGCACTCGATAGTGATAGTAATAATAATAATAATATTAATAATAATGATAGCATTTATTAAGCACATATGATGTGCAAAGCACTGTTCTAAGCACTGGGGAGGTTACAAGGTGATCAGGTTGTCCCACGGGGGGCTCACAGTCTTCATCCCCATTTTCCAGATGAGGGAACTGAGGCCCAGAGAACTGAAGTGACTTGCCCAAAGTCACACAGCTGGCGATTGGCAGAGCCGGAATTTGAACCCGCGACCCCTGACTCCAAAGCCCGGGCTCTTTCCACTGAGCCAGTGTCCGTGTACTCTCCTATTTCCCCTCTCTGTAATTCATTTTACTGTCTGTCTCTCCCCGTAGAATATTATCTCCATTTTCTATCACGAGAAGCAGCGTGGCTCAGTGGAAAGATCATGGGCTTTGGAGTCAGAGGTCATGGGTTCGAATCCTGGCTCCACCACATGTTTGCTGTGTGACCTTGGGCAAGTTACTTAACTTCTCTGAGCCTCAGTTACCTCATCTGTCAAAAGGAGATTAAGACTGTGAGCCCTATGTGGTCCAGCCTGATCACCTTTATCTCCCCCAGCGCTTAGAACAGTCCACATAGTAAGCTTAACAAATGCCATTATTATTATTATCATTATTATTATTATCTCCTTGTGGGCAGTGATCATGTCTATCAACTCTATTTCATTACACTCTCCCAAGAGCCTAGTACAGTGCTCTGCTTACAGTAAGTGCTCAGTCAATCAATCCACCCATGGTATTTATCGAGTGTTTACTGTTTAAAGAACATCATACTCAGCGCTTGGGAGAGGACAATATAAGAGGGTCGGTAGACACGTTCCCTGCCCATAAGGAGGTCACCATCCAGAGGGGGAAGCGGACGGGAATATAAATAAATAAATCCCGGATACGGACCCAAAGAGGCTGGAGATTAATCGACGGTATTGATCGACCGATGGCGTTTTTAAAATGTTTCTTCTGCGATTCCCCGCATTAGGTCGTTCATTCGGTCAGTCAGTCAGTCAGCAGGTATTGGAGGGCTCGGTTATCCTCCATTCTCCTCAAGCCCCTCCATCTTCAATGTGATGAATATTATTTTGATTATTGCTCCTTCAGCCCCACAGCACCCACGTACAAGTCCATCATTTCCTTATTTATATTAATGCTGCTCTGGACTGTAAGCTTGTTGCGGGCAAGGGAACGTACCTACCGACCCCGTTATATCGCACTCTCCAAGCGCCCAATAAATACGAACGATCGATCAGTCGATCTGAAGCTAGGATCTGACCGAGTTGCCATTCTGTGCCGTGTAAGGGCCACGAAAGGCTTGTAGGAAACTGGATTTGATTCATTCATTCATTCAGTCGTATTTATTGAGCGCTTACTGTGTGCAGAGCACTGTACTAAGCGCTTGGGAAGTCCAAGTTGGCAACATCTAGAGACGGTCCCTACCCAACAGCGGGCTCACAGTCTAGGAGGGGGAGACAGACGACAAAGCAAAACATATTAACAAAATAAAATAAATATAATAATAATAATAACGGCATTTATTAAGCGCTTACTATGTGCAAAGCACAGGTTTCGAAAACCTACTTAAGAATCCAGTCGATACTTCTGTTGATGAAGAGGATGGGTCTGATTTTTCTGCATGAAGAGTTTGTTCTTTGAATTTTATCTCTGTAGTGAAAAGGCTCCCACCTAGAGCCAGGGCAGTGGTATCCGGCTTTCTGAGTTCAGGACAACCGTTCACATGATTTAATTCCGGCATTTTCCTGTCATCTCTCTCTCTCTCTGACATTCTCAGGCAGTACTTTTAAAACAAAATGACTTTATACCATTTCATCTCAAATAACCAGGAGATCTCATAAAAAGTTGTATCACCTTGGGCTTCATTTTTGATAATGAATTTCACTTGGCTAGGTGTTTCCTAATATAAATTTCTATTCATATACTATATTCATATGTGTGTGTGTGTAATAATAATAATAATAATAATAATAATGTTGGTATTTGTTAAGCGCTTACTATGTGCAAGGCACTGTTCTAAGCGCTGGGCAATGTTCTAATCGCTGAGCACTGTTCTAAGCGCTGGCACTGTTCTAAGCACTGTGTACATCTATACATTCACATACACAAACAATCCTATCGGGTCAAAATTTACCGAGGCACAGCACCTTTAAAATTTGAAAAACTTTTTTGATAAAATGAATTTCACTTGGCTTGGTGTTTCCTAATATAAATTTCTATTCATATACTATATGCATATATGTGTGTGTGTGTGTACATATCTGCATTTACACACACAAACAATCCTATCGGGTCAAAATTTACCAAGGCACAGCACCTTTAAAATTTGAAAAACTTTTTTGATAAAAATGAATTTCACTTGGCTAGGTGTTTCCTAATATAAATTTCTATTCATATATTATATACATATGTGTGTGTGTGTACATATTTACATTCACACACACAAACAATCCTATTGGGTCAAAATTTACCGAGGCACAGCACCTTTAAAATTTGAAAAACTTTTTTGATGAAATGAATTTCACTTGACTGTTTCCTAATATAAATTTCTATTCATATATTATATACATATGTGTGTGTGTGTGTGTACATATCTACATTCACACACACAAACAATCCTATCAGGTCAAAATTTACTGAGGCACAGCACCTTTAAAATTTGAAAAATGTTTTTGATAAAAACGAATTTCACTTGGCTAGGTGTTTCCTAATATAAATTTCTATTCATATATTATATACATATGTGTGTGTGTGTGTGTGTATACATATCTACATTCACACACACGAACAATCCTGTCGGGTCAAAATTTACTGAGGCACACCACCTTTAAAATTTGAAGAACTTTTTTGATAAAAATGAATTTCACTTGGCTAGGTGTTTCCTAATATAAATTTCTATTCATATACTATATACATATGTGTGTGTGTGTGTGTACATATCTACATTCACACACACAAACAATCCTGTCGGGTCAAAATTTACCGAGGCACAGCACCTTTAAAATTTGGAAACCTTTTTTGATAAAATGAATTTCACTTGGCTGTTTCCTAATATAAATTTCTATTCATATATTATATGCATATGTGTGTGTGTGTGTGTGTACATATATACATTCACACACACAAACAATCCTGTCGGGTCAAAATTTACCGAGGCATAGCACCTTTAAAATCTGAAAAACTTTTTCGATGAAATGAATTTCAGTTGGCTGTTTCCTAATATAAATTTCTATTCATATATTATATACATATGTGTATGTGTGTACATCTATACATTCATACACACAAAAAATTCTATTAGGTCAAAATTTGCTGAGGCACAGCACCTTTAAAATTTGAAAAACTCTTTTGATAAACGGTTTGGTCCCTTGTTTCAAATTCAATTGAAACTATTTGAGTTTCTGGATCATGAAAGTCTATGCAACTCCTCCAAAGTGGTGCTTTCTAGACTGTGAGCCCACTGTTGCCAACTTTTACTTCCCAAGCGCTTAGTACAGTGCTCTGCACACAGTAAGTGCTCAATAAATAAGATTGAATGAATGATTACTCATGCCCTCCAATGGTCATTTACATTTCCATACTCACTTTATTCCCCACCAACACATTCCTTTATTTTGATTTTAATTGTATCCCATTTCATTAAGCTCAGTTTTGTGTTGTGATCCAACCCCCAATATTTGGTGGGAAGATTGTTGTGCGTTTTTCATTTACACCATATTGCAAAATGAATGTAACTCATTTATTTTTCATTTACAGCTCATTATTATCAGTTATATGAGTTAATAATAATGATGGCATTAATTAAGTGCTTACTATGTGCAAAGCACTGTTCTAAGCGCTGGGGAGGTTACAAGGAGATCAGGTTGTGCCACGGGGGCTCACAGTCTTAATCCCCATTTTCCAGATGAGGGAACGGAGGCACAGAGAAGTTAAGTGACTTGCCCAAAGTCACACAGCTGACAATTGGCAGAGCCGAGATTCAAACCCATGACCCCTGCTTCTCTGTGGCTCAGTGGAAAGAGCCCGGGCTTTGGAGTCAGAGGTCATGGGTTCAAATCCCGGCTCCGCCACATGTCTGCTGTGTGACCTTGGGCAAGTCACTTCACTTCTCTGAGCCTCAGTTACCTCATCCGTAAAATGGGGATTAAGACTGTGAGCCCCCCGTGGGACAACCTGATCACCTTGTATCCACCCCAGCGCTTAGAACAATGCTTTGCACATAGTAAGCGCTTGATAAATGCCATTCTTATTATTACTATTATTATCACAGTCACAGCTGGAATTTCCCAGTGTTCTGGGATGCCATGGGGATTCCACATTTCGGTATCTTCTCTTGCCTACTCCAAATTACATTAACCTATTTTGCCCGTCGGCATTCTTTACATTAAAACCGAGTATTTTTCAGAGGAATCTAAAGTATAAAGGGAAAATATGAAGTACGGGGGTAAAAGAGGTCATTCCAAAGGAAACGAATTGAACTTTTACAAAAACAGGGTGGTTTTTCTCCATATTTGCCCTTGTATACAAGCATTTATACGATACTCATTGAAGACTTTCTGTGGGAGTAGAACGGCACAAAGCCCATGGTGGAGTAAAATAAAGTTAAAATACCCAGCCCCAGCCCTAAGGTGACAAAGTCTTGACCTCCTTTCAGTGAATATCTGGCCATCATCATCATCAATCGTATTTATTGAGCGCTTACTATGTGCAGAGCACTGTACTAAGCGCTTGGGAAGTACAAACCACCCGGGCTTCAAATTTAACACTACTTAGTTCTCAAATGTACTTTCTCCTTTGATCTCCACATCTTCAGAAACTGGTGTCTACTAAGGCTATCGTATTGTCCTCTCCCAAGCACTTAGTACAGTGCTCTGTACATACCAAGTGCTCAAATGTCACCGGTTGATTGTCTGATTGGTGGCACTACCAAAACTACCTCCCACCTCTGAAGTCCTCATTTGATTCCCGGTAAGAATAATAAAAAAGGCAGCATGGCTTAATCATCATCAATCGTATTTATTGAGCGCTTACTATGTGCAGTGCACTGTACTAAGCGCTTGGGAAGTACAAATTGGCAACATAATGGAAAGAGCCCGGGCTCGGGAGTCAGAGGTCATTCATTCATTCAATCGTATTTATTGAGCGCTTACTGTGTGCAGAGCACTGTACTAAGCGCTTGGGAAGTACAAGTTGGCAACATATAGAGACGGTCCCTACCCAACAACGGGCTCCCAGTCTAGAAGGGGGAGACAGACAACAAAACAAAACATGTGGACAGGTGTCAAGTCATCAGAATGAATAGAATTAAAGCTAAATGCACATCATTAACAAAATAAATAGAATAGTAAATTCTGGGATTCTAATCCCAGCTCCGCGACTTGTCAGCTGTGTGACCTTGGGCAAGTCACTTAGCTTCTCTGTGCCTCAGTTACCTCATCTGTAAAATGGGGATGAAGACTGTGAGCCCCACCTGGGACAGTCTGATAACTTCGTATCTCCCCCAGCGCCTAGAACAGTGCTTGGCACATTGTAAGCGCTTAACAAATACCATCATTATCATTATTATATTTGTTAAGTGCTTACTATGTGCCATGTTGGGGTACATACAAGATTCATTCATCATCATCAATCGTATTTATTGAGCGCTTACTATGTGCAGAGCACTGTACTAAGAGCTTGGGAAGTACAAATTCATTCATTCATTCATTCAATTGGATTTATTGAGCGCTTACTGTGTGCAGAGCACTGTACTAAGCGCTTGGGAAGTACAAATTCATTCATTCATTCATTCAATTGGATTTATTGAGCGCTTACTGTGTGCAGAGCACTGTACTAAGCTCTTGGGAAGTCAAGTTGGCAACATATAGAGACAGTCCCTACCCAGCAGTGGGTTCACAGTCTAGAAGATAATCAATAAATGTCACTGATTGATGGATTGATTGCTTGATTGGTGGGGCAGTAGCTCACCAAAACCACCTCCCATCACTGAAGTCCTGATTTGACTCCCAAGTAATAATAATAATGGTCGTATTTGTTGAGCACTTACTATGTGCCAAGTTTTGGGGGTAGATGAGAGATAATTGGGTCCCAGACGGGGCTCATAGTTTAAGTAGGAGGGAGAACAGATATCGAATCCCCATTTTGTAGATGAGGGAACCGAGGCACAGAGAAGGGAAATCATCAATCGTATTTATTGAGCGCTTACTGTGTGCAGAGCACTGTACTAAGCGCTTGGGAAGTACAAGTTGGTAGCATATAGAGACGGTCCCTACCCAGCAGTGGGCTCACAGTCTAAAAGGGGGAAATGACTTAGCCAAGGTCACACAGCAGACAAGTGGCAGCGCTGAGATTAGAACTCTGGTCCTCTGACTCCCGAGCCTGTGCTCTTTCTGTTAAGCCACACCGCTTCTTATTTGACGATCTGATCTGCTCCCAAACCCACTTAGCGCTTGGTTCTTCATCTCACTTGTTTCCTTTCGTGGGCTCGGAATGGCCTTTGTTCAGGAGGGGAGAAATTCCTCAAAAGAGATCACAAGTTCTTCTGTGGGACTCCAGCCCATTTTTTTCAGAATATTAAACAGACAGTTTTGCAGCTGCTAATTAAAACCATAACCATTTAACCTATGATTTACATAAGTTTCCTTTTGCTCTCCATCTGAACAAGAATGGAATTCAATGGTACACGGAAATGTCGCCTTCACGGTTGAAAAAAATTACCTTGCCGTTCTCCTAGAGCTTCAGATCCTCAGCTGTGAAAAGAAAAAAAAAGTCCCACAGACGTGCAAACACGTTACTTATTTTTCTTTGCATAAGGACTTAGAATGGATGAGGACACACACCGCTTTGATGCTAGGGATTTAACTGTCCACCCAAGCGCTTAGTATAGTGTTCAGTAATGATTTCTGTAGTCAGCAGTCAGTTCGTGGGCTAGGTGACAATTGCCACCTCTTCTCTGGTGGCTTTGGAATCCGGTCTTCAGCTTTTCGATGATGGTATTTGTTAAGCGCTTACTACGTGGAAAGCACTGTTCTAAGCGCTGGGGAGGTTATAAGGTGATCAGGTTGCCCCGCGGGGGCTCACAGTTTTAATCCCCATTTTACTGATGAGGGAACTGAGGCCCGGATAAGTTAAGTGACTTGCCCAAAGTCACACAGCTGACAAGTGGTGGTGCCGGGATTTGAACCCAGGATCTCTGACTTCAAATCCCAGCTCTGCCAATTGTCAGCTGTGTGACCCAAGCGCTTAGTACAGTGCTCTGCACACAGTAAGCGCTCAATAAATACGATTGATTGATTTGGGCAAGTCACTTACCTTCTCTGTGCCTCAGTTACCTCATGTGGGACAGGGACTGTGTCCAACCTGATTGCCATCTAACTACCCCAGCCCTTAGAACAGTGTCTGGCACATCAAAAGCGCTTAACCAATACCATAATAGTAATACAATATAACAGAGTTGGTAGAAACGTTCCCTGCCCACAGTGAGCTTACAGTCTAGAGGTCTCACTTTCATATATGAAGCAGCGTGGCTCAGTGGAAAGAGCCCGGGCTTTGGAGTCAGAGGTCAGGGGTTCAAATCCCGGCTCCGCCAATTGTCAGCTGTGTGACTTTGGGCGAGTCACTTCACTTCTCTGGGCCTCAGTGACCTCATCTGTAAAATGGGGATTAAAGACTGTGAGTCCCCCACTTCACTTCTCTGCACCTCAGTTACCTCATCTGTAAAATGCGGATTAAGCCCGTGAACCCCCCCGTGGGACAACCTGATCACCTTGTAACCTCCCCAGCTCTTAGAGCAGTGCTTTGCACATAGTAAGTGCTTAAAAAATGCCATTATTATATCTTCAGACAGATTTCAGTGAGGGATATAGCTTTCATTTTCTAAGTATTTCTTTTTCTCAGTTTCCAATGAACGATGAAAACATGTAAAGAGAAGAAATCATTTGCCGCTGAACTGGATTTGTAGAGTAATATTTCCAGAGGGAAAAGAGCAAAAGAAATAACCCCTATTAAAAGATAGACATCGCCCCTGGTTCAGTCCACTATTTTAATTGTGGCATTTCTAAAGTGCTTCCTATTGGCTAAGAGCTGGTATAGCTCAATCATTCAATCGTATCTATTGAGACCTCACTGTGTGCAGAGCACTGTACTAAGCGCTTCGGAGAGTACAAGATACAGACACGTTCCCCGCCCACAACGAGCTTACAGTCCAGAGAGGAAGACGTGAGCGTCTGGAACCCAGTCCCTGATCCAGGCAGGGCACAAAATGAGGAAACTGAGGCACAGAGAGATCGAGCGATTTGCCCAGGGACACACAGTAGACCAGTAGCAGAGCAGGGATCAGAACCTGGCTCTCCGGGGTCTCAGTACCATCGTCTTTCCAGTAGATCATGCTGGTGCCCTGTTTCGAATCGGTTTCTCCTTTTATTGTTATAAGGCCCGAGATACGTGTGAGTTTCTTCTTCACCATGAGCCTTCAGCCTAGTAGAGTGAGACCCTGTGTGATCTTGCCTTGTATTTTTCATTCTTCATTTAGCAGGTATAAATCTCTTCCATCATTAAATAAGAAGAGCAGTGTAATCCAGATAAAAGAAAATTCTTCAACTCTAACAGCTTGATTCAGATTTATGGACCAGTTTCAAATTTTCATTCCCCATTCCTGGAGTGGCAACATTTCACAAGTATCATCGGATGTGTTACTCGATTGGCTCTCCCAAGGATACAATGTGCCCGAATGCATTTTAGAGGAAGTATATAGGTATCCATTCCCATCACCTTTGGAATCCATTGATACGTAGCTCTCTCCTTCCCCTGATGCCCGGCAAACATGACATTTCTTAATCTGAGTTGTCTTCCAAGATGTCAGAGTGATTTTGCAATGTTTTACTGTATTTTCACTTAAAACGATGTCATGTAAATCAATCACGTCTTCGATTTTTCTGACAGACTCTCGGCACCTAAAGCCAAAGCTTTCAAACTTGATCAGAAGAGTGTAACTATTTCGTTTTGCATGCTGGAGTCGAGAACAACGGTCTGCGGCTTTACCTTTAGCGGTATCCAGTGAAAAATCCTCGGTCAACGGGTGTAAGAAATCGGCTTGAGATTGGCCCCTGTCTAATCCTAATTCTGATTTCTTGGACGTCTCTCTCCATTCCTGATGGAGCGTATTGTTCCTTAAATTCTTTTAATACGTGTCTTTAATTTCAATGGAAATGTTTGCATGCAGAGATGAGTATTGCAAGAGTAAAGCCCTACCTTTACCCCTAATGAGATCCCGGAAGTGTCCCTATTTTAGGTGCAGAAAGATTTGCACGTCAACCTGTGTGGATCCTTACTATTCATGGCACACTACAGAATCTTCACTATCCTATCGTCATCAATTTACGTGTCTCTGTTGAAGCGGATAGATAGCACCATGATCAGCTAGGTAGAAACATCCTACTAACCAAGGAAGGAGACAGAGAGATGGATGAGAGAGGAAACGGAACTGGATCTCGCTTAGCAGGCCACCCAGCAGGTGGTATTCCAAGAGAGAGACATACTCAGAGGTTTTGGGACCTGTGGACAGGAGGGCCTTGAATGGCTTGAAGAGGAAAGAATCTGCTTTACACTTTTACATTTTTCTGGTCTTCAAAAGTCCATCAAGGCAGGGACGAAAGCGTTCCCTCGGAGGGTCAATCGGTAGAATAATGACTTAGTCTATCTTCAGAAGCCGGACCACTGAGCTCACTTAAAAAAAAAAAAAGGAAATTTAGAAATGAAAGTTGCACCCTAGTTACATCCGCCCGTTATCTTAGCCTGAGCTTTCCTCCCCTCGGGGCGAGTGGTGTGGAAAGCGATTTATTGTAACGAATCTCTGAAGTCAGAACAAGGGACTAGAGGCACCTGTGGAATAGAAGCTAAAGAGCGATCGCTTGCTTTGTTCTGGTAGAGAAGCAGGAGATACCATGGCGGGGAGGTTCTGTCGTTAGCTTGCTGTAAAGGCGAGCTGAAGCCCAAAGTCTGAAACTAGGCCTGTGTCACCGGGTCTGAAGGTGAGCCTGGAATTTTTTTTTTTGGTGGTGGGGGGGATTGAGGCAGGAGAAGTGGTATCTGCTAGATCCCTGAGGCCAGGTATCATTCATTCGTTCATTCAATCGTATTTATTGAGCGCTTACCGTGTGCAGAGCACTGTGCTTGGAAAGTACAAATCGGCAACATATAGAGACGGTCCCTACCCAACAATGGGCTCACGATTACTAAGTCCCTTGTGCTGAGCGTTTAATGAAGCGCTCTGCCCACAGAAGTTGCTTAATACATGCTGCTGTTTGTCCGGCCCGTGTCTCTTCTTCCTCCCACCCTCCCCCGCTGAGAACGATGACCACAGGCAGGCATCTCCGATGTCTGAAAACCCCCTTTGTAAATTTATCCAGCCTCTCAACAGGAATGAAGAACAACTTTAATCAACGCTAGGGTCGAATAGGTAGCATCAGAAGCAGTCAGAGGGAGTCAGATTTCTTCCGGGGGCAACAGTTCAAGAAAATACGAGCGATGTTTTGGGTTTCTGTAGACCGTTGATTTCTGAACCACTTCCACGTCTCCATCCATTTTAATCCAGTTTTATCTTTGAGCTGCCTGGAGGCAGAGCACGGTGTAGTGGATAGAGCACAGACCTGGGCATCAGAAGTTCATGGGTTCTAATACAAGCTCCACTGTTTGTCTGCTGTGTGGCCTTGGGCAAGTTGCATCAACTTCTCTGGGCCTCAGTTCCCTCATCTGTAAAATGGGGATTGAGACAGGGAACCCCATATGGCCCAGGGACTGTGTCCAACCCGATTTGCTTGTATCCACCCCAGTGCTTAGTAAAAATAATGATAATAATGGCATTTGTTAATCAATCAATCAATCAATCAATCAATCGTATTTATTGAGCGCTTACTGTGTGCAGAGCACTGTACTAAGCGCTTGGGAAGTACAAGTTGGCAACATATAGAGACAGTCCCTACCCAACAGTGGGCTCACAGTCTAAAAGGGGGGAGACAGAGAACAAAACCAAACATACTAACAAAATAAAATAAATAGAATAGATATGTACAAGTAGAATAGAGTAATAAATATGTACAAACATATATACATATATACAGGTGTTAAGCAGCTACTATGTGCCAAGCACTGTTTTAAGCACTGGGGTAGATACAAAGATATCAGGTTGTCCCATGTGGGGCTCACCGTCTAAATTCCCAATTTACAGATGAGGTAGCTGAGGCACAGAGAAGTGAAGTGACTTGCCCATAGTCACACAGCTAACAAACGGCAGAGCGGGGATTAGAACCCACGACCTCTGCCCCCCAAACCTGTGTGCTTTTTTTTTTTTTTTTGGTATTTGTTAAGCGCTTACTATGTGCAAAGCAGTGTTCTAAGCCCCGGGGGGATACAATGTGATCAGGTTGTCCCACGTAGGGCTCACAGTCTTAATCCCCATTTTTACAGATGAGGTAACTGAGGCTCAGAGAAGTTAAGTGACTTGCCCAAGGTCACACAGCAGACTTGCGGCGGAGCCGGGATTCGAACCCATGACCTCTGACTCCAAAGCCCGGGCTCTTTCCCACTGAGCCGCGCTGCTTCTCTAAGCCACACTGCTTTCTCCTGTACAGTGCTTGGCTCAGAGTAAGCGCTTATAAAATACCACAAGTATTATCATCCTCTTTGGCAGGTGAAGAAACTGATGCTTCAAGCGCTTAGTACAGTGCTCTGCACATAGTAAGCGCTCAATAAATACGATCGATTGATTGATTTGAAAGTTGGAGCTTCGCTCCGTAGCTGTTTGCCAATACTGTGGCTTAGTAAAATAGTCCATTTTTAGCGTCACTTCCTTTTCCCACCTCATACATCTTTGATTCTTTTCAAACGCCCAGATTTTACTCCCGTGGTCTTACTTTTCCTACACCCACATCATAAGTAGTTTAGTTATCATATTTGAAAATACCAGATACTCTTTAATTGTAATGGTGCCTCCTATTTTATCGAAACCATCCTTGCTTTATTGCTGTAAACAACTTTGATCATAATGATGCCGTTCGAAAGAGCTGATCAAGCTGAGAAAAATGACACCACAGTCATAAAGTCACACTATATTTAGCTATTAACATTTTATAGTGCATATAAGGAAGAGCGTTCCAAGTTGCAACCACAGACAAAAGCGAAAATTAATTTTAAACAGGACTATATACTCGAAAATTAGAAACACACTAGTTAAAATAATATCTTCCATCGGATTCCTTCGCCCAGAAAATGACCTTCGCAATGGCATAGACTAGATTCTGAATTATAGGGAAATCAAGCTTCCCGTTTTTCTTGCCTGATAAGCAGTGTAAGGTATAATGGAGTCGGACTTAATAATAATAATAATAATAATGGCATTTATTAAGCGCTTACTATGTGCAAAGCACTGTTCTAAGCGCTGGGGAGGTTATAAGGTGATCAGATTGTCCCTTGGGGGGCTCACAGTCTTAATCCCCATTTTACAGATGAGGTAACTGAGGCACAGAGAAGCTAAGTGACTTGCCCAAAGTCACACAGCTGACAAGTGGTGGAGCCGGGGTTTGAACCCATGACTTCTGACTCCAAAGCCCGGGCTCTTTCCACTGAGCCACGCTGCTTCTCATGAGAAAGGCAGGGAGGGGTCTCACAGAAACACTGAAGGCTGTATACTGTATTAAGGAAAATCAGATATTCCTGCAGGTAAGAAAAGGGGCGGCCAGCAGGGTGGAGGGCTGCCGTTTAATAAAAATAATAATAATAATAATAATAATAATAATAATAACAATAATAATAATGGCATTTATTAAGCACTTACTATGTGCAAAGCACTGTTCTAAGCGCTGGGGAGCTTACAAGGGGATCAGTTTGTCCCACGGGGGGCTCATAGTCTTCATCCCCATTTTCCAGATGAGGGAACTGAGGCCCAGAGAAGTGAAGTGACTTGCCCAAAGTCACACAGCTGACAGTTGGCAGAGCTAGGATTTGAACCCATGACCTCTGACTCCAAAGCCCGGGCTCTCCCCCTCGTCCCCTTCTCCATCCCCACATCTTACCTCCTTCCCTTCCCCACAGCACCTGTATATATGTATATATATTTGTACATATTTATTACTCTATTTATTTATTTATTTTCCTTGTACATATCTATTCTATTTATTTTATTTTGTTAGTATGTTTGGTTTTGTTCTCTGTCTCCCCCTTCTAGACTGTGAGCCCACTGTTGGGTAGGGACTGTCTCTATATGTTGCCAATTTGTACTTCCCAAGCGCTTAGTACAGTGGTCTGCACACAGTAAGCGCTCAATAAATACTATTGATTGATTGATTATTCCTACTTTCGATATTTCTGTACATATGAATATTTATTTATACATTTGATTATTACTTATTCCACCGCTTCGTCCTGCCATGTTTTCTACTTCCCCTTTATATTCTTGTTCTTGCTCCTCTTCTTTGTATTTTAAAATCATTTTTATCTATCTGTCTCAACTACCAGAGTGTAAATTAATCGATGGCAGGGAATCTGTTTTTTGCTTCTGACTCATAAGGGACTTTGTCCTCAGGAGGCATGAAATGAATGAAATTCAGGTGAATAATAACAATAATATCAATAATAGTAATAATATTTGTTAAGCACTTACTATGTGCTAAATACTGTACTAAGTGCAGGGGTCGATAGAAGCGGCGTGGCTCAGTGGAAAGAGCCCAGGTTTTGGAGTCAGAGGTCATGGGTTCAAGTCCCAGCTTCATCAAGTGTCAGCTGTGTGACTTTGGGCAAGTCACTTAACTTCTCTGTGCCTCAGTTACCTCATCTGCAAAATGGGGATTAAGATTGTGAGTCCCCAGTGGGACAACCTGATCACCTTGTAACTTCCCCAGCGCTTAGAACAGTGCTTTGCACATAGTAAGCGCTTAATAAATGCCATCATCATTATTATCATTATTATTATTATTAGCATCAGGTCAGATATCGTCCCTCTCCCGCATGGGGCTCCCAGTCTAAGTGGGAGAAAGGATGGGTATTTAGTCTCCATTTGACAGATGAGGAAACTGAGGCACAGAGATGCTCAATGATTTGCCCAGGGTCACACACAGGCAGGTGGCAGAGCCAAGATTTTTAACCAGGATTTGTAGTCAGGATTTTTAACCTGATTTTTATATTATTTTAGCCAGGATTTTTAATTTTTGAAATTTTTAAATTTAACCCAAGTTCACTTTTTAACCGGAAAAGCAAGTCCAGGTAAAGGACGCTTTGGTGCACAAGACACCGTCCGATTGTTCTAATGGGCACAGATAACTGAAATTCACAGATAATCCCCAAATTTCACTTTGGCCATCGGTTTCAATTTCCACTCCACATTGCGTCATGTAACTGATTTGTATATTACCTTTTTTTGCTAGCTCGTCACAATTAGAACTCAAGTCCAGCACAGAATTGGCGAAAGACAGACAGAGCCAGGAAGAAGGAGAAAGGGGAAGGCTGGGTGATCCACAGATCGGAATGATCGGTAGCCCCCGGAAAATAAGAATGGTGATTATAACCGTCGATGAGTCTCGGGCCAAGCGAGGGACTAAATTAAGAGCTAGAGGACAACTGTGAATTACACTTTTAAAATCCCTCCCAGAGTAATGTTCTGTTCCCGCTACGTGGCGAAGCCAAGTAATTTTAGTATAGCATATGTTGCAGTCCTAAAATACACCGAGGGATGACAACCGTAAGCAAAAGACCTAAATAAATAAATAGCTATGAGCTTTAGTGAGGGATAATTTAAAGAAAAGTTAAGTGAAAATATCTGATCTATTTGGGGAATAAGGGGCTATTTTGTGGTAAAAATGCCTCGAGTTCAGCTTCCTCTCGGTTAGCAAAGGTTTACAGATATTTTCCAGCCACCTTCCGGTGAGCGTTCTGTTTGGAAATGGCTCTGACGGAGGACACGAGAGCATTACACCACTTACTTACTTATCTATAATTTACATATCAATCAATCAATCGTATTTATGGAGCGCTTGCTGTGTGCAGAGCACTGTACTAAGCGCTTGGGAAGTCCAAGTTGGCAACATATAGAGACAGTCCCTCCCCAACAGCGGGCTCGCAGTCTAGAAGGGGGAGACAGAGAACAAAACCAAACATATTAACAAAATAAAATAAATAGAATAGATATGTACAAGTAAAATAAATAAATAGACATATTCCTATTCATATCTGTCTCTCCCCCAGACCGTGAGTTTGTTGTGGGCAGGGAATGTCTCTGTTGTATTGTACTCTCCCAAGCGCTTAGTTCAGTGTTCTGCACACCGTAAATGCTCAATAAATACCACTGATGGACGATTGAAAGAGAGGATGACCCAATTATCATCCTGGTCATCATCAACAGATTCGAGCTCAATAGTATTAATCGCGCTTCCGAGATCACGGAACTTCAGAACCTGGTAATCGAATTTAAAACAGGAAAGCGTTCTTCAGAGTCCTCTACTTTCCTTCAAATTGTCACTTTTCCCCCAAGATTCTGACCTATTTTTCGCTTCGGTGAGGTCTTCACAAGGGTTATACCTGATTTGGTGACATCCAGCATGGATTATTTCACCGTAAGGTTACTGAAGTGCTGTCCTGGCATCTGACAGAGTCTTGGGAATCACCGTTTTTCTGGACATCAGTCATCACAAGGGTTATACCTGATTTGGTGACATCCCGCATGGATTATTTCACCGTAAGTTTACTGAAGTGCTGTCCTGGCATCTGAGAGAGTCTTGGGAATCACCGCTTTTCTGGACTTCGCTCTTCCCGACCAGTGAGGAATAAGGTTAAGACTTAGCAAAGCTTGAATAAGATAGCATCGGTCGGCTTATCCTGAAGCGGAATCTGA
The DNA here is from genome assembly GCF_015852505.1 of Tachyglossus aculeatus. NCBI lineage: Eukaryota > Metazoa > Chordata > Mammalia > Monotremata > Tachyglossidae > Tachyglossus > Tachyglossus aculeatus. The sequence goes on from NC_052074.1 coordinate 7,055,750, forward strand.
TAAAATAGAATTCAAGCTCAGAGGCGGGAGTCCATGACACCCAGAGCCAAGAGACGTGACTGTGGAGACATGCTTTAAAAGCAAGCCACGGGACAGAGAGGAAAAGCGGTGTTAGAAATGTTCAAGGTGAATTTACCGGCGTGAGTGTAAAATGAAAAAAAAAACCAAAAGGTTGGCGGTGGGAGGGGAGAGCAGAGAGAAGCAAAAACCCACGGAGGAACAACGATCGACTGAGAAACAAAAGTCAAAAGTGCCATTGAAGAGTCTCACAGGCAAGTTCGTAAAATGGCAGAAGAGACTTCTCCTCTGACAACAGGGAATAATAATAATAATAATAATAATAATAATAGTAATAATAATAATGGCATTTGTTAAGCGCTTACTAGGTGCAAAGCACTGTTCTAAGTGCTGGGGGGGATACAGTGGGATCAAGTTATCCCACGGGGGGCTCACAGTCTTAATCCCCATTTTTACAGATGAGGGAACTGAGGCTCAGAGAAGTGAAGTGACTTGCCCAAGATCACACAGCAGACTTGTGGCGGAGTCAGGATTCGAACCCACGACCTCTGACTCCAAAGCCCGGGCTCTTTCCACTGAGCCACGAAGCGGGAGAAAAGGCAAACCAAGCTGACAACATTAATCCTCACACTGAAAGTGGATGGTGCTCTTTTGGGATTCATTCCTTCATTCAGTCGTATTTATTGAGCGCTTACCGTGTGCAGAGCACTGGACTGGGATCCACAGTTCTTTCAAAAATTTGCATCTGTCTTCTATTAGAGAAGCAGAGTGGCTCAGTGGAAAGAGCCCGGGCTTTGGAGTCAGAAGTCATGGGTTCAAATCCCGGCTCCGCCAATTGTCAGCTGTGTGACTTTGGGCAAGTCACTTCACTTCTCTGTGCCTCAGTGACCTCATCTGTAAAATGGGGATGAAGACTGTGAGCCCCCCGTGGGACAACCTGATCGTCTGGTAACCTCCCCAGCGCTTAGAACAGTGCTTTGCACATAGTAAGCGCTTAATAAATGTCATCACCATTAAGCCTTGAGGGGCAACACCCTATAGAAAGCAGAGGAGACAGAAGGTAAATATTTAGGCTCCTTTATTCAATCAGTGATATGAATTGAACACTATAGTGATGGCATTTATTAAGCGCTTACTATGTGCAAAGCACTGTTCTAAGTGCTGGGGAGGTGACAAGATGATCAGATTGTCCCACGGGGGGCTCACAGTCTTCATCCCCATTTTACAGATGAGGTAACTGAGGCACAGAGAAGTGAAGTGACTTGCCCAAAGTCACACAGCTGACAATTGGCAGAGCCGGGGTTTGAACCCATGACCTCTGACTCCAAAGCCCGGGCTCTTTCCACTGAGACACGCTGCTATATGAAGCTCTTGGTAGAGTAAAGTATGACAGAGTTGGTAGAAAGGTTTCCTGCCCACAATGAGCTTCCAGTCTAGAGAGGGAGACAGACATTAATATAAATAAATAAATTATGGGTATTCATTCATTCAATTGTATTTATTCTGTGCACAGAGCACAAAACTAAGCACTTGGAAGACTGTGAGCCCGTTTTTGGGTAGGGACCGTCTCTATATGTTGCCAACTTGTATTTCCCAAGCGCTTAGTGCAGTGCTGTGCACACAGTAAGCGCTCAATAAATACGATTGAATAAATGAATGAATTGGCAGCTGTGTGACTTGGCGGAGCTGGGATTTGAACCCATGATCTCTGATTCCAAAGCCCGTGCTCTTTCCACTGAGCCACGCTGCTTCTCCAAGGGCCTGGATAACATATGTTCACTGGCCCATGCTACCAGATCCATATTACTATTTATAGCCTCCATATTTCCAGACAATAATAATAATAATAATAATGGTATGTGTTTATTTAAGCTCTTACTAGGTGCCTAGCACTGTTCTAAGCGCTGAAGGTAGATACAAGGTGATCAGTTTGTCCCGCATGGGGCTCACAGTCTCTATCTCCATTTTACAGATGAGGAAACTGAGGCACAGAGAAGCTAAGTGACTAACCCAAGGTCACCCAGCAGACAAGTGGTGGAGGCAGGATTAGAACCCACAATAACGACTTCTTCATTGATTCTTGAAACTAAAAACATGATCAAGGCAAAAAGGAGACTTCAGGAACCAATATCAAAGGCAAGAAGAATCTCAAGGAATGGCAATTCTGTTTTCCACCCTGGGGACATTTTGTTATTTTATCTGATATTCCTTTTAAAGGAGCTATTATTCATGAGTAACACTGGTGTAAATTATGCACAGAAGACTTACTCCTTTAATAGGTTCAGGTCAGAGAGTGATTGTATTTCAGCAGTCAGTGTTCAGGGATTTTGTAATTTATGAAGTTTATTAATTTAGTTGGTATCTGTTTAAGATGCCTCTAGTTCTTCCAGATGTTTACGGTGAAGAAAAAATACCTGATCAAACGGTTATAAGCCCAGTTAAATTTCCTTATTTAAAAGGAGATACTAAATTCTTGAAAGTTAGCCCAAAGCAGGAAAAGTTAGCCTAGAGGAAAGTGGTTGAAAGGAGATGCAAATGAATTGTACATATTTTTGCTGTGTATGAAAGAATGACACTTGAGAGTTACAGCGGATTTGCCCTATTTTGTGTGTGTATATGTGTACCCACACACATACACACAATCTCAAATATTTTATCCCTTAAATACGAGAACGATATCACTGTTGCTGAAGTTTACGTGTGGATTCTAGTGTGCAGGCAAAGAGAGATTATCCGCCCAGTGAACACATTCACAAAGATTGTTATTTATTGTGTTGGGAGGATTGCTTTTTGTTATACCTGGTGCAGTTTTTACTTTTTCCCTTTATCTCGAGGTTTCTGTACAGGAAGAATCAGTCCTTCCTTGGTCTCAGGGCACCAAGTGGATGGGTCTGTTTCAGTTTCCCCCTTTCAGGGCATCGTTGGGTAGGGACTGTCTCTATATGTTGCCAATTTGTACTTCCCAAGCGCTTAGTACAGTGCTCTGCACATAATAAGCGCTCAATAAATACGATTGATGATGATGATGATGATCCTTAGAACGGGGGAAGCAGTGTGGCCTCGTGGTTAGCGCACAGGCCTGGGAATCAAAAGGGCCTGGGTGCTAATCACGGCGCCGCCACTTGTCTCCTGTGTGACCTTGGGCAAGTCACTCTGCCTCAGTTACCTCATCTGTAAAATGGAGATTTAAAACGGCGAGCCCCACGTGGGGCAGCGACTGCGTCCGACCCGATTACCTCGTGTCTTCCCGGGAGCTTAGTACGGTTCCTGGCACATGGTAAGCGCTTAGCAAATACCATTAAAAAAATACTGACACTGAGGTGGAATAGGAACCATTTCCTCGAACAGATCCGTCAGTATCAGTTCCCTACAACATTCCCTGAAGGATGCTGAGGAGACTGCCTAAGGAGTCCAATAAGGTCAACTCATGAAACCGTTAGAAGGATGGACAGCACCTCAGCTCTGTAGACTTGTGTTTTGTGGGAAGTTTCTTTCAGGCTTTCCTTCTACATAATAATAATAATGATGGCATTTATTAAGCACTTACTATGTGCAAAGCACTGTTCTAAGCGCTGGGGGGGGTTACAAGGTGATCAGGTTGTCCCACGGGGGTCTCACGGTCTTCATCCCCATTTTCCAGATGAGGGAACTGAGGCCCAGAGAAGTGAAGTGGTTTGCCCAAACTCACACAGCTGACAATTGGCGGAGCCGGGATTTGAACCCGTGACCTCTGACTCCAAAGCCCGGGCTCTTTCCACTCAGCCATCGTCTAGACTGTGAGCCCGCTGTTGGGTAGGGACCGTCTCTATATGTTGCCAACTTGTACTTCCCAAGCGCTTAGTACATTGCTCTGCACACAGTAAGCGCTCAATAAATACGATTGAATGAATGAATGAATGAATGAATGAATGAATGAATGCTGCTTCTCATGCTTCTCATGGCTTCACAGGAGGTACCTTCCTGCAACCCCCTATGTCACCAAATAATAGTGTATTTGTCAACGATCATTTTGGTGGGAAATTAGAGGTTGGGGGAAGTTGGATGAAAAACATTTGATACAGTACATGGATCACACTAGGGAAAATTCTAGAAACTTTCTCAAGTGAAATCCTGAAGTGAACTGTTGAACTTCTTTTGTTTCTCTTGACACTTCCCTGACACTTTTTGGTGGTCATTAGCACTTACTGGGATCTAATTTGCAAGAATAAATTTTAAATAGCGACAATTACTTCTCTTTGAAAGGCTAGTGAGCTGATACCTGGGGGGACTCATTCATTCATTGTCATGTACATGATTTCCACGGCACCCCATCAAATCATCAATCAATCAAGCAATGGTATTGATTGAGAAAGCTTACTGCGGAAAGGGCCTGGAAGTTTGAGGACCTGAGTTTTAATCCTGGCTCCTCCACCTGTCTGTGGTGTGACCTTGGGCAAGTCAATTGACTTCTCTGTGCCTCAGTTACCTCAACTCTACAATGGGGGGTTAAGACTGTGAGCCCCAAGTGGAACATGGGCTGTGTGCAACCTGACTAGCTTGCATCTACCCTAGTGCCTAGAACAGTGCCTGGAACATAGTAAGCGCTTAATAGTAATAATAATGATGGCATTTAGTAAGCACTTACTATATGCAAAGCACTGTTCTAAGCGCTGGGGAGGTTACAAGGTGATCAGGTTGTCCCTCTGGGGGCTCACAGTCTTCATCCCCATTTTACAGATGAGGTAACTGAGGCAGAGAGAAGTGAAATGACTTGCCCAAAGTCACACAGCTGACAATTGGTGGGGCTGGGGTTTGAACCCGTGACCTCTGACTCCAAAGCCCGGGCTCTTTCCACTGAGCCACGCTGCTTCTCTAACCGGTATCATTAAAGAAATGGTTTTTATTGATTCATTCATTCATTCGATCATATTTATTGAGCGCTTACTGTGTGCAGAGCACTGTACTAAGCGCTTGGGAAGTACAAGTTGGCAACATATAGAGACGGTCCCTACCCAACAGTGGGATCACTTACTGTGTTCAGAGTACAGTACTGAGGGCTTAGGACTGTCCAATACAACGGAGTTGTGAGACATGTTACCTGCCCACCAATCAATCAATCAATCAATCAATCAATCGTATTTATTGTGCTCTTACTGTGTGCAGAGCACTGTACTAAGCGCTTGGGAAGTACAAGTTGGCAACATATAGAGACAGTCCCTACCCAACAGTGGGCTCACAGTGTAGAAGAGTGGGCTCACAGTCTAGAAGATCATGAGCTTATGATCTAGAGGGGGACGTAGACAATTAAATAAATAATGGACATGCACATAAGAGTTTACCTGCCCTGCTATTTAAACCTTTACTCGTCCACATAACCGTTTTTCTTTTCTCTTCGATGTAATTATATTGTTTCTGTTTTCCTTGATAGTCTGTAAATTACTTGAGGGCCTAGACTAAGTTTGTAGGTCTTTTAGAATAATGATAATAATAATACATATTTATTACTCTATTTATTTATTTATTTATTTATTTATTTATTTTACTTGTACATTTCTATCCTATTTATTTTATTTTGTTGGTTTGTTTGGTTCTGTTCTCTGTCTCCCCCTTTTAGACTGTGAGCCCACTGTTGGGTAGGGACTGTCTCTATGTGTTGCCAATTTGTACTTCCCAAGCGCTCAGTACAGTGCTCTGCACATAGTAAGCGCTCAATAAATACGATTGATTGATTGATTGATTGATAATAATAATAATGGCATTTATTAAGTGCTGGGGAGGTTACAAGGTGATCAGTTTGTCCCACAGGGGGCTCCCAGTCTTAATCCCCATTTTACAGATGAGGTAACTGAGGCCCAGAGAAGTTAAGCGAGTTGCCCAAAGTCACACAGCTGGCAATTGGCAGAGCTGGGATTTGAACCCGTGACCTCTGTAACGCGGGAGCTTAGCTCCAAGCAGATTCATTGTGGATTTGGCGAGACCGAAGGAAGAGAGAGGAGCCTTTGCAATGGGGTTATCACCTTTATCATATCACCTTTAATCATATCATATGATAATCTATCATATCAGCTTTAATCTCCTTCCATGGGACATCCGTGGAGCATCCGCACCGCAACAGGTGTGGGGCGGGCTTTTAGACAGAACCGGACAGAGGTGGCCGCTTAGCTAAGGCCTACATAAGTGTGGCGCAGTTAGAAATATACGGCGCGTGAGCAGAAGGCAGAGCAAGGAATTCTAGGTATCATAACAAAGCGAGGGATCCTGGATATTCATTCAATCATATTTATTGAGCGCTTACTGTGTGCAGAGCACTGCACTAAGCGCTTAATATCACAACAACAACAACACACAACACAACAAAGCGAGGGATTCTGGGTATCGCAGTATTCCGTGGACACACAAAGCAAGCAATAAATAATCAATCGATCATATCTGGGCTAGTGGCTTGCCCAAAGTCACACAGCTGACAATTGGCAGAGCTGGGATTAGAACCCATGACCTCTGACTGCAAAGCCCGGGCTCTTGCCACTGAGCCACGCTGCTTCTTAAGAAGAAACATGAGATTTCAAGCAAGCCCACTAGAATTCATTCGTTCGATCGCATTTATTGAGCACTTACTGTGTGCAGAGCGCTGTTCATTCATTCATTCATTCAATCGTATTTATTGAGCACCTACAGTGTGCTGAGCACTGTACTAAGCGCTCGGGAAGTCCAAGTTGGCAACATATAGAGACGGTCCCTACCCAACAGCGGGCTCACAATCTAGAAGGAGGAGGTCAGAATGGATACATTCCCTGTCCAAGGAGACTCACGGTCTACGTGGAGGAAAATGAGGCACAGAGACATTAAGTGATTCGTCCAAGGTCACACAGTGGGTAAGCGGGGGATCTCGGATTAGAACCCAGATCCTCTGACTCCTATTTACTTGTCCTTCAAATCCCGGCTCTGCCACTTGTCAGCTGTGTGACTTGGGTAGGTCACTTAACTTCTCTGTGCCTCAGTTCCCTCATCTGTAAAATGGGGATTAAGACTGTGAGCCCCACGTGGGACAACCCTAACACCTTGTAAACTCCCCAGCACTTAGAACAGTGCTTTGCACATAGTAAGTGCTTAATAAATGTCATCATCATTAAGCCTTGAGGCTTATTATTATTATTATTACTATTATTATTATTATTATTATTATTATTATCCTTTCCATTAGGCCAAGCTGCTTCCCAATCCCTATTTACTTACTGTACCGTAATTCTTTGTGAGAACTTGTACTTCCCAAGCACTTAGTACAGTGCTCTGCACACAGTAAGCGCTCAATAAATACGATTGATTGATTGACAAAGAAAATAGAGTAACCTTTGTTCAACATCCTCTGCCTCCAAGCGCTTCAGTTGCTTAGAGGTTTGAAAATTGAACATAGGGAAAAGTTTGGGAGACCTCCAGAAGAAAAGAAAGAGAAGGCTTTTTGAAAAAGGAGTCGGTGAATTATTGTCAATCAATCAATCGTCTTTATTGAGCGCTTACTGTGTGCAGAGCACTGTACTAAGCGCTTGGGAAGTACAAGTCGGGACATGACAAGTAATTGCCATGACAATTAGATATAAAGATATTGCAAATAAAATTCAATATAATTACTTTTACATGCCGTAGCAGGATATAATAAAAGCTGGGCTGAATTAACCGCGTCAGTTACTCTCCATCATTGTTTAGGGTTAAGAGGCGCGTCAGAAAGCGGCCTCACTCACCCATATTCAAATCTAACTTGCCGCTCCGCCTTCTAGCTCTAAATGCAAGTTTCATAAGCACTAAAAATTGGCTGACCTACTTCATAGAAATTGAAAGGGATTATTACCGACAATTAGCAAGCAAGCAAGCGGTAATGGATCATTTAGTCCCCAAATATTTTGCTAACAAATGCATTTTTTTCAAGTAAACATCAGACATTTCCTTCTTCGAAACGGTAATACATCTTGGGTTTCTTGACAAATATCTCTCGCCCAAATGTATTATTTTCTGCCGATCACGATTGAGTTCTTTCACCGAGTTAGGAAAACATGGATAGATCCAAGCCGGAACAGAGACGTGGTACTTCTTTGGTCAAAAGTATGAGGTTTTCCGATGGAGATCGGGGCATTATTTGTGCATATTTGGTACATTCCATCTTCCCAAGTTTACATCAAATGCCACCATCATTATTATTATCATTATTGCATTAATTGAGCACTTACTATCCTTCTAGACTGTAAGCCCGGTGTGGGCAGGGATTGTCTCTCTTTATTGCTAAACTGTACTTTCCGAGCGCTTAGTACAGTGCTCTGCACACAGTAAGCGCTCAATAAATACGATTCATTCATTCATTCAATCGCATTTATTGAGCGCTTACTGTGTGCAGAGCACTGTACTAAGCGCTTGGGAAGTCCAAGTTGGCAACATATAGAGACGGTCCCTACCCAACAGTGGGCTCACAGTCTAGAAGGGGGAGACAGAGAACAAAACAAAACATATTAACAAAATCAATCAATCAATTGTATTTATAAATAAAATAAAATAAAATAAATAAATATAATATATAACATAAAATATAATATATTATATATTATTATATATTATATTATAATATTATATATTTTATTATATATTATATATTATACAATTACAATATTATAATATATAATATATAATATAAAGTATAATATAAAATAAAATATAAAATAAAATAAATAGAAGAAATATGTACAAATAAAATAAATAAATAGAGAAATATGTACGAACATATATACATATATACAGGTGCTGTGGGGAGGGGATGGAGGTAAGGTGAGGGGGATGAATTGAATGAATGAATGAATGTGCAGAGCACTGTACTAAGCGTCTGGGGGAGTACAATACACCAGGATTTGCAGACACGTTCTCTGCGTGTAACAGGCTTACAGTCCAGAGGTCAATTTTGGACACTTAAGCTGAACTGCCGCTTGCCCCTACAATAATAGTAATAATATTTACGGTACTTATTAAGCACTTACTATGTGCCAAGCACTGTCCCAAGCACTGGGGTAAATACAAGTTCATCAAGCTGGACCCAATCCCTGTCCCACCTGGGGCTCACACTCTTAATCCCCGTCTTTTACAGATGAGGTGACTGTGGCACAGGGAAGTGAAGTGACTTGCCCAGAGTCACGCAGCTGACGAGTGGCGGAGCCGGGATTCGAACCCACGACCTTGTGACTCCCAGCCCTGGGCTCTAGCCACTAAGCCATCCTGCTATAGGGAGCTCTGCACCACTGGACAGGCAGAGTGAAGGGCTCCTGAGAGCAGTTTCCTCTTCATTTATTAGTCCTTCAGCCCTACCCTCCCTTTAGAATAATGATAATAATGATAATAATAATAATAATGGCATTTATTTAGCACTTACTATGTGCAAAGCACTGTTCTAAGTGCTCCTCTCCCCCTCGTACCCCCCTCAATCCCCCTCATCTTACCTCCTTCCCTTCCGCACCTGTATATATGTATATATGTTTGTACATATTTATTACTCTATTTATCTATTTGTTTTACTTGTACATACCTATTCTATTTCTTTTATTTTGTTAGTATGGTTTTGTTGTCTGTCTCCCCCTTTTAGACTGTGAGCCCACTGTTGGGTAGGGACTGTCTCTACATGTTGCCAACTTGTACTTCCCAAGCGCTTAGTACAGTGCTCTGCACACAGTAAGCGCTCAATAAATACGACTGATTGATTGATTGATTGATTGATTGGGGAGGTTAGAAGGTGATCAGGTTGTCCCAAGGGGGCTCCCAGTCTTAATCCCCATGTAACAGATGAGGTAACTGAGGCCCAGAGAAGTGAAGTGACTTGCCCAAAGTCACACAGCTGACAAGTGGCGGAGCTGGGATTTGAACCCACGACCTCTGACTCCAAAGTCCGTGCTCTTTCCATTGAGCCACGCGGCTTCTCTCCAAGTTAACACACGTTGCCTTTCCCAACAAGGCGTGGCTCAGCGGAAGGAGGCCGGGCTTTGGAGTCTGAGGTCATGGATTCAAATCCCGCCTCCGCCACTTGTCAGCTGGGTGACTTTGGGCAAGTCGCTTCACTTCTCTGGGCCTCAGTGACCTCATCTGTCAAATGGGGATGAAGACTGTGAGCCCCACGTGGGACAACCTGATCACCTTGTAAGCTCCCCAGCGCTTAGAACAGTGCTTTGCACATAGTAAGCGCTTAATAATTGCTATCAGAAAAAAAAAAAACAAGGGGAATCATTTCTGAGGACGGAAGAGGCACAGCCACGCTCCACTTCTTCTCTCCTCTCCTCTCCTTATCAAGTTACTCCAATCTCATCATCAATCGTATTTATTGATTGATTGATTGATTGAATCTTGCTTGATTGAAGTATTCTCACTAGACTGTAAACTCCTCGTGGGCAGGGAACGCTGCGTCTATATTTTTGACTACTTCGTCATCATCATCAATCGTATTTATTGAGCGCTTACTGTGTGCAGAGCACTGTACTAAGCGCTTGGGAAGTACCAAGTTGGCAACATATAGAGACAGTCCCTTCCCAACAGTAATAAAGTATTCTCACTGTCAATCAATCGTATTTATTTACAGTCTCACTAGACTGTAAACTCCTCGTGGGCAGGGAACCTTACTGCCATGTCTGCTGCGCCTCTCCCAACTACACCCAGTGACCTGCGTCCAGCAAGTGGTCAAAAAAACGGAAGCGGAGTGGAAAGAGCAAGGGCTTTGGAGTCAGAGGTCATGGGTTCAAATCCCGCTCGGCCACTTGTCAGCTGGGTGACTTTGGGCAAATCACTTCACTTCTCTGGGCCTCAGTTCCCTCATCTGTCAAACGGGGATTAAGACTGTGAGCTCCCCGTGGGACAACCTGATCACCTTGTAACCTCCCCAATCAATCAGTCATATTTATTGAGCGCTTACTGTGCGCAGAGCACTGTACTAAGCGCTTGGGAAGTACAACTCGGCGGCGCTTAGAACAGTGCTTTGCACGTAGTAAGCGCTTAATAAATGCCGTTATTATTATTGAATACCACGAATGGCTTGATTGATTCATTGAAACTTGGTCCATGGGGCATGGCTCAGTGGAAAGAGCCCGGGCTTTGGAGTCAGAGGTCATGGGTTCAAATCCCGACTTGGCCAACTGTCAGCTGGGTGACTTTGGGCAAGTCACCTCACTTCTCTGGGCCTCAGTTCCCTTATCTGTCAAATGGGGATTAAGACTGTGAGCCCCCAGGGGACAACTTGATCACCTTGTAACCTCCCCAGCGCTTAGAACAGTGCTTTGCCCATAGTAAGCGCTTAATAAATGCCATTATTATTATTATTATTATTATTATTATTATTATTATTATATCCCATGTAGGCCTTTGGAAGTGGACCCCCAAACTTTTGATAAAGGCTCCACCATGATGACGGGCATTTGCAATCCAAAATTGTCTTTCTTCTTCCTATGGCCCAAGCATTTAGTTATTTGCCCAAGTGCTTACTACAGCTAAGAACCCGTCTTAGACAATGACTCAAGGAATTGTGGAAATTAATCCCCGGGCCAGTACGCTTTCTCGTGCCCATATCAAAGCAAGACTTGGAGACTTTTAGACTGTGAGCCCACTGTTGGGTAGGGACTGTCTCTATATTTTGCCAATTTGTACTTCCCAAGCGCTTAGTACAGTGCTCTGCACATAGTCAGCGCTCAATAAATACGATTGATGATGATGATGATGATGACACAGTGGCCCGTAAAAAATTTGAAAGGCGGCTTGCAAACGCTCACCGTGTGAGTGGAAGACTGGAAGCTGAAGTTTTGGACGTCTTTGGTTAAACTTTCTACCGAGAAAACAAACTCTTTCCCAACAAAGGAAACTTCCCTCGGCGGGGTAGAAATGACTTTTGAGTAATAGAATGCGGCAGGTATTTTTTTTTTCAATCCGCCGCGAGGAAGATGAATGTTTAGGTAGTGAAGTTGTTGACTGAAAAAAGAAAACATTGTCAACTGCCTTAAGGACATCTGTTCTTGGGAGTCGCATCATAGAAAATGATGGCTTGTTGTAGAAATCAGGGGGGGTAAGGAAAGAAAAGAATTACCCTCAATAATTTTACGCATTTCTCCTATTTTAGAATGTAAGCACCTTATAGAGAAGCAGTGTGGCTCAGTGGAAAGAGCCCGGGCTTTGGAGTCAGAGGTCGTGGGTTCAAATCCCGGCTCTGCCAACTGTCAGCTGTGTGGCTTTGGGCAAGTCACTTCACTTCTCTGTGCCTCAGTTCCCTCATCTGGAAAATGGGGATTAAGACTGTGAGCCCCCCGTGGGACAGCCTGATCACCTTGTATCCCCCCAGCACTTAGAACAGTGCTTTGCACATAGTAAGTGCTTAACAAATACCATTATTATTATTATTATTATTATTATTATTATTATTATTATTATGTGCACTTTGACCTTTGGGCATTTGATATTTGCCCCACCCTTAATCCCACAGCACTATTGTACATATCTTTAAATTCTATATGCCATATTATAAATTATTTATTTATATAAATGACCGTTTCCCCTTCTAGACTGCAAGCTTGTTGTGGGCAGGGATCATGTCTGCCAACTCTTTTATATTGTAATAATAATAATAATGATAACAATGATGGTATTTGTTAAGCTCTTTCTATGTGCCAAACACTGTTCTAAGCACTGGGGTCTATACAAGGTAATCAGGTTGTCCCACATGGGGTTCACAGTCTTAATCCCCTTAAGCGCTTAGTACAGTGCTCTGCACACAGCAAGCGTTCTATACATATGATTGAATGAATTAATCCCCATTTTCCAGATGAGGTAACTGAGACACAGAGCAGTTACATAATAATAATAATAATGCTGGTATTTGTTAAGCGCTTACTATGTGCAAAACACTGTTCTAAGCACTGGGGAGGTTACAAGGTGATCAGGTTGTCCCCCGGGGGGCTCACAATTTTAATCCCCATTTTACAGATGAGGTAACTGAGGCACAGAGAAGTTAAGTGACTTGCCCGAAGTCACACAGCTGACAGGGGGCGGAGCCGGGATTTGAACCCATGACCTCTGACTCCAAAGCCCATGCTCTTTCCACTGAGCCACGCTGCTTCTGAATGACTTGCCCAAAGTCACACAGCTGACAAGAGGCAGGGCCAGGATTGGAACCCACAACCTCTGACTCCTAAACCTGGGCTGTTGCCATTAAGCCATGAGGCAAGCGCTTAGTATAGTGCTCTGCACACAATAAGCACTCAGTAAATAGCATTGATCGATTGATTGTTGGGCAGGGAGTACATCACTAGCACAATGCGTTGCTCAGCGAATGCTCAATAAGTACTACGACTATTACTGCTAGTACTAATTGTACTCTACTACTAATTGTGCTTCTAAATGATTGCCCCTTCCTTCCTCTCTCCTTTGTCCCCCTCTCCATCCCCCCATCTTACCTCCTTCCCTTCCCCACAGCACCTGTATATATGTATATATGTCTGTACGTATTCATTACTCTATTTATTTATTTATTTTACTCGTACATATCTATTCTATTTATTTTATTTTGTTAGTATGTTTGGTTTTGTTCTCTGTCTCCCCCTTTTAGACTGTGAGCCCACTGTTGAGTAGGGATTGTCTCTATGTGTTGCCAACTTGTACTTCCCAAGCGCTTAGTACAGTCTTCTGCACAGAGTAAGCGCTCAATAAATATGATTGATTGATTGATTGATTGCAAGTCATTGGTTTTATTCCTTTAGATTGGTGGAATAAATTCCTCAATTCTTTAAATATATCGCTTTTGCTTGTGGCAGCCAACCTCAATTTTTCAATTCTTCCCCACCCCACCACCATAGCATTCTATCATTTCTAGTTTTAGAAAATCTTCAAAGGTCCTTCAATTCTTCCCCACCCCACCACCATAGCATTCTATCATTTCTAGTTAGAAAATATTCAAAGGTTCTTCAATTCTTCCCCACCCCACCACCATAGCATTCTATCATTTCTAGTTTTAGAAAATATTCAAAGGTTCTTCAGTTCTTCCCCACCCCACCACCATAGCACTCTATCATTTCTAGTTAGAAAATCTTGAAAGGTTCTTCCATTCTTCCCCACCCCACCACCATAGCCTTCTATCATTTCTAGTTAGAAAATATTCAAAGGCTTTAGCTAATTACCAGGTCACCGAGCTGTTTTCTATATAAAGTGACCTCCCGCTATCTGATCCGACCTCCCTGGATTCCGGTCGGTATGTAATTAGAGTAAATCCCGTTTGCCGGAGAACCTTTTCCCTGGAAATCCTCTTTCTACGGAAAGCAATCTCCATGGTTGCCACCATGATTTTTCCAGCTCTCCGCCCTTGTCTTCCCGCCTGCATCTGGAGCTGAAAGGAGAGAAGGGAGAGAAGACTTCTGGGTCAGACAGCTGGGTTCAGTCAGAGAGATCTTTGCTGCTCAGGGATGGGGGGTCCAAATTATCCTCCCCCAAAGTAGATTGAGTTGCTACAAGAAAAGCTCATTAAGCTAGTGAGTCTTTTCTCGGGGCAAATAGGACCACAAACCTGCACCATTAATGAATGATCGGTGAGGTACCCTTCCTCACGTTCTAACAGATTATCCAGATGCCCTGTTCTCCAGCATCAGATCAGATTCAATCAATCAATCATTCAATCAGTTGTATTTATTGAGCGCTTACTGTGTGCAGAGCACTGTACTAAGCGCTTGGGAAGTACAAGTTGGCAACATATAGAGACAGTCCCTACCCAGCAGTGGGCTCACAGTCTAGAAGGGGGAGACAGAGAACAAAACCAAACATATTAACAAAATAAAATAAATAGAATAGATATGTACAAGTAAAATGAATGAATGAATGAATGAATGAATAAATAAATAAATAAATAAATAAATGGAGTAATAAATATGTACAAACATATATACAGGCGCTGTGGGGAAGGGAAGGCGGTAAAATGTGGAGGAAGGAGGGGGGGACAGACTAGTGAGCCTTTTCTCTGGGCAAATAGGACCACAAACCTGCACCATTAATGAATGATCGGTGAGGTACCCTTCCTCACGTTCTGTTATACGGATTATCCAGATTCCCTGTTCTCCAGCATCAGATCAGATTCAATCAATCAATCAATCGTATTTATTGAGCGCTTACTGTGTGCAGAGCACCGTACTAAGCGCTTGGGAAGTACAAGTCGGCAACATATAGAGACAGTCCCTACCCAACAGTGGGCTCACAGTCTAGAAGGGGGAGACAGAGAACAAAACCAAACATATTAACAGAATAAAATAAATAGAATAGATATGTACAAGTAAAATAAATAAATAAATAAATAAATAAATAAATAGGGTAATAAATATGTACAAAGATATATGCAGGCGCTGTGGGGAAGGGAAGGAGGTAAGACGGGGGGGATGGAGAGAGGGGACAGACTAGTGAGCCTTTTCTCGGGGCAAATAGGACCACAAACCTGCACCATTAATGAATTATCGGTGAGATCCCCTCCCTCAAGTTCTGTTATACGGATTATCCAGATTCCCTGTTCTCCAGCATCAGATCAGATGCCCCAATAAGTGTAAAGTCTAGCGGTCAGGGAATGTGTCTCGTGCTTTGGTTGTAATTTCCCAAGCGTTTAGCACAGTGGGCACTCAATAAATACCATCGCTGATATTACTGCTGCTTGCTGCTACTGCTACTAACACTCTGATACTACAAGCGCTTAATAAATGCCATTATTATTATGATTATTACTGTCATCTGGAAAATGGAGATTAAGATTGTGAGCCCTCTGTGGGACAACCTGATCACCTTGTAACCTCCCTAGCGCTTAGAACAGTGCTTTGCACATAGTAAGCACTTAATAAATGCCATTATCATTATTACTATTAACACTCCTCCTCCTCCTTCTACTTAGTGCTTGATTTTTTTATTATTTTTGTTAAGCGCTCACTGTGGAGAAGCAGCGTGGCTCAGTGGAAAGAGCCCGGGCTTTGGAGTCAGAGGTCATGGGTTCAAATCCCGGCTCCTCCAACAGTCAGCTGTGTGACTTTTGGAAAGTCACTTCACTGCTCGGGGCCTCAGTTACCTCATCTGTAAAATGAGGATGAAAACTGTGAGCCTGCCCAGGACAACCTGCTCACCTTGTAACCTCCCCAGCGCTTAGAACAGTGCTTTGCACATAGTAAGCGCTTAATAAATGCCATCATCATTATTGTTAACACTCTTCCTCCTCCTCCTACTTACTGCTTGATTTTTTTATGATTTTTGTTAAGCACTCGCTATGGAGAAGCAGCGTGGCTCAGTGGAAAGAGCCCGGGCTTTGGAGTCAGAGGTCATGGGTTCAAATCTCGGCTCCGCCAACTGTCAGCTGTGTGACTTTGGGCAAGTCACTTCACTTCTCGAGGACTCAGTTCCCTCATCTGTAAAATGGGGATTAAAACTGTGAGCCCCCCGTGGGACAACCTGCTCACCTGGTAACCTCCCCAGCGCTTAGAACAGTGCTTTGCACATAGTAAGCGCTTAACAAATACCATTATTATTATTATTATTATTATTGTTATTAGGTGTCAGGCACTGTTCTAAATGCTGGGGTAGATACAAGGTAAACAGATTAGACACAGTCCCTGTCCCTCGTGGGGCTCACGGACTTAATTCCCATTCTACAGATGAGGTGACGGAGGCACAGAGAAGTTAAGTGACTTGCCCAAAGCCACACAGCAGTGGCGGAGGTGGGATTAACACGCTGTTCCTTCTGAGGCCTGTGCTGTATCCATTAGGCCACACTGTTTCACGATTGTAAGCTCTGTGTGGACATCGATTGCGATTGCTCTCTACTGTGCCCTCCCAGGAGCTTAGTACAGAGCTTGGCACAGAGTAAGCCGTCAATAAATACTACTGATTGATTGATTGATTGATTGTTCCACTATTTTTTTCTCCGGTTCCGAAACTTTCCTATTGCCCTGAGACTTCAAAATCACGTTATCTGCCCTGCCAACAAGCAATCTCTGTTCAGATTGCATTATTGAAATTCACCTGGGTCACGGGCAGCTGATTCTTCTAGAGTCCTGAGAACTTGGAGGATGTAGCTCTATGTGGCTTTCCACCCGACTCGAAAGCACAATATTTGTTTTGCGCATTAAAGTCGGACAAATCGTCGGTACCGCGTGGTCAGTGGCAAATTTGTTATTTTGATTTTGTTTTTAAAAGACACATCACAACAACGAGACACAACCCTGTTGACCCAGCAGAGCGCTCTTCTGGGTGTGTAAAGACACCTAACGATGTCCTGCATCTGAATAGACTTGACGGTGCAGAAAATAACGCAGTACATACTAGTTTACCGGAATAACAGACAGGTAATTGCAATGATATTTGCATTAACCTTTGTCCTTTCGGGAAACACAAAGAAATAGTATAAATGGAGTGGAGACAAACCCATCCGTAAGACCGTTTGCCTGCGAAAGCCGTCGAACCATTTATTTGATCCATGCCTCTCACACTTTGGAGCCTTTGAATCAAAAGCCTAATAGACCCTAAGGTGTATGTAATCTAGAGAAAGGCATGAGCTTGCATTCAAATGATTTTTTTTTTTTTAATAGACGTTTTGGACCCAGATTTGAAAGGCGTCCTTATGAAATTTCAATTTGATTTTGCTCCGACATCTTCACTTAGAACTTAGGAAACGCTAACCTGCCTAATGAATATTTAGACTCCTGGAGACAGTTCTGTTTGTGCAAACCTGCATAAAATTGAAAGCTCAGAACAAGAAAACTATTATTTAAAAACACCTTTCTGGTTTATTTTTCTCTTTATTCCACCCAAATGACGACAGTCTAGGAGCTGGCAATTCTGTTATAACACGAGGACGGTAATGAGCGGCAGATGATAAGTTTACGAAGCAATTAGCTAAGCAGGGGGCTACAGTAGAGAAGCAGCGTGGCCCCTTGGAGGGAGTCCGGGCCTGAGTTCTAATCCTGGCTCTGTTGCTTGCTTGCCGTGTGACCTTGGACAAGTCACTTCACTTCAGTGCTTAGAACAGTGCTTGGCACGTAGTAAGCGCCTAATAAATGCCATTATTATTATTATTATTATTATTCTCTGGGCCTCGGTTTCCTCATCTGAAAAATGAGGATTAAATACCTATTCTGCCTCCCACTTAGACTCGGAGGCAAAAACTGGGTGCCAACTGCTTATATTCTATCTGTTCTCGCACTAGGTGTGACGTTTGGCACATAATAAGCACTTAGACACCGCTACGATTATTAATACAGTCATAAAGCGTGAAAGTCAAGTCCTATTTCTCTCTTTGCCCTTTCTAGCAATAATGCGCAGAGAGATTTTTTAAGTAATATAAGCTTGAGATAAAAACTGTAAAGTTCAATTATCTTCTGGGCAATGAAACATTAGGAAGGGAAAATGGATATATTTGAATAAGTGATGAGAGAAAAAATATGACAATATAATGGCACGGCAGTAGCGAAATTAATTTACCTCTGATATGAGAGGGCAACATTCGCAACACTGATTATTACTGAGTTTGGGTTCAGCATAGTGCATAGTAAATCTTCACCGCAGATGTCAGGTAAATTATGGATTCCTAAGAGTTATGAAAAATTATTGTCATAATTTTTCAGCTTCTGAGGAAATATGGATCTTTCCCCGTCACTTAAGCCATTCTGAACGTTTCTTTGAAATATAGGACGACTTGCACTTAATATTTAATTTTTACAAAAATATTTTCCAATTGAAATCTGATATGATTTCCGACTTCCACTTCCAGAGCCAAACGAGTTTCAAAATAAGCGTGCGCGATGGGGCCAATTTATGAACAAAGGAAAAGTCTGCCCGGGGAGAGTGTAGACTGTGAGCCCACTGTTGGGTAGGGACCGTCTCTATATGTTGCCAACTTGTACTTCCCAAGCGCTTAGTACAGTGCTCTGCACACAGTAAGCGCTCAATAAATACGATTGATTGATTGATTGATTGACACAGCAGTTCCAGAGCCGGGTAGATAAAACAAACGCTGGGGAGAATCCGCTTGAGTCTCACCTGGGAGGAAGCCCCCCAGACTGATTGATACCTCTTCCATCCCTTATCCCCTCCCCTGTGTGGCTGGCTGTCAGTCAGCCGTATTTAGTGAGCGCTTTCTATGGGCCGGGCACTGTAGAGACGCAGCATGGTGCAGTGGCTAGTGCCCGAGAGTCAGAAGGTCATGGGTTCTAATCCTGGCTCTATTATTTCTGCTTCCAGAGAAGCAGCGTGGCCCAGTGGAAAGAGCCCGGGCTTTGGAGTCAGAGGTCATGGGTTCAAATCCCCATCCCTATCCTCCTGCCTTACCTCCTTCCCCTCCCCACAGCACCTGTGTATATGTTTGTACAGATTTATTACTCTATTTTACTTGTACATATTTATTCTATTTATTTTATTCTGTTGATATGTTTTGTTGTCTGTCTCCCCCTTCTAGACTGTGAGCCCGCCATTGGGTAGGGACCGTCTCTAGATGTTGCCGACTTGGACTTCCCAAGCACTTAGTCCAGTGCTCTGCACACAATAAGCGCTCAATAAATACGATTGAATGGTCTGTGACCTTGGGTAAGTCGCTTCGCTTCCCTGGGCCTCAGTTCCCTCATCCATACAATGGGGATTGAGGCTGGGAGCCCCACATGGGACAGGGACTTGTCCAACCCGATTACCTTGTATCCATCTCAGCACTTAGAACAATCCCCGGGACGTAATAAGCGCTTAACAAAACCTATTCTAGACTGTGAGCCCACTTCTAGACTGTGAGCCCGCTGTTGGGTAGGGACCGTCTCTATATGTTGCCAACTTGTACTTCCCAAGCGCTTAATACAGTGCTCTGCACACAGTAAGCGCTCAATACATACAATTGAATGAATGAATGAATTATTATTATTACTAAGCATTTGGGAGAGTACGATATAAGAATATAGCAATAAGCAGAACCATTTCCTGCCCACGATGAGCTTACAGTCTAGCGGGAATTCAGAAGTTGTTCCTACATGCACAGGAAAATCAATCAATCAATCAACTGTATGCCAATCAATCATATCTATGGAGCGCTTACTTATGATCTGAGAGGAGAGACAGGCCAGAACACATGCACAAATGTACCAATATAAAGAAAACGCGGGACAGTGTTCACAGTGTAAGGAATGGTAATTTGGAAACATAAATTTCCTGAGCTAACCCATTCTAAAGGGTTCTGGAGGGATTGGAATGACCAGAACCAGATAGAAGATCTCCGGGAAAGCGTTGTTCAAAGGGTCGGATTCCATGGAGGTCAGTTGGCTTGGAGAAGCTGGGGATGGTGGGGAGAAATCCCGAGAAGATTTCAAAAATGCAGAGCGCATCCCCTCCGAGAGGCCTTCCCCAACTAACCCCTCATTTCTTCCTCTTCCACTCCCTTCCGCATTGCTGTGGCACTTGGATTTGCCCCCTGAATTCACCCCTCCCTCAGCACTTGAGAACATATCCATATCTCAATAAGCGCTCAATAAATAAATAAGCACTCAATAAATACGATTGAATGAATGAATGAATGAATATTTATATTTATGTCTGTCTCTCCCTCTAGACGGTAAGCTCACTGAAGGCAGGAAACGTGACCACCCATTCTGTTATATTGCACTCTCCCAAGAGCTCAGTGCAATGATTTGCCCACAGGAAACGTTCAGTAAATACGGTTGATTGACCGATTGATTGTTTGAATCCTGACTCTGCCGTTGGCCTTCTGAGTGGCCCTGGGAAAATCAGAACCATTCGGTGCTTCAATCAATCAATCAATCAATCGTATTTATTGAGCACTTACTGTGTGCAGAGCACTGGACTAAGCGCTTGGGAAGTACAAGTTGGCAACATATAGACACAGTCCCTACCCAACAGTGGGCTCAGTTTCCTAATCTGTCAAATGGGGTTGAAATACTTGTTCTCCCTTCTTCTTGGGCTGTGTCTATAATATATCTATCGTGTATCTATCATAATAATAACTGTGGTATTTGCTAAGCGCTTACTATGTGCCGAGCACTGTACTAAACACTGGGGTGGATATGAGGTAATCAGGTAGCTCATGGGGCTGTCAGTCTAAATAGGAGGGAGAACAGGTATTGAATCCCCAATTTTCAGGTGAGGGAACTGAGGCACAGAAAAATTAAATAATGATAATAATAATAACGATGGCATTTATTAAGCACTTACTATGAGCAAAGCACTGTTCTAAGCACTGGGGAGGTTACAAGGCGATCAGGTTGTCCCACGGGGAGCTCACAGTCTTAATCCCCATTTTCCAGATGAGGGAACTGAGGGCCAGAGAAGCAAAGTGACTTGCCCAAAGTCACACAGCTGACAGTTGGCGGAGCCGGGATTTGAACCCATGACCTCTGACTCCAAAGCCCAGGCTCTTCCACTGAGCCACGCTGCTTCTCAAATGACTTGCCCAAGGTCACACAGCAGGCGAGTGGTGGCGTCGGGATTAGAACCCAGCTCCACTGACTCCCTTTCCTGTGCTTTTCCACTAGGCTACACTGCTTCCCTTATCCATCCTAGCATTTGGCAAAGTGCTTGGCACAAAGTAAGCCCCTAATGAGTATTATCATCATTATAATCATTATTATTATTACACGCAGGAGGCAGTAAGGTCTGCATACAGACGGTGCTCAAATACTACTGATTAATTGATTGGTTTTTACCTCCATTCGTTTATTCAGTCCCATTTATTGAGCACTTACTGTGTGCAGAGCACTGTACTAAGCGCTTGGAAAGTACAACTCAGGAACAGAGACAATCCCTACCCACAACGGGCTCACGGTCTAGAAGCGGGGAGACAGACGTCGAAACAAGTAAACAGGCATCAGTATCATACTTTGGCACAGAGTAACTACTTGATAAATACCATAATAAAAGAATGTACGTTAGTCAGCTCATTGCTTTTTAAAATCTTATTTAGTTGGGCGAAACTAGTCTGTCGCTGCTGTAGTGTTTTATTGATATAATTGCAAATTATATGTCTACATTATAGTGTGTGCCCAACCATCTATCAGTTATCAATCAAAATGTCATTATTATACATGGACAGGATGCTATGTCCAGGCATTATAAACTTTTTTTCTCATGAAAAGTGTTCATATGTATATATATATATATATATATATATATATATATAGATAGATAGATAGATAGATAGATATAGATATAGATATAGCTATTTATATGGAGAGAGATTTAACATCATATTTTGGAGGTTTGAAAGTAAAATATGAATTATATGCAAAATTTCCTTTGAAAACTTAAAAGCTGGCTTGGCCATTGGAAAATGCTTCAAAAAAGACTGGTGTACGCTGAAGAAATGAATCTCAAAGGAAGGAACAGAATGTCAATAAATACAATTTGTTAAACCAAGAAATTGGGGTTAGGAGACAGAGAAGATTGGCAAAAAGGTTGGAATTTTTATACATAGACCAATTTCCTTGAAAATTAATTCCTTTATTAGGATTATATAATTTGGAATGAAAAAAGAATATTATACGATACAGATATTAAAACATGGCAGGCTGTAGTTTTACAGACTCAGAAATGCAAGGAAAGGAGACATGGTGGAAAAATGGAAAAATGATATTGAAAAAAGCCCCCAAAAAAGAAAATTCAGCAAATCGCTACCTTTAAAATGTTAGAAAGAATTAATATTTAAAGTGGGGTTTTTTTGGTAAATGTTAAAAATGTCAGATTCTCATCTCACTTTTGGGGGCTTGGCAAGGATAGGAATTCCTTGCAAAGGGTTCAATCTCTTATTAGAACAAATCCAGAAAATTTTTTCCGAGAATGGGGTCCCCTTGTCGAGGCACTCAAGTCCTGGACACCCCTCTGCTTCCCCTTCACCCCCCAACTCAAACCCAGAGCATATTGTAAGTGTTTAAAAACATACCATTAACAAAGCAAAGCGAAACAAAACGAAACACCAGAGTGTGATTGAGTCTCACGCCAAGGTCAGTGGAAAGGCCTTCATCCCGTCGCCGCTGGGCAAGAGATGAGGTTAGCTGAAATTGGGCTAAAAACCAGAATAAAAGTGGACAAATGGCCAGGTTACTCGTGACCATGTGTATTTAGGCATCTGCCTGAGTGGCAAAGAAGTCTCCAACTCTTCTAGAGGTTTGCATCTCTCCATCCCTAGAAGCCTGGGTTTGGGGTCAAATCCCCCACAACTCCAGTCTCTATTCCCCAAGGAGCTATCCTATAACTCCTCTAGACCATAAGCTCGTTGGGGACAGGGAAGGTGTCTGCCAACTCTGTTGTATTATACTCTCCCAAGAGCTTAGTACAGTGTTCTCCCCCTTTTAGACTGTGAGCCCACTGTTGGGTAGGGACTGTCTCTATATGTTGCCAACTTGTACTTCCCAAGAGCTTAGTACAGTGCTCTGCACACAGTTAGCGCTCAATAAATACGATTGATGATGATGATGATGATGTTCTGCAGATACTCAGGGGATATATCTTTTTTACTGTCATATTGAGTAGCAGCGTGGCTCAGAGGAAAGAGCACAGGCTTTGGGGTCAGAGGTCATGGGTATGAATCCCAGCTCCACCACTTGTCAGCTGTGTGACTTTGGGCAAGTCACTTCACTTCTCTGTGCCTCAGTTACCTCATCTGTACAATGGGGATGAAGACTATGAGCCCCACGTGGGACAACCTCATCACCTTGTATCCCCCCAGCACTTAGAACAGTGCTTTCTCCCCCTCGTCCCCCTCTCCATCCCCCCATCTTACCTCCTTCCCTTCCCCACAGCACCTGTATATATGTATATATGTTTGTACATATTTATTACTCTATTTATTTATGTATTTATTTTACTTGTACATATCTATTCTATTTATTTTATTTTGTTAGTATGTTTGGTTTTGTTCTCTGTCTCCCCCTTTTAGACTGTGAGCCCACTGTTGTGTAGGGACTGTCTCTATATATTGCCAACTTGTACTTCCCAAGCGCTTAGTACAGTGCTCTGCACACAGTAAGCGCTCAATAAATATGATTGATTGATTGATTGATTGCTTTACACGTAGTAAGCACTTAATAAATGCCATTATTATTATTATTATTCCCCCAAGCACTTAGTGCAATGCTCTGCACACAGTAAGCACTAAATATGATTGAATGAATGAAGTGCTCAATAAATACCATTGATGATGATGATATATCCAAAGAGGGATGAAAGGAACATGACCAAAGCCTATTAACTTGCATCTACCCCATCATTTAGTATAGTGCCTGGTACATAGTAAGCCCCTAACAAACACAACCGCGCCCCCCCCCCAAAAAAAAAAAACACATTTTTTTTTATTTTATCCCTGAAACTCCAAACTTTCTTGAAATTAAATACAGAGTCACGGACCATTCAAAAAGGAAGTGAATACAGACTAATAATCAATCACCAATCAATCAGTCAATGAGTGGCATTTATTCAGCATTTACTCCGTGTAGAACTTGGGAAAGTACAGTAGAATTAGTAGACAAGCTCCCTGCCCTCAGGAAACTGACGATCTAGTAGGGGAAACAAACACTAAAATAAATTTCAGGTAAGGGGAAGAAACATCCTGGTGTTGGGGGATGTTTATGGCGTTCCTTGTGGAGTTTTTGTTCCGTGGTTTCCGAGAGAGAATGAATGTTTCTGGCTCAAGAATGAGAATTCCCTCCTGCCTACCATTTCCCAAGCTGGTGCTGATCACCGTGTCGTACTATTCTCCTTTCTTTAACCAAAGGGAAGAAGATCCAAGACAGACAGCTATAGAGGAGCGGTGGGCGGAGAGATTTATAAAGAGCAGAAAGTTAATCCGGGAGGGAAGAGAGAGCGTGACCTGCTTGGAGATTCCAAAAGCTCCCCACCATCTAAATCAAACGAGAACATCCTCACCATCCCAGGGACGGGATTTAGACCGTTTAAGACCGATTCGCGGATGAGCATCTCCACGGGAGACGCCGCTTAATCTTAGAGATGGGCATCTTTACAGTCCTACGGACGGACGCGCTATTGCATGTCCCACAGTTCCTGACCCCAAGCGAACGACGCTCTAAGAGGTGTCAGAGATGTCGAATGACAGCTCTCGACAGCTTATCGGCACAAGAAAATCACCGTTAACAAGCAAGCCACGTTTGGAAAGGTTTTCTGGCATTACCGATTACGCAGCTCTCGTTGCTATTTAAATAATCGTAATTATTTTTCCAATAAAGGTTAATAGCAGAGCCGTTAAAGAGGGCTACGCTGGGCCGGAATGTATTGAGCGCTCTCCAGACCGGAAAATATTCAATTTTTTTTTGTTCACTTCCAGAACAGGCTCACGTGTGAAAGTATGTCATCTTCTCCACCGTCATCGCCATCGCCCTTTCCGTCATTCTCACGGCTCTTCAACAGCTTCTTCTTGGGCTTGTCATCCGAACATTATTATTTGTTCAGCTCCTTCTTGCATAGGACCATTGAGGAAATGTAGTCTTTGCCCTTCTGAGATGTATTATTAGAAAATCACGGTAGCCTGGACCTCTGAGGGGGTCAACCTGCTTGTTTGTTTGTTTTTTCTTGGAGTCTCCCACGCTGAAGATTCCGCAACATCCTCAGCACCGCACTTCCAGTCAAGACATTTCCTTTCTTGCGCCTCGCTTCCATCAAATCCCTCTTGTCTGATTCCCTCTGGCTACGGAAAGTAACCTATCAGATTTCTCCTCCTCCTCCTCCTCCTCCTCATCAATCGTATTTATTGAGCGCTTACTGTGTGCAGAGCACTGTACTAAGCGCTTGGGAAGTACAAGTTGGCAACATATAGAGACAGTCATCATCATCATCATCAATAGTATTTATTGAGCGCTTACTGTGTGCAGAGCACTGTACTAAGCGCTTGGGAAGTACAAGTTGGCAACATATAGAGACAGTCCCTACCCAACAGTGGGCTCACAGTCTAAAAGGGGGAGACAGAGAACAAAACCAAACATACTAACAAAATAAAATAAACAGAATAGATATGTACAAGTAAAATAAATAAATAAATAAAAACCCATCCCATATACTTGTAGACGGTTATTGTTATCTTTTTCTCTTCTCTTCTTTGGTTTAAATAACCCAAAAAGCCTTTCACCTTTCCCATTACAGCTTACTTTCCATTGCTTAAATCATTTTTGCGGCTGGGCTCTGACCCTCTCCGGTTTCTTCCCATCCTTTCTGAAAACGCAGGAACCGAAATGGAACAAAAGAGACGGAAGAAACAGACAAATGCAGAGTACTGTGTAGGGATTCCTTCCTGGCTTTTACAGGCCGTGTGTATATGTCTCTCCTTCGCGGCCGAAGGCGATGCTCCGTGTCTGGGGATCCCATCCGGGTGTTTGAGGAGAAGTCTGTGGGCCCAGAAATCCTGCAGGTCCCATCTTCCAGCCCTTTCCCCTTTCGGATAAGCAATGCAGATCCTCTGTGTGCTATTCAGACCCTCCAGGGCTGCCGAGGACACTGCTCTCTCCTCTGCCGTCCACTTTCAGAGGCCATCAAATCAGGCTCTCTTCCCCCCTTCAAAGCCCTACTGAGAGCTCCCCTCCTCCAGGACGCCTTCCCAGACTGAGCCCCCCTTTTCCTCTGCTCCTCCTCCCCACCGCCCCGACTCGCTCCCTTCGTTCTACTTCCCCACCCACAACACAGTACTTGTGTATATATGTACTTATCTGTAATTCTATTTATTTATATTAATGATGTGCATATAGCCATCATTCTATTGATTAATACTGATACCTGTTTACTTGTTTTGATGCCTGTCTCCCCCCCCCACCCTAGACTGTGAGCCCGCTGTGGGCAGGGATTGTCTCTATTTGTTGCTGAACTGTACTTCCCCAGTGCTTAGTACAGTGCTCTGCACACAGTAAGCGCTCGATAAAGACGATTGAGTGCTCTGCACTCAGTAAGTGCTCAGTAAATGTGATTGAATGAATGAATGAATGATGACTACTAGCATGTCTAGCATTTGATTGAGACCAGGAGCCCCATGTGGGATGGGGACTGTGACCACCGTCATTTGCTTGTATCCACCCCAGTGCTTTGTACGGTATTCATTTATTTTATTTGTACATATTTATAAAGGGCAGAAAGGTAATCCGGAAGGGAAGAGAGAGCGTGACCTGCTTGGGAAGTACAAGTTAGCAACATATAGAGACAGTCCCTACCCAACAGTGGGTTAGTACTACTATTACAATGACTACTATAGCTACTACAACTATGGCTTCTACTACTTAATAATAATAATAATAATAATAATTAATAATAATAGTAATAACGATTACCTTTGTGCAGAAACACTCTGGGAATGTTACTCGCCTCCTCCAAAATCTCCAGTGGCTCCCAATCAATCTGCGCATCAGGCAGAAACTCCTCCCCCTGGGCTTCCAGGCTGTCCATCCATCCCCTGGCCCCCTCCTACCTCACCTCCCTTCTGTCCTTCTCCAGCCCAGCCCGCACCCTCCGCTCCTCCACCGCTCATCTCCTCCCCGTACCTCGCTCTCACCCGTCCCGCCATCGACCCCCGGCCCACGTCATCCCCTGGGCCCGGAATGCCCTCCCTCTGCCCATCCGCCAAGCTCGCTCTCTTCCTCCCTTCAAAGCCCTACTGAGGGCTCACCTCCTCCAGGAGGCCTTCCCACACTGAGCCCCCTTCTTTCCCTCCCCACAGCATCTGTATATATGTTTGTACAGATTTATTACTCTATTGATTTTACTTGTACATATTTACTATTCTATTTATTTTGTTAATGATGTGCAACTAGCTTTACTTCTATTTATTCTGATGACTTGACGCCTGTCCATGTGTTTTATTTTGTTATTTATTTTACCTATTTATTTTACTTGTACATATCTATTCTATTCATTTTATTTTGTTACTATGTTTTGTTTTGTTCTCCATCTCCCCCTTCTAGACCATGAGCCCACTCTTGGGTAGGGACCGTCTCTATATGTTGCCAACTTGGACTTCCCAAGCGCTTAGTACAGTGCTCTGCACACAGTAAGCGCTCAATAAATACGATTGATTGATTGATGGTTGTCTGTCTCCCCTTTCTAGACTGTGAGCCCGTCATTGGGTAGGGACCGTCTCTGTATGTTGCCAACTTGGACTTCCCAAGCGCTTAGTACAGTGCTCTGCACACAGTAAGTGCTCAATAAATATGATTGAATGAATGAATAGTGATGATGGTATGTGTTAAGTGCTTACCATGTGCCAAGCACCGTTCTAAGTGCTGGGGTAGACACAAGGTAATCAGGTTGTCCCACGCGAGATTCGCAGTCTTCATCCCCATTTTCCAGATGAGGGAACTGAGGCACAGAGAAGTTAAGTGACTTGACCAGAGTCACACAGTTGACAAGGCGGGGAGTCGGGGTTAGAACCCTTGTCCTCTGACTCCCAAGCCCGGGCTCTTTCCACTGAGCCACGCCACTTTTCTATCAAGAACTTGCTTTTGGGATGGAGACTCTAAATATAGTCTCTTGACCAAGCTCTAAAAGGAATCCAACGTGGTGGATGTGAAGCATGTCCTGTAGGAGAAGTGGTTCCCAATCAATCAATCAATCAATCGTATTTATTGAGCGCTTACTGTGTGCAGAGCACTGTACTAAGCGCTTGGGAAGTACAAGTTGGCAACATACAGAGACGGTCCCTACCCAACAGTGGGCTCACAGTCTAAAAGGGGGAGACAGAGAAGAAAACCAAACACACTAACAAAATAAAATAAATAGAATAGATATGCACAAGTAAAATAAATAAATAAATAGAGTAATAAATATGTACAAATATATATATATGTCTATATAGATATATAGATATATAGATATATATATACAGGATATATAGATATATATATACAGGATATATATATATATATACAGGATATATATATATATATACAGGATATATATATGTATATATATATCACAGGATATATATATATATATATATATATATATATATATATATATATATCCACTCCATGGATCCAACCGGCCAAGCTGGGTTTACTCCCCGATGCCTCAGATTAGACACAGGTTCGCTCAGTGGAAAGAGCCCGGGCTTTGGAGTCAGAGGTCATGGGTTCAAATCCCGGCTCCGCCAATTGTCAGCTGTGCGACTTTGGGCAACCCACTTCACTTCTCTGGGCCTCCGTTACCTCATCTGGAAAATGGGGATGAAGACTGTGAGCCCCCCGTGGGACAACCCGATCACCTTGTAACCTCCCCAGCACCTAGAACAGTGCTTTGCACATAGTAAGCGCTGAATAAATGCCATTATCATTACTACTATTCAAGCAAGAAACAGCTCAGGTCCTAAACCAAAAGCCTTAGTGGCGGGATGAGGTTTCACACTCCCGAAACATTTTGGGGTCGCTTTTATTTCGCAATTTTTGTTTCCTTTAAATAGCTAACTAAATAAATAAAACTAACAGGAGGGGAGAGGTTGGGAAGCGGTTCATCTGGCCACTCCGAGCCGTGCCTGGGTTTTGGGGGCCCTCGGGTTCGGCGGCAGCTGAGCCAGGCTGCGCCGACGGCAAACGCTTCCAAGAAGTGGCTGGCTGGGAAAGGTAATTCATGTTCCCTCGTCACCTGAGCCAAGTTGTCGAAGGAAGAGACATTATGGAGGCCCTGTAATTCTTCTCCTCGGCTTTGTCACGGAAGCTGTTGTTTCCACAGTTCTCAGAAGAACAAAGGATAATGAAACTGAGTTAGGAGAATGTGATATTTTCTGAGCTCAGCTGCGTAACACTTATTAGCAGACACAAATAAGCCCGTTTGGGGGAATTCTGGAGCGCCCGAGTCGAGAAGGCCTGGGAATTGGGCCTCTCTGCCCGTATCTCTGGCCTATCAAAGATTGAACGGAAAGGCAGTTTTGCTTCCCACATGAGAAACCACCGTTCCAGTCTGCCTTTTTTCCTCGCTACGGGGGACGAGGCAGCCCCGAGGAGGAGAAGGGAGCCGGCTGAACTGTCCAGAGCTCACCGAGTTCAGCTCCCGTTCCCCCTTCCAGCAGGGAAGAGGGGGTTTTCCCTGACATTTTCTTTGAGGGAGCCCAGGGAGCGGCAGGTAGGGATAGCTACAGGCGGGTTTGGTGGTGTCTGGCGAAGCAGGGTCGAGTCTGGGGACATTTCGGCCGCCCGCGATTACCTGATTCTTCTGAATTGATTTTCCTCTCCATGACCTTAAAATGTGGGTTTTTTGGTTTTTGTTTCCTTCACTCTAGTTGGGTTTGAAATCCTAAATAGAAAGACAAAGGGTGTCAAAAAACTGCCAGTTCTGGCCATCTTCACTGAGAGAAAATGAATGTCTACAGCAGGGGTGGCCAAACTTTGGTTCTTCTCCCCTTGCTGTCCCTTGCTGTGTAGCTTGCGCACATGTGTGCATATAGTTTAAATTCTATTTGTTCTGATGATTTTGACCCCTGTCTACATGTTTTGTTTTGTTGTCTGTCTCCCCCTTCTAGACTGTGAGCCCGTTGTTGGGTGGGGACTGTCTCTATATGTTGCCGACTTGTACTTCCCAAGCGCTTAGTACGGTGCTCTGCACACAGTAAGCGCTCAATAAATACGATTGAATGAATGAATGAATCTGTGAATATTCCTTCAAGGCGAGGCCGTTTCTCCGGCTTTACTAGACGACGCCTAACTAAAGAGGCCGGAGCGGCGGAGAAGAACATCCATCAATTCTCGCGGCATCCGGGAGATAACGGCTATCGGTGACCCCTTGTTTTTATAAAGAAACGCAGCGTGCCCAAAGGTATCGAAGGATCGGGCGGCGGAACGAGGAGCACTGAAACTCACGTGGTGCTAACTGCTAGGCTAGTGTCCAGGAAGAGCCAAAACGGTGTCCAAAACTGCCTAATTTACTCCCGGGGAGTAACTTAGCCAACCGAAGAAACTGGCATAGCAAGTAATTAAATATTGACTTATTCTCTTCCCTGCGGTTGTGTTGCGAACAGCTGCTTGAACTCCTCTTTCCTGATTCTTTCAGGCCACCGGGTGCCATTGCACGCACTTATCCTGGTGGCTTCAAAGGGAAAAATAGCTTCCATAGGTGGCTAGTTGCCGCAGATAATGGTTCCTCTACAATATTTGGAGAGAGGACTGCGGCGAGTGAAGGGATCCTGCCTCGCTCGCTTTCACCCGGTTGTTAGAAATAGCCGTGGTCTTTCTCCGGGGCCCGCCCTCGCCAGCACCCTCTCCGAATTTGCAACTTCCGAGATCCGCCCATCGGCTTCGCACAAAAGTACCGTCTTTAGGGCGAAACGGAATCGAGAAAAATTTATTCACGGCAAGAGCGGCGTAGACTTGGCGGTTAGGCCTGAGCAGCCTTCTGGGTCATTTACTCTGCCTTCAAAACAGCTCCATGCGAATAATTATTTCCATCACCATCAACGGTATTTAGTGAGCACTCACGGCGTGCAGAGCACTGTACTAAGCACTTGGGAGAGTACAGTATTACACGGGTAGTAGATGCGTTTCCCGCCCGCAACGAGCTCAGAGTCTAGAGGTGGAGATGGATGTTAATATGTATATATGTTTGTACATATTTATTACTCTATTTATTTTACTTGTACATATCTATTCTATTTTGTTAATATGTTTGCTTTTGTTCTCTGTCTCCCCCTTCTAGACTGTGAGCCCACTATTGGGTAGGGACCGTCTCTAAATGTTGCCAACTCGTACTTCCCAAGCGCTTGGTACAGTGCTCTGCACACAGTAAATGCTCAATACGATTGATTGGTTAATATGATTTACGGTTATATATATGTTTGTACATATTTATTACTCTATTTATTTATTTTACTTGTACATATCTATTCTATTTATTTTATTTTGTTAGTATGTTTGGTTTAGTTCTCTGTCTCCCCCTTCTAGACTGTGAGCCCACTGTTGGGTAGGGACCGTCTCTATATGTTGCCAACTTGGACTTCCCAAGCACTTGGTACAGTGCCCTGCACACAGTAAATGCTCAATACAATTGATTGACTGATTGATTGGTTAATATGATTTACGGTTATATATATGTTTGTACATATTTATTACTCTATTTATTTATTTATTTATTTATTTTACTTGTACATATCTATTCTATTTATTTCATTTTGTTAGTATGTTTGGTTTAGTTCTCTGTCTCCCCCTTCTAGACTGTGAGCCCACTGTTGGGTAGGGACCGTCTCTATATGTTGCCAACTTGTACTTCCCAAGCGCTTGGTACAGTGCTCTGCACACAGTAAGTGCTCAATAAATATGATTGATTGATTGCCGCGGGGCTGAATATCAAATGCTCAAATTTGGTGTCTTGAGTGTCATCAGAAAGAATTTTAATCACACTTTATTTACTCATTCGATCGGCACGTACCTTCACGGGCCGCACTGTGACTTCTGGCTTTCCGTCTTGGGTTTTTCTATCGGTCGTTCGGTTCCAGGCAGATGCTATGGACTTTGGCGTTATCATTCAGGGGGTCTTTGATGTTTACTGAGCGCTTACCATATGCACAGTCCTGCGCTAAGCAAGTGGGAGAGCACGATGGAGTCGCTAGTAAATTACATATTCTACGCTCGTTTTTTCCTGGAACGGAGGAACCGAAAAGGAAATTTCATAATAAATGAGGTGCATAGCCCCATGATTTTTATGACATGCATTAGCCTGAACTAAACGATATCTCCGTGCCGTCAATTCTCTTAGAAGAGAATTTATAATAAGGATCCTTGTCTTGCCTTAACTAAGGCGGTGATCTTTCGAAACCGTTAGGCAAACTCTGGCCCACCGAGACATATACGAGAGGAGCAGGGAGAGTCATTCTTTCCCACAAGGGAATCCCCTTCAACTTTTCAAGCTGAAAAGGTCTGTTCAGGATCAAAAGGCTAAGAGGAGAAAAAGAAAACAAAAACACTCATTCCACGGTAAAACCTGCATCCATTCCCAATTCTGGGCCACCAACCAAAACCCGGTGAGGGAGCTTTTCCCGAGTTTGATGCCGGTTTGGAGGATTCATTCGTTCATTCGAGTGTTTTTAGGGAATACTGTGGGCAAAGGAACGTACTAAGCGCTTGGGAGAGTACAATCTAACCTCTACTTGGGTCTCTGATCCCAAAGCAAGTCTTGCCCGTCATCAAAAGGGCTTATGAGTGGGCGTGCATATCTGTGGGAATGAATGTGTGCGAGTATATTCATTCATTCATTCAATCGTATTTATTAAGTGCTTACTGTGCGCAGAGCACTGTACTAAGCACTTGGGAAGGAACAATTCAACAATAGTGACCATCCCTGCTCTCATTCAATTGTATTTATTAAGCACTTACTGTGCGCAGAGCACTGTACTAAGCACTTGGGAAAGAACAATTCAACAATAGTGACCATCCCCGCTCTCATTCAATTGTATTTATTAAGCGCTTACTGTGCTCAGACCACTGTACTAAGCGCTTGGGAAAGAACAATTCAACAATATAGAGCGACCATACCCACTCTCATTCATTCATTCAGTCATATTTATTAAGCGCTTACTGTGCCCAGAGCACTGTACTAAGCGCTTGGGAAAGAACAATTCAACAAGAGTGACCATCCCTGCTCTCATTCATTCATTCCATCGCATTTATTAAGCATTTACTGTGCGCAGAGCACTGTACTAAGCGCTTGGGAAAAAACAATTCAACAATAAAGAGCGACCATCCCCGATCTCATTCATTCATTCAGTCGTATTTATTAAGCACTTACTGTGCGCAGAGCACTGTACTAAGCACTTGGGAAAGAACAATTCAACAATAGTGACCATCCCCGCTCTCATTCATTCATTCAATCGCATTTATTAAGCGCTTACTGTGCGCAGAGCACTGTACTAAGCACTTGGGAAAGAACAATTCAACAATAGTGACCATCCCCACTCTCATTCATTCATTCAATCGTATTTATTAAGCGCTCACTGTGCACAGAGCACTGTACTAAGCGCTTGGGAAAGAACAATTCAACAATAGTGACCGTCCCCGCTCTCATTCATTCATTCAATCGTATTTATTAAGCGCTTACTGTGCGCAGAGCACTGTACTAAGCGCTTGGGAAAGAACAATTCAACAATAGTGACCATCCCCGCTCTCATCCATTCATTCAATTGCATTTATTAAGCGCTTACTGTGTGCAGAGCACCGTACTAAGCGCTTGGGAAAGAACAATTCAATAATAAAGAGTGACCATCCCCGCACTCATTCAATTGTATTTATTAAGCGCTTACTGTGCTCAGACCACTGTACTAAGCGCTTGGGAAAGAACAATTCAACAACATAGAGTGACCATCCCCGCTCTCATTCATTCATTCAATCGTATTTATTAAGCAGTTACTGTGTGCAGAGCACTGTACTAAGCGCTTGGGAAAGAACAATTCAACAATAGTGACCATCCCCGCTCTCATTCATTCATTCAGTCATATTTATTAAGCGCTTACTGTGTGCAGAGCGCTGTACTAAGTGCTTGGGAAAGAACAATTCAACAATTAAGAGTGATCATCCCTGCACTCATTCAATCGTATTTATTAAGTGCTTACTGTGTGCAGAGCACTGTACTAAGCGCTTGGGAAAGAACAATTCAACAATAAAGAGTGACCATCCCCGCTCTCATTCATTCATTCAATCTCATTTATTAAGTGCTTACTGTGCACAGAGCACTGTACTAAGCACTTGGGAAAGAACAATTCAACAATAGTGACCATCCCTCCTCTCATTCATTCATTCATTCATTCATTCAATCGCATTTATTAAGCGCTACTTTACGCAGAGCACTGTACTAAGCGCTTGGGAAAGAACAATTCAACAATAAAGAATGACCATCCCCGCTCTCATTCATTCATTCAATCGTATTTATTAAGCACTTACTGTGTGCAGAGCACTGTACTAAGCGCTTGGGGAAGAACAATTCAACAATAAAGAGTGACCATCACTGCTCTCATTCATTCATTCAATCATATTATTAAGCACTTACTGTTCGCAGAGCACTGTACTAAGCGCTTGGGAAAGAACAATTCAACAATAAAGAATGACCATCCCCGCTCACATTCATTCATTCAACCGTATTCATTGAGCGCTTACTGTGTGTCTGTGTCTGAGGAAGTGTGTAAGTGTGTGTAAGTGTGTGTGTGTGTGTGTGTATCTGGGATAGTGAGGGTGCCTGATTGTGGGTGGGCAGGGGAATGTGTCCGTTCATTGTGTTGTACTCTCTCAAGCGCTTAGGACAGTGCTCTGCACACAGTAAGCGTTCGGTAAATCCATTCGTTCATTTATTCAATCAGTCGTCCGAACGAATTTTGGACACTGTGCATTGGTGGGGAGCGTTTGTGGGCGAGGTGTGGGTGATGGGATTGTGTCTGTGCAAGTCTGGGTGTGTGTGTGCATCTGGGATAGTGTGCGTCTGGGGGCGAGGTGTGTGGATGTGATGGGAGTGTGTTGTCGGGGGAAATCATCATCATCAATCGTATTTATTGAGCGCTTACTGTGTGCACAGCACTGTACTAAGCGCTTGGGAAGCACAAATTGGCAACATCTAGAGACAGTCCCTACCCAACAGTGGGCTCACAGTCTAAAAGGGGGAGACAAAACCAAACATACTAACAAAATAAAATAAATAGAATAGATATGTACAAGTAAAATAAATAAATAAATAAATAGAGTAATAAATACGTACAGAATATATACATATATACAGGTATATACATATATACAGGGAAATGAGGGAAATGAGGATGTGTGTGTGTGCACATTTGTCTGGGAGAGTGGATGTTTGTGGGTGAGTCTGTGTGTGTGTGTGATGGGAGTGTGTCTGTGGAAGTATGTGTGTTTGTATCTGGGAGAGTGTGTGTTAGTGGGAGGGTGTGTGTGTGTGTGTGGTGGGAGTGAGCCTGTGAAAGTGAGTATGTTTATGTGTGTGTATGTGTTGGGAGTGTGTCTGCGGAAGTGAGGTGCCTGTGTCTGGGACAGTGTGTGTGTTTGTGAGCGAGCGAGCGTGCATGCGTGTGTGTGTGTGTGTGTGTGTGTTTGTCTGGGAGAGCGTGCATTTGTGAGGAGGGTTTGTGGGCGCACAGAGAAGCGGCGTGGCTCAGTGGCAATGGCCCAGGCTTGGGAGTCACAGGTCATGGGTTCTAATCCCGCCTCCACCCCTTGTCAACTGTGGGACTTTGGGCAAGTCACTTCACTTCTCTGTGCCTCAGTGACCTCATCTGTCAAATGGGGATTAAGACTGTGAGCCCCCCGTGGGACAACCTGATCACACTGTATCCTCCCCAGAGCTTTGCACATGGTAAGCGCTTAACAAATACCAACATTATTATTATTGTGGGTGGTGTGTGTGTGTGTGTGATGGCAGTGTGTCTGGGGGAGTGTGTGTGTCTGGGAGAGTGTGCGTTTGTGGGGCGTGTTTGTGGGCGAGGTGTGTGTGAAGGCAGTGTGTCTGGAGGAGCGTGTCTGTGTGTGTCTGGGAGAGTGTGTGTTTGTGGGCGGTGTATGTGATGGCAGTGTGTCTGGAGGAGCGTGTCTGTGTGTGTCTGGGGAGAGTGTGCGTTTGTGGGTGAGCTGTGTGTGTGTGACAGGAGTGTGTCTGTGTGTCTGGGGAGAATGTGTGTTTGTGGGTGGAGTGTGTGATGGCAGTGTCTCTGGAGGAGTGTGGCTGTGTTTGTCTGGGGAGAGTGTGTGTTTGTGGGCGGTGTGTGTGTGTGTGATGGCAGTGTGTCTGGAGGAGTGTGTCTGTGTGTGTCTGGGGAGAGTGTGCGTTTGTGGGTGAGCTGTGTGTGTGTGTGTGTGTGTGATGGCAGTGTGTCAATCAATCGATCAATCAATCGTATTTATTGAGTGCTTACTGTGTGCAGAGCACTGTACTAAGCGCTTGGGAAGTACAAGTTGGCAACATATAGAGACAGTCCCTACCCAACAGTGGGCTCACAGTCTAGAAGGGGGAGATGGAGAACAAAACCAAACATACTAACAAAATAAAATGAATAGAATAGATATGTACAAGTAAAATAAATAAATAAATAAATAGAGTAATAAATGTGTACAAACATATATACATATATACAGGTGCCGTGGGGAAGGGAAGGAGGTAAGATCGGGGGGATGGAGAGGGGGACGAGGGGGAGAGGAAGGAAGGGGCTCAGTGTGGGAAGGCCTCCTGGAGGAGGTGAGCTCTCAGTAAGGCCTTGAAGGGAGGAAGAGAGCTAGCTTGGCGGATGGGCAGAGGGAGGGCATTCCAGGCCCGGGGGATGACGTGGGCCGGGGGTCGACGGCGGGACGGGCGAGAACGAGGTACGGTGAGGAGATTAGCGGTGGAGGAGCGGAGGGTGCGGGCTGGGCAGGAGAAGGAGAGAAGGGAGGTGAGGTAGGAGGGGGCGAGGGGATGGACAGCCTGGAAGCCCAGGGTGAGGAGTTTCTGCCTGATGCGCAGATTGATTGGTAGCCACTGGAGATTTTTGAGGAGGGGAGTAACATGCCCAGAGCGTTTCTGGACAAAGATAATCCGGGCAGCAGCATGAAGTATGGATTGAAGTGGAGAGAGACACGAGGATGGGAGATCAGAGAGAAGGCTGGTGCGGTAGTCCAGACGGGATAGGATGAGAGCTTGAATGAGCAGGGTAGCAGTTTGGATGGAGAGGAAAGGGCGGATCTTGGCAATGTTGCGGAGCTGAGACCGGCAGGTTTTGGTGACGGCTTGGATGTGAGGGGTGAATGAGAGAGCGGAGTCGAGGATGACACCAAGGTTGCGGGCTTGTGAGACGGGAAGGATGGTAGTGCCGTCAACAGAGATGGGAAAGTCAGGGAGAGGACAAGGTTTGGGAGGGAAGACAAGGAGCTCAGTCTTCGACATGTTGAGCTTTAGGTGGCGGGCGGACATCCAGATGGAGATGTCCTGAAGGCAGGAGGAGATGCGAGCCTTGAGAGAGGGGGAGAGAGCAGGGGCAGAGATGTAGATCTGGGTGTCATCAGCGTAGAGATGATAGTTGAAGCCGTGGGAGCGAATGAGGTCACCAACGGAGTGAGTGTAGATCGAGAACAGAAGGGGATCGAGCACTGAACCTTGGGGAACCCGCACAGTAAGGGGATGGGAGGGGGAGGAGGAGCCTGCAAAAGAGACTGAGAATGAACGGCCGGAGAGGTAAGAGGAGAACCGGGAGAGGACGGAGTCTGTGAAGCCAAGGTCGGATAGCGTGTTGAGGAGGAGGGGGTGGGCCACAGTGTCAAAGGCAGCTGAGAGGCCGAGGAGGATTAGGACAGAGTATGAGCCGTTGGATTTGGCCAGCAGATGGTCATTGGTGACCTTTGAGAGGGCAGTCTCCGTGGAATGTAGGGGACGGAAGCCAGACTGGAGGGGGCCGTGGAGAGAGTTGGTGTTGAGGAATTTGAGGCAGCGCGTGTAGACAACTCGTTCAAGGAGTTTGGAAAGGAACGGCAGGAGGGATATGGGGCGATAACTAGAAGGTGAGGTGGGGTCAAGAGAGGGTTTTTTTAGGATGGGAGAGACATGGGCATGTTTGAAGGCAGAAGGGAAGGAACCAGTGGAGAGTGAGCGGTTGAAGATGGAAGATAAGGAGGGGAGAAGGGATGGAGCGAGAGAGTTCATGAGATGAGAGGGAATGGGGTCAGAAGCACAGGTGGCTGGAATAGCACTCGAGAGGAGGGAGGAGAGCTCCTCTGAGGATACCGCTGGGAAGGATGGGAGAGTAGCAGAGAGTGTGGAGAGCCGGGGGGTTGGAGAAAGGGGGGAAATGACTTTGGGGAAGTTGGACCTGATGGATTCAATTTTGTTAACGAAGTAGGAGGCCAGATCGTTGGGGGTGAGGGAAGGAGGAGGGGGAGGAACCGGGGGCCTGAGAAGGGAGTTGAGTGTACGGAAGAGCTGGTGGGGGTGATGGGCATGGGGGTCAATAAGGGAGGAGAAATAGTTTTGTCTGGCAGAGGAGAGGGCTGAGTTAAGGCAGGGAAGGATAAACTTGAAGTGAACGAGGTTGGCACGGTGTTTAGACTTTTGCCAGCAGCGTTCGGCAGCTCGAGGATAAGAGCGAAGGACGTGGACGGTGGCAGTGGTCCGGGGCTGTGGGTTAGTGGTGTGAGAGCGGCGAAGGGAAAGGGGAGCGAGTGAGTCTAGCTGAGTAGAAAGGGGAGAGTTGAAAGCAGTAACCTGATCGTCGAGACTGGGCAGAGAGGAGAGGGAGGTGAGGTGGGGTGTGAGGCGCTCCGAAAGGTGGGTGGGATCAAGAGAGTGGAGATCTCTGTGAGGGAGTAATACGGATTTACAGGGGAAAGGGGTGTGAGGGAGGAGGCAGGTGAGAAGATTATGATCAGAGAGAGGGATCACAGAGTTGCTGAGGGGGGACACGGTGCAGCGTTGGGAGATGATGAGGTCGAGGGTATGACCCAGTTGGGGAGTGGGTGAGGTGGGGGGGAGGAAGCAAGAGGTTGGCGGCGTCGAGGAGAGATAGAAGGCGGGCGGCGGCGGAGGAGTCGTCAGGGATAGCCATGTGGATGTTGAAGTCTCCGAGGATCAGGGTGGGCATGGTGAAGGAGAGAAGGGAGCGGAGGAAGGGGGCAAAGGCGTTAAAGAAGTTGGAGGTGGGGCCGGAAGATGACGGCTACGAGAATCGGGAGGGGGGCGGGGAGAGGCGAATAATGGGGGCTTGGGGGGGGGGGGGGGTGTCCGGAGGAGCGTGTCTCTGGCTGTGTCTGGGACAGTGGGCGTTGGCGGGGACTGTCTGGGGGCGAGCGGTCTGTGCGTGTGTGTGTGTGTGTGTGTGTGTGTGTGAGAGAGAGAGAGAGATGGGTGGTCGCGCGCGGCCCGGAGGCCCCCCGGGGGGAGGGGGGGGGGAGGAGGTGGGCGGCGGTTTGGGCGGCGGGGGGCGGCAGGGCGCAGGCGCGGACGGCGCACACCTGGGGCACCGGGCGGGACCGGGCAGTGGGGGACGGGACGGGACGGGACGGGACGGGACGGGACGGGACGGGCCGGGACGGGAGGGGGCCCGGGGCGCAGGCGCGGAGGGCCCGCACCGGGGGGCGGCGGACGGAGGGACGGGGGGACGGAGGGGCGGAGGGAGGGAGGAACAGCCGCTCCGCCCCCGTCCGGGCCCGGGATTGTTGTACCTGGGCTGACGGGCCCCGCCCCGCCCGGACCGGCCCGGCCCGGGGCGCACACACACACACACACATACACACACACACACACACACACACAGACACACACCCGTTACCCCCTACACACACACAGACACACACGGAGGGGCGGGGCGGGGCGGGGCGCAGGCACCCGGGAGCGAGAGAGGGACGGACGGAGGGAGAGGGAGGGAGGGAGGGAGGGAGGGAGGGAGCCCCAATCCGTGCGGGCCTGCGCGCGTGCATCAGTGCGTGGATGGGTGGATGAATGAATGAATGAACGAGGGAAGGAGGGAAGAGGGAGGCCCGACGGCCCGCAGCGGGCAGAGCGCTGATGGCGGGGCCTGTCGCCGTTTGTCGGACGACGAGGAGGAGGAGGAGGAGGAGGAGGAGGAGGAGGCCGCCAGGCCGTCGGCCTGGGCCGGGGCCCGGTAAGTCCCGCGGCCCCCTGGCCCTCTCCCCGTCTCTCTCTCCCCCTGTGTCCCTCTGTCCCCTCTCCTCTCCCCCTGTCCCTGCCGTGCGGGTTGGGGGCAGAGGGGGCGGGGCCGCTGTCAGAGGGAAGCCCCGCCCCCCAGGCCCCCCGCCCCGCCGGCCCCAGGCCCCTCCCCTCCGGTCCCCTCCCCGCCGGGCTCCCCCGCTCACTTCGGATCCCGAGGATTTGCAGGAACGCGGAGTGGGGGCGGGGGGGTGGAATCAGGGGGATCTCCTCTCCCCTTCCTCCTCTCCCCTTCCTCCTCTCCCCTTCCTCCTCTCCCCTTCCTCCTCTCCCCTTCCTCCTCTCCCCTTCCTCCTCTCCCCTTCCTCCTCTCCCCTTCCTCCTCTCCCCTTCCTCCTCTCCCCTTCCTCCTCCCCTTTCTCCTTCCCTCCTCTCCCCTTCCTCCTGTCCTTCTCCTCCTCCTCCCCCTTCTCCTTCCCTCCTCTTTCTCCTTCTCCTCCTCTCCCTTTCCTCCCCTCCCTCCTTCTCCTCCTCCCCCTTTCCTCCTTCTCCCTCCCTCCTTCTCCTTTTCCTCCCCCTCTCCCTTTCTTCCTCCTCCTCTCCCTCTCCCTTTCTTCCTCCCCCCTTTCCTCTCCCTCCCTTCCTTCTCCTCCTCCTCTCTCTTGCCTCCTTCTCTCTTGCCCCCTTCTCCTCTTCCTTTCCTCCTCCTCCTCCTCTCCCTTGCCTCCTCCTCCTCTCCCTTGCCTCCTCCTCCTCCTCTCCCTTGCCTCCTCCTCCTCCTCTCCCTTGCCTCCTCCTCTCCCTTCCCTCCTCCTCCTCTCCCTTGCCTCCTCCTCCTCCTCCTCTCCCTCCTCCTCCTCCTCCTCCTCTCCCTTGCCTCCTCCTCCTCTCCCTTGCCTCCTCCTCCTCCTCTCCCTCCTCCTCCTCTCCCTTGCCTCCTCCTCTCCCTTGCCTCCTGCTCCCCCTTTCCTCCTCCTCCCCCTTTCCTCCTCCTCCTCCCCCTTTCCTCCTCCTCCTCTCCCTTTCCTCCTCCTCCTCCTCTCCCTTTCCTCCTCCTCCTCCTCTCCCTTTCCTGCTCCTCCTCTCCCTTTCCTCCTCCTCCTCTCCCTTTCCTGCTCCTCCTCTCCCTTTCCTCCTCCTCCTCTCCCTTTCCTCCTCCCTCTCTTCCTTTCCTCCTCCTCTCCCTTTCTTCCGCCTCCCCTCCCTCCTTCTCCTCTTCCTTTCCTCCTTCTCCTCTCCTCCTCCTCCTGCTCTCCCCCCCTTTCTTCCCCTTCCCTCCTTCTCCTCCTCTCCCTTTCCTCCTCCTCCTCCTCCTCCCGTCCCTTTCCTCCCCGCCTTGGGGCGGCCTGTCCAACGCCTCCCCCTTCCCCCTTCCCCCTTCCCCCTTCCCCCTCCCCCCTCCCCCCTCCCCCGCCACCTGGGCACCCCGCTCCGACCCTGAGCCCCCGAGGCCCCGGGCCCACGGCTCCCCGGGGACCCGACGACCTGGGCATGGACTGGGTGGGGGGGGGCCTGTCTCACAGAAGGGGGACCGGGGGGGGGGGGGGAGTGTGGGCTCGTCTGTTGGCATGGAGTTGCAGAGGCTCCCCCGCCCCCCCCCCCCCCCAAGCCTGCCCGAGCCCCTCCTCCCCCCGCAGGGGGCTTGGGCGCACCAGGGGGAAGGGGCTGGGGACAAGCCAGGCAGTAGTAGCCCCAGGTAGGATAGACTGTCGACTGTCAGCTCTTCGTGGGCAGGGAATCTGTCCACCGACTCTGTTGTTACACTGTACTCTCCCAAGTGCTTGGTCCAGTGCTCCGCACGCAGGAAGCGCTCAATAAATACCACCGATCGATCGCTAGGCGCAAGGGTTCAGGTAGAAGCAGGGACACAGATCAGACTGCCCATCTCCATCGACAGGGCAAGAGGCAGATCTTCCTGGCCCATTCCATTTTCCCCAAGTGCACAGCTTCCATTGGCTTCGCATACTCAGTCAATCAATCAATCAATCGTATTGAGCGCTT
This sequence comes from Tachyglossus aculeatus, assembly GCF_015852505.1. Taxonomy (NCBI): domain Eukaryota; kingdom Metazoa; phylum Chordata; class Mammalia; order Monotremata; family Tachyglossidae; genus Tachyglossus; species Tachyglossus aculeatus. The sequence continues at coordinate 7,098,335 of NC_052074.1, forward strand.
ACTGTGTGCAGAGCACTGTACTAAGCGCTTGGGAAGTACAAGCTGGCAACGTAGAGAGACAGTCCCTACCCAACAGTGGGCTCACAGTCTAGAAGGGGGAGACAGAGAACAAAACCAAACATACTAACAAAATAAAATAAATAGAATTTCCATTTTCCATCCACCTCCGTGCCCAAGACTGTGGAACTTCAACAGCAGCAAACCTCTAGGGCGACGAAACCTGATCACAGATACTTTCCCTTTTCCCTCCATCCAGTTCTTCCTTTCCCCATTCCCAGTTCGGTCCCCAAGTGGAGGCCAATCCATTTCCCTTCGGCCTCCCCTCCCTCCGGCCCTGGATTTACGGAGAGGTGAGAGCCGCTCGAAATCCAAGCAGCACGGAAAGAGCGCGGGCTTGGGAGTCAGAGGTCATGGGTTCGAATCCCGCCTCTGCCACTTGTCAGCTGTGTGACTTTGGGCAAGTCACTTCACTTCTCTGGGCCTCAGTGACCTCATCTGTAAGAGGGGGATTAAGACTGTGAGCCCCATGTGGGGCAACCTGATTAACTTTGTATCCCCCAGCGCTTAGAACAGTGCTTTGCACATAGTAAGTGCTTAACAAACGCCATCATTATTATTAGTGGGTAGAGCGTAGGCCTGGGTGTTAGAAGGTCATGGGTTCTAATAGCGGCTCCGCCACTTGTCTGTGTGACCTTAGGCAAATCACTTCATTTCTCCGTGACTCAGTTAATTCATCTGTAAAATGGGGGTCGAGACAGCGAGCCCCACATGGGACGGGGAACTGTGACCAGCCCAATTTCCTTGTATTCGCCCCAGCGCTTAGTACAGTGCCTGGCACATAGTAAGCTCTTAACAAATACCACAATTACTATTATTATTATTGTTAGTTGAGTTGGCCTGGTCAGCTGGGGGCCAAAAAGAGGCTCTTTGGTACGTGTCCACTTGGGCTGAGGATGGCTTAGGCCGGTTTGATCCGGGCTCCCAAATATATGAATCTAGCGGAGGTCTGGGCACCATATAATTTATTCATAAATTCTATTATTATTATCGTCGCTACTACGAATGATAACCTGAACTACACCTGGACTTTATATAGTGCTGGTGTTACTAATGTCCTTTCACAGCACATTTCTTATGCCCCCAGAATTCCCGGGAAGGAGGTAATGAATGATTCGCCCGTTTTAAAGATGATTAATTAGGGAATAAATTAATAAATGTTATTATTACTTAATCATTATTTTTTATTATTATTAAATATTCATAATAATTATTCCCTAATAGATAATTAGGGAATAAAGATGTTAAGTGAGGAGCAGCGTGGCATAGTGGAAAAATCCACGGTCCTGGGAGAGGACCCGGCTTCCAATCCTTGCTTCGCCACTCGTCTGCCGTGAGACCTTGGGCAGATGACTTCCCTTCTCTGCGACTCAGTTACCTCGCCTGTAAAATGAGGATTGAGACCGTCAGCCCCGTGTGGGGCAGAGACTGTAACCAATCTGATTAACCTCTATCACCCCATGCTCAGTACTGTGCCCGGCTCATAGCGAGCGCTGGACAGGTACTATTTCAAAAAAAGTCAGTCGTCTGAGGTCGCGGGGGCCGGCGGAGCCCGTATTGGAATTCACCTTGCCCAGGACCCAGGCCCACACGCAAACGCAGGGGTGAATTTGCAACTCAAGTAATTTCAGTGTCATCCTGGCTGGAGGCAGGAGACCAGACTGCCTGAACTCCTGAAACTCCTTCCAACTTGCGCTCTTCAGTGATGCACAGCAGCGGAAGGAACCGAGCGCTTAGGTTGTTAGGAAGACCAAAATTTGACCCCGCTGGATGCATTATTATGAGACTGAAGATTCTTCAATAACAGAAGTCAGCAACAAGGTCCACGTTTCGAGGTTCAGATGCCTCGCCTAGCCTGACGTAGGCAGTTTCACTTACAAGAGTCGGTGATGGTCGAAAACAAGATGAGTAAAGCAAATCGTGTTCCGTATCACTTCAGCCGCTTCCTTCGTCATCGAGCGTTAAACGCCTTTTTCGGGACAATAGCCATCGCATTTCCCCCTTTCATAACCTCCGTCCGAGAAAGTTCCTGGCTGCTAGGCTTAGTTTCTTAAGAAGGAGACCTAGAAAAATCTCCACTTCAGAGATCTTTGAAACCGCTCCCGGGTCTGAGCAACTCTTAATGATAATAATAATAATGATGGCATTTATTAAGCGCTTACTATGTGCAAAGCACCGTTCTGAGTGCTGGGGAGGTTACAAGGTGGTCGGGATGTCCCAAAGGGAGCTCACAGTCTTAATCCCCATTTTCCAGATGAGGTAACTGAGGCCCAGAGAAGTGAAGTGACTGGCCCAAAGTCACACAGCTGACAATTTGCAGAGCCGGGATTTGAACCCATGACCTCTGACTCCAAACTTTTAGTCAAAAGGATTTAGTCAAAAGCTCTCCTCCCTCCTCTCGAGTGCTACTCCGGCCACCTGTGCTTCTGACCCAATTCCCTCTCATCTCATGAAATCTCTCGCTCCATCCCTTCTCCCCTCCTTAACTTCCATCTTCAACCGCTCACTCTCCACTGGTTCCTTCCCCTCTGCCTTCAAACATGCCCATGTCTCTCCCATCCTAAAAAAAAACCCTCTCTTGACCCCACCTCTCCTTCTAGTTATCGCCCCATATCCCTCCTACCATTCTTTTCCAAACTCCTTGAACGAGTTGTCTACATGCGCTGCCTCGAATTCCTCAACACCAACACTCTCCTCGACCCCCTCCAGTCTGGCTTCCGTCCCCTACATTCCACGGAAACTGCCCTCTCAAAGGTCACCAACGACCTCCTGCTTGCCAAATCCAACGGCTCATACTCAGTCCTAATCCTCCTCAACCTCTCAGCTGCCTTCGACACTGTGGACCACCCCCTTCTCCTCAACACGCTATCCGACCTTGGCTTCACAGACTCCGTCCTCTCCCGGTTCTCCTCTTATCTCTCCGATCGTTCATTCTCAGTCTCTTTTGCAGGCTCCTCCTCCCCCTCCCATCCCCTTACTGTGGGGGTTCCCCAAGGTTCAGTGCTCGGTCCCCTTCTTTTCTCGATCTACACGCACTCCCTTGGTGACCTCATTCGCTCCCACAGCTTCATCTATCATCTCTACGCCGATGACACCCAGATCTCCATCTCTGCCCCGGCTCTCTCCCCCTCTCTCCAGGCTCGCATCTCCTTCTGCCTTCAGGACATCTCCATCTGGATGTCTGCCCGCCACCTAAAACTCAACATTTCCAAGACTGAACTCCTTGTCTTCCCTCCCAAACCCTGCCCTCTCCCTGACTTTCCCATCTCTGTTGACGGCACTACCATCCTTCCCGTCTCACAAGCCCGCAACCTTGGTGTCATCCTCGACTCCGCTCTCTCATTCACCCCTCACGTCCAAGCCGTCACCAATACCTGCCGGTCTCAGCTCCGCAATGTTGCCAAGATCCGCCCTTTCCTCTCCATCCATACCACTACCCTGCTCATTCAAGCTCTCATTCTATCCCATCTGGACTACTGCATCAGCCTTCTCTCTGATCTCCCATCCTCGTGTCTCTCCCCACTTCAATCCATACTTCATGCCACTGCCCAGATTGTCTTTGTCCAGAAACGCTCTGGGCATGTTACTCCCCTCCATAAAAATCTCCAGTGGCTACCAATCAATCTGCGCATCAGGCAGAAACTCCTCACCCTGGGCTTCCGGGCTGTCCATCACCTCGCCCCCTCCTACCTCACCTCCCTTCTCTCCTTCTCCTGCCCAGCCCGCACCCTCCGCTCCTCCACTGCTAATCTCCTCACCGTTAGACCTCGTTCTCGCCTGCCCCGCCATCGACCCCTGGCCCACGTCATCCCCCGGGCCTGGAATGCCCTCCCTCTGCCCATCCACCAAGCTAGGTCTCTTCCTCCCTTCAAGGCCCTGCTGAGAGCTCACCTCCTCCAGGAGGCCTTCCCAGACTGAGCCCCTTCCTTCCTCTCCCCCTCGTCCCCTTCTCCATCCCCCCATCTTACCTCCTTCCTTTCCTCACAGCACCTGTATATATGTATATATGTTTTTACATATTTATTACTCTATTTATTTATTTATTTATTTTACTTGTACATATCTATTCTATTCATCTTATTTTGTTAGTATGTTTGGTTTTGTTCTCTGTCTCCCCCTTTTAGACTGTGAGCCTACTGTTTGGTAGGGCCTGTCTCTATATGTTGCCAACTTGTACTTCCCAAGCGCTTAGTACAGTGCTCTGCACACAGTAAACGCTCAATAAATACGATTGATTGATTGATTGATTGATTCCTTCATTTTAACACCTCTCTCCTTTTCTCAGGACCTGTTGCCTGAGGGGCTATATTTCCAAGAACCCCCTGGGAAAGCGACCTGATCAGCAAGCCAGGCGAAGCCTTTAAGGTCAGTAGAGGAATCTCCTCCTCACTCGCTTCTTCCTAATGATGATGATGATGATGATGGCATTTAGTAAGCGCTTACTATGTGCCAAGCACTGTTTTATGCACTGGGGGGATACAGTGTGATCAGGTTGTCCCACGTGGGGCTCCCAGTCTTCATCCCCATTTGATAGATGAGGGAACTGAGGCCCAGAGAAGTTGAGTGACTTGCCCAGGGTCACACAGCGGACAAGTGGCGGAGCCGGGATTTAAACCCTTGACCTCTGACTCCAAAGCCTGGGCTCTTTCCACTGAGCCAAGCCACTTCTTTAATGCTTCATACGCTGGAAGTCTAGCTTGCTCCGATAGCCTGTTGTGAGCCCACTGTTGGGTAGGGACCGTCTCTGTATGTTGCCAACTTGTACTTCCCAAGCGCTTAGTACAGTGCTCTGCACACAGTAAGCACTCAATAAATACGATTGAATGAACGAATGAATGCCCCACATGCTGACTTTTAAGTACGCAAGCTTAGAACCTGTTTTGTCTAAGGGAAGTTTGCTTGTGTGTTTATTGAGGCCCACCTATTTGGTGCCGTGTAACTTGGTCTAGCTTTACCCCTTTCTCTCCCTGGGCATTGAACAAAACTTCCTCCGGGGTGTTTGAGAAATTCCTAGACGCACCGTGAATTTTTCTCTGGTTCCCCCATCCCTAACCCTGGTAGGTCAGCTTTCCCTGAGGGCCATGTAAATCACGATTTTTTGGGACACGGGACTCGTGGTACATATTTCTGTACCAAAGATTGGCAGCTACGTGATCCAAACGACCACGAAGGTGACTGTGGCAGTGGCATCTGCCTCCACTGGCATGGAATTGGAGGTTAAGGCAGAAATTCGTACCAGAAAATTCATTCAGAATCAATGCCAGTTCCCCGCCTAGTTTCTCCGTTGGTGGCATTTTAACCGTTGTATTTCCTATTGACTACCGATAAATACGATTGAATGAGTGATTATTTTCCGATTTTTCAATTCACGATGGGGTTTGTTAAACGCTTGCCCCGTGCCAAGCACCGTACTGAGGGCTGGGGTAGATACAAATTATTGGTTTCCACATGGGACTCACAGTCTAAGTAGCGGGGAGAACAGGTATCGAGTGCCCATTTTGCAGGTGAGGAAACTGAGGCACAGAGAAGTTTACTGATTTGCCCAAGGTCACCCACAAGGCCAGTGATGGAGCCGGAATTAGGACCCAGGTCCTCTGACTCTCAGCCCAGTGCTCTTTCTTCTAGGCCATGCTGCTTCTCTAATAATAATAATAATGATAATTGTTACTTGATACAATTGATACAAGGTGATCGGGTTGGCCCACGTGGGGCTCGCCATCTTAACCCCCATTTTCCAGATGAGGGAACTGAGGCCCAGAGAAGTGAAGTGACTTGCCCACAGTCACACAGCTGACAGTTGGCGGAGCCGGGATTTGAACCCATGACCTCTGACTCCAAAGCCCGGGCTCTTTCCACTGAGCCCCGCTGCTTCTCAATCCTCATCAACATCTTACCGCCTCAGCGGTTTATGAAATGTGCCAGGCCCGATTGATTATCTGCGACCTGTCAGTTGATCAACAGTAGATATCAAGTGCTCGGTCTTTGCCGAGCGCTGAACCAAGAACTTGGGAGGGTCCGACGGAGAATGTGATGTTCACTGCCCACTTCAGTTACTGATGCCGGGATTCATTTGTCCTTTACCAGTTGGCAGAGTCGGACACAATCACGGCAAACTGGTGTATTCATTAAATTCAAACGGATATGTGTGAGACGAGTTTTTGGTAGTGGCTAATTTCCGACGGAAAGAATGGGTTTTCCGGCACACCTGCATGGCTTCAATTTCAAATAGGAAGGACTGTATACATTTGTATATGTGTAGATTTGTTCTTCCTTTTCAATCAGTCAGTGGTATTTATTGAGTGCTACCTTTTACATCCATTTCACCATTTGTGTGTGTGCCCTGCATGTGTATTACTGTATATTTTTACATGTGATTCATGTAACTAAGCACAAACATACACACACAAGCGCACACTATTTTTGCAAATACTTCTTGTGGCCGGTGAAACTGTCTTGCGTTTCCATTGTTTATTCATTCAATCGTGTTTATTGAGCACTTACTGTGTGCAGAGCACTGTACTAAGCGCTTGGGAAGTACAAGTTGGCAACATATAGAGACGGTCTCTACCCAACAGCAGGCTCACAGTCTAGAAGGGGGAGGCAGACAACAAAACAAAACATATTAACAAAATAAAATAAATAGAATAAATATGTACAAATAAATAAATAAATAAATAAATAGAGTAATAAACGCGTACAAACATATATACATATATACAGGTGCTGTGGGGAGGGGAAGGAGGTAAGGCGGGGATGATGGGGAGGAGGGGGAGGAGGGGGAGAGGAAGGAGGGGGCTCAGTCTGGGGCCGTTGTTTATCCCAAGCTCTCAATTGTTGGGTTGGGATTGTCCCTATCTGTTGCCAAATTGCACTTTCCAAGCGCTTAGTACAGAGCTCTGCACACGGTAAGCGCTCAATAAATGCGATTGAATGAATGAATGAATGCATTTCATTTATTAGGCACTCAGTAAATGCCATTACTACTGCTACAGAGTAGAGATGGCTTTTGAAAGACTCTGCGTCTTTAGGCCAAACACAATTTCGGGGTCCTTATGTGTTTTGTGTAATACTTGTACATATCTATTCTATTTATTTTATTTTGTTAATATGTTTGGTTTTGTTCTCTGTCTCCCCTTTCTAGACTGTGAGCCCACTGTTGGGTAGGGACCATCTCTATATGTTGCCAACTTGTACTTTCCAAGCACTTAGTACAGTGCTCTGCGCACAGTAAGCGCTCAATAAATACGATTGATTGATTGATTAATCTTTGTTTTGGCAGTGAAAACCTATCTTGGCTTTATAAAACACTACGTAGAAAATCATTGTAGGAAATAGTAACAAATATACCCTACTAAGCAAGTGTTTATGATGTAGTAAGCACTCTGATAAATACTGGGGTAGATACAAAAAATAATCCCACCTGTCCCTCTTCCACCAAGGGCTCACAATCTGAGAGGGATGGAGAGTAGGTCTCTCATCCCTATTCTACAGATGAGGAAACTGAGGTTCGGAGGGGTTAAGTGGCTTGCCTAAATGTCACCCAGAAGGCCAGGGGCAGAGCTGGGCCTAGAACCCAGGTCTCCCGACTCCCAGCCTAGTGTTCTTGCTACTTGCCAAGTTGGATCCTGTGTCAATTTTAAAATGAATCCATGGGTATTTATTTCATTCATTCATTCAATCGTATTTATTTATTTATTTCTTACACTGGGATCTATTTGTTGCAAATCTTAGTCCATAAAATACCATAGAGAGCTTAAAAGTTTCTTCTCGTTATCTTGAATAGGGAAAGAGTTTTTCAAAGCACAGTCCTCAAATAGCATACCAACCTAGTTTACAAAAACCCAGTATACAGATGTACTCACAGTATACAGACGCCGAAGACGTCAACTCGGGTAATTTCACGTCTTTGGTCTGTTGGATTTCCAGACAGAGTCAGAAGCAGACAGTCGTCCTTTTCGTTTCTCCTAGGGCACGATGAGAATCTCCCTACACTTTCTCAGGATAGAATGAAAGGTCCCTCTGAACACCAGGCCCAACCGACACCCCCGTATCGCAATCTTTTTCATTAAGCTCGCACAGAATGAGGATTTAACGCATGGGCGGTACCGTCGCTCCCCCGAGGTTCTGCAGCCCATAATCCCAACTTGAAAATGGCTTCGAATTAATTGTGGCAGCCAAGTGGACACGGAGGTTTAAGACTCAGTAAGCCTTCTTAACAAATAACTTACCCGGAACTTTGTTTTACATTTTAAATTTACCTCACGGTTTCCAGCTTACGCACCTCTAACCATCGGGAGCTCGATTCGGGAGCTCGATTCGGGAGCAGCGATGGGCTGGGGAGTGAAGGGTGGAAGGGGAGGGCTGTCAGTGTCTAAAGTTATTTGGTAAAATGTTCAGGTTTTTCCATTTCCCCCCAAGGGATCGCTACTCTGGGGAAAAATCCTTGTCCCTGAGAACGAATAGGAAAAGAAACCCCACCAAAAGAACCACGCGGTAAAACAGGCAGAGGAAAAGGGGATTGAAATTTTCAGCTCCTTCCTGCCTGGCCTAAGGGTTCAAGACCCAAGATTGCGAGGGGCTAGGGGACGTTCCTCGTGCCAACAAATGATGATGATGATGGTAATGGCATTTATTAAGCGCTTACTATGTGCAAAGCACTGTTCTAAGCGCTGGGGAGATTACAAGGTGATGAGGTTGTCCCATGGGGGACTCAAAGTCTTAATCCCCATTTTACAGATGAGGGTACTGAGGCCCAGAGAAGTGAAGTGACTTTCCCAAAGTCACCCAGCTGACAAGTGGTGGAGCCGGGATTTGAACCCATGACCTCTGGCTCCAAAGCCCGGGCTCTTTCCACTGAGCCACACTGCTTCTCAAATCCACCCATTCCGTATCCCCCTCTCGGCTGTTCTTTCTCCACCGCTTTTTGCCCTTCCCAACGAGGGCGAATCCAGGTCACGCTCTTCCACTGTTGCTCTCCCTTTCCCATATCTCCCAAGTGCTTAGTAGAGTGCTCCGCACCCAGTAATTGCCCAATAAATTCCATCGATGGAGGAATCGATGCCAGTCGCTGTGTCGAATATTGGAAAAATCCATTTTTGACCAGACGGCAAACAGGGCAGAGGTGGAATCAGCCGCCGACTGTTTAAACGGTTCTGCTGATCTGTGAGAACGCTGCAAAATGCTGCGATTGCTTTTCACTGGATGGGATGCAAGGCCGCTTCTGGGTGTCATTAAGGGATTTGTGGGTTTGTGCGCGTTTGCCTTTCACACGGGCGTTGGTTTCGCTCTGTGCCCCATTGGTTATATCTCTGCCTTGGATGGGTAACAGCTGATATCGTACCTTAACTGAAATCGTGTAAATTGGAGCATTCTCCCTGCTACCCCTGTCCCCACTCTAAAAGCACCTCTGTGACCTAAATTCTGCCTGTATCCCGTAGTTGTAAAAATTGGGATTTCACACATAGGTGAACCCACCTCCTAGAATTCCACCTTTCACCAAAGCAGACCTCTGTCATATCAGGCAAATATCTCCTGTTTGCAGTTTTGGCTCAGTTGGAAACCGTGGCCAACAAAGAGATGGCACGAACAACAGGCCGGCCTGGAATTTTTCACTGTTTTTATTACAGGTTCTAGGTTTCAGATGAACAAGAGCCTCCCGTGGCTTTTATGGCAGGATATTAAATCCCAGCCCCTGGCAAGCGATGCCCGCTCTCTTCCTGGCACTCTCGAGTCAGTGGTTGGCCGAGGAATACTCTAATGCGGTGCATGTATTGGGCTCCTCTCTCTGTGAGGATTAAATATTTGGGAACCCACTCACTCCTCGAAGGTATTCTACCTACGGTGTCTTGTCTCGACAGTAGCTTGGCATTAGTAAATGTAGTGAGGACGCCGACAATGCAGCGCCTTGGCTAAATGCTGGGAGTCAGTTGCCACACAGAGACCAGCGTGGGGCCCCACGGTCAAGAATGGGACGGCTCTTTTTGAGCAGGATCTTCGGATAGATAGGGGGAGGGAGGAGAAAGCAAAAATGCCACGGGCTGCTGGAAATAAGAAATATGACCGCGCGCTTGGAAAGAGCCTGGGATTGGAAGTCGGGAAACCTGGATTCTAGTCTAAGGTTAGCCACTGGCTTGCTCTATCAACTCGGGCAAGTCATTTAACCTCAGTTTCCTCATCCGTAAAATGAGGATAAGATACCTATTCTCTGATCCTCTTAGATGGTCATCCCAATGTGGAACAAAGACTGATTATCTTTTCTTATATATATATTTTTAAGCCACAGCCCTGGTTTAGTGGATAGAGCACAGGCCTGGGGAGTCAGAAGGCCCTGGGTTCTAATCCCAGCTCGGCCGCATGTCTGCTGTATGACCTTAGGCGGGTCACAACTCAGGGCCTCAGTTACCTCATCTGTAAAATGGGGATTAAGGGTGTGAGCCCCACGTGGGACAGGGACTGTGTCCAACCTGATTATCTTGTATCTTAGGTCAGTGCTTGGCACATAGCACCTAACAAGTACCATAATTATTCAATTTTATTATTAGTAAGTGCTTAACGAATGTCATCATTACATATATATATATATTATGCATATATATTATGTATACGTTATGTATATATATTACAATATATCCTCATAGAGAGAAAGAAAACTTCCCTGAATAAAACTCTTTAAATGAACAGAAAATGCGTAGAAGGAGGAGATACTCGATTCCACCCCATCCGTGAAGCAAAGGGTGTGGAGATACAGGCCCGTCTTCTAATCCCAAATCGGAGCTCTGTGTCCGAGAGAGACAAAATGTTCCCCTTCCCCAGTCCGCCCTTTTGCAGAAAACTCGCCATCTCACATCCCTGCGCCTGGCAAGCGGGATTTTCTAAAGAGTCACCGCCCCGGGTCGGGCGGCTGATCCGGGGGCGAAAAGTCTCTACGCCAGCCTGCGGAAGCACGGTGGAATAAATGATCCCCATTTTTAAAAAATCCGTGATTACGTATGGATGTGATAATCTGTAGCAGCACCATCAGATAAATAATACATATTTAAAAAATTTCTGTAATTACATGTTTACCCGATAGGCCAGAACAGCTCTGTCCCAAGGAGCTGTTACAGACTGAGTAAATAATACATGTTTTAAAGTCCATAATTACATATGTAAACGATAGACTATCGAGTAAATAATGCACATTTTAAAAAGTCCATAATTACATATTTACATGATAGTCTGTAAATTCTGTAATTACTTATTTACACAATAGACCATAACAGCTGTTACAGTCTATTATGTTAACTCTCATGGAATTATATTATGGATTTAAAAAAATACCATAAAGAACTTTAGGAAATGAAAGGATGGGAAACTATAGACAGAATAAACTTCCGGTTTAGCATCAAACCCTAGAGCAGAGCTATTTAGGGATCCGGTAAAACTCATGGCTCCGATCTCATCGGTACCTACCAAGTTAATTAATCTATCGATGGTATTTATTGAGTGCTTCCCTCAGAGCGCTGTACTAAGCGCTTGGGAGAGAACAACAGAGTTGCTTAGACCCGTTCCCTTCCTACAGTGAGCTTACAGTCCGTGGCAGGCGTTACGGGCTCAACAGGGTGTCGAGATGTGAACCAGGTTGTTTGCATTTTCTTTGAAACAGCTTATTCTTAAAGGGCTATAGAAGGCATCTACGATAGTCTTCGCAAAGCTTTTTGGGTTCAGCATAATGCAGTCATGTGGGGGCACAACCAAGATTTAGAAAATAAGTCCCATTTTGTGCGTAGTCTTCATTTATTCTTTTCTTCCCAGAGAAATCCCTACAAGTTGTGCCGAATGATGAAGCACGGAGATATTTGTCACCGTGAATACTATGATTGCTTTCATGATCCTTGAAAGGGGGTCACGGATTGAGGATTCAGGCAGGGCATCCTGGGGGTCGGCTGGTAGATTTATACCAAAGTTAAATACAGGATCAATGCAACTAAATGAGACTTCTGTCCATAATTGCTACTAAATAGCAAGGCTAAATCAAGCAAGGGAGAATCTGTCATTTAGCGACGTTGGTCCGTATATTTTTAGTAGCGAAACACACTACGAGAAAAACCTTTGATCCTGTTTGTTAGGTGCCATGCTACTGAGAAACGCGGCAGCAGGAAATAATTGAGAGCTTTCGCTCCTCCGATAGTGGATTTATGTAGATATTGCATGATTTTTGGTGACCCTTCCTCGTTCTTTGCAGTTGAGTCGTGGTCTCAAGGCGTTTCTCAGTAGCACCCATTTCGCTGATTATTTAAAGGCTAGCTCGCTCTGTGCTAGGGGTTTTGGGATGGGAAAATTCTTCGGCCAGAGTAGTTGTGCAGCATCTGAGAAAAGGTGACGGATGAGATCGTCACTTACGGGTTAACGGATTCCCAGATTTCCATTCATTCATTTGGTCGTTTTTATTGAGCACTTACTGTGTGCAGAACACCATAATAAGCGGGCTGGAGAGTACAATATGGCCCTACTGAGAGCTCACCTCCTCCAGGAGGCCTTCCCAGACTGAGCCCCTTCCTTCCTCTCCCCCTCGTCCCCCTCTCCATCCCCACCATCTTACCTCCTTTCCTTCCCCACAGCGCCTGTATATATGTATATATGTTTGTACATATTTATTACTCTATTTATTTATTTATTTTACTTGTATATATCTATTCTATTTATTTTATTTTGTTAGTATGTTTGGTTTTGTTCTCTGTCTCCCCCCTTTTAGACTGTGAGCCCACTGTTGGGTAGGGACTGTCTCTATATGTTGCCAATTTGTACTTCCCAAGCACTTAGTACAGTGCTCTGCACATAGTAAGCACTCAATAAATACTATTGATGATGATGATGATGATACAATACGACAATAAACAGACACATTCCCTGCCCACAACGAGCTTACGGAACCATCCGAATACGTCCCGAGTGACATGCCCTACGTTTAAAGTCCTTCTTTTTCTTCAGTACAAATGATTTTCCCCCACCGGATTGCGAGCTCCTTGAGTTTGATCGCTCTTCTGCCTCTCTGCCTCTATTGTACTCTCCCAAGTGTTGAGTAGAGTACTTTGCATTCCTTAGATGCTCAGTACGTACTGAGTACCGATTGATTTATTGGCTGATGACACGAACAGAGAAGTAACTTTGAGCATATAGTCATCCTTCGTACTCAAAGACGATTCCAATGTTGGTGGCATTTGTGGGTGCTTTGTGGCTGAAGAGGTTTTATCGTGTTGTGGACACGCTGAAATTGTCCTTTGTCGCGCAGTCACATTTGTTGTCCGCAGTCCCCGGCAACCGCTTTTTGCTTCTCACCCTTTGCCTCATGTTTCTCTCAGATCTTCTGCTCAAAAAGAGTTGCTTTTTTCCCAACTTCAATGCTCAGTATCATTCTTCCTGCTGGACTTTTCCACAAGTTTTCAGCTAGGTTGTCACATGGCCTGTGATCCTGCTTGGCCGCCTCTTGAAAACATTTCTTCTGTCCCCTTGTTTCTGGTCATTTCTTCTCTCCTATTCCATTCGGGGAAACTCTGGTGAGGCGAATAGATTGTGTTTGTGATCCTGTGCCGACACTCAGTTACTTCATCCGTAAAATGGGGATCGATACTGGGAGCCCCAAGTGGGACAGGGACTATGTCCAGCCTGATTTGCTTGTATCCACCCCAGCGCTTAGTACAGTGCCTGGTACATAATAATAATAATAATAATAATGGCATTTGTTAAGCGCTTACAATGTGCAAAGCACTGTTCTAAGCACTGAGCACTGTTCTAAGCTCTGGATAAAAGTAAGTGCTGGACAAATACCACAGTTATTATTATTACTTGATGTTGAGTGTGGCCCATAAATGACCCTGTCTAAGAAGACAGAAGGGTTGGTTTTTGTGTGTGTAAGTGTGTGGAGGGTGTTGAAGATGTTTTGCACATAGTAAGCGCTTAACAAATACCATCATTATTATTATTATTATTATTATTCAACCGTAGAGAAAGTTATACATCACTACCGCTTTGGAAACTTCCAGTTTAGTTCTGATTCACCACGTTTATGCACTTTAGGTATCTATTCATATCTATCTTCAGCCCTTGCGTGGGTGTGTATATTTAACTGAACATTCGGTTTATTTACCTTGAGTCCATTGATTTGTCTATCTGCTTCTCCCATTGCAGTGCAAGCTCCTATGTTTTTGTTGTACTTTCCCAAGTGCTTAGTACAATGCGTTGCTCCAGCAGATGCTCAGTGAGTAGCATTGCTACAACAATTTCTACAACTAAAAATCTGTTAGCCAGTGGTATTTATTGAGGGCTTACAGGGTGTGGAGAACTGTACTAAGCACTTGGGAGAGTACAATACAATAGTGTTGGTAGGCGCATTTCTTGCCAATGGAGAGCTTACAGAATCTACAATTCTTCATTCATTCAGTCATATTTATTGAGCGCTTACTGTGTGCAGAGCACTGTACTATTATTATTTAAAGAAGCCGAGAGAGATGAATGTTCTTCATAGTCTAGGCAAAGATATGTTTGCTCATTTCCAAGGAAGGACACATGCGTATTTGAGCGTCCTTTTCATGATACTCGGCACCTCTAGACTCTGAGCTCACTGTGGGCAGGGAATGTCACTGTTTATTGTTGCATTGTACTTTTCCAAGTGCTAAGTACGGCGCTCTGCACACAGTAATCACTTAATAAATACGATTGAATGGACGAATGAATGAATATCACATTGCCCTCAGTGACTTGTAGTTTGTTGACTTGACTAAAGCCACCAAGTATACTCCAGGTGCCTAAATAAGAGCCTTCACATCCGAGGCTTTTATGCCCGACAACCTCTTTTCTTCCGCAAATACGAGAAAGGAGGACAATGTAAGGGAAAAATCCTGGATGACATAGACTAATCGATAGGTGAAAGACAAAGAATTGACCCTCAATCACTGAATTCAGAAATCGTGACATCATCCACAATGATTCCCCAACTCCAAACTCGTCATTTGTAAATTGCTCCACTGTCACCTTGCCATTGTCTACTTAATAATCGTGGTATATGCCAAGCGCTTACTATGCTCCAAGCACTAAACTAAGCGCTGGGGTAGATACAAGATAATCAGGTCCCTCATGGGGCTCACCTTCTAAGTAGGAGGGAGAATAGGTATGAATTCCCATTTTGCAGATGAGGGAACCGAGGCACAAAGACGTCAAAGTGAGTTGTCCAGGCTCACGCAGCAGGCAACAGGCCTAACCGGTATTAGAACCCAGGCCTGGGCTCTTTCCACTGGGCTACACTGCTTCACTCCTTTTCTGTTTCTAGTGTTCTTATATCATGAGGATAAGGTCTCCATTATAGGTTGCACCTTGGTACTTAAAGTAGATGTCACCCTTTTTGATCAGTGAATAGCTCCTTTGCTAACATTCAGTAGCTGAGATTGGGCAGCTGGTTTCTAAAGCCCTGTGCTCAAGTTTCCCAAATTTGCGATTTCATAGCAAACAATCCCCGCACTTGACAGCGGCGGTGTCAGATATGTTTTCATTCGAAAAGTTATTCATTTTATATGCATTTGTTAGTTTTCTTTTATTGCTTTTTTATTATAATGGAAGTTGAAGACAGAGATAGATGTCTTCCCTGCAGTGTTAACTATAGTAAGGGTTAGCATTATAGAATGTCATCCATTCCTTCTTATAATGATAAATAATTCTGTGGCTAAACATAATGTGAACCTGTATGCACTTTAAATTCATCTCCCTTTTGGCTGTGGCAATACCTCAAGGAGAAAGCAAGAAAAATGTAGTATATTATTTCTCGAAACTTGTCGGCAATTAAACGTTTAGATGGCAGTGGACACTCCACCTCGCAACTCCGTCCTCATCTGCACATCGTTTGGCTAATAATGATGGTAATGATAATAATAACAATAATTACGGTATCTGTTAAGTGCTCACTCTGTGCCACACACTGTTCTCAGTGCTGGAATAGATACAAGGTAATCAGCTTGTCCCACGTGGGGCTCACAGTCTTAATCCCCATTTTACAGATGAAGTAACAGAGGCACAGAGAAGTGAAGTGACTTGCCCAAGGTCAAACATCAGACGAGCGCGGAGCTGGGATTTGAACTCAGGTCCCCTGACTCCCGAGGCCATGCTAACCCTCCAGACTGTAAGCTCACTGTGGGCAGGGAATGTGTCTGTTCTATCCAGCGCTTAGAACAGTGCTTGGCACATATTAAGCACTTAACAAATACCATCATTATTATGTTATTCTATCGTACTCTCTCAAGAGCTTAGTACAGTGCTCTGCACACAGCAGATACTCAATAATTTTGATTGGCTAACTGACCATTGTGATCTCTCATATTTAACCATGATGACTGCAGTGATGGGGCTTGATGATGATGATGACATTTATTAAGCGATTACTAGCACTGTGCTAAGCGCTGGGGAGGTTACAAGGTGATCAGGTTGTCCCACGGGGGGCTCACAGTCTTCATCCCCCTTTGACAGATGAGGTAACTGAGGCACAGAGAAGTGAAGTGACTTGCCCAAAGTCACACAACTGACAGGTGATGGAGCCGGAATTTGAACCCATGACCTTTGACTCCAAAACCCGGGCTCTTTCCACTGAGCCACGCTGCTTCTGAGCTGCCTAGGGGCTTCTGTCCGGTCATCTGAATGTGGCCCTGAGCCCCTAGGCCAGTAGAAGCAGCATGGCATAATGGATAAAGCCAGGGCTTGGCAGTCAGAAGGTCATGGGTTCTAATCCCAGCACCATCAGTTCTCTGCCGTGTGACCTGGGGCAAGTCACTTAACTTCTCTGTGCCTCAGTTCCCTCATCTGTGAAATGGGGATTAAGACTGTTAATGTCAAAAAACCCACCCACAGACAAACAAAATCAACAACATATCTAGCAACTCTGTTTTATCGTACTCTTCCAAGTGCTTAGTACAGTGCTCTGCACCTGGTAAGCACTCAGTAAATAAATACGATAGGTTGATTATTAAGTGATTAATTAACCATTTTTTCATTGCTGGGACTGCAGTCTTCAACAAACCCCCACCCTCGCCAAAAAATCCACTGCCACAGAAATTCGGTTCTGACACTTTCCACTTACACCTACCAAGAGGTAGATTTTTAGGAAGTACCCGATTGTGCAAATAGCCAACTCAGTGAGGCGGGCCATCCGTACTGTGGAATAGGTTATCGAGCCAGATTCAGCCTCTGCAGCCTCACCTGCACAAGTGGTTAAAATCTCCCTCTCGGAACAACCTTCTTCTAGTTTAGACGACGGATAGAAATGTATATCCGTGCATCTATATATAGACACGCGTGCTCACGGAATCACCTCCATGGCCTGCCATTCTCAAGGCTGATTTGCATGTAATTAAACGTGTGTCTGTTTGAACTAATGTCGAAAAATAATAACTAGTGGCGTATCGGAACCTGGATTTCTGTGGACAAATATCCAGCACAAGTGGAATACCACAAAACGGCATTAAATGGTTCATCTGGAGTCTCTTATTTAGGCCCCGGGTGTGAATTTAGACCTTGGGGATTATGCAAGGCAAAGGATGTAAACACCACGCTATCACTACCGTGTTCTGTTTTATTACACTCGTACCCGCTGACTACTTTGGGTATACATTTACATACCTTCAAATTACAGGAGAAGCAAGCTCCAGAGGAAATTTAAATTGCAGAGCCTGAATATGTTTAGCTTTCCTTCATTGCTTAGCTAAATTGTTCAAAATGAGGTTTTCAGTGCAGCGCTAAACAAGGAACTCTGAAGTTCAATAACAATCCTAGTGAAGGCCACGTTAAAAATTCAATAGCCAAGCGCTACAGCAGTGACATGGAACAGAATTTAATTCTAAGAGATGCTTTTCTAAATGCATCAAGTAAGAGAGCGCTCACCAAATTAGTGGTAGAAAGTTGGCTTCTTTCCTACTTCTCATTTTTCTTCCCTGTTTCCTCTGTTTTCCCTTTCCCTTTTAGAAACAGTTCCCTACTGAGAAGCAGTGTGGCTCAGTGGAAAGAGCATGTGCTTGGGAGTCTGAGGTCATGGGCTCCAGTCCCGGCTCCGCCACGTGTCTGCCGGGTGACCTTGGGCAAGTCACTTGACTTCTCTGAGCCTCATCTGTAAAATGGGGATTAAGACCGTGAGGCCCACGTGGGACAGGAACTGCGTTCAACGTGATTATCTTGTATCTACCCCAGCGCTTCCTACAGTGACTGTCACCTTTCACATAGTAAGTGCAAAACAAATGCCATTAAAAAAAAAAAAATTGTCTGAAATCTCAAGAATCTGTAACTTATTTGAGGCCCAATCACAGGGTAGTTGTTACGGGGATTAGGGTCATAAAGTTGGTATTGGCTCCGCACACATTTACTAATGCAAATGCACCCTACTCTAGTTACCCATCCGCTTCCTGCTCTTTTCCAGATCAATAAAAGGAAGCGAACAACTAAGAAAAAATCTACTCGACGTTTTTCTCCTCTCCCTTCTCCTCCCCACGGAATCATAATTCCCCGCAAGACAGCACCTCTGAGAAAGGAAAGCCCATTTTCCATTTCTTTCAGGATTCCTACTTATTCTCATTTGGTTTGTCTGGACTGAATGTGGTTTTGGACAGGGAAACTCAGGTTTATTATTTTGAATTAGTCCTAATTTCCCGTTACACAAAGATTTCACCCTAATACTTTTATGCTCAATACAGATCTTGAAAAGTCTTTGGGCCTGTGAACAAGTCTTCCTCTATAGCAGCGCGTGTATATCTGGGGGGTGACAGGAGTGGTTACCTCCTCATCCAAAACACGTGGCTTGTTTCTTTCTTTTTTAACAGGGAGACCAGTGATACTAGCACGCTTAGTACAGTGCTCTGCACACAGTAAGAGCTCAATAAATACGATTGAATGATACAGGGGAAGACGTATTGGGGTTGGAAAACTGTTCCTCATCAACATAATCGTGAAGTGACTTCCCCAGGAAAGAGTGAGGAGTGAAACATGGAGTCTTCTCTGTGAATGGACAGTTAGGATGCCTTTCTTTTGCTTTCATGGTACTTATCCCAGAGATTAATGTAGTGTATGGCAGTCAGTGAGCCTTTAATAAATGCTATTACTACTGCTCCTATGACTGCTACTACAACTACTAGTGTTAGCCGTATTTGGTAAGTGCTTACTATGTGCCAAGTACTCTTCTAAGTGCTGGGGTAATCGGGTTGGAGACAGTCCCCGTCATTCATTTATTAATTTATTCAGTTGTATGTATCGAGCGCTTATCGTGTGCAAAGCACAGTCTAGTGAGCCACGTAGGGCTCACAGTCTTAAACCCCATTTTTCAGATGAGGTGACTGAGGTGCAGAGAAGTGAAGCGACTTCCTCAACGTCACTCAGCAGAATCAGAACTCATGTCCTCTGATTGCCATGCCCATGCTGTTTAGTAAGCGCTCAATAAATACGATTGAATGAAGGAATGAATGTGTCTCCCCCTTCTAGACTGTGAGCCCGCTGTTGGGTAGGGACCATCTCTATATGTTGCCGACTTGGACTTCCCAATCAATCAGTCAATCAATCATATTTATTGAGCGCTTACTGTGTGCAGAGCACTGTACTAAGCGCTTGGGAAGTACAAGCTGGCAACATATGGAGACAGTCCCTACCCATCAGTGGGCTCACAGTCTAGAAGGGGGAGACAGAGAACAAAACCAAACATACTAACAAAATAAAACAAATAGAATAGATAGGTACAAGTAAAATAAATAAATAAATAGAGTAATAAATATGTACAAACATATATACAGGTGCTGTGGGGAAGGGAAGGAGGGGGATGGAGAGGGGGACGAGGGGGAGAGGAAGGAAGGGGCTCAGTCTGGGAAGGCCTCCTGGAGGAGATGAGCTCTCAGTAGGGCCTTGAAGGGAGGAAGAGCTTAGCGCTTAGTACAGTGCTCTGCACACAGTAAGCGCTCAATGAATACGATTGAATGAATGAATGAATAGTACTACTGCAGCTACGATTGCTACTCCTCCTCCTCTTCCTACTCCTCCTCCACTTACTGTTTGCAGAGCACTGTGCTAAGCGCTTGGGAGAATACAACGCAGTGGAGTTGCTACACATGAGGAGCACAACAGCTGAGCTCCAGCCCGGTTTACTCTAGTTCATACCCTTCAAGACCTCAATTGAGCCATCATGTATAATCGAAAATACCATAGAAAGGAGAATATGTTAGACACAAACTAATGGAAACGGTAATTACTTGCTATCCCATCAATCTATGGAGATGTATGGAATGTGAGCGGAAGCAGATGTGTCGACCGGTTTGATGCCTTTTCTATTAGTTTCTGTTTTTCCTTTTTATTTTTATGCAATACACAGGATCGCGGTCTTTAAAAGAATGTTTCTTATTTAAGATATTCAATTCATCGAATATCTCCAGTCATAGATTTTAATTTTAACTGCATCCATTTGCAAAAACGTCCTTTAGCCGAGTATCTGTTGTGTGGCATCATTTCATAAATTTGTATACATTTTTCATCACAGTTATTTAGTTCTTATTAATGGCTGTTCTCAGATGTCCTCCACTTTGAGGAAGTGGAAATAATTTACCGTTAGCTAATTTCAGCCTTCCTTTTAACCTGGGAAAATGTTTTAAACTTGCTCATAGCCATATTCATCTCATTTTTATTTAAATGGACATGCCAATATAGCGCTTGTAGGTAATCTAGTCCTATATATCAGCTGAAGTCTAATTTCTTTAAGAGATTGATTTCTATTAAAAAGTTAAACAATTTTGCCGTGCCTTCTTCCTCATAGTAATAACGATGATCATGATGATACTAATGATAACAATAATAATGATGGTATTTATTAAGCCCTTACAATGTGCCAGAGCACTGGGGTAGATAATAGATTGTCGGAAGAGATACAGTTTATGCCTCACCATCTAAGGAGTAGGGAGAACAATTTTTAAAGAGCTATATTTTTCTAAAGTGCTTTCTGTTTTCTCCTTTTGTTTCCCCAACACCTCTAAGGCAGGGGAGGGATAGGTATTAATATCCCATTTTACAGGTGGCGAAATTAAGGCCCGGAGAGTTTGCCCCAGATCACACAGCGGAATAATTGCAGAACCAAGACTAGAACCTAGTTCCGTGTTCATTCTCTTAGACCGTATTGCCTCCAGAGTTAGAATTCCCTGGTAAATGGAATCAATCTATTTCAGAAATAACAATGGGCTAATGCACGTGTCCTCTTATTTATAGAATGAACCATATCCTCCAAAGACATTAAATAAGCCTAGCACAAGCCAGGAGGCTGTCTATCTCTCCCTGGCCCTGGGGCACTCTCATAAAGATATGAGTATCAGTAATATTTTTCAAGTACTTCCTGGGCACAGGATACCGTATTAAGTGTTTCGAGAAAATATTAAAGCAGTAAATGACATGGTCCTTGAACCGAAGGCGTTTAAAATCTAATGGGGATGACAGGAGTCATGAATCGATAAACTATGTCATACGGAGAGAATGAAAGACTAGATGTGAACAGTTGGCCTAATGAACAAGTAAATACTTAGAGGGACCTGCTGACTCTGTTGGATTATAATAATAGTGGTATTTGTTAAATGCTTATTAAGGGCCAGGCACTGTGCTAAGCGCTGGGGTGGATACAAGCAAATCGGGTTGGACACAGTCCCTGTCCCGTAAGGGGCTCCCGTCTTAATCCCCGCTCTACAGATGAGGTCACTGAGGCCCAGAGAAGCCAAGTGACTTGCCCGAGGTCACACAGCAGACAAATGGTGGAGCTGGAATTAGAACCCATGACCCTCTAACTGCCAGGCCCTTGCCGTCTCCACCAGGGCTGCTTCCGCTCAGTACAGTGCTCTGTACATAGTAAGCCCCCAGCGGATACCATTGATTGATTAATTGACAGCAATACATGAGTGCTGAGGTAGTTGGTGAAGTGGCTTTAAGGCAGTCAACTCTCCACTACTTATTCTTGCTCAGAAGGACCTGGGTTCTAATTCCGGCTCTACTACTAGTCTGCTGTGGGACCTTGGACAAGTCATTTCATTTCCTTGGGCCTCTGTTCACTCATCTGTAAAATGGGGATGGAGACTGTGAACCCCGACGTGGGACGGGCACCGTGTCCAACCTGATTTGCTTGCATCCACCCCAGCGCTTGGTACAGTGCCTGGCCCATAGTTTGCACTTAACAAATAGTGCGGTTATTTTTCTGTGGTTCTTCTGGGGCCTATCCTTCAACAAAATAAGGGCTTAGACAATGAGAAAAGTATAGAATACATTTCATCAAGTTTTTCACAATACATTTTGGATAATGTATGCATTTGAAATTCATTTTCACGCGAATGAGTGGAGAATTCGAGGAATTTTACATATATGGTTTCCCAAATGCGTGTACTCAAGGTACTTATTTGAATTTCCAGTTGTGGCAGCTCTGAAGAGGTACTTATTTGAATGTGTACCCAAACCTGTTTTGTTTTTCTTTTATTTTTAGCATCTGAGGGAATAGAAAACACCACAAACTCACGTTAATATAATACTGTGCTCTGCCTCAGGTTTTAAATGCACAAACGTCAGTATAATAAAAGTGATGATTCTTGAGCCGGTATGTGTCAGCCACATTGCACATATATATTAAAGTATAAAAGTTAACACCACATGTACAAAATACTACACGGGCCAATTTCTGTCACCACTGATGAATGCCCAACTCCTTCAGGAGCCCTGAGCTCATGTAACAGGGCGGAATTTTGTCCCAGAGATGCGAAAGGCTTAGTCACAGGTGTGAGAACAGTAACTTTGCATTTCCTTTCTTTGGGAAATGGAGCTCTTTCAACCAGAAGATCAGAAGTTCCTTTTACGGAATCAATTTAAAACCAGTCTAATATCTCTGGTTATGGCTATTGATTTCACGATGCTTGGGAAGAGAGGCTGTTAAGCTTTCACCACCAACTGACTGATTGGACAAATCATTGGCTCAGTTTTGTCATCTGTACGGTGAGTTAAGAATAACTCACTCAGAAAGGCTAGGCCCCATGGTGAAAAGCTCTAAAGAAAACCAGAGAGATCAACACACAGACAGATGAGCGCCTAGGACAAAGCATCGTGTAAATGAAAATAAGGCCCTATCCTGTAGCCTTATTGTCATTTTCCTTCGATAATATTTATTTCCCTATGGGGCCAAAATGCACATTTGTCACTGCTTCAGCTGGAATCATCCTTGAGTCGTTAGCTTTATGCGAAGGCAGAGCTGGTGACATGGCGTGATGTGGGAAACCCCAAAGTTTGCCCCCCAATTTTGGGGGAGTCGCCATCCGGGAAGTTATCGCACGTGCTGTTAAACCCGGGTCTCTGTTCGCAAAAGAACAGTGATATCCGCCGTGGCAGTGCCTAGACTCGAGGTGTGGGAGCATCTCTGTGACATTTAAGATGGTGACACCTAGACGAATGTGTGCCAACTGAGCATCAGTAGTCTAGTAGGACAAGCACTAAGTGGAATTCAAGAGCTCTGAATCATAGCGTCTCTACTGCTACTGTTTGGGAAAGTCACTTGAACTTTCTTTCCCCATCTGTAAAACAGTGATAATAATATTCATTCTTTCAGTTGTATTTATTGAGTGCTTACTGTGTGCAGCGTGCTATATTAAGTGGTTGGGAGGGTACAGTACAACAATAAACAGACACATTCCCTGTCCACAGCAAGCTTACAGTCTAGAGGCGGGGAGATGGAAATTAATAATAATAATAATAATAATAATGATGGCATTTATTAAGTGCTTACTATGTGCAAAGCACTGTTCTAAGTGCTGGGGAGCTTACAAGGTGATCAAGTTGTCCCACAGGGGGCTCACAGTCTTCATCCCCATTTTACAGATGAGGTAACTGAGGCCCAGAGAAGTTAAGTGACTTGCCCGAAGTCACACAGCTGACAATTTTAGACTGTGAGCCCACTGTTGGGTAGGGACTGTCTCTATATGTTGCCAACTTGTACTTCCCAAGCGCTTAGTACAGTGCTCTGCACACAGTGCTCAATAAATACAATTGATTGATTGAATTAGCAGAGCCGGGATTTGAACCCATGACCTCCGACTCCAAAGCCCATGCTCTTTCCACTGAGCCACGCTGCTTCTCTGAATTAATTAATATAGATAAATGAATTGCAGATATGTGCATAAACGCTGTGGGGCTGGGGGAGGTGATGAACAAAGTAAGTCAGGGGGTCGCAGAAAGGAGTGGAAGAAGAAGAAAGGGGGGGTTTAG
Source organism: Tachyglossus aculeatus (assembly GCF_015852505.1). Taxonomy (NCBI): domain Eukaryota; kingdom Metazoa; phylum Chordata; class Mammalia; order Monotremata; family Tachyglossidae; genus Tachyglossus; species Tachyglossus aculeatus. The sequence continues at coordinate 7,122,653 of NC_052074.1, forward strand.
TCAGGGAAGACCTCTCGGAGGAGACGTGCCCTCTTTGAATTGGGGGAGCGTGATGGTCTGTCAGATTTGAGGAGGGAGGGTGTTCCACGTCAGAGGGAGGATGTGGACGGTGAGGTAGGCGAGATGGAGGTACGATGAGAAGGTTAGCGTTAGAGGAGCCAAGTGTGCGGACTGACTTGTAGGACAGGAGGTAGGAGAGGGCAGGGTGGTGGAGTGCTTTAAGGCCAATGGTGAGGAGTTTTTGTTTGATGAGGAGGTGGATGGGCAGCCACTGGAGTTTGTTATTTGAGTGGGGAAATGTGTCCCGAGCATTTTTGGAGAAAAATGATCCGGGCAGCAGAGTGAAGTGTGGACTGGAGTGGGAAGAGACAGGAGGCTGGGCTGGTCAGCAAGGAGGCTGATGCGGTCATCTAGGTGCGTTAGGAAGAGTGATTCCTCCCCATCCCTCCTCCACTCCCCACAGCACCTGTATATATGTTTGTACATATTTATTACTCTATTTTACTTGTACATATTTATTTTATTTTGTTAATATGTTTTGTTTTGTTGTCTGTCTCCCCCTTCTAGACTGTGAGCCCGCTGTTGGGTAGGGACCATCTCTAGATGTTGCCAACTTGTACTTCCCAAGCACTTCGTACAGTGCTCTGCACACAGTAAGCGCTCAATAAATGCGATTGAATGAATGAATGAATGGTAGCAGATTGGATGGAGAGGAAAGGGTGGATTTTAGCCTATGTTTTTGTGCCAGCTTCTGCCAACTTGGTTTTGCCCCCTCCTTCCTCACCACTTTACTTCTACAACCCAGCCCACACGCTTCGCTCCTCTAACACTAAACTTCTCCCTGGGCCTCCATCTCATCCTCTCATCAACTCATCGCCTACCCCTCGCCCACATCGTGGCTCCGGCCTGGAATGCCCTCCCTCCTCAAATCCGACAGACAACACAGAATGTCACGTAAGGTCGCTGCGGACGGAACGCTTCTACCGTTTACCTAATATTGTACCCTCCCAAGCACTTAATACAGCGCTCAGCACACAGTAAGCACTCAATAAATTCCATTGATTGATCGATTGACATAGATTTACATTACTCCTTCGCTTACATCCCCATTTTCCTCCTGACTTTTTCCTCCTAGGCTAATTATTTTGTGCTTGTCCCCAGAGTTCCATGAAAGCAAGGATCATGGACTCTGTTCTTTTCCCACAATTGCTAAGTACAGAGCCGTGCCCTGAGTAGTTGCTCAGCAAATACGACCGATTGAACAATCGATTGTTTCGTCTCTTCCTCCCCACCTCCCAACCCTCCCTTGCTCTCTCCCACTCTCCCATTTCTGCTCCCCGTCCAGATTTATACTCTCTACAGCTACTTTTTCTTGCTCTGCTTCTTCCGTCCTCTGTGCACAGGGGAATAGAAAAGAGAATAAAATAGACTTTAAAATATGTTAAGATTACATATGCCATGTGGTAGAGGGCTAAGGGACCATAAAAGATTTCAAAGACACTTTTATGGGCATTCAGAATTCTGCAGGTGCAAACACAAGTGTGAAATTATGGTAAATGCATTTGGAGGTCTAGGGCTTGGCACATCCATTTAAGAACTCGAATCAATGCATACATTCTCTGTAGGAAGCGTGATCAATTTTGGTTGTTCGATCCATCCACCTTCGTGTCCTCGGCTTATATATTCTCTGGGAATTAAGGGATGTTGGAAAGGACAGGAGAAACTCAATTTTACCCCGTTCAGAACCTACTGAGGGCAGCCTAAAGAGCAGCTGTGAAAATCTCTGTCCAATTATGTGAGATGGTCTTCAGCTAAAACCTGTGGGAAGCGTTTTGAAGACTCTTCCTTTGCTTTTAGAGCTCAACATTCCCCACCGGGCTTATGGGAGTCGGTTTAAGTGTCTGTGTGTATAAATGGAGGTGTCAGCCAAGTGTGGAACGAGATGATGTGTCTTCCGCCGGAGCAGTGCGGATCTCTGTGGCTCTGACTGAACTCTCTCAGTCTTACTCTTCCAACTTTTCCTTTTCCATTAGGTGGGCCGGCTAGGAGGTGTTTCACCGACCCCCTCTTGACATGCCTCATCTCTGTCTGTTGATCGGCTGACCGATTCGGTGGCGATGGTGTCTGACGTCCTTGAGGACTCTTGTAAAATTTGCTTCCTGTTTCAAGCTTTTCTGGCCTCTTCCGTTCTTCCCGGTTCCTTCTCCTGGGTGTTGCGTTGATCATTTTGAACTTCCCCAGTGGTCTTTTCCTGACCAGGTTTTGGATAATCCTGCAAGCCAGTTCCTCTGGAGGCATATATCGCCTGGCTGCAGTTTACAAGTCCACAGGCTGGTTTCCTCCAAATGGGATTGGGATTAGAGGTGGACCAGCAAGTTTGCCATTACTTTCACACAGGAGACTCTGATCTCCTCTTCCATTTCTTCAGAGTCTGCTTTCCTGTGCATCTTCTTTCCTCAGATGGATGTTTTTATAGTCCAACCAGCCACTGCCATCTCATCCATTAAAACAGCATGGCTCAGTGGAAAGTGCACGGGCCTAGGGAATCAGAGGCCCTGTGTTCGAATCCCATCTTTGCCTCTTGCCTGCTGAGTAACCTTGGGTAAGTCACTTAGCGTCTCTGTGTCTTAGTTTCCTCATCTGAAAGTGGGGTTTCCATCCCTCCCCCTTCAACTGTGAGACTCATGGGGACTGAATCTGACCAAGTATCTCATATCTTCCCCCTCACATGTGTGTGTGTGCTTGTGTGTGTGTGTACCTTGTTTTGCAGGTCACGCTACAGTGCGTCTAAATATTTGCACTGTGCAGCAGCAGAAACAATTTAGGAAGCAGGATGTCCATTTTCTTTCGTAGCATTTTCCAACCCCCGATCACCGTAGCAATTTACAAGCGGGTTCTAACCTTTTAGGCAAACTAACAGTGAGAAAATAGAATATCCACTCAATTGGTAAATCACACGTTTGCCTTCACAGAAACGATTGAGACCTCTTTTACGCGCTTTGATCGGTATCACAAAATCATATTGGATTTTACATACACTTCTCAATTCTGATTCATAATGGGGTTGGTAATTTAATAGGAAATTAAATTTTGTTAGAGGACACACTAAATATTTGATAGATGTCCTGAAGACAAATGTTGTGTAGTAAAAAGTGAGTCACAGTTTAGCAGAGATTAAGACAGAACTGAGTCCCCTGTCTATTAGCCAGGCGCTGAGCAGATTACAGAGGTGTAGAGGCCCCTTCGGGGAAGTGGAAATACTAGGATGTAATTTGCTTTGGATTTTCAATATCTCTCTGTTACTTCATCTCCTGAAAAGATACGTTGCAGAGTAAATTGCAGAGTGGGCCACGTTAGATCTTTGGGACGAAGAATTAGAAAAAAAGATCAGTGTCCGTTGTAGCGTACGTTCTTCTAAATCACTAGACGATAGCTACCAAGAGGTGATTTATCTGCATAAAAATCTGGTCGAGCGTCAGTAAACTGCTTCTAAAACTCCTTGTAGCTGTAAGTATCCAGGAGCTGTAATTCGGAAGGAGAGTGTCAGTGGTTTGGGGGTGGGGTACGTATTTGACTCCTCTAAGGATTTATCACCCAGGGTGCCGGCTACATATCTGCGTTGGTGTGGCCGTACGATCGGTAGACGGTAGATACATTCTTTCATAACATATGACAAATTTCGCTGCTGGGACAGAGACCTGACTGGACCTCGCACTTATTTCCAGTTAACAATAATAATACTAATGATGGTATTTGTTAAGCACTTACTATGTGCCAAGCACTGTTCTAAGCGCTAGGGCAGGTACAAGGTCATCAGGTTGTCCCACGTGGGGCTCAAAGTCTTAATCCCCATTTTATACATGAGGGAACTGAGGTCCAGAGAAGTGAAGTGACTTGCCCAAAGTCACACAGCTGACAAGTGGCCGGGCCGGGATTAGAACCCGCGACCTCTGACTCCCTGCCAGCATGGCAGCCACGCTGCCACAGTTCTACCACTTACCTGCTCTGTGACTTTGAACAAGTCACTTCACTTCTTCGTGTCTCAGTTCCCTCTGCAAAATGGGGCTTCAATCCCTGCCCTCCCTCCTGCTTAGACTGTGAGTCCCATATTGAGCCTGATTATCTCATATATACCCCAGCACTTACTACAGATATTGGCACATAGTTAGTGCACAACAAGCACCACAAATATTATTATTTTCTAACCTCACAAGGGATGGGGTAAGTCTTGGGTGAGAAGGCCCATCAGCTTCCTCAGCCCTCAGCATCACCCCCCCACCCGCCCCCGGCTACCTCGTCTCAGCTGTATTCTTTCAAGCCTTGGCCCTTCCTTCTCGTGAGTGACAGTTCCGTAATGTTAACATCCGTCTATCACTGAAGTGGACTGAGACCACGCATTCATTTTGCAGAGCAAACTGAACCAGCATCCGGTGGAAACCCATTTTTCTCAATCCCGAAGTGGGGGAGAGTTAAACTCGCATCCCAGAAGGGAAGAGTTGTGAATTCCGTCTCCCAGTTCTCATGTTCTTGAGAAACTTTCTCCTAGCTGAGTCGGTTCTTGAACTCGACTTCTTTGCCTGAAATTATTTTGTGCCCTGAGACAGTTTTTCTTTTTTATTGTTACCATCGACTCATGGATTCAGTAGAAGAAGTGAGGTCCATTAGTTGAACATTACTTTCTCCATATAGTCCTTTCAAAACATCACCACATTAGGCTCCAAACAGAGAAGGTTTTCTGCATGTGAGTTGAAGGCTTTTCATTTTGCAGAGCAAACTGAACCAGCTTCTGGTGGAAACCCATTTTCCTCAGTCCCGATGTGGGGGAGAGTTAAACTTGCATCCCAGAAGGGAAGAGTTGTGAATTCCGTCCCCCAGTTCTCATGTTCTTGAGGAACTTTCTCCTAGCTGAGTCGGTTCTTGAACTCGACTTCTTTGCCTGAAATTATTTTGTGCCCTGAGACAGTTTTCTTTTTTATTGTTACCATCGTCTAATGGATTCAGTAGAAGAAGTGAGGTCCATTAGTTGAACATTATTCTCTCCATATAGTCCTTTCAAAACATCACCACATTAGGCTCCAAACAGAGAAGTTTTTCTGCATGTGAGTTGAAGGTTTTTCAGTACAAAGTATTATATTCCAAGTGAAAAAATTCTTCAACATGCTGACACTACAGTATGTCAATTAGTCAGTGATTTTTAGCATCGTCATAGATTTAATTTAAATACCGTCGTGTCTACCAACTGAAATACTGTTATAGCATACTCTCCTAAGCATTTAGTACAGTGCTGTGCACTCTTTAAGTGCTCAAGAAATATGATTGATTAATTATTCTAGCTCTAAATAATTTCAAAAAGGGAAAATAGGGGATTTAGTCTTCGGACTTGAAATAAATTGGGCGAAAACATTTATCTAGAGAAGCAGTGTGGCTTAGTGGAAAGACCCCGGGCTTGGGAGTCAGGGGTAATGGATTCTAATCCTGGCTCTGCCACTTGTCGGCTGTGCGACTTTGGGCAAGTTACTTAACTTCTCTGTGCCTCAGTTACCTCATCTGTAAAATGGGGATTAAGACAGGGGATTACCTGTGTCTATCCCAGCGCTGAAAACATAGTAATCAATCAATCAATCGTATTTATTGAGCGCTTACTATGTGCAGAGCAAACAAATACCATCATCATTATTTGATGTCCCCGGCAATGCTCCATTGAAATGTCTACCCAAGCCAAGCAGTGTACACTTGATAGTCAAAAAAAAATGGCAGGCAATTACTCAGGTAAAATACTTTTTTATTAATTTGGGTAAGTAAATTCATTCGTGTTAAAAATACTGAGGAAAAGAAATAATTTTTGGCCCAGATTCTCCACATGACTGCCTTTATTGATCCTAGTCTTCAACTCTCAGCTTGTTTTGCCCATGTAGACGTAGCTTAACCGTACATATATCTATTGAATTTTAAGTGTGGTGAAAAAATACATGAAAGTAAAGTCCTCCGATATGCCCCAAAGGCAGTTGACTGAGAGAACGAATAAATTTGTGAATGTACCGAACCTGGAACGGAAACCGCACGACGATGCCCGTAGCCCTTTCATGGTGCGATCCATGGAGGAAAAACCATTTGATTGCAGTAAAGTCATTTCTTTAAAATCAGGGTCGTCGTCTCACAAAAGAGTTTAAGCCTTGGTTACCCAAAGCAGTCTAGTCTGCAATTCCTTGACACATAATAGCACAACTACCTACAGTAGTTTCTGTCCTTCTGAACTTTGCTCTAGAGTACTAATGACGGGCACTTAAATACTTTACAAATTGAATTGCGCTCGTGTTAGAAACTGGATTGAGAAAATAAATTACTATATCTTGCAGGTTAAGATTTGGGTTCCGCAATTGTAGCTGCTACAAATTACCCAAAAACCTTTTTATATTGCATTTCGTCTGGCTGTATTTTACGACGACTCCAATAAAAAATTCTATACAAAAATTGTTTGATATTAATAGCAATCATTAACAACTTGATAGATTCTTGTTAAGTATATTTGCAATACATTTAATCTTATTAAACTCGGCCCTGAGTTGTTTCTTCCAAATATTATAGGTCTTTATGAAGCTAGCAATATAAAGAAGAGATTTCAACCATTTTCGGCCAAGAATTAGGTTTAGCTTAATGGATCAATTTTTTTCTTATTAAACTGAGTCTGACCAGTGCCAAGTAATACATTCAGCATTGATCTTTGTCTCACCCTGCTGTCGCTTGCGTTCTTTTTATGTACATGAAAAATAAGGTGCCAGGAACGAAAACAATGCCTGTATAATACAAATATAGAATTTTTCTCAGGCTTCCATTCTGTTTATCATTTCAGTTTGTTATTAATGCCCCGCTCACTGCTTCTCAGAAATGTGTTTTTAAAAAGCACATCTATTTCCATAAAGAATGCTTTCTCCTGGTGTAATTATAAAGAACATACACCCTACTGGAGTTCATCAATTGTTCCGGGGACTTAGACAAAATGGATCAGGCCTCTTCGCCTCTGCAAACCACCTTTTCTATATGTGGAGCCCTCCGGGGACGGCCCGCATTAGAGCCGCTGATCTGAAGGGAGTGCGAGGGTTAGAGCTGGAACTCCGGGGCCAAATTTTGTTTGGCTTCCCGTGAAAACTGAGAGATGAATGAAGATGGAGCCATTTGAAAATAATCCCCACTACTGCAGCCCTGTGGAAGTTCAGGTGCTCTGAGGATTTTCACTCCAAACCTACTTGCCTGTGCCTGGCTCGGCAACTGAAACGAGCCGAAAGTGAGGACCTCAAACGCACTGCACCCTTAAGTGTCGGGTCTTTCGGGTCAAACCTTATTTTCCAGAAACGTTGGGTTATTTGCTAGTGTAGCCTCGGTAGAGACCCTCCACGTCGGCCTCGTTTGACCGTGGTGGACGGGTTGTGTGGCCGTCTGCCCCCGTCGCAGGCACACAGTTTCGTCTAGCTGATGTTCTGCTGCAGGCGTTGCGGTTGTTACAAGACCAGGTTCAGAGTCAGAAGGACCTGGGTTCTAATTCTGGCTCTTCCGCGTGTCTGCCGTGTGACCCCGGGCAAGTCGTTTCACTTCTCTGGGCCTCAGCTACCTCACCTGTAAAATGGGGATTAAGAGTGTGAGCCCCTTGTGGGATGGGGACTGTGTCCAACCTGATGAACTCGTATCCACCCCAGTGCTTAGAACAGTGCTTGGCGCAAGTGTGCGTTCAACAAGTACCTTATTTACTTATTACCATCATTAGGTGGGCGGGCAGTGAGCAAGCAGCAAGTGGCAGTGGCCAAACAGAGCGAGGCTTTCGGGAGGCCCGAATGGGCAGGCCTTCCAAGACCCCTGATCGGGTCCTTTCCTCGGGTGCTGGGTGATCTGGGGACAACCTCTTCACCTCTGTTTTGATATGATCACTTGGGACCTGGGGATAAAAGAGTTTATGCCAGATAATGTCAGTGATGCACCTGTGGACTGGGAATAGGAATATTTACTCCAGATACGTCAGTGGAACAGGAGGGGTAAGTAACTCAAGTGTGACAATTTGGCACTTGACTTGGAAGGTCCTGATTCTTCTTTCTGTTCCCTATTGGATGCAGAGGGACTATTACTCTGGGGTCACTCAGGTGGCTACCGTGGACAGGTGATCTGAATAGCTGCCAGTCAGTCAGTACTATTTATTGAGAAGCTGCGTGGCTCAATGGAAAGAGCACAGGCTTGGGAGTCAGAGGTTGTGGGTTCTAATTCCGGCTCGGGGCAAGTCACTTCACTTCCCTGGGCCTCAGTTCCCTCGTCTGTAAAATAGGGATTAAGACTATGAGCCCCACAAGGGACAACCTGATAACCATATTTGATGATGATGATGATGATGGTATTTGTTAAGCGCTTACTATATACAAAGCACTGTTCTATATATCTATCCCAGTACTTAGAACAGTGCTTGGCACATAGTAAGCGCTTAACAAATGCAAGCACTTAGTACCCCTCTCCTTTCTCTCCCCCTCCCAATCCCCCCCGCCCTACCTCCTTCCCTCCTCACAGCACCTGTATATATGTTTGTACAGATTTATTGCTCTATTTATTTTACTTGTACATACCATAGCACCTATATATATATATATATATATTTGTACAGATTTATTACTCTATTTTATTTGTACATATTTACTATTCTATTTATTTTGTTAATATGTTTTGTTTTGTTGTCTGTCTCCCCGTTCTAGACTGTGAGCCTGCTGTTGGGTAGGGACCATCTCTATATGTTGCCAACTTGTACTTCCCAAGCACTTAGTACAGTGCTCTGCCCACAGTAAGCGCTCAATAAATACGATTAAAGGAATGAATGAATGAATGCTCTGCACACAGTAAGCACTCAGTAAATACGATCGAATGAAATACCATTACTATTATCGCTGAGCACTATTAGGTATGGAGCACTGCACTAAGTGCTTGGGAGAGCTACAGCCGACTCTTCAATGGCTCCCATTGGTGGGGCTGATTCGATGTCTAGATCGATTAGCAGGAAAATGATTGATTTTTAAAACTGTCTAAATGGATTTTTGTATGGCAGGTTGCATCTGGTCCAGAGGAGCCAATGACGCATTCCAGGTGAAGAATACATAGCAGAACTTTCCTAAACGTGGATTTACAGGATAGGATCCTCTGAAGGTGTTTCCGTTCCTGTAGTAAGTTATCGCCATTTTTTTTAGATCGTCTCAGTAAATATTTCCGTGAAAGCATGTCTCAGACCCACTGTGCTCTACACTATACCAGTTCTCCTTTTCAGCACTTCAGCTGTAAGAAATTGTTTGTGGGGGGTTCAAACCCAGGTTTCCTATGTTAGAGTATCATTTCAAAGGTTAAAATGATATCGTTAGATTCATATTTCTAAAACTGGCAATTTTGGCTCTTACCTTGTGTTAAAGTCAGCGAAAATGTTTTGGGTTTTTTTAAGGTCAACGTGCGTGGCATGCAAGACCATTGCACGTTCTTTTGAATATTTTCCCCTGAATTAAATAAATAATAAGGAATTTGGTTTCAGTGAATATCTCATCTCCATGTTGTGTTTCATGGTAAAAGGGTCTGATCTCCCTGAATGGCTCAGTACCAACCCAGGTAATTCGGGACCACGGGGTCTCGAAGAATCAGGGTATTTGTGCTGCTATCCCACTTGTCTCACGCATGGAAGCCATTTCCCTGGCTCCGTAAGTCATTCAGTCATGTTTGTTGAGCGCTTACTGAGTGCAGACCACTGTACTAAGTGCTTGGAAAGTACCATACAGCAATAAAGAGACACAGTCCCTGCCCACAGTGGGCTCACCACTCACTCATTCATTCAATCTAACCCAGAAGTAAATCCTATGTGGGGTACGGGACTAGTAGTGTCTGGCTGTACATACCCCGTTCCCTGTTACTTTTGCTGGTGGGTCTTTCATCTGCCGTCAGGCGGGTAAGAATTCTGGAGGGTTTTCTGGTGTGGCATTGTTAATAATAATAATGAAAATGATAGCATTTATTAAGCGCTTACTATGTGCAAAGCACTGTTCTAAGCACTGGGGAGGTTACAAGGTGATCAGGTTGTCCCACGGGGGGCTCACAGTCTTCAGTCTTCTAGACTGTGAGCCCACTGTTGGGTAGGGACTATCTCTATATGTTGTCAACTTGTACCTCCCAAGTGCTTAGTACAGTGCTCTGCACACAGTAAGCGCTCAATAAATATGATTGATTGATTGATTCATCCCCATTTTACAGATGAGGTAACTGAGGCACAGAGAAGTTAAGTGACTCGCCCAAAGTCACACAGCTGACAGTTGGCAGAGCCAGGATTCGAACCTGTGACCTCTGACTCCAAAGCCCGTGCTCTTTCCACTGAGCCATGCTGCTTCTCAGTAAGGTGGCCATTCTTCTGGGTTTATACCAGGCAGTCTGGTACTGACGGTCTGATAGATTCCCAGTCCCTTTATAATAATAATAATAATAATAATGGCATTTATTCAGTGCTTACTATGTGCAAAGCACTGTTCTAAGTGCTGGGGAGGTTACAAGGTGATCAGGTTGTCCCACGTGGGGCTCAAAGTCTTAATCCCCATTTTCCAGATGAGGTAACTGAGGCCCAGAGAAGTGAAGTGACTTGCCCAAAGTCACACAGCTGAGTGGCAGAGACGGGATTCAAACCCATGACCTCTGACTCCAAAGCCCAGGCTCTTTCCACTGAGCCACGCTGCTTCTCTGCCTCACTGCTTTATTTCCGGGAATTTTATTGTCAGACCCCCAGCCACTTTGACTCTTGCTCAGTCTTGAGGTTTGGGAGCAGGGAAGCGAGTGTATGTTGTGGGAGGGATGCCCACCTGGGGATTTTCTCGAGGTTCTGCTCATTTCCTTATTTTCTGCTCATTAACTTGTACTTCCCAAGTGCTTAGTACAGTGCCCTGCACACAGGAAGTGCTCAATAAATACGATTCAATGAATGAATGAATGAATTTCCACATAGAGAAGCAACGCGGCTTTGTGGACAGAGTCCTGCCTGAGATTCAGAAGCCCTGGGTTCTAATCCCGGCTCCGCCACTTCTCAGCTGTGTGACCTTGGGCAATTCTCTTAATTCATCTGTGCTTCAGTGCCCTCGTCTGTAAAATGGGGATTAACACTGTGAGCCCTATGTGGGACAGAGGCTGTGTCCAACCCGATATGCCTGTATCCACTCCAGCGCTCAGTACACTGCCTGGCACATACTAAGTACTTAACAAATACCGCACAGAACATCTTCGTGTGTCCTTCGTGTGACATCATACAAGATGTTATGAAACCTGTGTGATGCACATAACATAATGTACATTTCTTCCTGAAGCGTTGACAAAGGGGAGTCCAGTATTCTCTAGAATTGTCAGTGGCCACCCAAGGAGGTTTCGATAATGTCTCGTTAAAATGCATGCAGCACCAACGTTACTTGCAGAGTTGTGATTTTTTTCATGGTATTTGTTAAGCACTGTGTGACCTTGGGCAAGCCCTGTCCTTAACTTCCCTGAAATTCAGTTTCTTTATCTTTACAATGAAAATAAGACCCCTGTTCTCTCCACCTCTTAGACTGTGAACCCTGGTGTGAAAAAAGGGGTTGTGTCTGATCTGATTATCTTTTATCTTTTATCACCTTGTAACCTCCCCAGTGCTTCGAACAGTGCTTTGCACATAGTAAGCACTTAATAAATGCTATTATTATTATTATTATTCTCTACTTCAGTGGTTAGCACAGTGCTTTGACCCTTAGAAACTGCTTCATAAGCACCATCATTACTTTAATTCAACATTGTTTTGGTCTAGTTATTAATTAAACTACCAGTGAATTGGGTGAGGGTTTCCTTAGCAGATGGGCTTTTCATAAGTGTGTTTTTCTGAGCATAAACTCTGCATTGTCATGCTGTTCCCTGCCCTCCTAATCACAAAGAATAACAAAATAAGGGTGCTTTGAGTCATACAGTTGTTGAGTCTCTTTGCTTTTCTTTATTAGATCCTGAAGAATATTCTGGGAGACCTTTTTTCTGTGGAGAAAATCGATTTCCATAGATTTCTGCTGCTTCTTACAAAAAGTTCTCTTGAAGTCACTATTATTTCCATGATTTTCTTTTGCTCTTTTGTGTTAGTGGCAGTCCAAAAAAAAAAAATACAAAACAGACAAAAACAAAGAAGCCGTTTAGTGAAAGTTGACACGCACAGGTAGTGGATAAAAATAATTTAAGATAGACTAAAAGCCCAATATTCCATGGAAATTATGCCTTTAGGGTAAGCATAGGATCAGACTCAGAGCCCATCTTTGATACATATTTGATGGGCTCCGTCGAAAAACCGGACACTTAACCATTTGATTGGACTTCTTAATGTTGCAGTGTAATAGTAAAACAGTATTCTTTGAAAACAGTAGAAGAAATGTTTCCTGCAGACTGATGCAAACCTTTAAATTGATTTAATTTTCCCCTCACTGTCCCTCTCTTTGCCTCCCCTCCATCCCCCTTCCCTTCCCATGCTCCTAATTGGCTTTTTTCACCCTCCAGTCTCTGCCCGGGGCAGATTTGGTTATCCGGGCTGGCCTGGTGGGGTTTGCAGTGGCATAAATTGATATTTTTAAAAAGTAGGGTGATAGAAGGGGAAAGACATTCGAAGAAAATTGGCTAAAAAATGAGACATCCCATAAAATACGGGACATCGGTTCTTTCCTACTTCAGCATTTTCCTCGGCAAATGCATGGAGAGGGCAGAATAACTGCTAGAAATGGCATGGGGAAAAGAGAATTTGGTACTTTTTATATCCACTATCACCATCCAATTCCTTTTTAGTTTCTTTCTCTTCTTCTTGACTTTCTGGAGTTGGCCATGAGCTTAATCGAAGTTGATCCGAGGTCGTCACATGCATAATTATATAGCGAATGGCTTTGCCTTTCAGAAACCTTTTCCCAAAGTTTTGTTTTCTGGGAAAGAAACCGCTGCTCTCTCCTGATGGGTTCCTTGGCTGTGGGACAATTTTACAGATTCTTCTTCTGAAATAATGACTTTGGCCCTTCCCCTTTATAATCCTTCCCTTCAAGTTGAGCAACAGGTCCACAAACAAAAAAATGAAGATCTGCTGGGGAAGTTACCCATATCAACAGAATCCATGGTGGTGCACGTGCGTGCATGCACCCATGTGTAATTTAGTTTTCGGTTAATCCAAGCATCCAGAGAAGCAGCGTGGCTCAGTGGAAAGAGCCTGGGCTTGGGAGTCAGAGGTCATGGGATCAAATCCCATCTCCGCCAATTGTCAGCAGTGTGACTTTGGGCAAGTCACTTCACTTCTCTGTGCCTCAGTTCCCTCATCTGTAAAATGGGGATGAAAACTGTGAGCCCCCCGTGGGACAACCTGATCACTTTGTATCCTCCCTAGCTCTTAGAACAGTGCTTTGCACATAGTAAGCACTTAACAAATGACATCATTATTATTATTATCTGGATTCCATAGAAAAATGTGTCACACTTAAACCAGCCTACAATCCAAAGAGGTATTATACCTCTATGTATTTTCAGTAGAAACCCCGTTTTTATCCATGGTTTTCTCCAGGGCAAGACTCGCACCAAGAACTAAGCTTCACCAGATTTTGGGCTGGGTAGATGCAGCTGCATCGCTCAACTCGCCTCTTTGTGTGCCCCGGGAGCTCAGATGTCACAATTTTGTTCTGACTGACAGAGCCGTTCAGAGTTTTCCATCACCCCATAGCTTCTGAATGGTTCTCAGAGCCCACAAGTAGAAAAATGTGAGACTCTGACGAACCTGCGTTAGGCTGTGTGCACATTTCGAGTCCCCTGAACCCTTTGGGATCAGCTGTCAATCATGCATGCAGGCCCAAACTGGAGAGATCATGTCCAAGGAAGCACTGACCTGCTGTGTGGCAATTACAAGCGAAATCTACTTAATTTCAATTCATTCATTCTTTCAATCGTATTTATTGAGTGCTTCCTGTGTGCTGAGCACTGTACTAAGCACTTGGGACGTACAAGTCGGCAACATCTAGAGACGGTCCCTACCCAACAACGGGCTCACAGTCTAGAAGGGGGAGACAGACAACGAAACATAACATGTAGACAGGTGAAATGAAATCAGTGAAAAGGATAGCTGCTCCCAATCCCCCCTTTTATTTTTTAATTGCCAATATTGTCAGAGGTACTTGCTAAGCTCTTACTATTTACTAAGCCTTGGGATAGATACAAGAAAATCAAATTGGACAGAATCCTTCTCTCACATAGGGCTCATAGTCTAAGTATGAGGGAGTAGGATTTTAATCCCCCTTTTAAAGAGGTAAATGAGGCACAGAGAAGTTAGGTAAGGAAGGGAACATTTCCTTTTTTTTTTTACGACATTTGTTAAGCGTATACAATGTGCCAGGCATTGCAGTAGGCGCTGGGATAGATACAAGCTAATCAGGTTGGACACACTCCCTGTTCCACACAGGGCTCACGATTTTAATCCTCTTTTTTACAGATGAGGTAACTGAGGCACAGAGAAGTGAAATAACTTGCCCAAGGTCACCCAGAAGACAAGTGGCGTGACTCAGTGGAAAGAGCCTGGGCTCGGGAGTCAGAGGTCGTGGGTTCTAATCCTGGCTCTGCCGCTTGTCAGCCGCGTGACTTTGGGCAAGTCACTTAACTTCTCTGTGCCTCAGTTCCCTCATCTGTAAAATGGGGATCAAGACTGTGAGCCCCGTGTGGGACAACCTTGATTACCTTGTATCCCTGCCCCAGTGCTTAGAACAGTGCTTGGTACATAGTAAGCGCTTAACAAGTAACAACAACATTATTATTATTAAGTGGCTGAACCGGGACTAGAACCCAGGTCCTCTGACTCCCAGGTTCATGGGACTCAAAATTGACTGTACGTTGCCCAGTTAAAGACTCGATGGTAACTGGCTAAACAACTTCCACTTCACTTCTCTCCTGGATTGATGATTGTGCTATCAATTATTTCTGCCTAAAATGGATTTTAGCAGCATATTTCCTAGATTACCTGAAGAAAATCAAATTGCTGGGTGCAGAAGGAAACATTTTCTGTATCTTTCAGGGTCAAAAGATAATCAAGCCTGCAATTTTGGGATAAGTGAGACAAAGCAGTGGTGGTGGTGGCGGGGGGGAGGAGGAGTTCTTAATTACCCAATAATTTTTGAGTGTTTACCTGGCCAAAGATTATCTAGAACGCAGAAGTAAGTTGAGCCTGGTTTCTTAAGGCAGATCACCAGCAGTCCCATATCGAAAAAGCCCTGCACTGGGTTTTGAAGTCCTAAATGTCTGAGGTTAAAGCACATCTGTGTCATTCATCACTGTCTTTGGAGCCCCTAATATTAAACCAGCAAGTGGGTGTCTGTAGCCTCACAATAGAACAGCCAATCAATAGGAGATGAATGGTTGGGAAGATTTCACTTATTCTCCAACCCACCTTCATTTCATCGTGTACGGATGCATCAAGGTCAAAGAATTCCTCGCCTTTTAAGTTATTTGAGTTCAAGAGAGCCGGCTACTCTGGTATGGCATCAGAAACACCTTTGGCTCCTGTTTGGGAAATTCATTCAATTGAGTGATTTGGTCGGGATCCCAGGTTAGACGCAATCGGGCATCTGAGGCTGCGAATTAACTCCTGGCTTAGTTGTGTTTCCAGGGTGTGGGCTCCAGGAGATGGCTACTAAGCGAGGGCGAGGTTATTCATTCATTCATTCATTCATAAGTATTTATTGAGCGCTTACTGTGTGCCGAGCACTGTACTAAAGCGCTTGGGAAGGACAAGTTGGCAACATATAGGGGCGGTCCCTACCCAACAGTGGGCTCACAGTCTAGAAGGGGGAGGCAGACAACAAAACAAAACATTAACAAAATAAAATAAATAGAATAAATATGTACAAGTAAAATCGGCAACATATAGAGGCGGTCCCTACCCAACAGCGGGCTCACAGTCTAGAAGGGGGAGACAGACGACAAAACAAAACATGTTAACAAAATAAAATGAATAGAATAGGTATGTACAAGTAAAATAAATAGAGTAATAAATCTGTACAAACTAATATACAGGGGATTCATTCATTCTGGAACTGGCACAAGAACAGCAGGATAGCTACCAGGGCCCCCGTCGTGTAGATGTGTCTGTTTGTGAAGGTGTTTTCCTTACCCAGGGACACTGACTTTCAGGGACTTCCAGTTGGGAGATGCCCGGAGGTAAGAGCTCTAAACCAGACACCAATCAATCGGTCATATTGAATGCTTATTGTGTGTGGAATACTGTACTGAACGTTTGGGAGAGTGCAAAGTAACAGAGTTGGTCACTTTCCCTGCCCACAACGAGCTTAGAGTCCAGACCGGGAGGCAGACATGAGCAGAAATAAATAAATGATGCTATGTGCGTAAGTGCTGTGGGACTGAGGAAAGTGTGCCTAAAAGGACCAAGTCTAAGTGCAAGGGGGATGCCGTCTAAGGAGGCAGTTTAAGGAGTGGAGTTTGTAAATGTTGTTATATCTTGACTCCCCCATTCAGGTGCAGAGCTCCGAGTAGGGAAACGTGTCTCGTAGTACTGTTGTACTTTCCCTAGTGCTTAACTCTGCCGCCCGGATGATTTTTCTACAAAACCGTGCCGCCCATGTTTTCCCACTCCTCAAGAACCTCCAGGAGTTGCCCATCTGCCTCTACATTCATTCAATCGTATTTATTGAGCACTTACTGTGTGCAGAGCACTGTACTAAGCGCTTGGGAAGTACAAGTTGGCAACATATAGAGACGGTCCCTACCCAACAGTGGGCTCACAGTCTAGAAGATCAAACAGAAAGTCCTTAACATTAGCTTTTAAGCACTCAGTCACCTTGCCCCCTCCTGCTACTACCCAGCCCACACACATTGCTCCTCTTAATTCTCACTGTACCTTGCTCTCGTCTGGTTCACCTCTGACCCGTTGCCCAAATCCTGCCTCTGGGCAGGAGCACCCTCCCTCTTCACTTCTGACAAACGACCACTCTCCCCTCCTTCAAAGCCTTATTAAAAGCACATCTTCTCCAAGAGGTCTTTCCTGACGTATCCCTCGTTTCCTCTTCTACCGTTCCCTTCTGCATCATCCCTGCACTTGGAATCTCACTCTTTAGTCACTGCTTAGCCCCACAGCACTTAGTTACATAACTATGATTTATTTATAATGGTATCTGTCTCCACTCTAGACTGTAAACTTGCTGTGGCCAGGGAATACATCTACCAACTATATTACGTTGTACTCTCCCAAGAGCTTAGTACGGTGCTCTGCCCAAGCATGCCCTCAATAAATATGAATTTACAATATAAATTATTCTAATTCCTGGGTTCTAATCCCGGCTTGCTTGCTGTGTGAAATTGGGTAAGCCCCGTAGCTTCTCTGCGCCCCAGTTTCCTCACCTGTAAAGTGGGGATGAAAGCCCCATTCTCCCTCATTCTCAGACGATGAGCCCCATGTGGGACAGGGACAACGTCTGACCTGATTGTCTTGCATCTACCTCGGGTTTTTGTACGGTGTTTGGTGCCTAGTAAGGGCTGAACAAATACTACATTTATTATTATTTCCCCTACTGTAGAAGGGGGTGAAGAGGTGGAGTGCGTAGGAATACTGGCCAAAAAAGTCTTCCAAACATCCCTGAGTTTGGAAACCGAGGGCAGTCAGAGAGTCACAGATCATCAAACCACCGATTTGAGACCCAGTTAACATATCTACACTAACCCAAGGCAGCCACCCGTCCATAAATACATTCACTGAAAATCAGTCGATATTGGGAACTATTAGAAGGATGATGTGCAATGAAACTAATTGTATCGCTGGACTGTTTATCTGGTTGTTTTCCATAGCCAGCCATAATCTGTCAACAAAATTGGTAACTGTCCCTTGACTCATAACAAATAACTCGTTTAAAAAGTCTCATAAATCTACCAGAGCGTGCCTGGCGTTCTGATTGGTAGAAAATTGGTTCGAAACCACCAGGGAGTGGGCGATCTCCTAATTCTGCTACTTGAGTAAGTAGAAAAAAAAGAGATAATCATTACCTGGAGTTGATAGTCTAACTGATCATGATCAATTTCCATGGGCTTATTGCTTAAGTAAATGACCTTTGGGGTGATTTCATTAGCTTCAAATACTGCAAAAGGTTATATCTGAATTCAATTTTAAGACTGAGGCTATGTATATAAAGTCTCAGGATGGCATGAAATACCATGCAAACTGCAGATCCAAGGCGAAGTTTGGCTATCATTCAGGTTATCCGGGATCTAAGGGGCTTAGTAATAATAATAATAATAATGATGGTATTTGTTAAGCGCTTACTATGTGCAAAGCACTGTTCTAAGCGCTGGGGGATACAAGGTGATCAGTTGTCCCACGTGGGGCTCACAGTCTTATCCCCATTTTACAGATGAGGGAACTGAGGCACAGAGAAGTGAAGTGACTCGCCCAAAGTCACACAACTGACAATTGGCAGAGCCGGGATTTGAACCCATGACCTCTGACTCGGGCTCTTTCCACTGAGCCATGCTGCTTCTCTAATAATGATGACGATGGCATTTGTTAAGCACTTACTATGTGCAAAGCACCGTTCTAAGCGCTGGGGGGATACAAGGTGATCAGGTTGTCCCACGTGGGGCTCACAGTCTTAATCCCCATTTTACAGATGAGGTCACTGAGGCACAGAGAAGTTAAGTGACTTGCCCAAGGTCACACAGCAGACATGTGGCGGAGCCGGAATTCGAACCCATAACCTCTGACTCCAGAGCCCGTGCTCTTTCCACTGAGCCACGCTGACGGTATTCTACACACAGTTGATGCTCAATAAATAGTATTGACTGAAGGCTGAGAGACCAGCAGGCTGATTTTTTTTGTGGTATTTGTTCAGCGCTTGCTATGCACCAGGCACTGTACTAAGCACTGGGGTAGATACAAGCTCATCAGGCTGGACACAATCCATGTTCCTGCTACATGGGGCTCTCAGTCTTCATCCCCGTTTTGCAGATGAGGTCCCTGAGGCTCAGAGAAGTTAATTGGCTTGCCCAAGGTGGCACAGCAGACAAGTGGCGGAGCCGGGATTAGAACCCAGGTCCTTCTGATGCCCAGGCTTATGCTCTATCCATTAGACTATGCTGCTTCTCTGAATAGCGATAATAAAATAGTGATAGGCGTGACAAGAGGAAGCATTGCCTAGTGGATAGAGCCCGGGCCTGAGAATCATTCATTCATTCAGTCATTCATTCAGTCAGATTTATTGAGCGCTTACTGTGCGCAGAGCACTGTACTAAGCACTTGGGAAGTACAAACTGGCAACATATAGAGATATAGAGCCCCAGCAGCGGGCTCACAGTCTAGAAGGGGGAGACAGGCAACAAAACAAAACATGTTAACAAAATAAAATAAATAGAAGAGTAAATATGTACAAGTAAAATAAATAGAGTTATAAATCTTTACAAACGTATATACAGGTGCTGTGGTGAGGGGAAGGAGGTAAGGCGGGGAGGATGGGGAGGGGGAGAAGGATCAGGGTTCTAATCCCAGCTCTTCCACGTCTCTGCTGTGTGACCTTAGGCAAGTCACTTCACTTCTCTGGGCCTCAGTCACCTCACCTATAAAATGGGAATTAAGACTTTGAGGCCCATGTGGAACAGGGACTGTGTCTAACCCAATTTGCTTGTAGCCACCCCAGCACTTTGTACAGTACCTGGTACAGAGTAAGCACTTAACAAAAACCCCAATTATTATTATTATTATTATTATTATTATTATTATTATCAATTGCATCAATACAGAAAAAGGATATGGAACATGTGAATAATAATGATAGTATTTGTTAAGTGCTTACTATGTGCCCAAGCACTGTTCTAAACGCTGCGGTAGATACAAGCTCATCAGCCTGTCCTTCATGGGGCTCATTGTCTTAATCTTCATTTTACAGATGAAGTAAGTGAAGCACAGAGAAGTGAAGTGACTTGCCCAAAGTCACACAGCTGACAATTGGCAGAACCCACGACCTCTAACTCCAAAGCCCGTGCTCTTTCCACTGAGCCACGCTGCTTCTCTTCTCTTGTTAAGCGCTTACTATGTGCCAAGCACTGTTCTAAGCACCGACAGTGCTCAACAGATACAAACGATCAGTTGATCGACAGACTGTGAAAGCAAGACCCTGACCGGAAAACAGTGCAGATCTTGCCAGCAGCTAGTGTAGCAGTCCGGCAAAATCCATATTTTTGCGGGCACTTTGTGAAACGGGCAGCCAGTCATCGGTTTTTTCAGCCCCACTGGCGTAGACGTGGACCCAATCCCACCGGCAGCAGCACCATCCGGGTATTGGCAGGGATGAAGGACAAATAGATGTCTACGCTGTGTAAGTAAACGGCTTTTTGATCGGCAACTATGGGAACGGATGCTGTTGATGCCTGCGCTATTGATCCAGTCTGTCCCTTTTTTTTTGCATGTGCATGCTGCAATCCCACCCGGATTTCAGTCACTTAGATATTTAAGTGGGATGGCAGACGGATCAGCTACCTAATTACCTCATGGGCATGTTACAAGGATTAATTGAGATCAAGTCTATGGGGTGCAGTGACTCCTTGGAAGAAAGGTGATGTGGAAATTGAAAGTATTATCATTCTCAGATACAGTGTTGAGGAGCAAAGTTTTGACAAGAAGGGAGGAAGAAAGCAGATTAAATAGTTTGCTTAAATTTTGCTTTTAGAACATGAGTTTCACAGTAGATGTCTCTGTGTTTCTTTTGCTTGATCCACTGTGGCTTTTAGCAACATTTCTGTTCCTCAGAAAGTTGTTTTGAAGCTTGCAACATATTTGTAAGTACAGAGAGAAGCGGGCAAAACAGCTCAATTCACAGTCCAGGACTCAGTTTTTACACTGATTTTTGGCACCCCTTAAACAGGACTGGTTTAGGATACGCCAGCGTGGCTTAGTGGGAAGAGCACGGGCTTGGGAGTCGGAGGTCGTGGGTTCTAATCCCAGCTTCGCCACTTGTCGGCTGTGTGACTTTGGGCAAGTCACTTAACTTCTCTGTGCCTCAGTTACCTCATCTGTAAAATGGGGATGAAGACTGTGAGCCCCACGTGGGACAACCTGATTAGCTTGGCACATAGTAAGCTCTTAACAAATACCATCATTACGATTCTTATTATTACACTAGTCAGTGAATTCAGAGGTGAAAGTTTTAAGAAGCCCTGGAGGGACTGACCTATATTCTCATCCCTTCTTTCCAAGGCAGGGTCCAGAGAGAATTGAGGTCTGACGGTGAGACCTGGTTAAACCGTTAAGTCCAGGACTCAGATTCCCCTCTTGCCACGCCCTTGAAGTCCTGCATCTTGGGACCATCATGTTTGACTCGAGGGAGCAGAATTAGCATCTGCCCTGAAATCCTAAAGTCAGTCCTGTGCCAAGGGGAAATCAATGCAGAGTGGGAAGCAGAGCTTAAATAGGACGCCATTATTTCTTTTTCCCAAAAGAAAAGTAGGTTAGTAGTTTCTGCTGTGCCAGAAACACGAAATAATAGCAGTCATAGTAGTAGTAGTAGTATTTTTTAAATGCTTTACTGTGTGCGGAGCACTGCGCTAAGCCCTGAGAGAGAATATAGAGGTGGGAATTAAACATCATCCCTATCCCTCTTGGGGCTGATGAGAGCAACTACGTTTTAACCAAAACTTTTGCCCCTTATTCTAAAATCCAGGCATCAACTATTTTTTTTTTTTTGTTATGGTGTTTGTTAAGCGCTTACTATTTGCCAGGCACTGTTCTAAGCACTGGGGTAGATACAAGCAAATCGGTTGGACACAGTCCCTGTCCCACATGGTGATCATAGTCTCTGTCTCCATTTTACGGATGAGGTAACTGAGGCCCTGAGAAGTGAAGTGATTTGCCCAAGTTCACGCAGCAGACAAGTGTCAGATCTGGGATAAGAACCCATGACCTTCTGAATCCCAAGCCCGTGTGCTATCGACTGTGCCATGCTGCTTCTCCAAACGACACTTGGTATTTGCCAATCAATCAATCGTATTTACTGAGCGCTTACTGTGTGCAGAGCACTGTACTAAACGCTTAGTCCTGTGTGTGTGTATGTGTTTATGCACACATTGTACAGCCTGAGTGATCCCATGCTTGCCATTCTGGATTTACTGTGGATCTGGCCCATTTGGAGTGGCGTGCCCTAGAGGAAAGAACATCGGCCTAGGAGTCATGGCTCCACAAAGTACCATCTGTGTGACCTTCCACAAGTCACTTACCTTTCCTGTGCCTCAGATCCCTCATCTGGAAAATGGAGATTCAATCCCTGTTCTTCCTCCTACATAGACAGTGAGGCCTGTGTGAGACCAGATCATCTTGGATCTACCCCATTGCTTACTACAGTGCTTGGCACCTAGTAAGTGCTTAACAAGTACCACAATAATCAACCAATCAATCAATTGTATGTATTGAGCACTTACTGTGTTGGAGCACTGTACTAATTGCTTGGGAGAATGCAATAGAACAGACACATGAGCTGTCCCCAACGAGCTTACAGCTTAGAGGCAGAAACGGATATTAATCTAGATAAATAAATGACAGATATGTA
The DNA here is from genome assembly GCF_015852505.1 of Tachyglossus aculeatus. Taxonomy (NCBI): domain Eukaryota; kingdom Metazoa; phylum Chordata; class Mammalia; order Monotremata; family Tachyglossidae; genus Tachyglossus; species Tachyglossus aculeatus. The sequence continues at coordinate 7,145,254 of NC_052074.1, forward strand.
CATGCATGCTGTGGGGCTGGGATGGGAAGAGCTGCGGGGCTGGGATTGGGGAAGAATAAAGAGAGCAGGTTTGGGTGACGCAGAACCCGAGTGGAAGAAAAGGAAAAGAGGGCTTAGTGAGGAAATGTGCCTTCAATAGGGCTTTGAAGGCAGGGAGAATCACCGTCTGTAAGATTTGAAGAGGGAGGGCGTTCCAGGCCAGAGGCAGGCCATGGGTGAGAGGTCAGCGGTGAGATAGATGAGACCCAGCTACTGTGAGTAGGTTGGCATTAGAGGAGCGATGTTTTTGGGCTGGGTTGTAGTAAGAGAGCATCAAGGTGAGGTAGAAGAGGGCAAGGGACTTTAAAGCCGATGGTAAGGAGTTTCTGTTTGTTATGAAGGCGGATGAGTAATCCCTGGAAGTTCGTGAGAAATGGGGAAACATGGACTGAACATTTTTATAGGAAAATGGCCCGGGCAGCAGAGCAAACTAGGGACTGGAGCAGGGAGAGACAGGAGGCAGGGAGGTCAGCAAAGAAGCTGACACAGTAATCAAGGTGGGATAGGATTAATGCTTGGATTAACATGGCAGCAGTTTGGATGGAGAGGAAAGGGAGGATTTTAGCAGTGTTGTGGAGGTTGCACTGAGAGGATTTAGTGATAGATTATGTGGGTTGGAGGAGAGAGGGGAGTCAAGGATGATGCCAAGGTTATGGGCTAGTGAGACAGGAAGGAAGATGGTAGTGCTGTCTATGGGAATGGGAAAGGCAGGGGGAGGGCAGGTTTCGGGTGGGAAGATAAAGAGTCCTGAGTTTGACATGTAAAGTTTGAGGTGATGGCGGGACATCCAAGTAGAGATGTCTTGAAGGCAGGAGGAGATGCCAAACTGCAGAAAGGGCGAGAGATCAGGGCTGACGATGGAGATTTGGGAATCGTCTGCATAGAGGTGGGAGTTGAAGCCATGGGAGCAAGTGAGTTCTCCTAGGGAGCGGGTGGAGACAGAGAATACGAGAAGACCCAGAACCGAACCAACACTTAGCATGGTGCTTGGCACATAGTGCTTAACAAACAGGGAACAGGTCTACCAACTTTGTTAGGTTGTACTTAGTACAGTGCTCTGCACACAGTAAGCATTCAACAAATATGATTTACTATTATTACCATTATCATGTGCAGAACATGGTATTGTGTTGAGTGCTTTAATGAATGCCACAGTTATCATTACTCTGTGTGAAGCACTGTGCTGAGGGCCTGGGAGACCACAATAGAGTTAGAAGTCATATCCTTATCCTCAAGCCACCTATGATCTAGTGGATATGAGAGCCTCCGTTTCTCTGACATCAATCTGATTAGCAGAAATAGGTGGTGGTAATATGAAGACTGTTTGAAGAGGTCACAATCTTAAATCAACATTTTAGCTAGTAAGGAGAAAGTCTCCTTTCACAAATTGTGATCTTAGAAGGAACGTGGAATAAAAAACGTGTTTTTTTGAAAACTGGAAAGAATTCCAGACACGAGGAAAACAGAGGATGGTATCACATGACCTGAGTCTCCGTTCTGTGGTATCTGGTCACCGTCACCTGGAGTATGAGTAATTTATCCTATGATGCAGCTTTTAGACTTTGTAGCTTCTCCTGATCTTTCTCCCCAGTCAGATGTTCAAATAGTTATAAACAAAGGGGCGAGGAGAGCAAGAAAAGTTGAAATCCACAGATAATTCTAAAACCAAACGTTTTTCCAGACCTAGCGCTCTTCTCTTGATGAACTTTGTTTCGAAAAGGTCAGCTTCTCTGCTCCCTAGAACATAAATCAATTCTTTGGACTGAAATCAAGTAAAGAAATAAACGTTAATAGTGATAATTCTTTGTGTTGGTGTCATGCCTCTAACCCAGGATTTTCAAAGTAAGTGGTTAGAGTATGATGCACCTTCCGTTGAATCACATCTTACCTTGAATGGGAATTAATTTGGTGTTCTTGCATGACTTTTTGGGGGTCTGGAAAAGACAGATGAGAGGACAGTTTCAATGAACTTTGAAGTAGTGTCTCTTCAAGAGTAGCTCTTTTCTAAGGATTGCCTTTTAAGTGTGGTATTGACCACTGAATTTCACACAGATTTATATTAACTAGCATTTTTCCATTTAAGTTCTTCCTTGTGCCATGCGGCAGATTTGAATTCAGGGTGTATCTGCAGGGAATTTATAAAAAACCCCATTTTCTAGAGCCATTATTATGAAGGGCCACAGGTTTTGTAACCCACAGTCACACAGTTTGATGAAAAACATGAGTTGGATTCCTAAATTATTACCGCTGGAGAGAGGGGAGGCAATACTTTAATAAGTGCACATATCTAATGATTACGCATCGCAGCCTTCGGTAGCTCCTTTCCTTTCACCTATTAAAAATCAAACAAGGAATCAACAGTTTGCATCTATCAGAAATTACTTATAAATTGGAGATTTAGCAACGCTACAGCTGCAAAGATGCCATTAAAGTAAGCTCAACAATTTAGAAACAATTACAAATCACTTAGAATAGTCATATAACATATTCTTTAGAGCAAATAGAGATGGTTTATTTTTCAAATAGATGGAAAGACTTTTCATCCGCTGGGGGCCTGGAAAGCAAATGACTCATTGTTTTCCCCAGCATTAATCCAAGGGTCGGCAAATAGCGAAAGAAAAATCACCAGACCTTGAATTATATCAGTATGTAATTGGAGTAAAATCGTTCCAAAAATAGTTCAGCCCCACTATGAGTGGAATTTTTATGGAGAGGAACCATCAGTAAGTCTCTCCATTTCATGGATTTTGGAGATTTAACTATGTAAATGGCACCTGCATCTCAGCACGAGCGGGACGTTGCCAGTTAAAAGGGCTTTGTGGGTTTTCGCTATAAAACTTTATGCAGCACGGATGCTGTTCAGATGATGCTTTATTCCAAACCTCTCAGGATTCCCGAGAAAGTAAGTTCTTCTTGAAGTGGAGGGGGGCGGGAGGGGCACTCTGGCTTTGAAACGTAAATCCAGCCGGAGTGATTACAAGAAATCGTCTGATACCACTGGTGAGGGTTTGCACTGGGAAAAAACCTCTTTGAGGATGGGTATATTATCCCTTGGAATGAATAATCCAGGACGAAAATTTGCACCTGGTGAAGTGAAGGTCTGTTGATTCAAAGGAAAAAAAAAAAAAGAAGCACATTACACTCTGTCAGCAAGTGCTTTGTGTTCAAAATGCAAAATATACATGGGCTCCATGTGAATCAGACTGGGAGATTTTTTTTTTTTTTTGGTCATGTAGTGAAGGCGTCAACGTATGTACACTGTAGTGGAACTGGCTGGTCACCAGAGATACTCTTTGTGTTCACAGGAGCCAGAGATGATTTCCAAAACCATTGTACACATTTGCTTGTGCTGCGACGCCGTTTTTCTTGATGAGGCTAATGATTAATAAGAAGTGTCACCTTTATAATTGGTTTCAAAAGACCATTAAAAAGCTCCCCTTAATTTCTAATGTGGGATACGGAGGGGCAAGGGGGCAGTGGGCGGGGGGAGGCTTGCGGGAGGGGAGGAGAACGAGTTCAAGCAGCACTAAAGAGCGTCACGCAGTTAAATCCACACTCATTTTTGAGAACTTAAGGGTGGGTGGCTTTAAATTAAATATGAACATTTAAAAAATGAGGTCTGGCCTGATTGTCACCGCACAGAGGAGATGAAAATTGGGTTGCGACATTGAGACTCCCCAGCGGCACCGCGGGAGGCGACGGCCCGATTGCGGTGGTGATGGGGTTTGCCTTTGGAGGGGGTAGGGTTGCAACTTCATTTTCCTCTGACATCTCTTGTTGGCTGATTAATAGGCTGACACTAATTTAGGTCTCCGAAGGCAAGCGAGTGCCGGAGCAGGAGAGAGGGAAGGAGAGGGGAGAATTAGGGGAAGGGGGGAAAGCGGGGACAGATCTGTCGCCTGGCGCGTCTCCAGATTTGGGAATCCCAACACCCTACCCGCTGGCAAAATTGGAATGGAAGAGCGAACGTCTGAAACGGTTCGTCTTCACAGTGGCCCGGCCCGAGTGGTCCCTCTCACGTACTCAAGTGTTGACCTGTTTAGGCAATTTCCCTCGTCCTCAGGAGAGCAGTTTTGGTGGAGCGTGTTTAAGTTAGCTAATTAATATCAAAAGCAGTGTGGAATTGACTAACAGGTAATTTAATCAAGAGATAATTAAAACTATTGAAATTTATAAGTTATTATTTAATTAATATTAGTTAATATTATAATTTTCAGCATCTGAATAACTCTGATTAAGGGGCTCTCTCATAAATACCAGGGAAAATTAATTACAAATTAATATAAGCTGCCGAAACATCCTCTTAATGGACTTCCAGCTAGCCTTGACTTTTGCAATAAATAAACATCAGGCCGCAAACCGCATTTCTATCTCCCCAGAAGGGAAACGTCGAAGCTAGAAAGCGGCCCTCTGTACACGGAAGGAGTCTGTAAGAACATTTACAAATTTAATAGGAAAGTGCTTGGTTATGGTGGGGAGGAAGGGGGACGAAAAGAAAATTCAAAAGCCGGGCTTCTGTTTGGCGCCACAGTTTTGGTTAAATCTAATTCATTCATAATCTGCTTTACTGAAGCCCCCAGGAAATGCCGAGAGGGGGATGAGGGGTGTGTATGTGTGTCTTTGTGTGTGTTTGTGCACTCACAAGCACAGAGGTAGAAAAGAGGGGATGGTTTTGATATGGAATGTTTCCTAAGCCTTCTGTTCTCTCTACTCCGCGGTACAATCTCAGGCCTGTATATGGATTATAGTAACAATGTGAAAGGATTCGACGGAATATGTTTGGGGAGCCGTATGATGTCGGTTGCATCAGGTTAGCAGGTGATTGTAGGATCCTATCAACTCACTGCAGTGGCCTACAATAAGCTAGAACATCTTTTCAGAGTCCAGGAATAGAAAAGAGAAAGAAAAAAAAAGGCAGACTGGGGATCTTTAGTATTCTTTCCCAAAGGAAAGAGAATAAGAGAACGCAAAACTTCCGTGTACAGCTATGTCCATCTCCGGTTCAAGGGAAGTAGCGGTGTTTCCCGATGATGGCGGAAGATTCAGGCAGTAGCCCAGAGGATGTAGGAAACAGGTTGTTGTGGACGGGCCTTCCTCACTTAGCCTCTCCCAGAGGAAAAGTTTAGAGGAGGAAAGGGGTAATAGTAATAATAATAATAATGTTGGTATTTGTTAAACGCTTACTATGTGCAAGGCACTGTTCTAAGCGCTGGGGTAGATACAAGGCAATCAGGTTGTCCCACGTGGGACTCACAGTCTTCATCCCCATTTTACAGATGAAGGAACTGAGGCCCAGAGAAGTTAAGTGACTTGCCCAAAGCCGCACAGCTGACAAGTGGCAGAGCAGGGATTTGAACCCACGACCCCTGACTCCAAAGCCCGGGCTCTTTCCACTGAGCCACGCTGCTTCTCCTGGTAGCCAGGTCAACCCAGGATTCCCATCCCCCTCTAGACGGTAAGCTCTTCGTGGGCAGGGAATGTGCCTGTTTATTATTATATTGTACGAGTCCTTAGTACAGTGCTCAGTACATAGTAAAAGCTCAATAAATACGATTGAATGAACACTGCCCAACCACTGACTTTCTTCCACATCCTTTTAACCTTCTCTTGTCCTCTCAGCTCCCAGTTTGCGGGGGTTGAGTTTTTGGAATGCTTTGTACAGTATCTAGCCCGTTAGATTAGCCCAATTCATTCATTCATTCATTCATTCATTCTATCGTATTTATTGAGCGCTTACTGTGTGCAGAGCACTGCACTAAGCACTTGGGAAGTACAAGTTGGCAACATATAGAGACGGTCCCTACCCAACAGCGGGCTCACAGTCTAGAAGGGGGAGACAGAGAACAAAACAAAACATAGCAACAAAATAAAATAAATAGAATATGTACAAGTAAAATAAATAAATAAATAGCATGGAACATGCTAATGATCCGGATTTAGGACAGGTGAATGCCAAACGGACCCGTCTCACCACTCAACCGTCTGGTCTAAGATCACTGGCAAACATCTCGATGAACCAAAGGGCAAATTTACAGCCGTCTTGAGCTTCACTCTGAATTTCCAAGATTTATTTCACCTTTAGGTTTCAGACTTAACTTTCCGTGGACAGAGACGACTTCCGGATTCAGTCTAGGATGTCTTTCTAGGGCCGTAATAACGTTCCTTTGGCGAATGTTGGCTTTGGGACACCCTGGCCTCAAAAGGTTCCCTGGCGGACGATGGCAGTTCTCGGGCGTCGACTGATCAATCGATTGATTTCCTCCAAGGGGGATTCCCTGATTAATCATTAATCTCCCCAGGTTATCTTCTCTCCGTGTTGGGTAGGGACCGTCTCTATATGTTGCCAACTTGTACTTCCCAAGCGCTTAGTACAGTGCTCTGCACACAGTAAGCACTCAATAAATATGATTGATTGATTGATTGATTTCAGCATTTTGGGATCACCTAAACACTGATGTACTTACCCGCCCCGTGGCACTAATTGTAATAATATTATGGTATTTGCTACGTGTTTACTCTGTGCCAAGCACTGTTCTAAACACTGGGGTAGATACAAAGTAATCAGGTTGTCCCACATGGGGCTCACAGTCTTAATCCTCATTTTCCAGATGAGATAACTGAGGCCCGGAGAAGTGAAGTGACTTGCCCAAGGTCACTAATGGGCATATCCTCTAGACTGTGAGCTCGTTGTGGGCAGGGAATGTGTCTTTGGTGTTGTATTGTACTCTCCCAAGCACTTAGTACAGTGTTTTGCACACAGTAAGCACTCAATAAATATGATTGGGTGAATGAATGAATATCTTACAAAAATCCTGTTATTTAGGCACTATCATGTAAACATGCCCTTTTCCTTGTTTCTCCTGTTTGTAAATTATTTTAGTGTTTCCCTCCCCCCTATATTGTAAACATCTTGAGGGCAGGGATCACACCTGTTGACCCTAATAATAATAATAATAATAATTATAATGGTATTTGTTAAGCGCTTACTCTGTGCCAAGGACTGTTCTAAGCTCTGACTGTCCCAAACATCTAATGGAGTGATCTGTGTACATGCGGTGCTCAGCAAATAGTACTGATTGCCTGACTGATGTGTTTTTCATTTCATTTTTAATATTTGCTGGCTATTATCAAGTCTGCTTTTTTAATTGCAGCAGTTCTGGAAAACTAATGAGGGAAAATCTTGTTTCTGAAAAATTGAATCACAGCTGTAGTAGTAGATAAGACTGACATATTCAGTTCTTAGAAAGAGGCAATCAATGTTGAATGCATCAGGTGAGTTCATTTCTCTCGCTCTGCTTTAATAGCTTATAAAGAAGATTGATTAAGTTCTTGTCTGATAGATCAATAATGGAATGAAACTGAGCTTCCCTCCTCCTCTCTTTAAGCTGTGGATTCCCCATATACTTGGAAATATTGAAAAAGCAGAAGGAATTTCAGAGCATTTTGAGACTGTTATTAAAAAGACCTGCGGAACAGAGGCACAATATTTCATTCGTGATTTCCAGTTTTTAAAGCAGCAGATAGAGTTCGGAATTGGGGAAAATCTGTAGAAATCCCTTTCTGTATTTTCAAGAAACAAAGGTCTAGGTAAAGCAGAAGAGCGATCTTTATCGCCTTTGCCAATGGCATTTATTGAGCGCTTACTGTGTGGAGAGCACTGTACTAAGTGCCCTTGTGACTTCAGTACGGTAATGATTAGGAAACTTCCTTAGGACTTGCTCTGTGTCAGACACTGTCTCCCCAGTTCTCAAGACCCTCCAACGGCTGTCCATCCACCAGTGATCCAGAAACTCCTTACCGTCGGCTTTAAGGCATCTAATCTGACCTCCTACTGATCTCGTCTACTCCCACTGATCTCGTCTATCTCGCCACCAACCACTTTCCCACATCCTCCCGCTGACCCGGAATTCGTTCCCCCTCCATACACGCCAGCCCGTAACTCTCTCCACCTTCAAACCATCGTTAAAGTCACATCTCCCCCGAGAGGCCTTCTCCAATTAATCCCATTTTTCCCCGGCTCCCTCTCCCTTCTGCATCATCTATGCACTTGATTTTAGGACTTTTGGACGTTTGAAATTCACCCCACTCCCAACCCCACAACACATATGCACGTGTATTTAAATTGCAAATTATAAATTATTTATTTACACTACTATCATCATCATCATCATCAATTGTATTTATTGAGCGCTTACTCTGTGCAGAGCACTGTACTAAGCGCTTGGGAAGTACAAATTGGCAACATATAGAGACAGTCCCTACCCAACAGTGGGCTCACACTACTACTACTACTACTAATAATAATAATAATGGCATTTATTAAGCGCTTACTATGTGCAAAGCACTGTTCTAAGCACTGGGGAGGTTACAAGGAGATCAGGTTGTCCCACGGGGGGCTCACAGTCTTCATTCCCATTTTACAGATGAGGGAACTGAGGCCCAGAGAAGTTAAGTGACTTGCCCAAAGCCACACAGCTGACAAGTGGCAGAGCTGGGATTCGAACCCATGACCCCTAACTCCAAAGCCCAGGCTCTTTCCACTGAGCCACGCTGCTTCTCAAATACTAATGTCTGCCTCCCCCTCTAGACTGTAAACCTGTAGTGGACAGTGAAAATGTCCACTAATTCTGTTGTGCTGTACACTTCCAAGTGCTCAGCAGAGTGTCTGCACATAGTAAGTGCTTAATAAATACCCTTGATTGATTGTTCCAAGCACGGTGGTGGGTATGAGATACAACAGGCCCTGTCCCACACTGGGCTCACAGTCTAAGTTTTGTTTTGTTGTCTGTGTCCCCCTTCTAGACTGGGAGCCCGCTGTTGGGTAGGGACCATCTCTATATGTCGCCGACTTGTACTTCCCAAGCGCTTAGTACAGTGCTCTGCACACAGTAAGCGCTCAATAAATACGATTGAATGAATGAGTGAATTTAATCCCCATTTTACAGATAAGGAAACTGAGATGCAGGGAAGTTAAGTGACTTGCCCTGGGTCACACAGCAGACCAGTGGCTGAGCCGGAATTTGAACCCAGGTCCTCTGATTCCCATGGCCGCTCTCTCCACTTGGAGATGCTTCCTCTAGCAGCTTAAAGTCTAGAGGGTGAAACAGATATTACCATAAATTATGGCTAGGTACATAAATTCTGTGGGGCTAAGGGAGGGGTGAATTTGAAGTGCTTAAAGGGTGATAATAACAATAATAATAATAATAATAATAATAATAATTGTCATATTTAAATGCTTACTATGTGCCAGACACCGTACTAAAGTACTGTTCCAAGTTTGTAGAAGATGCTGAAAGCAAAGGGAGTGGGGAATAAGAATTAGGGAATTGTCATGAAATTGAATTTCTGGGATTTCCGAACTCTCCACCCCGAGTCTGAAACCCGTAACTGGGACTAGTTGGTGAGTTGAGCTGGCTTTTTTTATAAAAAGAAAAAACCATCCACAAAATTGCTCTGTTACATGGCAGTGGTCACATCTGCCTGTAGAAAATCTAATGGTAGGTTGAAAATATTGGCAGATTCTAGGTGGGGCTAAATAAGGGGCCATTGGCATTTGGCTCGAGAGCCACCAATTTTGGGTTTTTTTTGGAATTCAGATGGCAGGGAAGGACAATGTTGGGGTCATGGAAAGGGGAAGTTTGGGCTCAGGGATATAACTGATTGAGGATTGCTAAGGCAGCAGTAGTATCAGGGGACCGACAGTGGATTTAAGGAGGTAGAGGTAGGAATGGTATTTCCTGAGTGCCTCCTGATGGCACTGAACTGGATTAAGTCCTTGAGAGATAGAACAGAAGCACACTGAATGTTCTCTGCTCAGGAGGAGCTTCCACTCCAAAGAGGAGGTGTGAGAGTCGAAAGAGCCATCTCGTGTCAATCAATCAATCAATCAATCAGTCAATCGTATTTATTGAGCACTTACTGTGTGCAGAGCAATGTACTAAGAGCTTGGGAAGTACAAGTTGGCAACATATAGAGACAGTTCCTACCCAACAGTGGGCTCACAGTCTAAAAGAATGATAATAATAATATTTATTAAGCACTTATGATGTGCAAAGCACTGTTCTAAGCGCTGGGGAGGTTACAAGGTGATCAGGTTGTCCCACGGGGGGGCTCACAGTTTTAATCCCAATTTTACAGATGAGGTAACTGAGGCACAGAGAAGTTAAGTGACTTGCCCAAAGTCACACAGCTGACAAGTGGTGGAGTCGGGATTTGAACCCATGACTTCTGACTCCAAAGCCCGGGCTCTTTCCACTAAGCCACGCTGCTTCTCATACCTACCGCGTCTATTGTGTCGACAAACTGATGGCAGAGTCCAGGATTCGGCTCGGAGGAGGTCTGTTCGTGCATTGGCCAAGAGTTGGCATGGAATTATTCATTCATTCAATCGTATTTATTGAGCGCTTACTGTGTGCAGAGCACTGTACTAAGCGCTTGGGAAGTACAGGTTGGCAACATCTAGAGACGGTCCCTACCCAACAGCGGGCTCACAGTCTAGAAGGATCTGCCCAGATGTAGGTGAGTGTGTGACATTAAGCTTGCCCAAAGCTGATTTGGGCCAGTGCAGTTTTCTTCTGAGAAATTCTCCTCAAAATCATGCCCCGGGCAGCTGAAGTCTGTGCCGAATCTATTTTGTATCCTATTCCGTAGAAGCTCGATGAAAGGTCTGGGGCCGAGATTTACATTTGTGAACTCTGGCCAGAACTCCGGGGCTCTTCGTAAAATGCCGATCCACATTCTTCCAGTGTATAAGCTAGTGCATGGGGTTAGTATATCATTATTATGATTATTAACTGTATTTGTTAAGCACTACCTATGTGCCAGGCACTGTACTCCGTGTTGGGGTGAATACAAGTAAATGGGTTGGACACAGTCCCCGTCCCTCATGGAACTCAAAGTCTTAATCCCCATTTTGCTTAATCCCCAATTTGTGCTTCCCAAGCGCTTAGTACAGTGCTCTGCACATAGTAAGCGCTCAATAAATGTGATTGATCGATTGACTGATTTTTATAGATGTGGTAAATGAGGCACAGAAAAGTGAAATGACTTGTCCAAGGTCACACAACAGACAAGTGGCAGGGCCAGGTTTAGTGCCCAGGTCCTTCTAACCCCCTGGGCCTGTGCTCGGTGCTAGGCCATGCTGCTTCTCATCGATCGGTCGATGAATCAATCGTATTTATTGAGCACCCTTAATGAGTGCAGAGAATTGTAGTAAGCACTTGAGTACGGCAGAACAGAGTTGGTAGACCTCTTCCCTGCCCACAATCATCTTACAGTCTAGAAGATGACTTTTCATACTTTGTAGGCACCTTAATCCCCTAATTGTAGAGTAGGAACTCAACAGGTGGCCCCCATTGCAGCCCCTCAGTGTATCCAACCTCTGGTTTGAGTCTATCCAGTGGAAGAGTGTAGCTCTCTAATAATACATTTTCTTGAGACTGAAGCTCGCTTTGGCACATGAGGAAGAAAAATGCCGAACCCGAGAAACGGTTGGCCTTGTATTTGTTCGGAGAATGGACAGGTACTTGCTGGAACTTATTCTGTGTCCTTAAATAAGCCTCATGGCCCGTTTGGAATATGGGGAAGAGAAGCTGTTGAGAACATTCAACTCTGCTTTTCCCTAAGCATGGACAAAGAGTTACTGAAGGAGGCTTTTCCCAACTCTAGACTGTGAGCTCGTTGTGGGCAGGGAATGTATCTGTTTGTTGTTGTATTGTACTCTCCCAAGCGCTCAGTGCAGTGCTTGGCACACAGTAAGCGCTCAATAAACACGATTGAATGAACGAATAAGCCCTTCTTTCCCCTACTCCCTCTCCTTTCTTCCATCACCTCTGTATTGTATCCTTCAAATACGTGATATTCACCTCACCCCTCAACTCCACAGCACTTATAGACATATCCTTATATCCTGCCAATTCCCCGTATCTGTATTTATTTCCACGTCTGTCTCCTCCTCAGACCGTAAGCCTCTTGTGGGTAGGGATCGTGACTTCTAACTCCACTGTACTCAGTCTAGTGGTCTGCACACAGCGAGTGCTCAGTAAATACCATCGATGGAGAACGTAGACCACTCCTCTCTGTCTTTCAGATGGACCGTGGAAAGTGGAGGCAAAGGGGGGGGAGGAATAATCCAGGATGGTCTGTGCAGCTTGGAAAATGTCCTGGTCCGGGATATGGATTTGGGAGAGCCCCCCCACACCCCATGACCAATATCCTCTGAACGAAAGGGGAAACGGAACGGAATATATTGTTGTCCAGTGAGCATCGCAAAAGACCTCAAAAGTCCAGGTCGAATACAGATTATTCTGGTGTTAAAAGTCTTAGAGTAAGAACAAAAACAATTTTCTTGTTAACCAATCAGTGGTCATAGTGTGTGATTATTGTATGCAGAGCACTGTATTTAAGCATTTGAGAGCGTTAGATCATTTCCCTCCATTCCTGTGCCTTTTTTCCCTCTTCCTCCTTGTATATTTAGCTCCTTGAGACACTTGTACTCTTTTGGTCTTCCTCGAGCACTGAAGTCTTTTCTCAGTGCCAAATGACAGTTGAAGTGGATTGTAATTCCCTAACAACTGAATCTCGCAGCAGATGGTTACCTATTGGCATTTATTTTTTTCGTTTGTCGGAGTCCGTGGTGAGACCGTTAGGCGGCTATCTAGAGATTTGGCTCTGCCATCAATCGGGTTTTTGGCCTGGTGCCAGATCAAGCAATAAATAGTATTTATTGAGCACTTAGCATATCACAGCACCGAATGGAGCACTTGGGAGACTACACTTAAAATAAAATTTAAGATGCTTGCCCATGAAGAGTTTATAGTCCAATGGATTATTGCCTAATCGACACTATTTCAGTAATTGGAGTCAGAAGAGCCTATTTGTAAATTGGCAGTAATTATTCCAACCTTTGGAACAGACAAGTGTGAAGAGTTTTTTTGTAAGAAAAAGGTTCTTGCATAGACAAAATGTATACTAAATATTCATAAAATATTCTTTTTGAGTCTTCAAAGCTGGTCTTATACGCTAAATAAAGCTATTAAATTTCACACTAAGGACCACCAGAGTATATTTGCAGTTTCAATTCTGTTTTTTTGATTTTCATTAATAGTGCAAGTGGGGTAATAGGATCTAAAATTGGGGAGGGGGGGATCAGTGGTTTTCATAATCTCATTGACATGGCGGTTGTAAAAAGCTTTGGCTTTTTCTTTGAGTTCTCCTTATCAAATTAACATTTCCAACAGGAGTCATTAGTGTGAGGTGACTAGATTATCGTTTTCACTACCTTTTTTGTATCCTGGCAATCATTTCGTCTTCCCCTCTCAGGGTTGCACCTAGAGGGTTTCCAGTCCTCTACCATAAATAAATATTTATTTATTTATTTTACTTGTACATATCTATTCTATTTATTTTATTTTGTTAATATGTTTCGTTTTGTTCTCTGTCTCTGTCACCCCCTTCTAGACTGTGAGCCCACTGTTGGGTAGGGACCGTCTCTATATGTTGCCAACTTGGACTTCCCAAGTGCTTAGTACAGTGCTCTTCACACAGTAAGCGCTCAATAAATGTGATTGTTTGATTGATTGATTACCAGTCCTGGCTCTGGGAGGGAGAGTCCATTGTTAGCTTGGCCAGTCGCTAGCGAGTGGAAGGAAATCTGCTACAAGTCAAAACTCCCCTGTGCTGGGCAGCATTCATTCATTCAATCATATTTATTGAGCGCTTACTGTGTGCAGAGCGCTGTACTAAGCAGCAGTAGAATGGGAGAGATTCCAGGATGGAGACTCAGGTTTACTGTGCGGAAGACGGCGGTGATAAAACAATTCTGGATTTTTACCAAGAAAACTCTCTGGATCCACTACCAGAATGACTGCAGATGGAGAGCGGGGCGTCTGGGAGAGATGTGTCAATGGAGTCGCCATGGGTCGGAATCAATCAATCAATCAATCAATCATATTTATTGAGCGCTTCCTGTGTGCAGAGCACTGTACTAAGCGCTTGGGAAGTACAAGTTGGCAACATATAGAGACAGTCCCTACCCAACAGTGGGCTCACAGTCTAAAAGGACTCGACGGTGGGACAGGACAGTCTAGCGAGGTATGGCACAAAAGATGGAGAACTTTAAGTTAGAAGGAGAGTACAGCTTAATTCACTGACTTTCTAGGACTACTTTCAACCTTGTCTTCTCCTACAAGGTCATACGATCAACAGCGGGGAAAGACATCAGGTCCATCGATCGCTGCTTCCGCTTAAAGTACTTAATATCTCATTTTCATCCAGATGAATTCCAAGACTAATAGTGGTCGTAGGTATCTGTCATTGACAGGATTTTGTGAGATCAAGACCCATGTTCAGTCGAATTAAAAAGCCCTCTTAAAATGTCATGGACATTCCAGCATTACATCATATTTAGATTTGGATTTGTCAAAAAAGGACCGGCCTCGGAACACCTTCAGCATACTACTTACAATGATAATAAATTTTTAAAAAATGAATTAGGATGAGGTGTCCAGTGAGAAAGAAGGGGTGTCTGATTCTCCCTCTTTGATTGTGCCTCTGATGATAGACTTCAAGACTGTGAACCTGCTGTTGGGTAGGGAACATCTCTATATGTTGCCAACTTGTACTTCCCAAGCGCTTAGTACAGTGCTCTGCACAAAGTAAGTGCTCAATAAATACCATTGGATGAATGAATGAATGATAGGTTGGAAATAATAAAGTTATCAGATCAATCATTCAGTAATAGAGGCAGCATAGCCTAGTGAGGCAGTATGACCTAGAGGAAAGAGCATGGGTTTGGGAAGCAGAGGACGTGGGTTCTAATCCCGGCCCCGCCACTTGTCTGCTGTGTGACCTTGGGCAAGTCACTTAACTTCTCTGTGCCTCAGTTACCTTATCTGTAAAATGGGGATTAAGATTGTGAGCCCCACGTGGGACCACCTTATCACCTCGTATCCCCCCCTCAGCGCTTAGAACAGTGCTTTGCACATAGTAAGTGCTTAAGAATTGCCATAATTATTATTAATATTTATTGTCTACTATGCACAGGGCACTGTACTAAGCGCCCAGAAATCTACTGGATTTATTGAGCACTTACTGTCTGCAGAGCACTGGGCTAAGCGTTTGGTAGAGTACCATGTAACAGAGGTGAGAGACAAGTTCCCTGCCCACAGTGAGCTTACAGTCTAGTGGAAGATTACAATTAGAGAGACCCTGGAAGATTATAATCGAGTTAATAGAGTTGATTCCTTCCCTCAAGGGGCTTCCAGTCCAATGGGAGACAGATACTAAAGTCTATTAAGACACCTCCCCAAACCTATGTACCTGTCTTTAAATTATATAGGATAAATTATTCATTTATTCTTATTAGTGTCCCTCTCCCCACCCTACTGTTTGTTCTTTATGGGCAGGGAACGGGTCTGTAATTCCGTTGTATTATATTCTTCCAAAGGCTATTTGGAATTGTATTTATTGAGCGCTTACTGTGTGCAGAGCTCTGGGGAAGTACAAGTTGGCACATAGTAAGGGCTCAATAAATGCCGTCTATTGATTGACTGATTGATCAGTAAAATGTGGATGGGTTCTAGTTCCCATTCATCCTGTAGCTGGCGAACATGGACAAAGATTGCGAATGCGCTTAGTACAGTGCTCTGCACACAGTAAGCGCTCAATGAATGCATTGAATGAATGAATGCGCTTTCGTGTTATAATATTGTTTATGGTTTTTGTTCATTGCTTGCGACGCGCCAAGCCCTGTGGTAAACACTGGGGTAGATACAGCGTAAGCGGCACTTTGCGGCGGGCTGCGTCCTCGCTAGCCTATTTGCTTGTGGTGGTCCATGTCCCGGCAGGAATGGGGGTGGCTAGGATGTGAGAGGCCTTGTGCCAACTACCAACGCCCCGCTCAGTGACTTTAGGCGGTTTCTCAGTGCTCAAATCCTTGGACAGAGTTCCGTCCATCATTCTTGGCAGGACGGCTAGCTCGCTGTGGGCGGGGAATGTGTTATAATAATAATAGTAATGATGGCGTTTGTTACGTGCTTACTATGTGTCGTTCAATTCATTCATTCAATCAATCGCATTTATTGAGCACTTACTGTGTGCAGAGCAGCGTACTAAGCGCTTGGGAAGGACAAGTTGGCAACATATAGAGACGGTCCCTACCCAATAATGGGCTCACAGTCTAGAAGGGGGAAACAGACAACAAAACAAAACATGTGGACAGGAGTCAAGTTGTCAGAATAAATAGAAGTAAAGCTAGACTCATTCACTCATTACTACTACTCTCCTACTACTCTCCTACTAGTACTATTTCTCTACTTCTACTATCATTACAACTTCTGCTACTACTAGTACTACTGTATTATTATGCTACTACTACAAGTACTACTACACTACTACTGCTACTGTCCTTACTGTATTACTACTACTGCAATACTACTACATTGAGTACTACAACTTTTACTGCTACTACTATACTTCTACTACTACTCTCCTACTAGTACTACTCCTGCTACTATCACTACAACTTCTACTACTAGTAGTATTACAGCATTATTACGCTACTACAACATTAGTACTACTATACTATACTTACGATATTACTGCTACTACTTTACTACTATTTTGAGTACTATCCTTTCTACTACTACTACTACTACTAGAGAAGCAGCATGGCTCAGTGTAAAGAGCTCGGGCTTTGGAGTCATTGGTCATGGGTTCAAATCCCGGTTCTGCCACTTGTCAGCTGTGTGACTTTGGGCAAGTCACTTAACTTCTCTGGGCCTCAGTTCCCTCATCTGTAAAATGGGGATTAAGACTGTGAGCCCCCTGTGGGACAACCTGATCACCTTGTAACCTCCCCAGTGCTTAGAACAGTGCTTTGCACATAGTAAGCGCTTACTAAATGACATTATTATTATTATTATTATTATTAATATAGCATTATTATGCTACTACAACATTAGTACTTCTATACTATACTTACTATATTACTGCTACTACTTTACTACTATTCTGAGCACTATCCTTTCTACTACTACTACTATCCTACTAGTACTACTCCTCTACTGCTACCATAACTACAACCTCTACTACTACTACTACTACTACTGCTACTACTACTGCTACTACTACTAGAGAAGCAATGTGGCTCAGTGGAAGAGCCCAGGCTTGGACGCCAGAGGTCATGGGTTCAAATCCCGGCTCTGCCACTTGTCAGCTGTGTGACTTTGGGCAAGTCACTTCACTACTCTGGGCCTCAGTGACCTCATCTGGAAAATGGGGATGAAGACTGTGAGCCCCCCGGGGAACAAACTGATCACCTTGTATCCTCCCCAGAGCTTAGAACAGTGCTTTAAATGCCATTATTATTATTATTATTACTACAGCATTATTATGCTACTACAACATTAGTACTACTATATTATGTTTACTATATTACTGCTACTACTTTACTACTATTTTGAGTACTATCCTTTCTACTACTGCTATACTACTAGTATCCTACTGGTACTACTCTACTACTACCACCACTACAACTTCTGCTACTGCTACTACTACTACTACTAGAGAAGCAGTGTGGCTCAGTGGAAAGAGCCCGGGCTTTGGAGTCAGAGGTCATGGGTTCAAATCCTGGCTCCGCCAATTGTCAGCTGTGTGACTCTGGGCAAGTCACTTCACTTCTCTGGACCTCAGTTACCTCATCTATAAAATGGGGATGAAGACTGTGAGCCCCCCGGGGGACAACCTGATCACCTTGTAACCTTCCCAGTGTTTAGAACAGTGCTTTGCACATATTAAGCGCTAAACAAATACCATCGTTATTATTATTACTATTATTATTGTAACCTCCTCAGCGCTTAGAACAGTGCTTTGCTTGTAGTAAGTGCTTAATAAATGCCATTATTATTATTATTATTACTAGTACTACAGCATTATTATGCTACCACTAAATTAGTACTCCTCTACTACTACTGCTACGATATTTACTATATTACTGCTACCACTTTACTACTTTGAGTACTACTATTTCTACTATTAGTACTATACTAATACTCTTCTATTACTACTATCCTGCAAGTACTACTCCTCTAATAATAATAATAATATTAATAATAATGGCATTTATTAAGCATTTACTAGGTGCTAAGCACTGTTCTAAGCGCTGGGGAGGTTACAGGGTGATTAGGTTGTCCCATGGGGGGCTCACAGTCTTCATCCCATTTTCCAGATGAGGGAACTGAGGCCCAGAGAAGTGAAGTGACTTGCCCAAAGTCACACAGCTGACAGTTGGCGGAGCTGGGATTTGAACCCATGACCTCTGACTCCAAAGCCTGGGCTCTTTCACTGAGCCATGCTGCTTTCTACTACTATCACTACTACTTCTGTTACTACTAATACTACAGTATTATTATGCTACTACATTAGTACTACTATACTACTACTGCTACTATACTGAATATATTACTGCTACTGCAATACTACTACATTACTATTATTACTACTACTACACTACTACCAGTAGTATTATTAATTCTACTACTACTATTACTACTGCTAGTACTACTCCAAGGAGGACAGCCAGTCACTTTCTGTAAGTTACCGGAAAGATGGAATTTGGGTCAGGGGTCTTGAAGGAAATTTTGATCATTTTGTACGGAGAGCTCCAGGAAAAATGAGTAGTAGGATCGGAAATTACCAAGAAAAACACTTGATTTATCTAAGGAAGGCTAGGGAGGTACAGAACTGCGCACCGGATGATACACTATTGACAATAAAACTGGGGTCCTGCCCTCTATAAAAGTTAAACTAATTATTATACACTTGCGTGTTCGCTCGCGTTATTTATTGTTTTCTATTTAAAATCATTATTTTTATGGCAAAAGAGGCATAATTTTATTCTTAGCCTATAAACCTTACATTATAACTTATCTGTATCTTATAAGCACAGAGCCATTTCAGTCTCTTTAATAAGTGTAGTAATTTACATCGGCTAATGGTATAACTATGATAATTAGCATAACGTAGTTATATTCTTAACCACTGCCTTATTACAACAATTTTAAATCTCGTTATTTTTCCTGGTGGAGCGGAGCTGGTGATCATCAGGGACTTTTTTTTTTTTCCCCCCGGGAAACTTCGATTTCCTTGATTGACTTAGAGTTCAACCTGTTCGGTAAAACTGGCTATTTAAGGGGAAGCGTGAGCCCCTTGTAGGACAGAGACAGTGACCGGATTATCTTGTACCTCTCGTCCACCTTAGAACGGTGCTTGGCACATCGTGTGAGCTTAATAAATACAATAATAATAGTGCTACAGATGATAATTGTATTAGTTTTATCGTTTGCCCCGTGCAAGTCATATGACTATCGATCTATTTAATCAACAGTGTTTAGGGAACACTTTCTGCGTGCAGAACTGTACTGAGCTCTCCCTGTCCTCAAGGACAGTGTAGTGGGGAGACAGCCATTAAAATAAATTAATTTATTAATAAATTAAATTAAATAAAAGTATCAATAAAAATTTATCATTTATAATTTATTTTAAATTTATAATTTATTATTATTATTAAAATAAAATTAAATGAATTATTAATAAATTAATTACAGATTGAGGAAACAACAGAGGCAGGGTGGCGAATTATTAATGCTAGATATTATAATACCAGTCTACATTTTAGGTTCAAATCCCGGCTCCACCAACTGTCAGCTGTGTGACTTTGGGCAAGTCACTTAACTTCTCTGTGCCTCAGTTACCTCATCTGTAAAATGGGGATTGAAACTGTGAGCACACCCCCCCCCCCCACCAAGGGACAACCTGATCACCTTGTAACCTTCCCAGTGCGTAGAACAGTGCTTTGCACATAGTAAGCGCTTAACAAATACCATCATTATCATTACTATTATTATTTCAGCGTGGCTCAGTGGAAAGAGCCCGGGCTTTGGAGTCAGAGGTCATGGGTTCGAATCCCGGCTCCACCACAAGTCTGCTGTGTGACCTTGGGCAAGTCACTTCACTTCTCTGAGCCTCAGTTACCTCATCTGTAAAAATGGGGATTAGGACTGTGAGCCCCACGTGGGACAACTTGATCACACTGTATCATCATCAATCGTATTTATTGAGCGCTTACTATGTGCAGAGCACTGTACTAAGCGCTTGGGAAGTACAAATTGGCAACATATAGAGACAGTCCCTACCCAACAGTGGGCTCACAGTCTCCCCAGCGCTTAGAACAGTGCTTTGCACATAGTAAGCTCTTAACAAATGCCATCATTATTATTATTTAGGGTTTTCTCCTTAAAGGACACTTTGTCGAGAATCTTCTTAGCCGCGTTTCTGGCTTTTTAATTTTCTATTCCATAGCCTGTACCACCCCCCGGCAGAGGGTGACCACTTGTCCCATCTTCTCCTCCAAAGTCCGTCTTCCGTCCAGTTTGTATGTGGTCCTGGGAGCTTTCCTATCCTTTAAAACGCATCTGGCGACTGAGGCGGAGACAGAGAACACAGAGGCTTATTTATCTCTGCCGCTCTGCTACTCCGACAGCAGTCTCATCGATCAATCAATCAATCGTATTTATTGAGCGCTTACTGTGTGCAGAGCACTGTACTAAGCGCTTGGAAGTACAAGTTGGGAACACATAGAGACAGTCTCTTCCCAACAGCGGGCTCACAGTCTAGAAGGGGGAAACGGAGAACAAAACCAAACACACTAACAAAATAAAATAAATAGAATAGATATGTACAAGTAAGATAAATAAATAAATAGAGTAATAAATATGTACAAACATATATACAGGAGCTGTGGGGAAGGGAAGGATCATCATCATCATCAATCGTATTTATTGAGCACTTACTATGTGCAGAGCACTGTACTAAGCTCTTGGGAAGTACCAGGAGGCCTTCCCAGACTGAGCCCCTTCCTTCCTCTCCCCTTCGTCCCCCACTCCATCCCCCCCATCTTACCTCCTTCCCTTCCCCACAGCACCTGTATATATGTATATATGTTTGTACATATTTATTACTCTATTTATTTATTTATTTATTTATTTTACTTGTACCTATCTATTCTATTTATTTTATTTTGTTAGTATGTTTGGTTTTGTTCTCTGTCTCCCCCTTTTAGACCGTGAGCCCACTGTTGGGTAGGGACTGTCTCTATATGTTGCCAATTGGTACTTCCCAAGCGCTTAGAGGTAAGATGGGGGGGATAGAGAGGGGGACGAGGGGGAGAGGAAGGAAGGGGCTCAGTCTGGGAGGGCCTCCTGGAGAAGGTGAGCTCCCAAGACGGCGAGCCTGTGTGGATCCTTCTTACCTGGGTGGTATCCTCATCGTCCTGCTTGCACTCCCTCAAGAGAGGTCATGGAGGCCGTGCTGGAAAAGGTTTCCCGGCGCATTTTCCCCGCAGCGCTTCCCACCCGGGAGACAAAGCGGCAGCTGGCGGGACGTGGGCACTTTGTGGAGAGGGGAAACAGGCCTCTCCATTCCACAACGCTCTGGGAGCTCGTTGTGGGCAGGGAATGCGTCTGTTTATTGCTGTATTATCCTCTTCCAAGGGCTTAATACAGTGCTTTGCACACAGTAAGCCTTCAGTAAATACAGTCGAATGAATGAATGAATGAGCCAGTCCGTGCCCTCGCCAGCAGCAGCCCCGGGAGCCCCATTCATTCTTCAAGAAGCAGCGTGGCTCAGTGGAAAGAGCCTGGGCTTTGGAGTCAGAGGTCATGGGTTCAAATCCCGGCCCCACCAACTGTCAGCTGTGTGACTTTGGGCAAAATGGGATTTAAAACTGTGAGCCCCCCTGTGGGACAACCTGATCACCTTGTAACCTCCCCAGTGCTTAGAACAGGGCTTTGCACATAGTAAGCACTTAACAAATACCATCATTATTATTATTCATTCATTCAATTGTAATAATAATAATACTACCAATAATAATGATAGGGGTATTTGGTAAGCACTTATTACAGTGCCCATGCACAGAGCACTGTACCAAGCCCTTGGGAGAATACGACGCGGCAATAAACACACACGTTCCCTGCCCGCATTGAGCTTACAGTCTAGAGGGGGAGACCCACGTTGATAGAAGTAAACAAATGGCAGATCATTACCGATGAAATCGAGGCCTCGGAGCGGTAACAGAAGCAAGCGGGCCTAACGGATGGCTCGTGCTGCCTCCCTCCTGTTTGCGGCTGGCCCGGTGCGGCCGTGAGCTTCCAAGGCCCTGCCTTTTCATTCATTCATTCAATCGCATTTATTGAGCGCTTACTGTGTGCAGAGCACCGCACTAAGCGCTTGGGAAGTACCAGTTGGCGTCATATAGAGATGGCCCCTACCCAACAGTGGACTCATAGTCTAGAAGGGGGAAACAGAGAACAAAACATGTTAACAAAATAAAATAAATAGAATACATATGTGCAAATAAAATAGAGTAATAAATAGGTACAAACATATATATATATGGCTTCTGAAGATGGAGCACAGCCACCCGGAAGGAGAGTTCTGAAGAGACCAGAGAGATCAGAGCCGCGTCGGCAGTGCTCTGAACAGTTGTCGGGCATCACCCGGCAAACGGCAGGCTATAAGAATGGGGTGAGCCTGCCTCTTCCAACCTCCTTCCCTCCCTGCCTTTTAAGATCCGCCGGGATGCTGAGACCAGAGCGGCGCACAACAGCTGCTGCCTTTTTCTTCCCCTCTTTAGTGGAGGGCCGACGAGAACCCGACAGGGGATTTGCCAGATGAAGAAGTTTTGAGAAGTGGTGGGAGAACCATTGATCTAGAATCTAAAAACCCACCAGAGAAGCAAGGGGAGAAAAGGGAGAGACCATAGCATTTTGCCCCAAGGGCGAGGAAATCAAGGATTCTTCCTTAAAGGGCTCTTGCCCTTCCCTGTGAGTGTGTGTGTTAGCTCATGCAAGTGCGTATTTTCTCTCTCCTTTGGGTCCGACAGGCAAGGCTCAGATCACTTGTTGACGTCTGTGGGTGGGACTGTGATTCCACATCTTTGGTTCAACGGCGGAGCCTCCTGATGATTTAGGTGGTCTGTAAAACTGAATCGACTGTGCCACGATTTTTCCTCCGCTAACCCTGGCTTCTCCCGGAGCGCACCTGGATATTAACTCTCATATCAAGATTTATTTGCATCCACCCCAATCAAGCGAACACGCTCGCCTGACCCCAGCCTACTCCTCGAGTCTGTGCAAATGCCATTTTCCCCTGACTGAAATGCTTTCCCCACCCCTCCTCGCCAAAGAGGCTCCTTGGATCCTCTCTGATCCTTGCCCGAGAAGTGTTTTGGTTAGATGTCTGCAGCTTCATTCATTCATTCATTCATTCATTCATTCATTCATTCATTCAATCGTATTTATTAAGCACTTACTGTGTGCAGAACACTATACTAAGCGCTTGGAAAGGACAATTTGGCAACAGAGACAATCCTTACCCAACAAGGGGCTCACAGTGTAGAAGGGGGGAGACAGACAACGAAACAAAACAAGTAGACAGGCATCAATAGCGTATAATAATGGTATTTATTAAGTGCTTACTATGTGCCAAGCACTGTTCTATGTGCTGGAGCAGATATAAAGTTATCAAGTTGTCCCATGTGGGGCTCACAGTCTTACTCCCCATTTTATTCATTCATTTATTCATTCAATCGTACTTATTGAGCAATCAATCAATCAATGTCGTATTTATTGAGTGCTTACTGTGTGCAGAGCACTGTACTAAGCGCTTGGGAAGTACAAGTTGGCAACATATAGATAAAGTCCCTACCCAGCAATCAATCAATCAATTGTATTTATTGAGCGCTTACTGTGTGCAGAGCACTGTACTAAGTGCTTGGGAAGTACAAGTTGGCAACATATAGAGACAGTCCCTACCCAACAGTGGGCTCACAGTCTAAAAAAGGGAGACAGAGAACAAAACCAAACATACTAACAAAATAAAATAAATAGAATAGATATGTACAAATAAAATAAATAAATAAATAGAGTAATAAATATGTACAAACATATAGACATAGATACAGGTGCTGTGGGGAAGGGAAGGAGGTAAGATGGGGGGATGGAGAGGGAGATGAGGGGGAGAGGAAGGAAGGGGCTACTTACTGTGTGCAGAGCACTGTACTAAGCGCTTGGGAAGCACAAGTTGGCAACATATAGAGACGGTCCCTACCCAACAGCGGGCTCACAGTCTAGAAGGGGGATTTTACAGATGAGGTCACTGAGGCACAGTGAAGTGAAGTGACTTGCCCAAATTCACACAGCTGACAAGTGATGGAGCCGGGATTCGAACCTGCGACGTCTGACTCCCAAGCGTGGGCTCTTTCCCTTAAGCCACGCTGTTTCTCAGCCCTAGTCACTGACTTGGCATAAGGATCAGCTAATCCCAGAGGAGACATAGCAATTTGTCCAGTCAACTGTGGGGTAAGGCGCACGATGTATTAATACCTCAGCTGCCTTTCAACTGAGATCTCTGGGCAGCTGACCCTAATAACCTTAAATCTGGCTGCTATCTTTGAGAATAATAATTATGGTATTTGTTAAGTGCATACTATGACCAAGGCACTGCTCTAAGAGCTGGGGTTGATACAAGGTAATCGGGTTGGACACAGTCCCTGTCCCAAGGAGGGCTCAGAGTCTCAATCCCCAATTTAGAGATGAGACAACCGAGGCCCAGAGACGTGAGGTGACCTGCCCAAGGTGACGCAGCAGACAAATGGTGGAGCCAGAATTAGAACCCAGATCCTTCTGATTCCCGGGCCCGTGCTCTATCCGCTAGGTCACGCTGCTTCTCGAAGGCAGTGACGGGGTCATCTTTGAGAGAGGCTCTAAAATAGCCGTCATTAAAGAAGGGCAGGGCGCCGTCTCTGTGACGTCCCATGTTGCCATCATCTTTGGAAGATCCCGTACAACGTCCGTCTTTGGAAGTTGCCAACTTGTACTTCCCAAGCGCTTAGTACAGTGCTCTGCACACAGTAAGCACTCAATAAATACGATTGATTGATTGATTGAGGGTCATCTGCGGCCATTCAGTGCCCTGAGGCCACAACTTCCCTCGCCTACCATTCGCCGCCAGCCCCCGAGTTATTTGAGCGAGATGGCACCGTGCGGTAAGCGGAAAATCTGGGCAAGAACCTCATAATTCCCATTTCTCTGACCTATACTTTTGTGTTCATAATATCACAATCTGTTACCTTGAGAATGACGAGATTGTGAATCTGAATGCTATAATTTAATGCAAGAGAGAATACTGTGGGAGGGGAGGACAGGTTGTGAGGGAGACAACATTTGTCTAAACACAGATATCTTTGGTAATTAGTAAAATGGCAAGGACATTTATGAAAAAACAAGATAGGCCCATAAATCTATATTGTAAGTGTTAAATATTTCAATATTCATGCACAGGAATATCTTTTAAGTGAAATTCTCAGTATTTTGTAGAACTGATTAACACTATGTTTGAAATGCTATTTCTTTCCTTAAGCTTTCATCCCTTTATGTAATATCATCTCAGTGCTAGATTCCTCTTCATTGGACCTGGAACATTTGACATAAAAAAACCAAGTTAGCAAAGGAGCAGTTCAGTTCACAGAATAAAGTGAAATCTGTAAAAACAGATATGATTTAAATAGCATGAGCTGGTTAAATGATTTGAGTTATTTCATTCATTCATTCATTCAATCGTATTTATTGAGTGCTTACTGTGTGCAGAGCACTGTACTAAGCGCTTGGGAAGTCCAAGTTGGCAACATATAGAGACGGTCCCTACCCAACAGTGGGCTCACAGTATAGAAGGGGGAGACAGAGAACAAAACAAAACATAGTAACAGAATTAAATAAATAGAATAAACATGTACAAATAAATAAATAAATAGAGCAATAAGTCTACCTTTCACAAAAAAAAATCTGGTAGAAAAGCAAATAACATTTGTGAGTGCATGAAAAGTAAATAATTTCAGATATGAGTATTTTTGTCATTACATAAGATGGTGATGCATCTTTTCCCTCTAGACTGTAAGCTCCTTGTGGCAGGGAATATGTCTACCAACTCTGTTGTACTCTCCCAATTGCTTAGTACAATGCTCAGCACACAGTAAGTGCTCAATGAACACCATCAGTAGATCGATTGATTTTCTGGAGTACTGAACCTTCAATCAGCTTCAGGAAATGGGGAACAATGAAAAGTTACACAGTGCGGTAAATACGGATGGGACGAAAAGTGAGATGCGTTAGGACAGAAATAGGGGATCAGTGGAATTCCCCTACTTTCTAAAATGAAAACTAAAGGATGTTCAGTTTATATCTGTGGTTGAGGCTTTTTCATAAATCAAGCCGACATTATTCTCCACGGAGCATAATTAATATGGGGTCTGCTCTGTTCGACATCAGATTTTAAAAATGTCACAGTTCTGCTACACCATTAACGCCTCTATCTTTGTTGCCTTTTAAAAAATCGTGGTTATAGTGGTATTCGATAGACAGTCTGAGTCAGTACTGGGTTGCGGTCCAGATTGTTCTGGAGAGAGTTGTTTATCTGTACTGGGTAAATATGATTAAACTCTGGAGGTGTCAACCGAAAGAGACTTTCCCAATCGATCCTGCAGTCTGTCATCAACAGTTAGACCATTTTCAGAACATCAGTAGTATTTGCTGTAAAAATGCCACCCATCTTTCCCCACCCTCCCTGCCACTGTGACTTTCTCCTCAACCCATCACAGCGTAAATCCACCTTCCCCCATTAGTAATAATAATAATAATAATAATAATAATAATAATAATAATAATAATATAAATAATTGTGTATCTGGTAAGTGTTTACTAAGACTGTACTAAGTGTTTGGGAAGATACAAGATAATCAGGTCAGACCCAGTCCCTGCCCACCTGGGCCTCACAGTTTGAGTAAGAGGGAGTAGGATTTAATTCCCATTTCACAGATGAGAAAACTGACGTGCAGGGAAGGTTACCCAGCAGACAAGTGGCAGCATTAGATTTCCATCTGAGGGTCCGCTTGGCACAGTGCACCAAGCATTTAGCATTTAGAGCATATATGCTCTAAGCAGCGGGGCTCAGTGGAAAAAGCCCGGGCTTGGGAGTCAGAGGTCATGGGTTCAAATCCAGGCTCTGCCACTTGTCAGCTGTGTGACTTTGGGCAAGTCACTTCACTTCTCTGGGCCTCAGTTGCCTCATCTGTAAAATGGGGGTGAAGACTGTGAGCCCCATGTGGGACAACCTGATTACCTTGTATCCCCCCAGTGCTTAGAACAGTGTTTGCACATAGAAAGTGCTTAATAAATACTGTTATTATTATGTTATTATTACCTCATCTGTAAAATGGGGATGAAGACTGTGAGCCCCATGTGGGACAACCTGATTACCTTGTATCCCGCCAGCACGTAGAACAGTGCTTGGCACATAGTAAGCGCTTAACAAATGCCATTATCATTGTTATTATTATTATTATTATATAGTAAGCACTCAATAAATACGATTGATTGATTGATTGACTAAAAAAAGACATGGACCTCGTTTCCAGGATGGAAGTCAAACTTCATTCAGTCCTATTTACTGAGCACTTCCTGTATTCAGGGCACTGTACTAAGCACTTGGGAGAGCACAGTATAACAATAACCAGACACATTCCCCGCCCTCAGTGGGCTTACAGTGTCTCGAAGCAGAGGGAACGGAGGTTGACTGTGCCCCATCATTTCCTGACAGAGGAGCTGGCTCTGATGGAGTTGAAAATCCAGAGTACACACGCATAGGAAGTAAAGGGAGGTCTGGGTTGACGCTCAGTCCCTTCATCCTGCCGATGGTTTCCAGGATGCATTTCGAAAGGCCATGCAATGTTAAATAGTCTTTCCGAAAATTCAGTAATTGCTAGACTGGGAGAGCAAAACATCATCTTTCATTTCGTTTCAAAAGCATTTTTCTTTTAATCTCTAATGAAGGAGGGAAATCTCCAAATGAAGGAGTAGGAGACAGAAGGGTCTTTTAAAGTTCTCAACCTACATTTGAGACTGCCATTTTATTCATGAGGCTTATACTTTTTTTTACAAAAGAACAGGAGCCATTTAATTCATTATAGACTTCTATGAAGCTGTTGAGAGAGATATAGCAGCTTGATTCATTTGAAATCACAGGACAAATAGACTTTAAAAAGCAAATGCATCCATTTTGACACTAATTATGTGTCTTTTGGACACGCAGTATCTCATGTCACAAATTACTCTCATTTGCTTCTCCGTACGGAATGTCTGTGAGGCAAAATGAGTGGAAAGTGCCTGGAACAGGTGGATGCGGAGCAGGTCTGAGGCTCTCGGGAGTCCAGAACGAAACGAAAAACAAAAAGATGTTGAAGCCGACACACTGAAACGACTATATCCACAGCCAGGATTTGGTCGGTCCGCAGGGCAGTTAGGCTGCGTCCCTTCCTCAAGGAATTTTTATACACGGCAACGGGGCGAACGTTGGGAAAATACAGTATCGGCGGACATTTGAAGGCGCATCTCAGGCGTTCGAGCCGGACAGCGGCCGAGTTTCAGCCGGTCCGACCCCTGTCTGGTCTGCCTAGGGGACGTGTTTTGGGGGTTGGTATTTATTGAGCGCTTCTTGTAGGCAGGGCATTGTACTGTGCGCTTGGGAGAGGCCGACAGACAGAGTTAGTCGCCGCGTTTCCACAACGAGCGTCGAGACCAGAGCTCTGCACAGAGTAAGTGCTCAATAAACACCACCGACTGCTTGATTGATGGATTGACTGTGGCGTGGGATACATTGTGTCCAGTATTGTAATTTCCAGCCCCCAGCCTCCTTCCACCCCGGCTCCTGTCAATCAGACAATGATTCCTGCCGCCGAGTTCCACGGCGATGGTTACACCGCGCCCCCATCTCGCCGGTGAATCCGCCGATCAATCGCTGGTGTTTATTTATTTATGAAGCAGCATGGCTCAGTCGCCTGGGAGTCCAAATGACCTGGGTTCTAATCCCGGCTCTGCCTCGTGTCTGCTGTGTGACCTTGGGCGAGTCGTTTCACTTCTCTAGGCCTCAGTTACCTCATCTGTAAAGTGGGGATTGAGATTGTGAGCCCCATGACAGACACGGGACTGTGTCCCATCTGATTAGCTCCTGTCTACTCCAGTGCTTAGAACAGTGCTTGCCCTCTAGTCAGTGCTTAACAAGTACCATTATTGCCATCATCATTATTATTAATAATTATTATAATTGAGCGCTTCCTCTGTGCAGGACACTGAGCTGAGTGCCTGTCTCTATATGTTGCCAATTTGTACTTCCCAAGCCCTTAGTACAGTGCTCTGCACATAGTAAGCGCTCAATAAATACGATTGATGATGATGATGATGATGGAAGAGGACAGTACGGGAGAGGTGAAAGACACGTTCCCTGCCCACGATGAGCTTCCAGTCTCGAGGGACTGTAAGCTCCTCTCTCCTATCCCGTTGCCAACTCAACTCGGGGCTCACGCCTTCCCTTTCTCCGGCCCGGAACTCCCTGGAAAACCAGGAGGAGAACCGGAGGAGACTTAGTTATTGCGCTAGGAGCCCTCACTGCGTGGTAATGGACAAGATGAGCCTGACTTCTCCGTAACTAAGCCTGTAATGGAGTCACAGCTTATTTGGTACCTATTCGAGTTCCCAGGGCCCTCGGTCGAAGGCAACCTCTACAAACGAGCGGGAACGGTGGTCGGAATAAGGACGGAAAACCTCCGAGTCCAAAACCCGGAGCTCGTCCGGCGCTTAATTTCTTTTAATTTTGAGGTGACGTGCCGACCCGCTGCCACCGTGAGCATGGAGGGAGTCTGACGATGGGGGAAGAGTTTGAAACCCGTAAATTTATTTTCACCTGGGCTGCGGAATTCAAACCTGGCATGCTTTACACGTAATGCCGTTTGACAGTTCATTTGAAATAAATGTGCCGATAACCCTTAAAAGTGGTAATAAAATACTCTTTGCTCTACTGTACAGATGATTAATACCACTAAAGTAATTAAATTCCATTAGGCTGAGGTTCACATGCCCAAGGAATTGGTGCCAGGATTTAGCAGATCTCTAGTGAGGACAAAAGACGGATGCCTTTTAAAGTCATGTTTCACAAGGAAAATCCCAAGGAAGTCTATATTAACTTTGGACATCTGCTTGTTGTGATTGTTTGAGCTATTGATGCATTGGGTCATTAGCAGGGTAGCTCGAACTACGGTTTTCCTGTCGACAAGATTCGCTCACCGGGAGCCGTAAGCCTTCTGCGAGAGGAGAGAAGCGGGGCTGGCTCAGGGCGGAGAGTTGGGGGTCTCGGGCAGGGGCTCTGACTTGCAGAATTATTGCTAACTGGTCTCCGACGGTAGGAAACTGCATTTCGCCCCTAGCCATTTTTCCCAAGATCAAAGCCAGAGTCGCTCCGTCTCCCGCTGTTTTGTAGCCGTAGATTCTTAAAGACTGGCATTATTGGAGTCGATGAACAGTTTGCCCCCTTTCAGATGGCTGCCGTAATGACCCACGGGGGAGGCGGTGGTTAGGCCTTCCTGACAATGTGACCAGGTGCTGCAGCATAAGCATTTCATTAAATATTGAAGCAATGGTTTTCCGTTACAGTGGCAAAAAGGAAATTTGGTCTATGTCCAAATATGTGGCGATTTTTTTTTCCCTCTTTCAACCCCTTCTAATCACATTATTTTTTGCATGACCTTTCCGCTGCTAATTAGCTGCCGCCCTGAAAGGCATTGTGGGTAATATATCCGAGGTAATTCAGCATTCCGCTTTACACACTGGTAATCATTCTTAATGTATGAATGATTTATTTACCGAATCTATTTTTTGCACTCTCAAAATAGGCGACCGTAAAAAAACACCTTATCATTGCCGTCGCTTTGGATCTCAGAGGCGCCAAATGGGAGGCCTTGGCATTTTCCGGGGCGGGGCAAGGTGTAAAAACCGGCAACCGTAGGAAAGCATCCTAGGATAGAAGAGGGTGGGTTTGTTGCATGCGTTTCAGAAGTCCAAAAACAGATTGAGAGAGGCGCTCCCTTCTTTCCATAAAATGGAAACATCGGACTTGGCCGTGAGATTTGCAAAATCAGTGGCTCAGTATCCGTCGATCAGACCTTGGTATGTATTGAGCGCTTACTGTGTGCAGAGCACTCTCCTGAGCTCGCTGTGGGCAGGGAAGGTGTCTACCGACTCTGTTACATTGTTAAATTGTACTCTCCCGAGCGCTTAGGACGGTGCCTTGGAAACAGTAAGCTCTCGTTAAATACGATCGATCATCATCATCAATCGTATTTATTGAGCGCTTACTATGTGCAGAGCACTGTACTAAGCGCTTGGGAAGTACAAATTGGCAACATATAGAGACAGTCCCTACCCAACAGTGGGCTCACAGTCTAAAAGTGATCGATCGAGTGATGACAGAGAGCTGAAAGGCTCGATCCCCACCCATCGGGAGCTTGCGGTCTAGCGAGCGAAAGAGCCGATTTCCCAAGGCCGATGATGCGAAATCAATCAATCAATAGTATTTATCGAGCGTTTACTGTGTGCAAAGCACTCTACTAAGCGCTTAGTACCAGAACGTAGAAACCAGAACTTAGAAACCAGAACGTAACCCGGTCCCTGAGCTGTGCTGCTGAGGACCTGAGAAGAATCCAGCTCCCAAAGCCCCCAGACACCTCGGCGGGCCGTGAAATTGGTTCGATTGGACAAATCATCTAGGGTGCATCCGGCTGTGAGACGTCATCTCCTCTATTCCTGCCGTGCAAACGTTGGGGATGGTTGCGCTTGGCAACATTGGGAGGGGAAGTACCAATGTCCCCAAATCTTCCCTGCTCCTTTCTGGAGAAAGTCCTGGATCGATCCAGCCAGGTGAGGGTTTCACGGCCCCTCCTCCGGATGTCAAAGGAAAACTTTCATCCATCAGTTTCGACCCCCGAACCTGCTTGCAGTCAACACAGCCCAACACAGAAGACGACATTCTCGTTTTCCTCTTTTTTTGCCCAGATGCTACTAACTCCTCAGTAGTGAACAAAACACGGGCCCGGGGGTCAGAAGGACCCGGGTTCTAATCCCGGTTCCTCCATTTCTCTGTTATGATAATAATAGTAATAATAATAATAATAATGGCATTTACTAAGCGCTTACTATGTGCAAAGCACTGTTATAAGCACTGGGGAGGTTACAAGGTGATCAGATCGTCCCACGGTGGGCTCACAGTCTTCATCCCCATTTTGCAGATGAGGTAACTGAGGCCCAGAGAAGTTAAGTGACTTACCCAAAGTCACACAGCTGACACTTGGTTATGTGACCTTGGGCAAGTCGTTTCATTCATTCAATCGTATTTATTGAGCGCTTACTGTGTGCAGAGCACTGTACTAAGCGCTTGGGAAGTACAAGTTGGCAACATAATAATAATAATAATAATGTTGGCATTT
Organism: Tachyglossus aculeatus; assembly: GCF_015852505.1. Classification (NCBI taxonomy): domain Eukaryota; kingdom Metazoa; phylum Chordata; class Mammalia; order Monotremata; family Tachyglossidae; genus Tachyglossus; species Tachyglossus aculeatus. Next base: position 7,177,721 of record NC_052074.1, read on the forward strand.
GTTAAGCGCTTACTATGTGCAAAGCAGTGTTCTAAGCGCTGGGGGGGATACAAAGTGATAAGGTTGTCCCACGTGGGGTTCACAGTCTTAATCTCCATTTTACAGATGAGGTAACTGAGGCTCAGAGAAGTTAAGTGACTTGCCCAAGGTCACACAGCAGACATGCGGCAGAGTCAGGATTCAAACCCATGACCTCTGATTCCAAAGCCCGGGCTCTTTCCACTGAGCCACTCTACCCACACTGTTGGGTAGAGATGGTCCCTACCCAACAGTGGGCTCACAGTCTAGAAGACTGTTTCACTTCTCTGTGCCTCAGTTGCCTCATCTGTCAAATGGGGATCAAGAGCATGAGCTCCATGTCAGACAGGGACTGTGTCCAACCTGATGAGTTTGTATCTACAGCAGCGCTTAGTACAGTGTCCCACACATAGTAGGCACTTAACATATACCATTAATGAAGTCACCAATTAATCAATCAATGGTATTGTTTGAGCGCTCACTGTTTGCAGAGCACTGTACTAAGCACTTGGGAGAGGACCAGATGAAAACGTTGGTAGACATGTTCTCTGCCCATAAGGCTCCTACCGTCTAGAGGCGGTGACAGACATTAATATAAAGAAATAAATAAATTATGGATGTCTGCTTTTAATGGTAAACCCTATTATTTATTGAGCTACTCAAGGGGAGAGTCACTGGGAGAGTACAGTACAGTAGAGTTGGTAGATATGTTCCCTGCCCATAAGGAGCTTCAGTCTAGATGGGGTGATGGCCAATAATATGAATACATTATTTATAGGTACGTACATAATCGCCGTGGGCCTGAGGTTGGGGTGCCTTGGCTCAAACACTTCTCACCCCCTCTTCCTCAACCGTTGATGAATTTTGACTGACTTGAATAGAGAGATTAAAGCCATTTCAACCGTTTTAGACCATGACAAATCTCCACTGTTTAAGCACACGGTGCCTTTTTTCCAAATAGAATATGAACCATCATACTTTGGAAATTCAGATTCATTAGTATTAGAAGTATTTTCCAAGTATTATATTTTGCATCCTATTGGGAAAAAAGGGCACTTTTTGGTGAATCTTGTGGATGGTGGGAACTCATTAAGGCAATTTACAGCATCTCCTTTGGGAAGCTACTTCATTTGGCGCTCTTTCGTTTTAAAACTCCATTTTCCTGGAACCAATTAAGAGCACTAACCGGGGTGTCCCTGTACAAAGATCAGAGACGCTAAGAAGGGGAGCCTCATTTAGAGGCAAACCGCTTTACTGAAAAATGACGATTTATTGAGTCTTTTCTGTGAAATACCCACAGTTGGTCAAATGCCTGAGAGAGGAAAAAGGAGACAAATCCACTCTCCATGCATTCTATTTGGTTGCGTGATTTCTTTCCTTTTCTGCGCAGAGCATTTTGAGGGATGATGACTTCCCTTATTGAAGATGCATTTTTGAGAATTTAGGAGTTTAAGGGAAAAAAAAAAAACAACTGAGAGCCTTCAGATGGGAACGGAGAGAGGGAAAGATGACCCGTCTAGAGTAGCAGCAAGATTGTTTAAAGTCACCTATACTTAGTTGGTAATATTATCTCCCGGCTACCACTATCGTGTAGAAAATTGTCTCCAGTCCTGTGTCTGTTTCAAGAACGGAAGGCAACTGGGCCAAATGCTAGGAATGAATACCAATGGTGTCCCTCTGTACGCTTGCTTAGAGAAGACTCATCCCATATCATTTCCCCAAAGGAAGAGAAGCAGCATGGCCTAGCGGAGAGAGCACGGGCCTGGGAATCGGAGGGTCGTGGGTTCTAATCCCGGTTCCGTCACCCGTCTGCTGTGTGAGCTTGGGCCAGTCACTTCACTTCTCTGTGCCTCAGTTCCAAAAATGGAGATTAAGACTGTGAGCTCCGTGTGGGACAGGGACTGTTTCCGACCCAATTATCTTGTATCTACCCAGCGCTCAGAACAGTGCCAGGCACATAGTAAGCGCTTAACAAATACCATAATTTTCATTCATTCATTCATTCAATCGTGTTTATTGAGTGCTTACTGTGCGCGGAGCACTGTACTAAGCGCTTGGGAAGTACAAGTTGGCAACATCTAGAGACGGTCCCTACCCAACAGTGGGCTCACAGTCTAGAAGGGGGAGACAGAGAACAAAACAAAACATATTAACAAAATAAAATAAATAGAATAAATATGTACAAATAAAATAAATCAATAAATAGAGTAATAAATACGTACATATATACATATATACAGGTGCTATGGGGAGGGGGAGGAGGGGGAGAGGAAGGAGGGGGCTCAGTCTGGGAAGGCCTCCTGGAGGAGGCCTTAATAACAATAATAATAATAATAATAATAATAATAATAATAACATCTTAATGGTAATCATAATAATTAGTATTATTATTAAGGGGCAGTAGTGAAGGACTGCTGACATCTTCCTTCCTCCTTTGCCCTTTGGCTTTACCACCACATTTAAAAATAAATAATATTCATTAAGAGCTTACTATATGCAGAGCATGATATTAAGTGCTGGGAAAGAGTATACAGGTAGGGGTTAGATGGGGAAACCACCTCCTTATAGGCATCATTGGAGCACTTCATAATAATAATAATAATAATAATAATAATAATAATAATAATAATAGCATTTATTAAGCACTTACTATGTGCAAAACACTGTTCTAAGTGCTGGGGAGGTTACAAGGTGATCAGGTTGTCCCATGGGAGGCTCACAGTCTTAACCCCCATTCTACAGATGAGGTAACTAAGGCACAGAGAAGTGAAGTGACTTGCCCAAAGTCACAGAGCTGACAATTGGCGGAGCTGGGATTTGAACCCACAACCTTCGACTCCAAAGCCCGTGCTCTTTCCACTGAGCCACGCTGCTTCTCTGAAACAGTGCTTGGCACATCATAAGTGCTTAACAAATATCATTATTACTATAAAGAAAGTATGAGAAGGAGGGTTCGCCTAAGTCACCTTGAGCAGTCCATTGAGCAGTGTGGCTCAATGGAAAGAGCAGGGGCTTTGGAGTCAGAGGTCATGGGTTCAAATCTTGACTCTGCCAGTTGTCAGCTGTGTGACTTTGGGCAAGTCACTTCGCTTCTCTGTGCCTCAGTTCCCTCATCTGTAAAATGGGGATGAAGACTGTGAGCCCCACGTGGGACAACCTGATCCCCTTGTAACCTCCCCAGTGCTTAGAACAGTGCTTTGCACATAGTAAGCGCTTAATAAATGCCATTATTAATTAACTAATTAATTAACTTCTCTGAAACAGTCAATCAATCAATACTATTTACTGAGAATCTGCTAAGTACAAATCAGTACACCAATTCCTTGGCAGAGTACAGCAGAAGTGAGACCCACAATCGGTTCCCTCCAGAAGCTAGCAATCGATCAATCAATTGTATTTGTTGCTTACTGGGTGCAGAATACTGTACTAAGCACTCGGGAGAGTACGATATAACAGAGTTGGTAGACTTATCCCCTGCCCACAACGAGCTTACGGACAAATGGAAATTTCTGACCAGGAGTTGAAAATGAAGTAAGCTTGTCCTCTAGACTTTTAACTCGTCGGGTCAAGGAATATGTATACCGACTCTGTGGCGGCATACGGAACGTTAGCGTTTAGTACAGTGCTCTGCACGCAGTGAGCGCTCAGTTAATGCAATTGATTGATCAACTGATTGAATGAGTGGGTTCAGTCACATCATCGGAGTCAGGATCTTCCACTTTCCAGAAGGTGCAGAAAGACTGAAAGACTCCGTTCACGGTCTACGGTGTGAGCTCCGTAGGTTGGATCCTAACAGAAGAAAACCCCAAAACATTATGGGAGTGTGATTGACGGGGCTTTGAGGACGCCTCACTCCAATAAAATGAAATATAAAGCGTAACTCTCCCCCGCCATCACACATGGTGAACATGAAGATAGGCTCTGCTCTTCTGCATCTTATTTAAAAGCTGAGAAACCAGAGGCTGAATTGGTTTCAGGAGACAGGTGGGCAAATGGTCTCTCATTTTCAATGGAGTCAGACAAAGGGAAGAGAATGGAGGGGAAAAAAAATCGGTAGATATATGTGGGCCCGGCTTTATTGAGATTTCTACCCAGAGGGGGACTGACTCCGACTCGGTCGTAGCAAAACTCAAGGATCCAGGGCAGAAAGACTCAGAACGTTTTACCGTGGTTAACAAATATCGTTTTGCAAGAAAGCCAGCAAGCATCTTCACCCTCCCCGCCCCAGCCCCCCAAAATGCCAGACGAGCGATCAGGAAGACAGGACACGGGCTCTAAACCTCTGGATTCTAGAAATCTACCCACTCACGAATCTCCAGAGGAGAGAGGAAAAGGTATCGGCAAGGCCTACGGCACAGAAACCTCTTCTAGGTTTGAATTTCGCCTCACCTTGTGTTTCCGTGCCTTTTCGTTCTGCCGCAATAAAAGTTTCAGCATTGATGAGTTATGGGCACAGAGAAACCAGAGGGTCTTTTTTCCCTTCTTCTTCTTCCTTTTTTTTTTTTGTCTCAGGGTGCACGTTTGCTGCTTTGCCATTCTTTTACATTTTCATTCTTCATGCTGATGAGTCAGTGCAGATTTATATTACCATGATATTATGGATAGTATAGACCGAGTCTCCTTGAAAGTAATGGCATGTGATTGCTTACCCCATTACTTTCAATGGGACTAAGTCTATGTCATCCTTAGGGACTCAATCCCATTGAAAGTAATAGTCTGAGACTGCCCACATCGTTACTGTGCTTTAAATTGGATTGAATTTATACTGATCTGGATGGGCCTGCCACAAAAGTCTCATTTTTTTAGACATAAACTTGATAAAAGTTTTTTTGTCAGCGGCCGGAAAGTTTAACAGTCTGTTTGAAAAGCGCGTTCTTCATATTTAAAAGATCCATTTCTTATTGTTCAAACTCCTTAACCTCCAGCCTCGGCACTATTAAAGAATTCCATAACATTTCAGGGGAGTTGTTTCTCTGTTTTAATTCTCCTGTAGAGATGTCATCCTCAAGCTCTCTAAAAATGCCGTTTTTCCTCTTCCGGCTTGGACGTTAATTACTTGTAATGTACAACGCTTGGAATTCCAAAGTCAGGGGTTTATTTCTTGTTTTGTTCCAACCTTTGGGAGGCATCTATTTTTATATCTAGACATAGTAATATGTTTTTTCGGGTGAAAACAGCCCCCCTGGAGAAGATAAAGGAATCAGTGTTCAGGACTGGGCGAAATGGTGGGATTCAGTGGCTCTGTGGCTGTCATCTTGCTTGCTAAGTGCTTCTTAGCAGAACGTGGTTCTTTTCCTTACGATCATCATTGCCAATCCAAAGTTATCTCACGTCTCTGCCTTGTCTGTTGGTAACTGACATATAAAAATTAAAACCCAGGTGGAAATTTTACCATAATTAATAACAATAATTATGATTATAATGATATTTGGTAAGCACTTACTATTTGGCAAATGCTGTACTAAGAGTTCAGGTAGATACAACAGCGTGGCTCAGTGGAAAGAGCCTGGGCTTTGGAGTCAGCGGTCATGAGTTCAAATCCCAGCTCCGCCAACTGTCAGCTGAGTGATTTTGGGCAAGTCACTTAATTTCTCTGTGCCTCAGTTACCTCATCTGTAAAATGGGGATGAAGACTGTGACCCCCCAGTGGGACAACCTAATCATCTTGTAACCTCCCCAGCGCATAGTAAGCGCTTAATAAATGCCATTATTATTATTATTATTATTACAGTGTAAACAGATTGAACACAGTCTCTGTTCCCCAGCAGGCTTACAGTCTAAGGAGGAAGGAAAACAGGTATCGAATCCCCATTTTACAGATGAGGAAACTGAGACACACAGAAATTAAGTGACTCGCCAGGGATCACACAGCAGGCAGGAGCGAGAGCCAGGATTAGAACCCAGGCCACCTGGGTCCCAGGCCCACGGTCTTCCCACCAGATCGTGCTCCCCAAAACAGAGAACAAACGCATAAAGCCAAGACCCAAAAACCTCACTTTTCCTGGGGCTTGACTCAGCCTAAAGGCACGTGGGTTTAGTACAAATGAACAAACTGAATGGGAGAGATCAAATCCCGGAAATATTTATATGTGAACCAGATAGTAACTATATCGAGTAATCGAGGTACGCAAATGAATTCTCTGTCTGATCTCCAAAGTATTTGTTTTACTTATCCTCCTTATCCCCTGCCTTATGTCTTGAGGCTGAAATATAATACGTGCAGTTCCCTGGCTACCTATTCCAAAGTACATCCTGGAAGAAATGCCTGCACTTCTTATTGTAATCGCAACAGCCCACGCTACCTTTATAGCCTGCCCTCTCTGGAGGCAGATAAAGAGCCTGTGCATTGTGCCACCTTGTGCAGAGCTCTGCTTGCCTGGTCCTCATGGGAGGAGAGAAGCCTTATCTCTTCAGTATTCGGAGGAAATGGAGCTGCGTTCCTGTAAAAGATCATTCCAGCTTTTCCCCTCCTCCCCTCCACCCCATTCCCTGCTTCTCGGAAGGACAGGCAGGAAACAACTCCTTTCCAAGGGCCAGGGAGAGAGGAAGGACCAAGGCTACAGCTCTGGACAGCAGCACGCAGCCCAGGAGAGCAGATTGGATGGGAAAAGGCAGTGTGGCCTACTGGAGAGAGCGTGGGTCTTGGGAGTCCATTCATTCATTCATTCAATCGTATTTATTGAGCGCTTACTGTGTGCAGAGCACTGTACTGAGCGCTTGGGAAGTACAAGTCGGCAACATATAGAGACGGTCCCTGCCCAACAACAGGCTCACAGTCTAGAAGGGAGAGACAGACAACAAAACAAAACATGTAGACGGGTGTCAAAATCGTCAGAACATAAAGAGTTGAAAGAACTGGATTCATTCCTTCATTCGTTCAATCGTATTTAATGAGCGCTTACTGTGTGCAGAGCACTGTACTAAGCTCTTGGGAAGTACGGTTCAGAAACAAATCGAGACAACCCCTGCCCACAGTCTAGAAGGGGGGGGACAGACATCAAAACGAGTAAGCAGGTAGCATCATTCTAAATAAATAGAATTATATATATATATAATAATAATAATATATATATATATAATGATGTATATATATATATATATATATATATATATACATCATTATATATATAATATACATCCCCTCTCCATCTCCCTCATCTTACCTCTTTCCCTTCCCCACAGCACCTGTATATATGTATATATGTTTGTACATATTTATTACTCTATTTATTTATTTATTTTACTTGTACATATATATTCAATTTATTTTATTTTGTTAGTATGTTTGGTTTTGTTCTCTGTCTCCCCCTTTTAGACTGTGAGCCCACTATTGGGTAGGGACTGTCTCTGTATGTTGCCAACTTGTACTTCCCAAGCGCTTAGTACAGTGCTCTGCACACAGTAACCGCTCAATAAATGCGATTGATTGATGATGATCATTAATAAAAATGAATAGAATTATCATTATAAATATGTCCATATATCCACAAGTGCTGTGGGGAGGGGTGGGGGGAAAGGGAGTGAGTCGGGGCGATGGGGAGGGGAAGGGGGGCAGAGGAAAGGGGGCTTAGTCTGGGAAGGCCTCCTGGAGGAGCTGAGCTTTCAGTAGGATTTTGAAGGGGGGAAGTGTGCTAGTTTTGGGTTCGAGGAAGGAGGGCATTCCAGGCTAGAGGTAGGACGTGGGCCTGGGGTTGACGGCGGGGCAGGCGAGAACAAGGGCTTAGTCTGGGAAGGCCTCCTGGAGGAGGTGAGCTTTCAGTAGTCCCAGCTCTGCCACTAGGCTGCCACGTGACTGAAGGCCAGCCATTTAGCCTCTCTGGGCCTCAGTCTCCTCATCTGTAAACCAGGGTTAAGATACCTGCTCTTCTTCCCACTTAAACCAGTCAATCAGGGGTATTATTTATTGAGCACTTACTATGTACCGAGCACTGTATTAAGTGCTTGGGAGAGTACAATATGACAGAATTAGCAGACTCTTAAGTGGCTTAGTTCGAGGGGAAGTAATCACTGACAGAGTCAACTATCCAGAGAATGTCTTTCTCTGAACTGCTAAATCTTAATTTATTCCAAAACAAACAAATCACAATGCACCCTCTTGAGTAACTCATTAGTTACCTCCGAGATGGCGAAGTCCCAGAGGACAGGCAGCATGTCTTTTATCTCAACTGCCTCTCAGTCAGTTGAGGTATTTATTGAGTGCTTACACTGTGCAATCAATCCATCAATCAATCGTATTTATTGAGCGCTTACTGTGTGCAGAGCACTGTACTAAGCACTTGGGAGAGTACGATAAAGCAATGTAACAGACACATTCCCTGCCTACTAGTGCTTAGTACAGTGCTCATCACACAGTTCTAATCCTGGCTCTGCAACTTGCCTGCCATGTGAACCTGGGCAAGTCATTTAGCTGCTCTGGGAGTCAATTTACTCATCTGTAAAATGGGGATTAAATACTTGTTCTCCTTCCTATTTAGATTGGGAGCCCCATGTGGAGAAGGGACTGGGTTAGGCCTGACTCTCTTGAATCTACCCCAGTATTTAGTAAAGTGATTGGTACCTAACAGATACCAAAATTATTATCATTATTACAATTTAATGCGAGGGGGGTGATATCTGTGCTAGGTTACCAATTCAACCTTGCTGTCAGGGCCAGATTTCAGAATGTCACTACTTATTGTAATGGTTTGAACATTTTGTTTTTTCACTGAACTTTCTTATGAAGTAAAAAATACTTCTGGGGTGCCTTCCAGTTTCCTTTAACTCACGGGAGAAAAAAGGAGAAGAAAAGATGAATTGTAAGAGGCACCAGTGAATATAATGGATTTTGAGTTTACCTCAAGCAAGACTTCTTGGCCTTGTATCTCTTGCTTATAGTGGCATAAGGGAAGTCCAGAAACAATCAATTAATCAATCAGTCATATTTATTGAACAGTTACTGCGTGCAGAGAAACTTTCCAATCCCAGTCAGATATGCAGACCAGCCAGGGAGTCCTTGGCTTACCTCAGTTTCTCCAGCTTTTCCATAAGAACTGCTCTTGCAGATAAACAAAAGAAAGAAAAAAAAACAAAGAAAAGCAAGCATTATAACATCCACATTAAAGTGCATCGGTTCTAGTTATATTGGATAATATGAATATATTGGCCTCCAAAATCAGAGCCCGCTGTTGAGTAGGGACCGTCTCTATATGTTGCCAACTTGTACTTCCCAAGAGCTTAGTACAGTGCTCTGCACACAGTAAGCGCTCAATAAATATGATTTATATATATATGTATATATATATATGATTTATTACTCTATTTATTTATTTATTTTATTACTCTATTTATTTATTTATTTTATTTGTACATATCTATTCTATTTATTTTATTTTGTTGGTATGTTTGGTTTTGTTCTCTGTCTCCCCCTTTTAGACTGTGAGCCCACTGTTGGGTAGGGACTGTCTCTATATGTTGCCAATTTGTACTTCCCAAGTGCTTAGTACAGTGCTCTGCACATAGTAAGCGCTCAATAAATACGCTTGATGATGATGATGATGATTGAATGAATGAATGAATGAATGATTTGAGTAGCTACCAAGGGCAATGCAGTGCAATAATGATAATGATCATTATTATTATGTTTTTTGTTAAGCACTTACTAGGTGCCAGGCAGTGTTTGAAGCGCTGGAGTAGATACAAGATAATTGGGTTGAACACAGTCCCTGCCCAACACGGGGCTTAATGCCCATTTTACAGATGAGGTAACCAAGACACCGGCTAATGAAGTGACTTGCCCAAGGTCACACTGCAGACACGCTGTACTAAGTGCTTGGGAGAGTTCAAGAAAAGCACATGCAACGTGCTCATGAGGAGTTTACACCAGTCTACCGTTAGCTCCTGGCACTCTCTGTCTTGTCTGGTTTTACACTCTCTGCGTTTTCATAGTCTTGCAGGGCTGCTTGATCTGAAGGTTTCCTCCATTCATTCAATCGTGTTTATTGAGTGCTTACTGTGTTCAGAGCACTGAGCACAACCATTTTGAGTAGGGAATATTTTGATCTAATATGGAATCCGATTTAGGAATCCTGATTGTAACTGTCTGTCAGACATCCCTTTCAAAGACCTAGCGGAGTGGCACAGTAGAAGCATGCTGGGCCCGTGGATCAAAGCCATCCCCTGCTAAGTGTTTTTCCCTTTTCATCATCATCATCATCAATCGTATTTATTGAGCGCTTACTGTGTGCAGAGCACTGTACTAAGCGCTTGGGAAGTACAAATTGGCAACATATAGAGACAGTCCCTACCCAACAGTGGGCTCACAGTCTAAAAGGGGGAGACAGAGAACAAAACCAAACATACTAACAAAATAAAATAAATAGAATAGATATGTACAAGTAAAATAAATAAATAAATAAATAAATAAATAGAGTAATAAATATGTACAAACAGATATACATATATACAGGTGCTGTGGGGAAGGGAAGGAGGTAAGATGGGGGGGATGGAGAGGGGGACGAGAAGTGGCGTGGCCTGATGGAAAGAGGACGAGCCTGGGGGTCAGAGGATCTGGGTTCTAATCCCAGCTCTGCCACCACTTGTCTGCTGTGTGACCCTGGACCAGTCATGCAACTTCTCTGGGCCTCAGTTTCCTCATTTGCCAAATGGGGATTCAGTTCCTGTTCTCCCTCCTAATTAGACTGTGATAAGCCCCTTGTGGGACCCGATTAGCTTGTATCTACCTTAGTGCTTAGTACAGTGCTTGGCACATAGTAAGCACTGAAAAAATACCTTAATTAGAATTATTACCTATCCTTGACCTCCATTGCACTGTCAGGTGGCCCCCGTCCAGTTGGACTGAACTCATTAAAACTTTCTTTAATTAAGTAAATGCCATTTTATTAAATAAGGTTTTTGATTCATAGGTTCTTTAATGAGATGTTTATGACATGCACATGTTTAAATGAAAAATCAGAGCTTTTCAGCAATTTAGTTCACACACACATACACAATCTTCATAACAGTAATGCATCACCGGCATTTAAATTATAGATTGAAGTGACAGATGTCATAAACATATATGAAGTGGATATAGTCAAACCAGACAAATTTTGGGATGTGGTCTAGATCATGTTGCTCTTACTTTGTTGATTTTTATATATGATCCTGAGCAATTTTAAATTAAGGCAGGTGTCACCTTTAATGTATTGTCAGGCGGAAGGCACACATTTTCTACTCAAAGGATTTATTCAGCTTAACTCTGTAATTGCTAACAATATACCAGCTCATGATATTACAATTTAGTGTGTTTGAACCAGCTGTTATGGAGTTAATGGCAGAGCTGATAGAAAAGGACATAAAAGTCCACATTCACGTTTAGCGTGGACATAATATTATTAACAGTAAAATGCTCCCTCATTCAGTCCTACACAGGAGCTTACTTGAATGCCGTTATTTACAAATGTCATATGTGAAGGATTTCTGTGTTGTGTTTTCCCCATATTTGGCATGTGATATTTGACCAAGTATGAAACAATTTACCTCTCATCTAATGCCCTTAAAAAGATGATACACAGAATCATTGTACAATTTTGGGGAGGAATGTTTTACTATTATTTTTAAAAGTTATTTCAGTGACAGCTTTGCCTCTTTAACATTTCACCTTCATTGCAATGGTAGTCGAGAGGACCTCGAATAAGAAAAGTATAAAAATTGATATGTTTTTTAGAATTTTTCATTGTGCCTCATCTCTCACGCCATTTCCCCCCTTGAATGCAAGTAAATGTTTCACTTGGATTTTTGGAAGGTGTGCCATTCTGAGAGGGGAACTTGAATGAAATAACCACCACCAACAACAAAAAAACTCAGGCACTCATTAATAAAAATAGGAAAGTTCTGGAATAATAAAAAGTAGTGACACAAATTGAAAGTGTTAACATTTTCTACATCTTGCTTATATCATTAATCATTGCCAAGGTGACCCACATCATATGTTTTAAATGAAAGGTTTTAATTAAAATAGCAATAGTAATAATAATAATAGTATTTGTTAAGCACCTATTATAGCAATCCTGTTTCTATATTACATAGCCTCTGGGATTTAAACCATCTACCTTTAATAGAGTCCGGATATCTTTCTTTGCCTTATGGGGAATTTGTAAGACATGAAAATATTCTGAATTTCATTTCAGTGAAACCATGGGTTTTCTTTTCTGCCTCTTGGTGATCTTCATATGCAGAGAACAGATCTGCTGTATGAAAGGGAGGCTTTTTGCAGTCCTAAGAAATGATAATCGGTTTGTTTCCTGACCACTGTCATGTAAATGTTTACTATTTCAAAAGGTAGTAATAATTTCCAAATATAGAAAATGAATTTAAAGGTCTTCTGTGGTGAAAAGCTCATGCTTTCTCACTCTGCAACACATACATGGAAAAACAACATATTTATGGAACCTGCAACAGGAATAATTCAGTGTGGCTATTTCCTGTAGTGTAGTATTTTAAAAAAAGTTCTATGGGAGGGTCGATCCCATTGTTAGGTTAAAAAAAAAGGTCATCATTAGATACTAAAGAACGCAGTTAGCTACTATCTGGCCAGGTTTTAACTGTGTTTTAATTAGCTTAAAACATATGTTTCCCTTTATGCTATTATGTGGAGTACATGCTAACCCATTTAGTTGAGGATTGAAGAATATCGTACAATATTGCGCTTGGGCTAAAACAATGAAATGCTAATTGGATCCAACGATAACTATAACATTTCCTCTTCCTATTAGGCAGGTTACGTAAATTAGGTTAATATAGAACGGTGCTTAATCCAATTGCAAATACGGGATGATGATCCCTTCACACGGGCGCTGCCACTCAAAAGGGATTTTTGCAGGAAATCAAAGAAATCTGCATGACAATATCACATTTCCTGCTGTGAGAAATCTTGCAATGCAGGAAAAAACCTCTCACTTCAGATACCACTCCCTCTTATTTACATAGGAATGCTATTCCTTGCCTAGACTAGTTCACATGAACAAGCGCCTGTCAGTTACAGAGACATAGCATGCAATTTTATGTCTGTTGATGAATACAGTCCTTTTATTATTTCGTCTGGGATCGTGTATGAGATCTTTATACAGCATTGAGGGAGCATTTCTCTTTATACCCAGTATGTCTTTTTACTATGGGAATGTGCTCTCTGGGCTTTTAAAACTGGCTACGATCACTGGACTGGGTTGATACATCCTATTGAGCCGCTAAATGTCTTTTGTTTATCCTTCCAAATCTCCTAAAAAACCCAAGGCAGAGCTGGGCAGTTGTGCCATGTGTTTTTTTAGCAGGGGGTTGCGGTGAAATTGCGAGAAGTGCGGAGTCCCGAAATGGGTGATCAAAATTGTGGTTATCCCAGGTTCTCCAGACCACCCTGCCAGCCCGGTTCAGGGTTTGAAATGAAAATATTTTGGGGGCTAGTGAACCAGCTTCTCTCTCCCGGCAGCAGTCTCGTTGTTTTTTGATTTTTTTTGTAATCATCGAGAGCTGACATAATGAGTTTGTTTCTGCAAAACTGGATTTGTGATTCTTCATTTTCAAGGGTTCCTGAACACGTTTACCGGGCTGAAAGGTGCTCTGGGGATCGGGGAGCTGATCTTTGAAAGAAAGCAAACCCAGAGCGAGGAAAGTTCCACCATTCTTGCTTACAAAGGAGATGATTAAAGGATTCTGGGAGGAAGCCACAAGCATCCTTAAACCTTTCGGCTTGCTCCCAGAGCTCAGGACCCTGCGCTTCTGTGAGTCTTCAGTTAGACGCGGAAGAGCGTCCTGGAGTCGAGGAGGCAAATGAGCATGGCAAACGAAGAAAGAGGAAATTCAAATTCGGGCCATTGTATTCTAAGCAGGTTGCTAGAATGCCTTAGTCGAGTGGGTCGAAATGAGTCTTCTTCTTGCCTTGTGAAATGAAAAACACACATTATTTTCTCCACAAGCACAAGCAGGTTTTGGTTCATTTTCCTGCCAGAAAGGATTTTTCCTGTGAGTTAAATATATTTGATATTTAAGTTTATCCTCCAAGGCGTTTGGTACATTAACCAGGGATACGGCTCCCTTCAAGCCACAGATAGTTTTTAATCGCTATTCCCCGATTAATAATATCGCCTGTATACTCACGGGTCATTTTCTCTTTCCGCGAAGCCGTCAGAATGAATTCTTTTTAAAGTCAAGCGGTTCAAGGAAGAGGCCACCCATTTGGGCTACATCTGTGTTAGCCTTTGCATCAGAGTAGAGAAAATACTCTTCTACGATTTTTTTTCAAGTACGGCACTTTCTATTATCATGCAGCCGTGTTCTCGAAGACCCTCGTTTTATGGGAAAATCACATTAGAGTAACCATTGATTCAGAGAGAATTAATGGGTTTAGAGGTAGATGGTTTGATGATACCACCGCGATTAACATTTTTCGATTCAAATTCCCATATTAATGCTATGTCCACCACTTGCAGAGTTCACACTCTTGTTGCTCATTGCTATTTTATTGTATTATCAAATATGAAGTTGTGAAAGCCCAATGTGACATAAAGTCCTTTATATGCAGAGGCAGAATGTGCCAGAGTTTGTACCCTGGCCTGATACCCCACACAGATTTGCAGCATGGCTTCCTACCTCAGATCTACTCACGCCAACCTGTGGATCTGTACTGTGGGAATATTGTTCTTTATCACTTCCATTGAGTTCTGTAATAATAATAATAATGGTATTTATTAAACACTTACTATGTGCCAGCACCGTACTAAGCTCTGGGGTGGATAGAAGCCACTCGGGTTGGACTCAGTCCTTGTCCTAAAGTGGAGCTCACAGTCTCAATCCCATTTTACAGATGAGGGGACTGAGGCACAGAGAAGCGAAGTGACTTGCCCAAGGTCCGACAGCAGACAAGGGGCAGAGCCTGGATTAGAACCCATGACCGTCTAACTCCCAGGCCTCTTCTCATGGGCCGTTCCTCCTTCTCACAGCTTACACAGACACGTACCCACCTCTACGTCAATCGTTCAATCCATGGTATTTATTGAAAACTTACCGTGTGCAGAGCACTGTACTAAGCGCTTGGGAGAGTACAGTGCAACATTGTTGGTAGACACATTCTCTGCCCACCACGAGCTTACAGTCGAGAGGGGGAGATGGGCATTAATGTTAATGAATAAATCAGCCAGTCAGTCAGTCCTATTTATTGAGCGCTTACAGTGTGCAGAACACTTTACTAAGCACTTGGGAGAGTACAATATAACAGAAACATTCCCTGCCCACAACGAACTTTTATGTATATCAGTACTTTGAGGATGAGGGTGGGGTGAATATCAAGTTCTTAGAGGATACAGATCCTTTGACAGAGATGATGCAGAAGGGACAGGGAGCTGGAGAGAAGAGGGATTAATTGGGAAAGGGCCTCCACATGCACTTCCCCTTTGCCCTCCCTCTCCCTACCATCAGTCAATCAATCAATGGTATTTATTGGGTGCTTACTGCGTGCAAAGCACCGTATTTAGCATTGGGAGAGTTCAGTATAACAGAATGGGTAGACACATTCCCAGCCCACAACGAGCTCATCCCCAGATTTGAGACAATGTCCAGGGCAGGGATAGCGCACCTGGAGAAATTGCTGGATCTTTGCAAAAAATATTGGGCAGGGCTGGCCTAACTTCAGCTTGGGGACCCAAGCTCAATGGCCTTAAAGAGGAGGTGGCTCTTACCAAAACCTCAGGATCCTTTTCTTTTTTTTTCCTCATCTAAAACATCCAAAATCATGGACACAGTTTAATGTCCACCTTTGGGCAATGACAATAATAATAATAATGATGGTATTCATTAAGCGCTTACTATGTTCAAAGCACTATTCTAAGCACTGGGGAGGTTACAAAGTAATCAGATTGTCCCACGGGGGGCTCACAGTTTCCACCCCCATTTTACAGATGAGGTAACTGAGGCACAGAGAAGTCAAGGGACTTGCCCAAAGTCACACAGCCGACAGTTGGCGGAGGTGGGATTTGAACCCATGGCCTCTGACTCCAAAGCCCAGGCTCTTTCCACTGAGCCACGCTGCTTCTCAAGCCAGCTGGTTTATCCAAAGTATTATGGAAGACTTTCTTAGAGTGGCCACAAATGACACTCAAGAAAATCTGACACCCCTTTTCCTCTAGACAGTAGACCCGATCAATCAGTCATATTTATTGAGTGTCTACTGTGTGCAGAGCGCTTGGGAGAGAATAGTATAGCAGAGTTGGTAGACACGTTCCTTGCCCTCTGAGAAGCAGCGTGGCTCAGTGGAAAGAGCACAGGCTTTGGAGTCAGAGGTCATGGGTTCAAATCCAGGCTCCGCCAACTGCACGGCTGTGTGACTTTGGGCAAGTCACTTCACTTCTCTGGGCCTCAGTTACCTTATCTGTAAAATGGGGATGAAGACTGTGAGCCCCACATGGGACAACCTGATCACCTTGTATCCCCCCAGCGCTTAGAACAGTGCTTTGCACATAGTAAGCGCTTCACAAATACCATTATTATTATTATTATTATTATTATTATTATTATTATTATTTGCAGTCCAGAGGGGGAGACAGACAGTAGTATAAATAAATGCATTACGGATATGTACATAAATGCTGTGGGACTGAGAGAGGGGTGAAAAAAGGGAGCAAATCCAAGTGCAAGGGTGAAGCTGAAGGGAGTGGGAGAAGAGGAAATGAGGGCTTAGTCAGGGAAGGCCTCCTGGAGGAGATGGGCCTTCAGGATGGCCTTGAAGTGGGGAGACAAGGATGATCTTTCGGACAATAAGAGGGAGGGAGATCCAGCAGCTGAAAGCCAGGCTGTCTGGGGTGAAACATGCCCATTCTTCCTTGGAGGCCATTTTTAATTACTCAGACCTCACCTTTAATCAATCGTCAATCGTATTTATTGAGCGCTTACTATGTGCAGAGCACTGTACTAAGCGCTTGGGAAGTACAAATTGGCATCACATAGAGACAGTCCCTACCCAACAGTGGGCTCACAGTCTAAAAGGGGGAGACAGAGAACAGAACCAAACATACCAACAAAATAAAATAAGTAGGATAGAAATGTACAAGTAAAATAAATAAATAAATAAATAAATAGAGTAATAAATATGTACAACCATATATACATATATACAGGTGCTGTGGGGAAGGGAAGGAGGTAAGACGGGGGGATGGAGAGGGGGACGAGGGGGAGAGGAAAGAAGGGGCTCAGTCTGGGAAGGCCTCCTGGAGGAGGTGAGCTCCTCTCTTTAAGCAACTGAATTGTACTTCCCCAGCGCTTAGTACAGTGCTCTGCTCACGGTAAGTGCTCAATAGATACGATCGAATGAATGAATGACCAGTCACCAGTGCGAATAGAGTCCAGGTAACTGGTCCCCGTTTGGAACCCTTCCATAACCGGCGCTGCGACGGCCCACCGGCTGGCCAGCCACCCTTGGAACAGTGCTGACTTTTCCTTCCCCTTTCTGTTTTCTGTTTGCCTCGGTGTAGACATACGGAGAGTTGAATGTTCTGCTTCAAAAGAAAAGTGCATCCTCTCTGAGACAGAAGTGCAGGCAGCCTAAAAATCTATAGCATTTTATTAGAAGAACAGTCTGTGTTTTTCATCACGATTCCCCAGATCTTAATTAATGCAGTAACAGAGCCCAGAAGGGGAGGCTTAAATCTTTTTAAAGGCATATGGTATCACAGCAAACTCCTCTTAAATCCACATTATTACATGATAGGAGTTCTATCTATGGGTTATATAAACATACACACATTTATATAACTCTTAAGTGTTGGACCAATATGCGTATGTGGGGATGCATCCATCACACACAGACACACACACTCACACTCACATACACGCACTCACCTAGATCTCAGATTTCTTAGGCCCCAAATTTGCTCTCTGATACGGACACTTAAAGGGGAAAATTGACATCACTTGGACAGCAGTGGCCGTTCTCCTTCAAGTCGACCTTCAGACCTATTCTGTAATCGTGGCATTTGTTCGGCTCTTAATGCACTGTAATAAGTACCGGGGTAGATGGAAGGTAATCAAGTCGGACACAATCCCCGTCCCACATATTTGTTGTTAGAGTGTACACTCCCCAGCGCTTGGCACAGTGCTCCGCACACAGCAAGCGCTCAATAAATACGATTGAACAAACGAACGAGGTTCCCACGGCTCGGGAATTCTGACGCCCCAGTGACCAGAAAGTGTCCCTTCTCTGTGCCTTTCAACAGGGAACCAAGGATAGTCATACAACGGTTGCAGTACTAACAGCCTGCTCCCTCTCTTTCCTTTTTTAAAGGATTCCACCATTGCACTCAAAGAGCAAGTCTTTCGTTTCGAGATTTTTTTTTTCTTATTTTCTTGCTCGGATATATTAGCAGTACATGATGCATACTAATTATAAAGTTGGCTGTAACAAGAGTTCCTCTTGTGAATCCATTTAAGAACTGATTGTTTACTATCTTTTTCTGTAAGTATAAAATTTTAATTATGCCACTGACAGGAACTGTGCGTGATACAGTGCTCTACATTTATCACTGGGAGAGGGCCAGTTGCAGAGCTGTTTGACTTTGGAGAAATCCTGATGCGTTTGCAGTGTTGAGCAGCAGGTGCCACATTATTATGTACAGAAAAGCAATTAGGAAGCATATTGGATGAATGGGGAGTGCATTAATATTAGCAAGTACATTTGTCAGTGGTTTTGATGCGAGTCTTTTTCTTTTCTTTATGCAACATTAAGATTGTGGCTCTCATAAATTCTCCCCTTAAATTACCATCTGTTCCCTTGTCAGGCAGTTCTGAGGTAGAGAAAAGTTTTCTTGACAAAATGAAAAGAATTTCTTTCCTTTAAAGTAGAGAGGCAAAGGCTTCTCTCTCTAAAGTTGCCGAATTGCAGGTTGCGCGATGGAGCCTTGCGTGTGTTAAGTAATTACCTTTGAATGGAACATTCACTGTGGAGCCCTTTGATTTTTTTTTTTTTTAACAGTTACTATTTTTTCCCCAGCCATTTCATCTATTTTAAAATTCAGTATGAAAGAGTTATAATTAGATTACAGAATGGACAACGAGGAAGGGAAAACTTTGGGCTGGAAATTTTAAGCAGAAATCTCCCGATTGCCCAAAAGACACTTTTCTCGACCAAGGGCTCTCGCTCTTGGCTCAAGGAGCCGGGGGTGGGGAGTGGGCGGCGGGGAAGGGGGGATCTTGGAAAGGGTTCAAAATTAGGACACTTAGCCTCCTCATCTGGGTAGGGACTGTCTCTATATGTTGCAAATTTGTACTTCCCAAGCGCTTAGAACAGTGCTCTGCACATAGTAAGCGCTCAATAAATACGATTGATGATGATGATGATGATCTGCATTGTGCCAATGTTCTGACTTCAAACCCTGCAGAGAAGCAGCCTGGCTTAGTAGAAAGAGCCCGGGCTTGGGAATTAGAGGTCGTGGGTTCTAAACCCGGCTCCGCCACTTGTCAGCTGTGTGACTTTGGGCAAGTCACTTCACTTCTTGGTGCCTCAGTTACCTCATCTGTAAAATGGGGATTGAGACTGTGAGCCTTCGCCTTGGACAACCCGATAACCTTGTATCTACCCCAGTGCTTAGAACAGTGCTCATCACATAGTAAGCGCTTAACAAATACCATCATTATTATTCCTGAAGTAGGCAACTTGCAATTGCATTGGTCAAAAGGCGCTTAAAACTGATCAAACACTAAAAACATCGAAGAACTTTGCTGGTGTCCTGTAAGGAAACTTTGAGGTGGGAATGGGATGTCATTCCCTCACTCAGCAGCATTTTTTTTTTGTGCCATCTCTGTGAAGAGACAGTAAGGTTATCTTTTAACCTTTATCTTTATCATTATTCCTCTTTGGAACAATGTAGCCTAGTGGAAATATTACAGACCTGGGTGTCAGAGGACCTGGGTTCTAATCCTGCCTCTGCCAGTTGCCTGCTGCGTGATCTTGGGATCCATACTGAGAGCCCTACTGAGAGCTCACCTCCTCCAGGAGGCCTTCCCAGACTGAGCTCCTTCCTTCCTCTCCCTCTCGTCCCCCTCTCCATCCCCCCATCTTACCTCCTTCCCTTCCCCACAGCACCTGTATATATGTATATATGTTTGTACATATTTATTACTCTATTTATTTATTTATCTATTTTACTTGTACATATCTATTCTATTTATTTTATTTTGTTAGTATGTTTGGTTTTGTTCTCTGTCTCCCCCTTTTAGACTGTGAGCCCACTGTTGGGTAGGGACTGTCTCTATATGTTGCCAACTTGTACTTCCCAAGCGCTTAGTACAGTGCTCTGCACACAGTAAGCGCTCAATAAATATGATTGATTGATTGATTGATTGATCTTGGGCAAGTCACTTAACTTAGCGCTCGGTATAGTGTTCTGCATACAGTAAGTGCTCAATGAACATGATTGATTGATTGATTGAGACAAATTAACGGATGGATTTCTTTTATTTTCACATTTGGTGATTTGAAAACCTAGGGAGGATGGTCTCTTCAGTGGCCCTGAATGCAAAGGAGGGCTAATGGCCCAGGAATGGGAATAATATAGGGTGAAACACAAAGAAATGACACCACTTAGAAAAGAAGCATCATTTTTAAAATTTTTTCCTCATGAGGCAATATATTTCTGGAGTCAGAGCCAGCAATTTCTTATGTTTTCCTCCCATGCATTATTTTTGTACATGTGTCGGTACACTGTTGAGAACATATAATATGATCTAGTACACCCCTCCCCTTCGTGTATCTTCTGAAGCTCTCTTTACCCAGAATAGGTAACATGGAAGACTAAGGTAGAAACAGCTAACCTGTGTGTTTTTTAGTTGTCTATTTGCTGATTTGTACATTCAAATATTTGTTCAGCTATATATCCTTTTACGTTTGTAGGACTTCCCATTACAACTTTATTCTTCCTCCTGTTTCCAGTATGGTGAATTATTTTTGTCTCTGTGTCTCCCATTAGATTGTGAGTTCCTTGTGGACAGCAAATGTGTACTTTGCTTCTGGTGACTATCCCAAGTGCTCACTGCAGTGCTGAGCACCCTGTCCATCGGTAGGTGTTCAGTGAATACCACTGGTGCTGGTGGACCTTCCGAATTGTCTCAGCATCCCGAATTCCCAGGTAATTGCTCTTTGCTCTCCCCTTTATTTCGTTCTTGTCCGCATCAGCCAGTCTTTCGCTCGGGAAAACCCTTCGTCTCCCCATCGGGTTCTTCGGGTGTCCGAACGGAGATAAAGGACGACTCTATCTACCTTTCCTGCTGCTAATCTTGTCAGAATTAATGGTGTCCGTCAAGAGGGCAGGGCCCACGGCCTGCATGCTGTTTCTGCTGGCAGGAAACATTGCCATGACCGGGCTGGTTCCCAAGCCATGCCAACTGTGGGGTTTACCTAGAGTAGTCAGTCTTCCAGTTTTATGATGGACAGTCCGATTTTTGGCCGCTCTCTCTGCTGATCAGCCCCAGTAGGACCCCAGGAATTGCTGTGTCTGATCATTAGAGGGCCAAGCCTCCTTCCTTGTTCCAAGACTCAGACGCGAAGGTAGATTTTATGTGCACCTGGGAGGGGAACCCCCTCTCAGGGTCACACCTGGAGAGTTTCCAGTCCTCTACCAGGCTCGACTATGGGAGCGAGAGTCAGGCAGAGATATATCTATTCCATTCCTAGCTTGGGCAGTGGCTAGCGAGTGGAAGGCAATCTGCTACGAGTCAAAACTGCCCTGTGCTGGGTAGCAGCAGCGTGGGGAAGAGTTGAGGGTGGAGATTTGAGTTTACTGCATGGAAGGAGGAGGCAGTGGTAAACTACTTCCAGATTTTTATCAAGAAAACTCTATGGATACACTACCAGAACAATTGCAGATGGAGGTGGGGCGTTCTGGGAGAGATGTGTCCATGGCATCGCTTTGGGTTGGAGTTGACTCAACGGCATAAGGCAGGACAGGGAGGGGAACACAGAGGCACTGTAGTTACTGGGGAGAGGAGAGTGTTTCCCACCAAGAAATGCTCTTTCCTCCCTCTCTCACAAGTCTGC
This sequence comes from Tachyglossus aculeatus, assembly GCF_015852505.1. Lineage (NCBI taxonomy): Eukaryota > Metazoa > Chordata > Mammalia > Monotremata > Tachyglossidae > Tachyglossus > Tachyglossus aculeatus. The sequence continues at coordinate 7,199,790 of NC_052074.1, forward strand.
GTCCTTGACACTATCCTCGACTTATCGCTCTCGTTCAACTCAAACATTTAATTTGTCACCAAATCCTGTCGGTTCTACCTTCCCAACATTGCTAAAATCCATCCTTTCCTCTCCTCCCAAGCTGCTGATCAAAGCACTTTTCCTATCCTGCCTTGACTACTGCATCAGCCTCCTTGCTGACCTCCCTACATCCTGTCTCTTCCCACTCCGGTCCGTATGGAATTTTGCTGCCTGGATCACTTTTCAAAAAAAGAAAAAACAATCAGTCCATTTTACCTTGCTCTTCAAGAACCGCTAATAGTTTCCCCTCCACCTCTGAATCAGACAGAAACTCATAGCACGCAATCAGCTCTCCCCATCCTACCTTATCATCATCATCAATCATATTTATTGAGCGCTTACTATGTGCAGAGCACTGTGACTGTGAGCCTCACGTGGAACATGGACTGTGTCCAATCTGATAATCTTGTATCTACCTTATCATAGTGATTTTCTCCTACATCCCAGCTTGCACACTTTGCTACACTTACTGCAACCTTCTCACTGGACCTCAAGCTCACAGCTGACCCCTCGCCCGCATCCTCCCTCTGGCCTGGAATTCCCACCCCCATCATATCTGACAGACCACCACTCTCCCCACCTCCAAAACCTAATTAAAATCACATCTCCTCCAAGAGGCCTTTCCCAGCAAAGCCATCATTTCCCCTACTCCCTCTTTGTTATGGAATTTGTTACCCTGGGGTAGATACAAGTGAATCAGGCTGGACACAGCCCCTGCCACACACAGGGCTCACAGTCTTAATCCCCATTTTGTAGATGAAGTCACTGAGGTACGGAGAAGTGACTCGCCTAAGGCCACACAGCAGACAAGTGGTGTCGCCGGAATTAGAACCCAGGTCCTTCTGAATCCCAGGCCTGTGCTCTATCCACAAGGCAATGCTGCCTCTTTCTTCTGCGTCACCCATGCTCTTGGATCCGTACTTTTAAGCAGTTGATATTCACCCCACACTCAGTCCCGCAGCATGAATTTTCATATCAATCAATCAATCAATCGTATTTATTGAGCGCTTACTGTGTGCAGAGCACTGTACTAAGTGCTTGGGAAGTACAAGTTGGCAACATATAGACATGGTCCCTACCCAACAGTGGGCTCACAGTCTAGAAGGATGGATGAAAATTATCCATAATTTAGTTTAATGTCTGTCTCCCCCTCTAAAAGGTAACCTCCTTGTGGGCCACGAATGTGTCTACCAACCCTTTTGTACTCTAGCGAAGCAGCATGACTCAATGGAAAGAGCACGGGTTTGGGAGCCAGAGGTCATGGATTCTAATCCCAGCTCTGCCACTTGTCAGCTGTGTGACTCTGGGCAAGTCACTTCACTTCTCTGGGCCTCGGTTACCTCATCTGTGAAATGGGGATTAAGACTGTGAGCCCCCCGTGGGACCACCTGATCACCTTGTATCCCCCCCAGCGCTTAGAACAGTGCTTGGCACATAGTAAGCGCTTAACAAATGCCGTCGTTATCATTATTATTACTATAATCTCCCAATTGCTTAGTACAGTGTTCTGCACATAGTTTTGCCCTCACCACATACCCTTGATTGATTGAGCGTATGAAATCCGTCGATTAATCAGTGGTATTGAGTGAGTGCTTACTATGTGCAGGACACTATGTCAAGAGCTTGGGAGAGTACAATACAACAAAATTAGCCAACGTGTTCCCTGCCCGTAATGAGCTTACGGTCCAGAGGATCTGTGTACTGCTGCAAAATAGCATCAGTGATGTCATCACGTTATCAACACGTGCCTGCTTTATACTTGTTCCTTCTTCATTCTACTGGGTGGATTGGCGTGACGTCACACGTGCCTCCTTGTCTGCTATTCCAAAGGACTGTCAATGGCCATCCTATGCTTAAACTGTTTTTGTGCCCTTAATAATAGCCAGAGGAAAAAAACGAATCCTCGATTTTTAAAAAAGTCGGTAAATGGAAACTCAAAAAGAAATGTTGAATCACCGATCATCTACTTATGGCAGCAGTAAATGTCCCAAGAGCTTTGGTAATTGAATGTCTGTCACTCTCTTCCAGCCATCCAGAATGCCAGGCCCAAACCTATTTCCGATCCCTCACTGAACAGTGAGTTGCATCCAAGCCGTAACCCTTCCTGGCACATCTCTTGGACCGTCGCGTTTTTGCCTTAATTATTTATTTATCATTATGAAGCCATCACTCTCCGCCTGGGCACCGGCACAGAAATGAAGGCCCCGCATTCCCGGCGGGCAGCAGAGGCGTAGTCAACCCTCCCTCTCCCCCGCAACTCCTCGCTGCCCTGTCCCGCCTCTGCCTCGTATTTCCTTGCCAATCCCCAGACCGTCGCCCACCCACTGACAGACCCCTGTTGTCAAGCTGGAAAATGAATGCTCAACGGAGCAACCGAAATGCAGCTGAATGCGGGACTAACGGTCGAGCCTGAGGGTCCTCACGCCAACCCGCCAGCCGAGGAGCCTGCTTATTCTTGCCCCGTTGCTGTACTTCCCAAGCGCTTAGTACAGTGCTCTGCACACGGTAAGCGCTCAGTAAATATGATTGAATGAATGAATGAAGCGTAAAGGATGCTTCTCGGGAGTCAGAAGAACTGTAATCGTCATCCCCTCTGACTCCCAGCACCCCCTGCCTCCAAGCCTGCGATTTTTCCACTGTGGGAAGGGAATGTGTCTGCTAATTCTGTTGTGTTGTACTCTCCCATGTGCTTAGCTGAGTGCTCTGCACCTAGTAAGCACTCAGTAAATACCATTAATTGAGTGGACACACTGCTTCCCGTGCAGAGCCCGGGGTTAGTCACTTGAGGGTGAGGCCATACTTTCATTCATTCATTCATTCAATCGTATTTATTGAGTGCTTACTGTGTGCAGAGCACTGTACTAAGCGCTTGGGAAGTCCAAGTTGGCAACATATAGAGACGGTCCCTACCCAACAGCGGGCTCACAGTCTAGAAGGGGAAGACAGACAACAAAACAAAACATATTAGCAAAATAAAATAAATAGAATATCTACTCCAGCGCTTCAAACAGTGTTTGACACCTAGTAAGCTTTTAATAAATGCCGCTATTAATAATATTTGTTAAGCGCTTATTATGTGCCGGGCACCATAGTAAGCACTGGGGTGGATACAAGCAAATCGGGATGGACACAGTCCCCGTCCCACATGGGGCTCACAGTCTCGATCACCATTTTACAGAGGAGGGAACTGAGGCCCAGAGAAGGGCCTTGCTCATTCCACTAGGCAACACAGCTTCTCATTTGGCCACACTCCTTCTCCTTCTAAAGTTCCATCAGTTTCTAAATATCAGTGATAAGAATAGTAATGATAATGGCATCTATTAAGAGCTTATTCTGTTCCAAGCCCCGTGCCACAAGTAGATAATCGGATCAGACAGTCCCAGTACCATATCGGGCTCATAATCTAAGAAGTGGGGACAGTGAGAATCTCATTCTCTTTTTTTCCGACGTCCAGAGAGATTAAGAGACTGGCTTAAAGCCACACAAGCGGACCAGAGGCAGACCTGGGACTCCCATTCCCAAGCTCTTTCCACGAGGCCGTGAAATCTCCCTGTTTTATTCAAAGCTAGTTATTTTTAAATCGGTATTATTTTAAAGCAGTTCAAGTCCTCTCGGGCAGCGTCTATCTACCCCAGTGCTTAGAACAGTGCTTGGCACATAGTAAGCGCTTAACAAATGCCATCATTATTATTGTTATTATTGAGAAGCAGTGTGGCTCAGTGGAAAGAGCACGGGCTCTGGAGTCAGAGATTGTGGGTTCAAATGCCGGCTCTGCCAACTGTCAGCTGTGTGACTCTTGGCAAGTCACTTAACTTCTCTGTGCCTCAGTTACCTCACATGTAAAATGGGGACTAAGACTGTGAGCCCCCCGTGGGACAACCTGATCACCTTGTAGCCTCCCCAGTGCTTAGAACAGTGCTTTGCACATAGTAAGCACTTAACAAATACCAACATTATTATTATTATTATTATTATTATTATTATTACCTCATATTCAGCTGACTTTTTAGACTTGGATTGATTGATTGATTCATTCATTCATTAATGTGTCATATCATCAGATGTTTGGTTCACAGTGGGGCACTTTCTTTTCTAATAGTAATGATGGAATTCATTAAGTGCTTACTATGTGCCAAGCCCCAAATGGTAGATATAAAGTAGTCAAATTGAACCCAGGCCCTTTCCCGTAGGGTATTCCCAGTCTAGGGAGAAGGGAGTACAGACATGTTATGCCCAGTTTTCAGACAAGAAAACTGTGGCCCAAAGAGCTTCAGTGATTTATCCAAGGTCACCCATCAGGCAAGTGACAGAGCTGGTATTAAATTCAGGTCTCTTGATTACCAGTCCTGGACTCTTTGCACATCCAACTTGTACTTCCCAAGCGCTTAGTACAGTGCTCTGCACACAGTAAGCACTCAATAAATACGATTGAATGAATACCGTTTTATTTAAATCCAGAAAATTGTCCTGCTGAAATGAATGATGGCTATGCTCTTTCAGGCTGCCTCAAAGGGTACAGATACAGGAATGAGAATGATCTGAGTTGTCTTCAGTTATTTTACCAGATGTACAAATAGAGGCTTTTTACCCAGAAGTGAAAACACTCCCGACTGAATTTTCCGGGAGAAATTTCTCTTTAGCCACATTTCGATTCAGCGCTGGGTGCCTGCCTGGCTCAAAGGCTGGCAAAGAGAAGCGGCATGGCTTAGTGGCTAGAACACATGCCTGCGAATCAGGAGGACCTGGGTTCTGATTCCGGCTCCGCCACATGTCTGCTCCGTGACCTTGGGCAAATTACTTCAATTCTCTGGGCCTCAGTTACTTCATCTGGAAAATGGGGATTAGGAGTGTGAGCTCCATGTGGGACAGGGACAGTGTCCAACCTAACTTGTATCTTCCCTAATGCCTAAAAGAGTCCTTTGCACATAGCAAGAGCTAAATAAGTACCATAATTATTATTAATTATCATTATTATTAGAGTTTTAAGGCTGTGCATAAACAGTTGATCTCAGGGAAACACCTTTGATGATCTTCATTCCCGCTTTCTCCAAGGACCGTGATGCCAACAGAAAAACTACCCACCATTTCTATCTATCTGGCCTCTTCTAGACTCTAAACTCCTCCCTCCAGACCGCAACCTCCCTCTAAACTGCAGGCTCCTTATGGCAGGGAATATATCTACCAACTCTAATAACAAGATTAATAATAGTGATATCTGTTAAGCGCTTCCCATGTGCCAAGCACTGTATTAAGCCCTGGGGTAGATACCAGATAATCAGGTCGGACACAGTCCCTGTCCCACATAGCGCTCAGAGTCTTAATCCCCATTTTACAGGTGAGTCAACCGAGTCCTGGAGAAATGAAGTGACTTGCCCAAGGCCTCACAGCAGAAGAGTGGCGGAGCCGGGATTAGAACCCAAGTCCTTCTGACTCCCAGCACGTACTCTCTCCGCTAGGCCATGCTGATTTTCTTTCATTTGTCTTGAATTTACCGTGTTCATGCCCCGAAGAGTGCCCCTTAATTCTAGGGTGGTGGGAATTGGTGAACATCTTTCAGGAGTCCGAAGACCTTAATCATATCCCTTCTCTGCCATCATTTTCCCGACTGAAGAATCCTAATCATTTCAGTCTCACTGAGAAATTGGTCCAGCCGTGTGTCTGATTTCGACTGTCCTTCCCTTTATCTTTTCCAGCTCACTCATGTCTACTCTCTTTGAATCCAGACAATTTTCTCTTCTCTTAGCTTCTTGAAAATTTCGTTCCCTCTTTTCTCATAGCAGTTTACGCATCTGAGTCTCATTTACGATTGAATGAATGAATGAATTTACCAGCTCTTCTATTGTGGATTTTCTTAAAAAAACCACACACATTTTCCCAGTCACCCACCCATCCTCTTCCTCTGTCTCTGCCTTTCAAGCTAATGTAGCTCTTCATTGAATTACTTTATGATGTTGTCAGTTTTCTGGGAGAGCCTGGCTTAAAGAGACTAAGAAGGAGCTGAACAGCAGATAAACAGAAAGTCCCTCGGGATCACAAACTGGGTTCCCTCCTCATACACTTATGTTCTGCCCACCCAATCCACAGGTTGAACATTCGTTGAGATTCAATCGAACGGTTGTAAGCTTAGAGGTAAAGTGGAAAGCACACGCTATACCCACAGATAATTCAAGATTTTTATATGTCGTCTATTCTCAATTATTTGGATACTTCCAACTTTTGATGGGGAACAACCTCCCCCACACCCCGCCTACCCCCGATGAGCGTGTCTTTTGGTATTATGTGGATGCCTTGCTATAGTTTATCTAGTCTTGACTGTTTGCTTGACAAAGATTGCTGCCTTTTTGCAAAGGCGGGGAAAGATGAGCAGAGGACAGGTTGAACGGAGCCCTACTCTTTGCTGACCAGTGACACAAATCCCGAGAGGCCCCGAGCACAAAGTTCTACCCACCCAGAAGCTGGTGACTGTTTGGATCGCATCTGGCCCGTTGACAATTAACAATAATAATAATAATAATAATAATAATAATAAATGGCATTTATTAAGCGCTTACTATGTGCAAAGCACTGTTCTAAGCTCTGGGGAGGTTACAAGGTGATCAGGTTGTCCCACGTGGGGCTCACAGTCTTAATCCCCATTTTAAAGATGAGGTAACTGAGGCCCAGAGAAGTTAAGTGATTTGCCCAAAGTCACCCAGCTGACAAATGGCGGAGACGGGATTTGAACCCATGACCTTTGACTCCAAAGCCCGTGCTCTTTCCACTGAGCCACGCTGCTTCTCTATTGACAGCTGTCAGTCAGGCAATGGTCTCTGGAGCCATTTTTCAGTCTCAAGGCACCCAGACGTTCACAAAAATGAAAGCCGGGCTGACAGGGCCAATTGATCGTCTCATTGGGCACTAATTGAATGTTTTGGCTGGAAACTTCCCCTGATAATGGCAGAACGGGCCGGTTGGAAACAAACAATTCGAGGAAACGAATCATCGAGTCGATTCAGTTCCCCGGGAGAAACTGTAGTCCGCAGCCTTGCGCGCCAGCTAATTCTTTCCCCGAACTCAGTGGAGCTATTGTGTAACATGTAGTGCAAACTTAGAAGTAATGCAATTGCAGGAATAGGTACACTTAAATGTTATTTCCCTCTCGACACGGACCCGTTACCCTAGAAAGAACATATATTCTACGTAACCGTAAATATTAATCAAGTGCGAGCTTTTCAGTCAATGGTACTATCAACTCTTCACTGCTGTTCAACTCCCACTTGCCATCTATTGCCAAATCCTGTTGGTTCTTCCTGTGAAACATCTCCTTCCTCTCATTCACTCAAGCATATGTATTGAGCGCTTACTGTGTGCTGAGCACTGTACCAGGCCCTTGGGAGAGTACACTACAGCAGGAACACCTGAACTGCTTCCATCCTGGAACAAGATCTGATCTTATGACATTTATTCTATAACGTTAATAATAATAATGGCATTTATTAAGCGCTTACTATGTGCAAAGCACTGTTCTAAGCGCTGGGGAGGTTACAAGGGGATCAGGTGGTCCCATGGGGGGCTCACAGTCTTAATCCCCATTTTACAGATGAGGGACCTGAGGCACAGAGAAGTTAAGTGACTTGCCCAAAGTCACACAGCTGACAATTGGCGGAGCCGGGATTTGAACCCATGACCTCTGACTCCAAAGTCCATGCTCTTTCCACTGAGCCATGCATTACCCACTTTGCCATTTTCCCAGCCTCCAATCTCTCTCTAATCCAAACGATACTACGTGCTGCTGGATGGATAGATCGTCTTCATCACTTCTCTCTTCAGAAGCCTCCACTGGCTCCCTTTCTAATAATAATAATAATAATAATAATAATAATAATGTTGGTAATTGTTAAGCGCTTACAATATACCGAGCTGTTCTACACACTGGGGTCTATACAATTTAATCAGGTTGTCCCATGTAGGGCTTACGGTCTTCATCCCCATTTTACAGATGAGGTAACTGAGGCACAGAGAAGTTAAGTGACTTGCCAAAGGTCACACAGCAGACAAGTGGCGGAGCCAGGATTAGAACCCACGACCTCTGACTCCCAAGCCCGTGCTCTTTCCACTAAGCCATGCTGCTTTTCATGCTGCTTTGTCTCATCATCATTATTATTATTATTATTATTAAGTTTCTTAAGCGCTTACTATGTGAAGGACTGAAGCAGATACAAGTCAGTCAGGTCAAACGCAGTCCCTGACCCACATGGAGCTCACGGTCTAAGTAGGAGGGAGAACTCGTATTGAATTCCCATTTTACAGATGAGGAAACTGAGGCACAGAGAAGTGCTCTTTGCACTGGGCCATAAGTTAATCATATCAATTGAGTTAATTGCATTCACTGACGTGAAAATGTTCAATGTGTCAGAGGCTAAATCCAAATTATAATTACATATTATTCTGGGGATGAATTAGCTAATAATGCCCCTGTAAAATGATTCTTTATTTTCTTTTCAGAAGAAGGGGAATGAGCCAAAGGCAGCATTTAAAATTAGCCCCCCTCCCTGTTGTTTTGCTGCTTTCAGTGATTGTAAAAATGCATAGTTTTCACCGTTGTCAAAAGTCTCGGTTTTTAGGCCGAACTTCATCGGCGGCTATTTGTTAATTGTCATTTATAGTTGGGTGATAAGGGGTAACCTAGGCATCACTGTCGATTACAGAACAGCGGCCAACAGCAATGTCGGAACCACAGTAGATCTTCAAGACCCCTTTGATGTCTGTGTTCCTTTAAATTTTAAAGCCGCATGAAAGTGTATGTTGAACTTCCTAATAGTCACCCTTTTTAATGGCAGATGTTTTCCTCCCTGTTTGGACTCTTCCCCCACCCTCTTTTTCTGAGCGACGCTTCTGTGTATGTGTGTGTGTGTTTCTATTTAAAATTTAAAGAGTTACATTTGGGAGACGAACAATATAGGTAAAAGAAACCCCTGGAGTGTGTCTGATGTGATAGCTTGCCTCTGCGCTGCCATTTTTCCTCCTGCTGTGGAAGAACTAAATGATAGTGCCTTCTACCTTACTGAATAAAGCCTGATGCAGCTTCAAGCTGGGAACATATGATCAGTTTTTATGTTTGATTTTTGCACACAAGTAGACTACTGCAAGCTCGCCCACAACCTAGTCGGCAAATGCTTTAATCGGGGAATTACTGTTGAATGAATCAAACATGAAACAAATCCCGATTCATCGCATAAAGCAGTACACTTGGAAAATTTTTCTCTTTCGGAACTCGGAGAAGATTCCCCCCCCCCCAGGCCTCTGGTGTATGCAGAAAACCATCGCTCCGCGTATATTCTTCCGAGGACCCTCGGGAATCGGAAGATGAGTCCAAATGCCAGAGAAGCTGATCCCGCTCCCTGAGTTCCTGATGAAATGGGATTAGGCATACAAGGTGCCTTGACTTGTTTGGAAAACAAGTTGAATGATGTGGCCTGTGTTGAAATCACATCCTTTAAACCAGTGTCCGGTGGGCTTGCGACTTTCTTTAATAATTTCCCAAGCCTGATTACCGAATTACCTGTTCCCCACAGCACACCGCTAATCCTAATGCAGAACAGAACTAAATAAATTTATGTACTCGTTCGCTGCCCGAATCGCAAACTTGCACGGGGTTTTTATATAGTATAAAACAAAGACTGTGTTGCTTTTTGAGACAAATTTTCCGTCTTGATCCAAATATCAGCATAATTGATGTTAACCCTGAAAACGTACGGCTGTGTTCATCGAGGTCTGTGGTGTGCCATGATGTTTGCTCAACACCCAGAACCCTTAATACCCTTCTCTCTGCCTCACTGATCACCAGAAGAAGAAAAATGGGTCCTGAAGGAATACATCCACAGACAAAGGAGAGAAGTTATTTTATTTTTAGTGATCAGATGGCATAATTGTTGGTTGGGGTTTAGTGGTTTGGAGATTTGAGGGGAGGGGGCATAATTTCGGAATAAATGAAGAGCATCTCAAGACACATAAAGAAAGAGGCTTTCATGCGGAGCGCTTGAATCTTAAAGTCTTGTGGCTAGTCTGCTGTGGGCCTGCCCAGCCTCAGGGAAAGGGGTTCTGCTTCTTTCCTCCTTGTTTGATCAGTTGACTATTGGCCCCTGCATTGAAATAATGGTTAGGTTGTCCGCTAAAGGTGAGAAATGGAAAGCTAAGGAGGTGATCTGTAAAACTACCCACTTCTGAGCTCTGTGAGAAGACCTGATTTGGGAAATAAGAAGTGCGGGTGTGTGTAGGCCTGGCGGGCGGGGGGGTGGGGGGTGTACAGCATATTTTATTTCGGAAAAGATTCCCTGGTATTTTTCCCACTCAGTGTGCATCTTCCTTATCGTAACGGTGTCTCCCGTGATAATCACGTATTTCCTTTATTTGCTGCAGACGGGTATTTCCTGACTATCGACCGGGGCTCCTCGTGATGCCCTAACTGTATGTGACAGTATTAAATAACGGCAGAAATTCAGTCATCATCCCTAGAAGGAGTTATTAAAATTCCAAAGTAGGTAAATAAATAAGGCAGGAGAATGGCAGTTAGTCATTAAAACGTCAGCAGAAAATGAAGAAACTATTTACTGGGATTCCCTTCATGAACCTGGCTCATCAATGGGGTGTCCAAACAGTAGTGCTTGCTCAATATCATTGTTTCAGTAGAGAATTTTGGAGATCCCTCGGTGGTGAAAACCGCCCTATCTTTCCTCGGTGCCGATGAGATCTCGAGTTTGGGAAAACTGGTTGTCACTGGGATGATTGTACTGTATCTCGTCTGCCCACTTCACTTCTTTTCAGTGTTATATTGTACGCTGCCAAGCTCCTAGTGCAGTGCTCTGCACACAATAAGAGCTCGATGAATACCACTGACTGATCGATTGACTGATTGGTCAATCAATCAATCAGACATGCAGCACAGCCTAGTGGATCAATCAATCAATCAATCATATTTATTGAGCGCTTACTGTGTGAAGAGCACTGTACTAAGTGCTTGAGAAGTACAAGTTGGCAACATATAGAGACAGTCCCTTCCCAACAGTGGGCTCACATAAGCCTGGGAGTTGGAAGGACCTGGGTTCTGACCCCGCTCTGCCGCTTGTCTGCTGTATGACCTTGGCCAAGTCACTTTGCTTCTCTATGCCTCAGTTACCTCATCTGTAAAATGGGGAGTAAGACTGTGAGCCCCATGTGGGACAGGGGCCCAATCCTTTGTATCTACCTCAGAGCTTAGTAATGTGCCTGGCATGTAGTAATCGTTTAAGAAAAACACAGTTGTCATTGCTGGTGTTATTGGTAGTTCCGATTTTCTGCATATGGGGCCAGCTTCAGACGGCTTCAGCCAGCTTCAGAGCCCCTTCCTTCCTCTCCCCCTCATCCCCTTCTCCATCCCCCGCATCTTACCTCCTTCCCTTCCCCACAGCACCTGTATATATGTATATATGTTTGTACATATTTATTACTCTATTTATTTATTTTACTTGTACATATCTATTCTATGTATTTTATTTTGTTAGTATGTTTGGTTTTGTTCTCCGTCTCCCCCTTTTAGACTGTGAGCCCACTGTCGGGTAGGGGCTGTCTCTATATGTTGCCAACTTGTACTTCCCAAGCGCTTAGTACAGTGTTCTGCACACAGTAAGCGCTCAATAAATACAATTGATTGATTGATTCATTGAGTTAGGCGATTGCTTTAGGGCTCAGGGTGACTCTAAGGCTGTGACTATTGGACTGTGAGCCCACCTTCTAGACTGTGAGCCCCCTGTTGGGTAGGGACCGTCTATATGTTGCCAACTTGTACTTCCCAAGCACTTAGTACAGTGCTCTGCACACAGTAAGCGCTCAATAAATACGATTGAAGGAATGAATGGACTCTGAGCTGCCGGAAACTCTAAACTCTGCTTCTCTAGCTATGATATGCTATCTGTGCTTCAGTTTTCTCATCTGAGATTCAAAACCTGTTCTCCCTCCCCCTTAGACAATGAACTCCATGTGGGACAGAGACTGTGTCCTCCCTACTTATCTTGTATTTACCCCAGCGCTTAGTACAATGCCTGGCACATAATAAGCTCTTAAAAAATGCCACAATTATCATTAGTATTATCATTATTATTGGTTTTTCAGAGAGTGAGGGTTTTCATTGCGCACCCACTGGGTGCCGAGGCCCTGGACTGAGTCCTTAGAAGAAGACAACTGAAGCATGACATGCATTTCCTACCCTTTAGGAGCATATAGTCTAATAATAATAATATTTGTTAAGCACTTAACTATGTGCCAGTCACTGTACTAAGCGCTTGGGTTGATACAAGCAAATCGGGTTGGACACAGTCTAATGGTGGAAGAGTGTGGAAGATGAAGAGTGTGGAATTGTGAGAGTGTGTGTGCTGGGTGCTGATTCATTCAGTCAGTCAGTCATATTTATTGAGTGCTTACCGTGTGCAGAGCACTGTACTAAGCGCTTGGGAAGTACAATTGAGCAACAGAGACAATCCCTACCCACAACGAGCTCACAGTGGCGGGTTCTTGGAAACCTCTCCACTTAATGAAGTTCAGCTGTTCAACTAAATTAGAGAATCAAGTTTACTAATTTGGGATTACCCCTTTCTCCAGCAGCAGCAGCAAAGTGCTCCTGGCCAGAGATGTGCCTGAACAATCCCACCTGTAGATGTTGGAGCCAGTCTGGGTAAGACATGCTGAAAGGAAGGTGAAATTTTCCCTGACAGAGTAGAAGGGCTTATTGGGGTTTTTTTTAGCCCTGAAACTGGACATCTTCCCCCTGATGTCCAAGTGCAATTTCATGATCATCTGGACTTCTGTGTGGGTAGGTAGTTACTGATTGTTACCAGGACCTATTTCCCTGAATAATAATAATGTTAAACACTAACTGTGTGCCAAGCCCAGTACTAAGCTCTGGGGTAGATACAACTTAATTCGGTTGGACACAGTTAATTAGTCCCCATCCCACGTGCAGCTCACAGTCTAGGAGGGAGAACAGGTATTAAATCCCCATTTTACAGATGAGGAGCTGAGGCCCAGAGAAGCTGATTTTCTTGAGCAACATCACACGGCCGGTACATGGCAGAGTCAGGATTAGAACCCAGGTCTCCTGGCTCCCAGGCTTCTTTCTGCGCTTTCCATGTGGCCACGTTGAATTCCTGTCCCTTGGGAACTCTCCTCTCCTTCCTTTTTAAGTGTGCTCTATCCTCCTTATTCCTCCAGCCAGGAAGGGACTCACCATTTAATAATAACGATTTAACAATAATAATAGTAATAGTGGTATTTGTTAAGCGTTTACATGGTGCCAGGCACTGTGCTAAGCACTAAGGTAGATAAAAGAAGCACCTAGAGAAGCAGCATGGCTCAATGGAAAGAGCCCAAGCTTGGGAGTCAGAGGTCATGGGTTCTAATTCTGGATCCACCACTTATCAGCTGTTTCACTTTGGGCAAGTCACTTCACTTCTCTGTGCCTCAATTACCTCATCTGCAAAATGGAGATTCAGATTGTGAGCCCCATGTGGGACAACCTGATCACTTAGTAAGTGCTTAACTAATACCATCATTATTATTTATTATTTATACAAGGGCTCATAGGGCTCACAGTCTTAATCCCCATTTTACAGATGGCATACAGTGTAAAAAAACTCCAATCACCCTGCTACAAAGTGGACACTTTTCCTTATCGATAAACAGCTCACCCCCATCGAGTTCTCATCCTTATTGGTGGAAAACAATACAAAAAGTCCCTGAAGTGCTGCGTGTAGTTGTGGGCCCCACAGAAGAGCACGATAAGGCTGGAGTGTCTACAAAGGGTGGCAAATGAGGTGATCGGGTTGATTCATTCATTCATTCAATCAATCCCCAGACCTAGATAATAAAAAGTGTGGTTTTGGTTAAGCACTTACTATGTGCCAAGCACAGCACTAAGAGTTGGGGAAGGCACAAGATAATAAAATCTGCCAGAGTCCATCCCACAAGGAGCTCACAGTTTAAATAAGAGGGAGAATAGGCGTTGACTCCCCATTTTATTCATTCATTCATTCATTCAATCGTATTTATTGAGCGTTTACTGTGTGCAGAGCACTGTACTAAGCTCTTGGGAAGTGCAAGTTGGCAACATATAGAGACGGTCCCTACCCAACAACGGGCTCTCAGTCTAGAAGAGGGAGACAGACAACAAAACAAAACATATTAACAAAATTGAATAAATATGTACAAGTAAAATAAATAAATAAATACATACCAACATATATACATATATACAGGTGCTGTGGGGAGGGGAAGGAGGTAAGGCATATAGATTCCATATCTATTTATTCTATTTTGTTAATATGTTTGGTTTTGTTGTCTGTCTCCCCTTTCTAGACTGTGAGCCCACTGTTGGGTAGGGACCGTCTCTATATGTTGCCAACTTGTACTTCCCAAGCGCTTAGTACAGTGCTCTGCACGCAGTAAGCGCCCAATAAATACGATTGATTGATTGATTGAGGACAGGCCGATAGGTAGGAGTCTTCTGTTTGGCAAAGCGCAGACGGAGAGGATGTGATGGCAGTTTAGGAAATCCCGAGGCGGGAGTGCAGGGTGGGCGGGATTGCGTTTCTCCAAATCCCCTAACTGCCACGAGGGAACACCACTGAAGCCTTAAAGGAGCAGGTTCACAAGACATGGAAGGACACACTTCTTCCGCCAGCAGATGGTCACCATATGGAATCCGTTATCACAGGAAGCCTTGCAGACTGAAAATATCGGCAGGTTCAAGAGGAGGTCTGGGTAAATTAGTTGTTGAACAGCCAGGAACTGGTTGGATAAAGGAAAATTAGGCCTGGAGAGATAAAAAAGTTAAAGATCTTAGGTGGTCCACTCCCTAAACATTAGAAGGGCAGACCAGGAGGGCATCATGTTTGCAACTGTTGGCTGGGTTAGATGAGACTTTGCTCTGACCTAGAAATGGAAGTACTTATGTCCAGTTGAATGATATCACTCTATTTATTTATTTATTTTACTTGTACATATTTATTCTATTTATTTTATTCTGTTAATATGTTTTGTTTTGTTCTCTGTCTCCCCCTTCTAGACTGTGAGCCCACTGTTGGGTAGGGACTGTCTCTATATGTTGCCAAATTGTACTTCCCAAGCACTTTGTGCAGTGCTCTGCACACAGTAAGCGTTCAATAAGTATGATTGAATGAATGAATGAAATTAATTTCAACTCACAGCCACCCCTAAAACTTATATTTCTTTATCCCCATTCTCTGCACTTGGGTACTTGTGTATTCCTTTGTACCGTCCATTCTTTATTCTGTTTCCTCTCTTTGTAAGTATTATTATGTTTGTGTGGTTACAGTGTCATCTTCTGGGAAGGAAAGGTGATTTGTGCTTCTGTTGGGGTAGTAGTAATGGTATGTATGGGACACTGACTCAGTGCACTGCACTGTATTAAATGCTTGGAAAGTTCAGTATTTAAGAAGCTCAAGGCGTATGCCCTGCCTCAAAACAGCTTCCAGTCTACTTTCCCAGGTGCTTAGTTGCAGTGCACTGGACTCCCGGAACATTTAATAAATACCATTGCTATTACTGCTCCTACCACTGCTACTGTTATACTGTACTCTCCCAAGCACTTAGGAGAGTGCTGTATACACAGTAAGCGCTCAATAAATGTGATCGAATGAATGACTGAATGAATACTACTACTTCTACTCTTATTATTGCTACCTTTCCTTCTTCTTTGTCTCCTCCTTCTTCTCCTAGCTCTGCATATCATTTAGGAGTGTTTATCATTTTAGGAGTCTACAATTCTTGAACCACGGTTGTCTCAGATCATCAACCTCCCACTAAGTTCAAAATATACCGACGGGGTCAGGCTAACTGGTTCTCCCTACTCCTGTTGTTTCTTTTCTTTTTTTAAAAAAAATGTATTTGTTATTCACTTACTATGTGCCAGACACTGTGCTAAGCGCTGCGGTAGAGACAAGCTAATTAAGTTGGACACAGTCCCTGTTCCACGTGGGGCTCACAGTCCTAATCCTCATTTTCAGAGGAGGTAACTGAGGCACTGCGAAGTGAAGTGACTTACCCAAAGTCACACAGCAGTGGAGTGGGATTAGTGTAAATTATTTAGTGTAAAGAAAGAGGGGAGGTACACGGAGACAAGGGCCTATTAGGATTGATGTATCTTACAGTCTTGGCATTCAGTTTAAAATTATAAACGCTTCTCTAATTTGAATTCTTGGAAGCATCCTGGCAGATGCCTGGGGATAATTAATATAATGGCATTCTATAAATGCTATTATTATTGTTATCATTATGGTGGTTGTTATTGACTTGCCATTAATGTTGCCATGGTTATTATTATTAGTATTTAAATGTAATATTAATCAGTGGAGTGGGATTAGAACCCAGGTCGTCCGACTCCCATGCCAATGATCTTTCCACTAAACCAGGCTGCTTCTCTTTCTGGTTAAGAAAGACTGATTCTACCTCAGGATCCTCCATCACTGGATCACTGGGAAAGAAACTCCCACACGGAGGCAAGAATTGTGGATTTTGCCAATAATTTAGATTATTGGTCTGTGGGCAAGAAGTTTGTCTGATTCTGATCTTTACAGTACCTGGAGCATTACTGGGATTTAACAGGGTTGCTGATTAATATTACATTTAAATAATAATAATAATAATAACCATGGCAACATTAATGGCAAGTCAACAACAACCACCATAATGATAACAATAATAATAGCATTTACAGAATGCCATTATATTAATTATCACCAGGCATCTGACAGGATGCTTCCAAGAATTCAAATTAGAGAAGCGTTTATAATTTTAAGCCGAATGCCAAGACTGCAAGATACATCAATCCTAATATGCCCTTGTCTCCGTGTACCTCCCCTCTTTCTTTACACCAAATAAAATGAAGCTAGGAATGATGAAATTACCCCAAACCAAATTTATTAATGCGATTAAGTAAGTTGTTAGCTCTGTAATAGTGTAACGCGACAGAGTCCTTGGTCCTTAATTTGTTCAGTGACACTGCGGGAGAAGCCTGTAGTTCCATCAGAAGGAAATGTATGTGTTCTAGCAGGGTGGAGTTATAAAACAATCGGGATTTTTGTGCCTTTGAAATATCTAGTTCTGATTCTGTTCGTAAATTAACTCTGTCCAGCATGGGCCAAGCAGGTGAACCTCGCTTCTTTAATTCAGCTTTTAAAGTAGAATGATGAATCCCATTTGCACACAAGGAATGCAGACAGTTCTGAAAAGGAAAACAAACAGAACTTGTATCACAATTATCAATCAGTCATATTTATTGAGCACCTACCGTGCACAGAGCACTGTACTAAACGCTTGGGGGAGTACGGCAGGAGAGAAGCGAGGGGAAGTAGGAGGGGGCAAGGTGATGGAATGCTTGAAAATCAATGGTGAGGAGGTTCTGTTTGATGTGAAGGTGGATTAGCAACCACTGGAGATTTTTGAGGAGTCGGGTGATGTGTCCTGAATGTTTTTGTAGAACAATGACCCCGGTAGTAGAGTGACGTACGGAGTGGGGTGAAACAGGAGGCTCAGGAAATCAGCAAAGAGGCTGATGCAGTAATCCAGTGGAATAGGATGAATGATTGCGTTAACATCGTAGTGGTTTGGATGGAGAGGAAAGCTTGTATTTTAGGGATACTAAAAACGATGGTCACGATAATAATGGAATTCTTAAGCATTTATTTAGGGCCGAGAACCGTGCTAAGCCCTGGAATGCAAGATGATTAGTTGTGTTCCTGCCCCAGAACACAGGACTTGGATATAACACATCACATGAGGCCGTGGGCCCCATGTCTGTCTCCCCCCACTCTAGACTGTAAGCTTGTTGTGGGCAGGGAATGTCATTGTTTAATGTTGTATTGTACTTTCCCAAGCGCTTAGTACAGTAAGCGCTCAATAAATACAATTGAATGAATGAGTTGACTGAATGAATATCATCGTGAATAGTAATAATAAGGTTACTCTGGCCATTTGGGTATTCATACTGAAAAGTGTTTCACACAAAGGGAACAGAATACATGAGGTGTTTTAGATAGGTTTTCTTGAAGGAATATTCTTAGTTTCGACCTCTGACGGTCTCTGAGAGCTCTTTATTCCTTCCCAGGAGAGGTGTTAGACCACTAAGATCGATCAATCATGTTTATTGAGCGCTTACTATATGCAGAGCACTGTACCGAGAGCTTGGGAGAGATGTAACAGTGTAGAAGAGGGGGTATGTTCCCTGCCATGACGAGCTTCCATAAGAATTAAACCATCTTTTAGGAGAAGCCTTCCACCCAAGCATTGGCTTTTGGAAACTTTTATCACTGGTGGCCCTAGAACGCAACAAGCGTTTGAAATCAGTGACTCCTGACTCCCCATCCTATGGGCTTTCCATTAGGACACATTGTTCTTTAAAAAGCTGAGAAATCACGAGCCACTGAATGAGGCCCAGAGAAGTAAAGTGACTTGCCCAGGGTCACACAGCAGGCAAGTGGAGGAACCAGGATTAGAACCCAAAGCTTCTGACTCCGAGGCCCGTGCCCTGTCCACTACGCCATGCTGCTTCTCATGTGTTAGATTCATGAGTCCCACATCATGGGAATATAGTAATAATGATAATAATGGCATTTATTAAGCGCTTACTATGTGCGTAGCACTGTTCTAAGCACTGGGGAGGTTACAAGGTGATCAGGTTGTCCCTCGTGGGGCTCACAGATTTAATCCCCATTTTCCAGATTAGGTAACTGAGGCACAGAGAAGTTAAGTGACTTGCCCAAAGTCACATAGCTGACAATTGGTGGAGCTGGGATTTGAACCCATGACCTCTGACTCCAAAGCCCGTGCTCTTTCCTACTGAGCCACGCTGCTTCTCTAATATGCATAATTGTTTCTCCTAATTGTTTCTTCTAACATGAGATCGCATTTCATCCGGACACACTTGCATTGTCGGAAGAGCGTTTCCTAATTCTCCAACGGCCTTCTAGCCGAAACATGTAGTAAAGGCATATATTTGGGCAGAATCTATCACTCAGGCAGTCAAGTACGTTTACTGAGCAACTCGTGCATGCAGAGCACTGTGTCAAGAACTGTGTTGAGAAGTAGCGTGGCTTAGTGGAAAGAGCCCGGGTTTGGGAGTCAGAGGATGTGTGTTCTAATCCCGGCTCCACCACTCGTCTGCTGTGTGACCTTGGGCAAGCCACTTAACTTCTCTGCATTTCAGTGACCTCATCTGGAAAATGGGGATTAAAATGTGGGACAACCTGATTAGCTCGTTTCCAACCCAGTGCTTAGAACAGTGCTTGGCACACAGTAAGCGCTTAACAAATGCCATAATAATGAATAATAATTAATAATTAAATTCTGTAGAGAGTACAATAGAATGAGTAGGTGTGACCTGAGCCCCCTTTTAGACCGTGAGCCCACTGTTGGGTAGGGACTGTCTCTAGATGTTGCCAATTTGTACTTCCCAAGCGCTTAGTACAGTGCTCTGCACATAGTAAGCGCTCAATAAATACGATTGATGATGATGATGATGATGATGATTGGCCGCAGGAGGGGAGGGGCTGCCCTCCCATTGGCCGGAAGCCGGGAGGGGGCCGCCCTCCCATTGGCATTTATTTATTTATTTTACTTACAGCACCTGTATATATGTATATAGGTTTGTACATATTTATTACTCTATTTATTTATCCCCCCGTCTTACCTCCTTCCCTTCCCCACAGCACCTGTATATATGTATACATGGTTGTACATATTTATTACTCTATTTATTTATTCATTTATTTATTCTACTTGTACATTTCTATCCTATTTATTTTATTTTGTTGGTATGTTTGGTTCTGTTCTCTGTCTCCCCCTTTTAGACTGTGAGCCCACTGTTGGGTAGGGACTGTCTCTATGTGATGCCAATTTGTACTTCCCAAGCGCTTAGTACAGTGCTCTGCACAGAGTAAGCGCTCAATAAATACGATTGATTGATTGATTGATTGATTCAACGACCTTACGGTCTATGTGGGGACAAAGACCCTAAAATGAATGGCAGGTAGAGGAAGCAATGGAGAATACAGATAGGTCCACAGGTATGACAGGGGTGTGCGATCACCCAACTGAGTGTTTTCACAGAGCTCCTCTTTTTTTATGGTATCTGTTAAGCGCTTACTATGTGCCAGGCACCGTTGTAAGCGCTGGCCTTCTAGACTGTGAGCCCGCTGTTGGGTAGGG
Organism: Tachyglossus aculeatus; assembly: GCF_015852505.1. Taxonomy (NCBI): domain Eukaryota; kingdom Metazoa; phylum Chordata; class Mammalia; order Monotremata; family Tachyglossidae; genus Tachyglossus; species Tachyglossus aculeatus. The sequence goes on from NC_052074.1 coordinate 7,220,082, forward strand.
ACCCTCTCTATATGTTGCCAGCTTGTACTTCCCAAGCGCTTAGTACAGTGCTCTGCACACAGTAAGCGCTCAATAAATACGATTGAATGAATGAATGAATGAATGTGGGACAGGGACTGTGAACAATCCGATTTGCTTGTATCCACCCAGCGCTTAGTACAGTGCCTGGCACATAGGAAGTGTTTAACAAATACCGCAATTATTATTATCTCATGGCAGCACTCCAAGGAACGGCCAACATGTACTTCCCAAGCGCTTAGTACAGTGCTCTGCACACAGTAAGCGTTCAATAAATACGATTGAATGAATGAATGAATGAATGTGGGACAGGGACTGTGAACAATCGGATTTGCTTGTATCCACCCAGCGCTTAGTACAGTGCCTGGCATACAGGAAGTGTTTAACAAATACCACAATTATTATTATCTCATGGAAGCACTCCAAGGAACGGCCAACTTGTACTTCCCAAGCGCTTAGTACAGTGCTCTGCACACCGTAAGCGCTCAATAAATACGATTGAATGAATGAATGAATGAATGAATACAGGCTAATCAGGTTGGACACTATCTGGGTCGCATGTAGGGCTCACGCTCTTAAACCCCATTTGGAGAAGCAGCGTGGCTCAGTGGAAAGAGCACGAGCTTTGGAGTCAGAGGTCATGGGTTCAAATCCCAGCTCTGCCACTTGTCAGCTGTGTGACTTTGGGCAAGTCACTTCACTTCTCTGGGCCTCAGTTACCTCATCTGTAAAATGGGGATAAAGAGTGTGAGCCCCCCGTGGGACAACCTGATCACCTTGTAAACTCCCGAGTGCTTAGAACAGTGCTTTGCACATAGTAAGAGCTTAATAAATGCCATTATTATTAGTATTATTATTATTATGAGGTAACTGAGGTCCAGAGAAGTTAATTAATTTGCCCACACAGCAAAGTGGCAGAGCCAGGATTAGAATCCACAGCCTTCTGACCCCCAGGGCCGTGCTTTAACCATTAAGCTACACTGCTTCCTCTTACCCCTATAGCACTTTCACACTTTTACTAATTTTATTCTTAAACCACTCTCATCAGAAAGAAAGAGACCAGTTCTAATCACTGCCCCCATTTTACTTGTGGAAAACCGAGTCCTGGAGAGACCAAGTGACCTTCCCGTTGCACACCAGGAGCCTGATTGGGACCCAGACATTGAGTTGAAAAAATGGCATTTATTGATCACCTTTGGGCTGTCAATAAATAAGAATAATTTCAGAAGAATAAGAATTTGACTTGAGATCTCTCGCTGGCAGGATTTGTGCTTTGTCCACTAGACTTCGTCCCGCTGTTCTTTGTTTGTTCATCAGTTCCCCCGGGCAGTGTTTAAAGGAGGATGGAGGGCCATGGACGGTCTAAATACGGTGTGTAAAATAAAAATAGTGGTCAGCGATCCCAGAGTAAAAGCCGTGCCCTGAGCCCGTTGTTGGGTAGGGACCGTCTCTCTATGTTGCCGACTTGTGCTTCCCAAATGCTTAGTCCAGTGTTCTGCACGCAGTAAGCGCTCAATAAAGACGATCGAATGAATGAAATGGAAAGTTTTGAGGATTATTCCTGGCGTTCTTTTATATCCTTTTTGGAGTTTGCCTGGGACCTAACTTTCTGACCTCCTTCCCTGGGAGCAGAAAATGAGGACTACTGGTGGAGACATCTAATCTGTAAAGCCAACCCGCGTTGACTCCACAAACCTCCTCCCAAACCGTAGCCCCCGTGCCGGGTCACTGCTATCGAGTGAAATTTATTGCCGCAGAAAGAAGCCGGGCAGATGTTAAACCGTTCACTTCCCCCACCCCCCGAGCCAGGGGGTTCCTCTGTTTATTATTTCCCGGCTGCCTGGTCCGTTCTTGTGACATACAACAAACCCCCATTATAAAGGATTATATGATGAGTCAACAAGCATGTGAAAGATAGCAACCAAATGGTGACTCCCAATTACATGAAAAATTACTATAATCACCCCTGCTGCACCACCCGTCTGTTGGCAGAGTGGTTGATCTCCTTGAAAAGCTGCAGAAGAAGGCCCCGCCGTATTAAATAAAATTCTCAGTTCTGTGGGTAATCATAAAAATTAACACTGTCACTTTAAAAAAAAATCAAATTGCTGTCCTAGAGGGAAACCTACTAAGCTGGGTAAAGTAGCTATTATGAAAACGTTTAGCCTTTTGAGCGTATTTCAGACGGCATTTGTGTTGCCAGATTTGTCAGCCAAAAATTCACTAAGCAGATTTGTCAGGGGCTGAGGCCATAATCTGTAAAACAGACATTGGCATAGAGATTAAAGATCGAGAGAATTATATAGGTTTTGTTACCATATGCCGAGATCCTTTAAAAAAAATAAATTCGTTTTGTGTGGGCAATATCTATAGGCAGCTGTTATCTGAGTTCCGTTTAAAACAGAACTGGTATTTCCTGTTGGAGAAGGGTTGGAAGGGGCACCCCTGTTTTATTCAGGAACAACCAGGCTCCCTGTAGTTACATGCTCCACTCATCCATGGGCCTTGCAGAATTCTTTTCAAATTCAAGAAAACCCGCAGATCACAGGGTTAAATCCATATCCTAGGGTCATCCTGACATCTTGAGTTGGGGATATCCAGGATATGTGCCTTTCTGCCAGAAGAAACCGAACTGAGGGCCCAGGGTTGCGCCTTTTACCTCCATTGTGCTTTCCTCAAGATGAGACAAATGAATAATTTATAATACATAATTTAAAGATATGTACATAGGTGCTGTGGGGTTAAGGGTGGGGCTATTATCAAATCCCTAAAGGTCACACATCCAAGAGGGGAGCTTGCAGTCTAGAGCTTACTAGACTGTCAGCTCTTCCTTTAGACTGTAGGCTAGTTGTGGGCAGGGAATAATAATAATAATAATAATGATGGTATTTGGTAAGCTCTTACCATGTGCCAAGTACTGTAGGCTTGTTGTGGGCAGGGAATTATAATAATAATGATGGTATTTGGTAAGCTCTTACTATGTGCCAAGTACTGTAGGCTTGTTGTAGGCAGGGAATAATAATAATAATGATGGTATTTGTTAAGCTCTTACGATGTGCCAAGTACTGTAGGCTTGTTGTGGGCAGGGAATAATAATAATAATGATGGTATTTGGTAAGCTGTTACTATGTGCCAAGTACTGTAGGCTTGTTGTGGGCAGGGAATAATAATAATAATGATGGTATTTGGTAAGCTGTTACTATGTGCCAAGTACTGTAGGCTTGTTGTGGGCGGGGAATAATAATAATAATGATGGTATTTGTTAAGCTCTTACTATGTGCCAAGTACTGTTCTAAGCACTGGGGTAGATGCATGGTAATCAGGTTGTCCCACGTGGGGCTCACAGTCTTAATCCCCATTTTACAGATGAGGTAACTGAGGCACAGAAAAGTGAAGTGACTTGCCCAAAGTCACACAGTTGACATGTGGCAGAGCCCGGATTAGAACCCACGGCCTCCGACTCCCAAGCCCGTGCTCTTTCCACTAAGCTATGCTGCTCCTCAATGGGTCTGTTATATTGTTATAATAATAATAATAATAATGGCATTTATTAAGTGCTTACTATGTGCAAAGCACTGTTCTAAGTGCTGGGGAGGTTACAAGGTGATCAGGTTGTCCCACGTGGGGCTCACAGTCTTAATCCCCATTTTACAGATGAGGTAACTGAGGCACAGAGAAGTGAAGTGACTTGCCCAAAGTCACACAGCTGACAATTGGCAGAGCTGGGATTTGAACCCATGACCTCTGACTCCAAAGCCCCGGGCTCTTCTCCACTGAGCCATGCTGCTTCTCCCAAGAGCTTAGAGAAGCAGCATGGTGTAGTGGATAGAGCATGGGCCTCAGTTACCTCATCTGTAAAATGGGTTTGGAGGCTAGGAGTCCCATGTGGGACAGGGACCATGTCCAACTTGATTTTCTTGTATCCACCCCAGCACTGAATACTTGCCTGGCACATGGTAAGAACTTAACAAATACCAGAGTTATTATTAGTACAGTACTCTGCACACAGTAAGCACTCAATAAATATGACTGACTGACTGATTAAGCCAGGCTGCCTCTCTAGAGCTTGGCACAGTGCTTGGTACACAGTACACAGTACGCAATACATACTGACTGATTGAGACCCACAGGTTGTCTCTCTGTATTCATTCATTCATTCACTCAATCGTATTTACTGAGCGCTTACTGTGTGCAGAGCACTGTACTAAGCACTTGGGAAGTACATAGGGACGGTCCCTACCCACCAGCAGGCTCACAGTCTAGAAGGGGGAGACAGACAACAAAACAAAACATGTTAACAGAATAAAATAAATGGAATAAATATGTACAAATAAAATACATAAATAAATAGAGTATACAAACATATACATATATACAGGTGCTGTCGGGAGGGGAAGGAGGTAACTTGGAGGGGATGGGGAGGAGGGGGAGAGGAAGGAGGGGGCTCAGTCTGTGAAGTGAGAGGGCCACCCGTGATGATTTCCGAGTCCAGTCAGCTCCATACGGCTGCGTGAATGGGAGGAGCATTTCATGCTGGGAGAGACATTCCCCATAGATGGTGGCATCTTCTACATTGTCTGGTTGGTTGGTTATCTGAAAGACAGTTGCTCTTCCCTCCTTCAAAGCCTTATTAAAAGCCCATCTCCTCCAAGAGGCCTTCCCTGACTAAGCCCTCCTCTCCTTTCCTCCCACTCCCTTCTGCGTCACCCCGACTTGTTCCCTTTATTCAACCCCCTCCCAGCGCCACGGAACTTATGTATATATCTGTCATTTATTTCTTTAGGTTAATGTCTGTCTCCCCTTCTAGACCATAAGCTCATCCCTCCCAGCCCCAAGGAACCTATGTATATACCTGTCATTTATTTCTTTAGGTTAATGTCTGTCTCCCCTTCTAGACTGTAAGCTCATCCCACCCAGCCCCAAGGAACATATGTATATATCTGTCATTTATTTCTTTAGGTTAATGTCTATCTCCCCTTCTAGACCGTAAGCTCATTGTAGGCAGGGAATGCGTCTGTTTCCTGTTATATCGAACTCTCCTAAGCACTTAGAACAGTGGCCTGCACACAGTAGGCCTCCAATAAATACGATTGACTGACTGATGAACTGACTTTAACTCCATTTTATGGTAATATTAGAAAGAGGACTTTGAGGGGCATCTCACAAGTGCCACCGGGGCCCTCAACGAGAAGAGTTTCTAGGAAGCACTGCCAGACTTTAAAATTTACATTTTCACTTCAGGGTAATAAAGTGCTCACATCTCGGGGTGGGGAAAGACTTGAACGCCCCTACCTTCAATCCCCAAAGGGAGTCCAGAATTTCCTGAATCTGTTGGACTTTTGTGAATGGTCTAGAGTGGTAATCACATGGGTCTTCTCAATTGCCTAGCAAATTGAGCACTATCGCTTTGTCCTGTGATAATTACCGGCCTTCGGGTCAAAGTGCAGTGCTCAGTTTGGAGGGGGAGATAGGGGAGGGACAGTTTATTTGCCTAGAAAGAGTGTGAGTTATGCGTCCAGTTCTTGCAAAGGAACATCCATTAAAAGGCTTTCCAGGCGGCTTTTAAATTATAACATCATCACCCCACAAATGAGATATTGCTGGAAGAATTGCTGACTGAGAGAAGCCCTCTCAGTGTCTACAGCCTTTCTCCAGGATTCACACCCAATCACATCGGCAAACATAAATACATCGCAACACTTAGTCAAACGCTCATAGGTAATCTGTATAAAGACAAACTACCGTATAGCTTCCTAAATAGGTTCCTCCACCTCCTCTGCCGCTCGTTTTTCCTTTTCATTTCTCACCCAGGGTGAAGTGTGAGGAATTTCATGGGACGCTTAGCCCCTGGTGAATTATTCCCTTCGTCCCACCTTCACCCCCAACCCCCATCTTCCCACCAGACAAAAAAAACTGTGGTATTTGTTAAGCATTACTATGTGCCAAGCACAGTTCTAAGCATTGGAGTAGATACAGGGTAATCAGGTTGGACACAGTTCCTGTCCCACATGGGGCTCACGGTCTTAATCCCCACTTTACAGACGAGGTTACTGAGGCACAGAGAAGTGAAGCAATTGGAACGAGGTCATGCAACAGGCGTGTGGCATGCCGGGATTAGAACCCACATCCTCTTTCTCCCAGGCCCGGGCTCTACCTAATAGACCACGCTGCTTCTGTAGAGTGGCTCAGTGGAAAGAGCACGGGCTTTGGAGTCAGAGGCCATGAATTCAAATCCCGGCTCCGCCAAATGTCAGCTGTGTGATTTTGGGCAAGTCACTTCACTTCTCTGTGCCTCAGTTACCTCATCTGTAAAATGGGGATGAAGACTGTGAGCCCCCCGTGGGACAACCTGATCACCTTGTAACCTCCCCAGCGCTTAGAACAGTGCTTTGCACATAGTAAACACTTAATAAATGCCATTATTATTATTAGAGCCTGTCCGCGTGGCAGGACCGTAGAGTCATTCATTCCGCCGGATTTATTGAGCGCTTACTGTGTGCAGTGCAGCCTCTCCCTCTCTCTCTGTCGGATTCCGTGGGTGGGGAATTTCTTGTGTTGCCGCAGTCCGTGGATCCGGCTCTCTTTGCCCATTCTTGTCCATCTTCATTCCCCTGTCCGTGGCTAGCGAGGATGGAAGCAGGCACTTGTGCGATGGCTGTCTTGTTTATCTAGACACTAGAGGGTGTGTGAATACCAACTGTGTTTCCCCATCCCTTCCCAGGATCAGGAATGCCTCCACAGCCCTCCCAGGGCCCGCTCATTGGAGCGTGAACAATCGCACCTCTCACCTCATTAATTCTCGGCCTGGGCCGGAATTAATAATGGTAAAAACGGCCCACTTGGCTCCAGGGGTCACTTGCTCCCCTGGGCCAGGTTCAGGAATGTCAGGGGCGAGGGTTGGGAACTGCTGACCATCCGATGGTAGAAACTAAAGGGGAGAGAGAGGACGGGAAGGAGAGAGGGAGGGACGAAGGGGGTTCTCTGCCTTATTGGCTCGTGCTTCCAAATGCTCTTTCCCCCGAATAATAATAATAATAATTATTATTATTATTATGGTATTTGTTAAGCACTTACTATGAGCAACCGCTGTACTAGCGTAGGGGTAGATACAAGCAAGTCGGATTGGACACAGTCCCTGTCCCATTTGGGGATTTTACAGATGGGGTAACTGAGGCACAGAGAAGTGAAGCGACTTTCCCAAGATCCCCCAGCAGATAAGCGGTGGAGCCAGAATTAGAACCCATGACCTTCTGATTCCCGGGCCCGTGCTCTATGCGCTACACCATGCTGAATCTGAGTTCCCCATCTTGCAGAGTGGCAGGAAAGACCACTAGTTGAATCGCTTTGCATCTTGTCTTCTGAGTGTTTTTTTTTAAAAAAACAGTAGTTTTTTCCATTTACTGAGCACTTGCTGTGTGTAGACCATTCGTTCGTATTTTTGAGCGCTTACTGCATACAGAGCACTGTACTAAGCACTTGGAAAGTACAATTCAGCAACAGAGACAATCTCCGCCCAACAATGTGCTCACAGTCTAGAAATATTACACTGAATCCTTGGAAGAGTATGATATAGGTAGAAGACAATGATAATTATAACAGTAATAATAATAATAAATTAATAGAGGAGGGCTTTACAAATTGGGAGAGGTAAGGTCAGGCACGATTGGAAAGGGAAGGAGTTCCAAGCAGAACGTAGGGATCAGAGGTGAGCGAGTCAAGAATGAAGCATTGGAAAGGTTAGCTTGGGAGAAATCGAGTGTGAGGGTGGCGTGTTGTAAGAGAAGAGAGATCATCGGTAGGAGAGAATGAACTGATGGCACGACTTAAATGCAGAGGTCAGGGGTTTCTGCTTGATGTGGGAGGGAATGGGTAACCACTGTCCCCTTTTCAGGAATGGAGAGGTGTGTGCAGAAGGAAACAGAGAGCCAGGGAGACAAAGCTTTACCATTTACCTGCTGTTGACCTTGGGCAAGTCACTTAACTTCCCTCTGCCTCAGTTCCCTCATCTGCAGAATGGGGATTCGATGCCCGTTCTCCCTCCTACTTAGACCTTGAGCCCCATATAGGACCTGGTTAGCGTGTATCTACCCCAGTTCTTAGCGAAATGTCTGGCTCATAGTAAGCACTTAGATATTGTTTTTTGCTGTCATCTATATTGGGAAAATTATTCATTCATTCATTCAATCGTATTTATTGAGCTCTTACTGTGTGCAGAGCACTGTACTAAGCGCTTGGGAAGTACAAGTTGGCAACATAAAGAGACGGTCCCTACCCAACAGTGGGCTCACAGTCTAGAAAATTAGTTTGGGAAGTGAATGCCAGAGGAATGGTAAGTTTAGTTTTAGACAGATTATGTTAAAAATTCCAGGAGCATGTTCGTGTGAAGTGCTGAGTTACAAAGAGGAAATGTGAGATTACAGAGTCATCTGCATAGAGGTGGTATTATTCATCGTTATTTGCTATTTATGATATACGTTAAGCCCTAACTGCATCGAGCACTGTTCTTAGCACTGGGGTAGATACAAGTTAATCAGATTGGACACAGTCCCTGTCCCACATGCTAAGAAGGAAGGAGAATAGGCTTTGAATCCCCATGTTACAGTTGAAGAAACTGAGGCATGGAGAAGGTAAGCAACTTGCCCATGGTCACACAGCAGAGAAGTGGCAGAAATGGGATTAGGAGTCAGGTTCCCTAACTCCAAGGTCTGGGCTCTTTCTGATAACCCTCATCGCTTCCCAGCATGGTAGGTGAAAGAATGATTGTAAAATGAGAAAATTAGAGAAGCAGCATGGCCCAGTGGAAAAAGCCCGGGCTTGGGAGTGAGAGGTCATGGGTTCTAATCCCGGCTCCACCATTTGTCAGCTCTGTGACTTTGGGCAAGTCATTTAACTTCTCTGTGCCTCAGTTACCTCATCTGGAAAATGGGGATGAAGACTGGGAGCCCCACGTGGGACAACCTGATTACCTTGTGTCCACCCCAGCTCTTAGAACAGTGCTGGGCACATAGTAAGCGCTTAACAAATACCATTATTATCATTAGGGGGTCTGGAACAGAGTATTGAGGGATACCCACAGTAAGGAGGTTGCAGCAGAGGAACCAGTGAAAGAGACTGAGGAGTGGCCAGAGCGATTAGAAGAGAACCACAAAGTGGACTGGGTCAGAAAAAAATAAATAAGTTTTGATAGTGTTTCTGGTATTTGGGAGTGGCCCATGTTGTCTAAGGCAGTTGAGGAGATGAACAGGATTAAACTAGAGTAGAATCCGTTAGATTTGGCAAGAAACAGGCCGTTGGCAACCTTGAAGAGCACATCTCAGTGGAGTGAGGGAAGCAGAAAGCAGGTTGTAAGGAGTCAGAGTGGAAGCTGGAAGGGAAGTGGAGGCCAGGGAGTGTGGTGAGGAATGAGAAGCAGCCTGGCTCTATGGAAAGAGCCCGGGTTTGGGAGCCAGAGGTCATGGGTTCTAATCCCGGCTCTGCTACTTGTCAGCTGTGTGACTTTGAGCAAGTCACTTAACTTGTCTGTGCCTCAGTCACCTCACCTGTAAAATGGGGATTAAGATTGTGAGCCCCACGTGGGACAACCTGACAACTTGTATCTACCCCGGTGCTTAGAACAGTGCTTGGCACATAGTAAGAGCTTAACAAATACCATAATTCTTATTGTCATTATTATTAATGAGAATGGGGAAATGGGGTGATACTGTGGGATCCACAATAGCCTCTTTCAGGGGAGAATTGAGCATGTTTGGAGGCCATTAGACAGCAAGTGACTGAAGGTGGCAAGAAAGGGAAGAACCGTGGAAAGCAAGTGCGCTTGGAGGTTGAATCGGGATGGGGTCAGAGGTGTAGAGAGTAGATTTTTAAAGAAGGTAGGCAATAGCCTCAAGAGAGATGCCTGGAAAAGTTACAAGGGTACATGGAGATGTAGAAGGGAGTTGGGAAGGAGAGGGGTTAGTCTCTGGGAAGCTCACACTCCATGGTTTCAACTGTGTCAACGGATTCTTGGGCAAATTCATCAGGGGCAAGGGAGGGGAAAGGTGAGAAGCCTGGGGGCCTCAGGAGGGAGGTAAATATCTGGAATAAATCCTGGTGGACAGAAGGCAAGAGAATCAATCCAGTCTTTCCAATCTCGTCTTCTTAGTGGGGCCTTGCTTTTTGGGTCTTCGTGGCTCATTGCCGGTGGGTGGTGAATCGATCGATCGATCGTATTTATTGAGCAATGACAATGTTTGTCCTCCTCATCCCATTTATTAACTGGCTGCCAATGTTGATGCAGACTCCCTGAAATCTTTATGAATAGCCACCAGCTTTCTCCTTTTTAAGCGTGAGGGTTTAGGCAGAGACATGGTTCCATCTTCAATCGCTCTGTCCCCCTAGGATCCGCCTTGCCGGGCTCTCGGTCCCTCGGGGTCTGTTCTTGGAGTCCGTTCCTTTTTGTTCCCATTCTTCCCCTTACCCCTCCTCGAGGATTGAGCCAGAATAAACAGAAGGCACTTTGAGGATGATAATAATACGAATAATGAAACCCGGAATGGCTTTCCAGCTAAATGCACTGATTGGAACGCCAGCTGAAATAATTGAAACAGCCAACTCCTTCCATCCAGGTCATGACAGGCCCCATTAAAACAGAGGCTCAGAAGAGCTTGTAACATCCTCTCAGGGTTTTCCAGACTCACTTTTCCTGGGCTCTATCAATACTATCGACAACAGTATTGCATAGCATTTCCCTAGGGTCCCGCAACATCAGCCCGGCCGCCCTGAGAGCTCTGTTAATGAAACCTAGAGGTCTTCTTTGCCTGCAATAATCAACAGAAAAATAATTACGCTTTTTGACGTGCTAAATTTCAACCTCGGGAAAAAACATAAGAATCGTCCTGGGTAATGCAAACACGGTGCCGATGAACGGAGAGTCTGGATTCTCAGTATCTCCCCTCCATCCGAGTTGCCGGTCCCGAAACATTTCCTCGATTTATGAAATGATGTGAACTGATAGAGATGTGCAGGTACAGGAGAACCGCAAGAGCTCAGATGGGATGTAGAGGGAGAGAGTCTGGAGGACGCTCGTTAGATTTCCAATTTGGGGGAATCGTAGTAGACTTCTTTCAGAATCGCCAGTTTCCCCCGATCTCCATTAGCAAAGTATCTGGCGTCGAATGAAACTTGCTTGCAAATCGAGCGCTGTGAATTGGCAGCTGGGAAACAGCCATCTCCTCCGTCTCCCCTTCCTCTCCCTTTCCTCTCCCCAAACAATGTTCCTCCTGATTAATACTATGTAACAAGACATGACGCAGAGATTATGTCGGCATTGTGTTGAGCTGACCCCATACATTGTACGCTCGCCGTGGTTCCCCGTGCCGTTCATAGTTTTATGGGTTTATCAGAAATTACATGTCAGGCTCCTGATGAGTGTAATTGTACACTGATTGTGTACCGTTTTTTAAACCTCATTATTAGCCTTGTAAGCAAACCAAATAAAAGGAAAGTTTAGAAAGGAGAAGGAAAATAGCCTCCACTGGACGTCATGTCGTAGCCCAGGTGTTGGTTGCCGGGATGCGGAGGGAAAACAAAATGATCTCGCTGGGACAGCTGTGGCGGCCATGCGGTAGGGAAGGGCCCTGATGAAGCCAGGGGAAGAAGAGGAGGTGGGGGAGAGGTGGGGGCTAGCACGTGCAAGCCATTGTCACGGTGAAATGCCGGGAGATGGGGGCGTGGGGAAACCAGGGGCAGAGGTGGGGGTTTTGCGTCTGCTTCCTTCCGATTAATTGATGCTGCCAGCGGAGCTTCCTATGCAGGCTGGTCTTGTGCAGTTCCATTCTTCAGGGCTTCTATTCTGCCCAGTCCCGAAGGCGCCCCCGAGTACCAAATGCTTAGGAAGGGACCTCTGCTTTTCTTTGGAACACTCTTTCACTTTACTACTGCAAAGTGGAAAGAGGATGGGCCCGAGAGATAGGAGACCTGGGTTCGAATCCCAGCCACACCCCTCGCCTGCTGGTTGATCTTAGGAAAGTCCCTCGTTTTTTTTTATTTTTATTTTTTTATAATGGCATTTATTAAGCGCTTACTGTGTGCACAGCACTGTTCTAAGCGCTGGGGAGGTTACAAGGTGATCAGGTTGTCCCACGGGGGGCTCACAGTCTTAATTCCCATTTTACAGATGAGGCAACTGAGGCACAGAGAAGCGAAGTGACTCGCCCAAAGTCACACAGCTGACAAGTGGTGGAGCCAGGATTTGAACCCATGACCTGACTCCAAAGCCCGGGCTCTTTTCACTGAGCCATGCTGCTTCTTATTTTGGTGTGTGTGTCCACTTCAGACCAGCTGCTAGGCTCTACTGTCTCCCATCCCAGCTTCTCACCAACCCTACAGAATCCCACAGATGGAACTCTTCCTGCAGTCATCAAAACCTGTCTTCTCAGAACCTCAGTTTCACCATCTGTAAAATTGGAGGGGTTGGGGGTAAGTCATTCCCTCCTTCTTAGAATGTGAGTCTCTTGTAGGACAGGAATGTGTCCACCCTGATTATTTTGTGTTTACCCACAGTGTTTGGCAAGTAGTAAGCACTTACCATATATTATTCTTATCATTTTCATTGTTATTGTCATTATTATCATTATTACTCCTGTCTGCCACCGTGGTGGACTAAAGGAGCTAATGCATTTCTCTTTGTGCTTCAGGCCCAAGGGAAGAATCTGGATTCATCAATCAATGGTATTTACTGAGCGCTTGCTTTCATTCATTCAATCGTATTTATTGAGCGCTTACGGTGTGCAGAGCACTGTACTAAGCACTTGGGAAAGTACAATTCATTTGGTAGATAGGGGCCCTGCCCTCCAGGAGTTTACAGTCGAACAGACTGGAAAATGATTGACAGGAGCCTTTTGTTTGATGATGATGATGATGACACTTATTAAGCACTTACTATGTGCAAAGCACTGTTCTAAGCACTGGGGAGGTTACAGGGTGATCGGGCTGCCCCACGGGGGGCTCAAAGTCTTCATCCCCATTTGACAGATGAGGTAACTGAGGCACAGAGAAGTTAAGTGACTTGCCCAAAGTCACACAGCTGACAATTGGAGGAGCCGGGATTTGAACCCACGACCTCTGACTCCAAAGCCCGTGCTGTATGCTGCTTGTTTCCCTCTCTCTCCCTGTGTGCCCAGGTGAGGAGAATGGGATTTCAGGAATTCCTGACGTCCTAAATTTTACAAGCCTTCCATAGGTAGTCGAGACCAGATTGGGCTTGTCCCAGATAGACATCCCATCAAGAGTACGGATGGACCGCTCAACAGAACCAGAACTTGGGGATTTTGATTGGTGTTTGTTCTGGGAAATGCTTAGTTCTCCTTTAAAACCCTCTAATCAGAATACAGGGGGGTTCAGCACACAGATGTTAACACCAGTAAAAGGACTCTCTAATTGTAATTTAAGTTACCCCTGCCTAAGGGCTTGCAATCAAATTATTAGACTGTTGCAGCGAGTCTGAGGATCTTGGTTGCACTTTACAAGGGGGTATTTTCTGGAATGATGAGAAACTGTGCTCTCTCCTGGGAAGCGAATATACCATTATGGACTTATTAGGTCCTTGATTGGATCCACAACTGATAAGTGAATAGTCTTATTCAAACAAACAAACGACAGAAAAACCCCACACGGTTTGTCTCTCTCGACTTTCTGCAGCCATTCACATTATGGGTGATAGAAAGAAGCAAAATAAACCCAAAGAAAGAAAAGGCGTTAGTTCACTTTCTCAAACCTTATTTGAAGATTCTTTTTGTTAAGCCTTGATACCAATCACTATTAACCCCATGGGTGTGGAAAAAACATTTCCCTGATCTCGCATTCAGCTGCCCAAAAAACATTTAAAGATCGAACAGGATAAAGCTACTGATTTGTGTTGAGTTGGTTAAGGGACCAAGTTTTATCTGAAGGGCTTTTAGAAATGGCTTGCTATTGTGCCAGTTTTTCATGTTACTGAGTTAACCTACTTTAAGAATAATTTCCTCCTTTTGGTTTTAACAGTTCGAAACAGATCTAGGAAGACACTCCTATGAGCGTTATGTTTTCTTTTCGGGAAAGAGTACCTGAAGAGTAATCCAGTGGCTGGAACGATACCTCTTAAGCCTCTCTATTACTGGGCATTTATTTGAATTTAATTGTAGTACTATTGGTCATATTGAGTTCATTTCCTGTTCATGTTGATTTCATGAGTATGCCCATTAGTATTCAATTGCACAGTAATTAGCTATTAGCTCACTGTGATGTCTTCAAGCATGTATGCTCTTATGTTCTAATTTTCCATGGAGGATTTGTGTGCACTCCCAAATGCTGAAACAGAGGGAAAGCCTCTCTTAGGGGAGCGGAAGTCTAGCTGGGGGACGCACTAGGGTACCCACCCTATTTGTTCAATATCTGAATGATCCAAGGATTTCATTCCCGGGAAAAGTTAAAAGTTGCGGAGAGCCCCTACAGTGATGTGCTTGAAGAGTCTAAGTGCGACAGCCTCCCCCTTTCTTTTTTTTTTAATAGTATTTGTTAAGCACTCACTCTGTGACAAGCACTGAACTAATTGCTGGTGTGGCAACAAACTCACCAGATTGGCACAGTCCATTTCCCACACAGGGCTCACAGTCCCGGCGCTTATAACGGCACTTTGTATATAGTAAGTGCTTAATAAACGCCATCATTATTATTATTATTAATCCCCATTTTCCAGATGACGTAACTGAGGTACAGAGAAGTGAAGCGACTTGCCTAAGGTCCCATGGCAGACAAGTGGTTGAGACGGAATTAGAAAGAATTAGTGGCTCTGCTTGGGGAGCAGAGACAGCCCCAGTTCTGAGCACCCCAATTCCCTTTTCAGGATCCCATTTGACTCCCAGTTTGCACTTTGGCCAGATCCGCTCCACATATCTTGTATTCCTGGAAGAAGGTCAAATTCTCAACTTGTTATTAAGCTACAGTAATTTCTTGGATTTTGTTCAGGGATTTGTCAGTCCCGCTAACTGCTTGGCTTTCCAGAGACGTTTTCCTTTAAGATATCAGATGTTTTCAGGATGCTCTTAGCAGCCTCCCAATTACACCCTTGCTATGGTATTATTATTCTTTTATCTGAGATGCTCTGTATGCTCCCAGGAAAAGCAAATATATCATCTGTCATAGTCCCTCACAAGCACACAATTTACCACCATTTAAAAAAAAGTCACAATTCTTATTTTGGCCGCTTTCACAATGTGGTTCTATTTGAAGAGGATTTCATATCACTTAAACGATAGACTTCAGGCTGAAATTTTTTTATGTGCAAGATAATAAAATACTATTATTATTATTATTATTATTATTATTAGTTATAATAGCCAGAGTGTTCCTGGTGTGGTTCAAAAATGATACTTTCAGAAGGTAGGTGTAGGCTTTGATGGGGTCAGAACTGTAAAGGGCAATTTGTTGGTTCTGTAGCGAGAACTCCTTGGCTTCAGCTTTGGCTCTCCACCCATTCCACTGGAAAACTCATTCACTCCCATGGCTTCAACTACCACCTCTATGCAGATGATTCCCAAATCTGCATCTCCAGCCCTGATCTCTCCCTCTCTGCAGTCTCGCATTTCTTCCCGCCTTCAGGGCATCTCTACTTGGGTGTCCCATTGACACCTCAAACTTAACGTGTCCAAAACAGAACTCTTTATCTTCCCACCCAAATTCCGTCCTCCCCCTCACTTTCCCATCACTGTAGACAGCGTCGCCATCCTTCTCATCTCACAAGCCTGTATTATTATTATCACTTAAAGTGAGCAGGAAATTTAAGCACTTGATATTCACCCTACCCTCAGCCACACAACACTTATGTATATAACCGTAATTTAATGATTTATAGTGATGTCTGTGTCCCCTCTAGACTCTTAGCTCCTTGTGGGCAGGGAATGTGTCTATCAACTCTGTTGTATTGAAGTCTCCCAAGCACTTAGTACAGTGCTCTACACACAGTAAGTGCTCCATATATACCATTGAGCTGGAGCTGGAGGTCAGTACAAGCTAGCTCTCTTCCTCCCTTCAAAGCCCTACGGAGAGCTCACCTCCTCCAAGAGGCCTTCCCAGACTGAGCCCCCATTTTGCTCTCCTCTCCCGTATCCCCCCCCACCCTACCTCCTTCCCCTCCCCACAGCACCTATATATATGTTTGTACAGATTTATTACTCTATTTATTTTACTTGTACATATTTACTATTCTATTTATTTTGTTAATGATGTGCATTTAGCTTTAATTCTGTTTGTTCTGACGACTTGACACCTGTCCACATGTTTTGTTTTGTTGTCTGTCTCCCCCTTCTAGACTGTGAGCCCGTTGTTAGGAAGGGACCGTCTCAGTGGAAAGAGCACGGGCTTTGGAGTCACAGGTCATGGGTTCAAATCCTGCCTCTGCCACTTGTCAGCTGTGTGACTTTGGGCAAGTCACTTAACTTCTCTGTGCCTCAGTTCCCCCATTTGTAAAATGGGGATTAAGACTGTGAGCCCCACGTGGGACAACCTGGTCACCTTGTATCCCTCCAGCGCTTAGAACAGTGCTTTGCACATAGTAAGCGCTTAACAAATACCATTATTATTATTATTATTATTATTATTATTATTATTATTATATGTTGCCAACTTGTACTTCCCAAGTGCTTAGTACAGTGCTCTGCCCACAGTAAGTGCTCAATAAATACAATTGAATGAATTAATATCAGTCCATGTGTCCTGGATCATCTGTAAAGATCTGGGATTGCCAGTTGGATCCAGGGAACAGGTCCACTCAGCTGATGTTCATGTCCCTCATTCTTTCACGTAGAATCATTTTTGCCACCGTTCTAGATGCTGCTGAGAGAAGATTCCTTCTGCTTCGCTTTCTTTCCACCTAGGGTGTCTTCTGCTTCGTTTTGAGAAATCTACCAAAATTTTCAGGGAAATGACTTCACTATCCCTTGGGGGTTCCAAATTTTTCTCTTCCATTTGGACGGAATTCTCGTAAGCTCCTCGAGAGCAAGGATCATCTCTACTTAGTCTATTATACTCTTCCAAGCATTTAGTACAGTATTCCACACACAGTAAGAACTCAATAAGTACCTTTGATTGATTTGGAGAGAAAAGAAATATGTCAGCCTACCTATTTCACGAGGCCTATTTCTCTTCCAGGAGAACACAACTCTAAGGAGGTCAGAAAACCTAAGGATATTCCAGAAATAGAAATCAAAGTATTTCCAATTTGTTTTCTGGCAAATGTCACCTAGGTAGGAATTTTCAATTGCTAATATGGCAATGGAACCCATCACATCATGCCTAAGTTACAGTTGCTGTGGGAACCAAATGTGGAATTTCTTAGTTTTTGGTGCATTTTCTGCTTAAATTCTCATCGACATACACACTCCATTTCTGTACTTTTGTATAAGAACCTTAGCCCCGCAGCCACAATTCCGGATGCAAATACGATAAGTTGAAAGGCGAGCAAAGCAAAGTCCGGACTTGGGTTTGGTCCGGAAACTCTCTTTAGACGCAAACAGACTCATACCAGCTGGAATATCCACCTTCTCCCACTAGTTTGTAAACTCCTTGAGGGCACGGATCATGTCTACCTGCGCTACTGAATTCTTCCAAGCATGCAGTGCAGTCCTCTGTATGCAGTAACTGCTTATAAATACCAGTGATTGATTGACTGACAGCTCGAATTGGCTCTACAGCATGTATTTGAAACAATGCCTTTTCACACAGTCTGCTTGACTCTTCCTCCCGTAGTCGAGACTGGTAGAGTACTGGAAGCTCTCCAGGTGCGACCCAGAGAGGGGTCTTGGGAGAGTATTATAGAACAATGAAGGGACACATTTCCCATCCCCAGTGAGCTATGTGTGTGTGAGAGAGAGAGAGAGAGAAAGAGATAAAAGGACCAGAAGTCATAGATCAAAGGGCAACCCTTCCCTCCATTTCTGGTTAGATTTTTCCTTCCGTCCAGCCCTCCTGTATTCTACAACTATCACTGGCTCTCCTAGTTTCTCAAAGTCACTGCCTAAAACAGGACTTTTTGTCTTTCCCACCTGCTGTAGGGTGAAAGATGAGGAACTCAACGTCTGATGGTCCTGCTGAATATGTTATCAATCAATCAATCAATCAATCAATCAATTGTATTAGTTGAGCGCTTACTGTGTGCAGAACACTGTACTAAGTGCTTGGGAAGTACAAGATGGCAACATATAGACAGAATCCCTACCCAACAGTGGGCTCACAGTCTAAAAGGGGGAGACAGAGAACAAAACCAAACATACTAACAAAATAAAATAAATAGAATAGATATGAACAAGTAAACTGTTATATGTATATAACTGTATATATATATATAACTGATATATATATATATATGTTATGTCTCAGTCACATTGAGTTTACTCCTCTCTCTACTCGTAAGGCACTTTGAGGAACGTGTTGTCTTTAAGTCACTGTTGCACTTTTGGTTCGCTCTAATACACAGGGGCAACAATTTAAGAAAGATCTTATTAACCTGGAAAAGTAGATAACCTCGACGTAGAGATTGCCTCACATCTTTGATTTGTTTCTCTGCGTTTCAGTTATTCGGTTCTTCAAGGGAAAGGGGGAAACAGGACCTTAAAATTGATGCTTTTTTTAGACAACTCAGAAGTGCTTGCAGTTTCCAAAACAAAAAATGCCTACCCTAATAGTAAGCCATCCCAAATATTTCAGCCCAAATTGCAATGTGGCTGTAAAAAAATACATTCCCAAAGAAATACGACTTCAGAATGAAAATCTATAAATCACTTCACTGATCTTCAGTGATATACACCAGTGGCGGTGTTTTTAAGAGAAATTGAAAATTAAATCTTGAGGAGGAAGGTTGTGTTTATTCATCATTCCATGGATCAAGGGTCTGATGTTTATTTTACTTATCTAAAGAAAGTCTGGATTATCCAAATATAGGACAGGTCATCAAAATGGAGCAAAATGACTTTTGCTTCTATCAGAAAATATATTTCTTCAGAGACGAGAGGAAAATTTGTTCAGAAAAAATAAATCTTAGAATTATGAAAATTTGGTATTTCCATTAAGGCTTTCTAGGGGAAGCTCCTGTTGAATATATTAAAACTGTTCTTTTTTTTCTTTTAGCAGTGAATGTTTACTTCATTCCAATGTCGATAATGCTTTGTCCCGGTGACAGATAATAAGTATTTAGGAATTATTCTCATCTATCTGGGAGGAAGAAATATTTTCTGCCTTTTAAGAGTTTACCTCTTTTTTAATGTCGAGTAAAGGATGAATTATCTCCGTGGAGGGAAGAACAACGTGAATTATGATTAGTTCAGGTTTCTTATTTTTCCAGATCTTTCTCCTGGAACCAAAGGAGAAGGAAATGATTTCTGAAGAGCTGATCTGTGTTTTGGAGAACTGGTTCAGCATCAGGGAAGATAACTTTGATGAACCCATTTCTATTTTGGTGTGAATGCCACTAGGACCATTATAGACACTGGTGCTTAAAAAAGTCAATAAATAAGAAACAACAGCACTCATCTGGGAAGTTTTGGCAAAGCCACAGCAGTGATGATGGTGGTATTTGTTAAGCACTTGATATTTGCAAAGCACTGTTCTAAGCGCAGGGGAGGTTACAAGGTGATCAGGTTGTCCTACGTGGGGCTCACAATTCTAATCCCCATTTTACAGATGAGGTAACTGAGGTACAGAGAAGTGAAGAGACTTGCCCAAGGTCACGCAGCTGACAATTGGTGGAGCCGGGATTTGAACCCATGACCTCTGACTCCAAAGCCCGGGCTCTTTCCACTGAGCCACACTACTTCTCATGATTTTATTTTGTTAGTATGTTTGGTTTTGTTCTCTGTCTCCCCCATTTAGACTGTGAGCCCAGGTAGGGGCTGTCTCTATATGTTGCCAACTTGTACTTCCCAAGCGCTTAGTACAGTGCTCTGCACACAGTAAGCGCTCAATAAATACGATTGATTGATTTTCTGTAGTGGTTACTGAGGCTGTGGTTGTCAATTGCATTTACTGAGTGCTTACTGTGTGCAGAGCACTGAACTAAGCATTTGAGAGTACAATACAACAGCGAAGCAGCGTGGCCTAGTGGAAAGAGCCTGGGCCTGGGAATCAGAAAACCTGGGTTCTAATCCTGGTTCTGCCAGTTGCTTGCCTGGCGATCTTGTGCAAGTCACCTGAGTTCTCCGTGCCTCAGTAACCCCATCTGTAAAACAGGAATGAAATCCTCTTCCCTCCAACTTTTAACTCACCGTGGCTCAGTGGAAAGAGCACAGGCTTGGGAGTCACAGATCATGGGTTCAAATCCCGGCCCCGCCGCTTGTCAGCTGGGTGACTTTGGGCAAGTCACTTAACTTCTCTGGGCCTCAGTTTCCTCATCTGTAAAATGGGGATGAAGACTGGGAGCCCCCCATGGGACAACCTGATTACCTTGTCCCCCAGAAGTGCTTAGAACATTGCTTGGCACATAGTACGTGCTTAACAAATGCCATGATTATTATTATTATTATTATTATTATTATTATTATTATATCTGAGCCCTATGTGGGACAGTGACTGGGTTTATCCTGATAAACTTGTATCTACTCCAGCACTTGACCATGCTTGGCAGATAGTAAGTACTTAGCAAAAATACCATTAAAAACGATAAACTTGTATCTACCCCAACACTTGACCATGCTTGGCAGATAGTAAGGGCTTAGCAAAAATACCATTAAAAACAAAATAAGACAAAAGAAAACCATTGATGTACACATTACCTGCCCACAGTGAGTTTATAATCTAGAGGGGAAACTGCTACAACTACTATTACTACTATTGCTACTCCTACTCCTGACTTAGAAGCAGAATGGCATAATGGATACAGCACAGCCTGGGAGTCAGAGGTCATGGATTCTAATCCCGATTCCACCACTTGTCTCCTGTGTGACCTTGGGCAAGTCATTTTACTTCTCTGTTCTCAGTTACCTCATCTGGAAAATGGGGTTTGAGACTGGTGAGCCCCACATGGGACAGGGACCGTATCCAACTCGATTTGCTTGTACCTACCCCAGCGCTTAGAACAGCGTTTGGCACATAGTAAGCGCTTAACAAGTATCATCATTACTATCATTATCACCTCTCCTAAATGCAACTTTAAATAAGAAACGCATGGTTCGATCATCATTATTTACGCCGATGTAAATCTGAATGCAAATACAACTGAATGAAGTCTAAATTTGGGCATGTGGAAAATGCTTTCCAATTTTTTTCTTTCTCCAATATGCCTGACTAGCCTCATTTTTAATTTTCATTTCTAATTCTAATTAGTGTTCTGGTGATAATTGTGTGTATTTATGCTCGTGTGTGTGAGTATATTTCAAATGTATCTCCTCGATTCTTTCGGCTTCGGACATACGGTGCATCTTCATTTATTGTATGTCGTATCCTAGCTGAAATGTAATATTCCCCATTGCTCTTCTTTCTTTTGTATTAGTAGGCGAGTAGGGTCAGCGTATCATCTGCATAATTTTTATTAAAAATCTTCATCTTCAAAAGCACTGCTTATTAACCTTTCTGAATGTTGCATTCTGCTGTTGGCCTAAGGGCAGCTATGCATTTCTACCTTCTCTCTCCACTAGACTGAAAGTTCCTTCAAAGATGGAAGTTCTTTTGTTCTGGACCCTCCCAAGAGTTCTGCCCATAGTGAGTGCTCAATAAATCCCCATTATCGTCCATAAATTGATGATGATGATGATGATGGCATTTATTAAGTGCTTACTATGTGCCAAGCACTGTTCTAAGCACTGGGGAGGTTACAAGGTGATCAGGTTGGCCCATGGAGGGCTCACAGTCTTCACCCCCGATTTACAGATGAGGTAACTGAGGCACAGGGAAGTCAAGTGACTTGCCCAAAGTTACACAGCTGACAATTGGCAGAGCCGGGATTTGAACCCATAACCTCTGACTCCAAAGCCCGTGCTCTTTCCGCTGAGCCACGCTGCTTCTCTTGAATCTATTCATATTTTGGGTCTGCACCCACTTCTTGAGGTGATGAATTTCCTGGATTTACCACCCACTGTGTGAAAAAGTTTGTCCTCTTGTTTATTTTGGCATCTATCTTCTTCAAACTCAGTGGGTGTCCAGGGGTTTTGTTGGGGTGGGATTTGGCGATGATCAATTTTGGCTTCCCACTGCCCAGGCTTGTAATGATTCTGTAAGCGTGTATCACCTCTAGCATGGCCGTGGATGACATTGGAGAGTACTAGACGCATCCTTGCCGATTACCCCCTTCCCTCACACGGCACTGGGCAAGGGATGGGCCATCTGCAAAATGGGCTGACTAGTATTCAACAGGACAAGTGGCCACCTTTTCACGCCACACTCAGCCTTCCCGTTTGCAAGCAGAGGTGAAACCTCACGTTTTCATTCTAATCTTCAAACTGCTCCATCAACCTGTTAATCATCCTCCTGATTTTCTTTTCGAAACTCTTCTTATACAATGTGTACGTAGCTATAATTCTATTTCCTTATATTGACACTATTGATGCCTGTCTACTTGTTTTATTTTGTTTTGTTGTCTGTCTCCTCCCTTCTAGACTGTGTGCCCGTTGTTGGTTAGGGTTTGTCTCTATCTGTTGCCGAATTATATTTTCCAAGCGCTTAGTACAGTGCTCTGCACACAGTAAGCACTCAGTAAATACCATTTAATAAATGAATGAATGAAACTAAAGCTCTGCTTTAAACTGTTGGGAAGGCAGTGTGGCCTAGTGAACACTGGAAGTCAGAAGACACAGATTCTTGTCCTGGCTCCTCTACTTTCTTGCTGTGTGACCTTGTATTGGCCCCTCAACCTCTCTGTACCATGTTTTCCTCATCTCTCTTACTGTGAAGATCTGATTAGGGCGGGGACTGTGTCGGATACGATTACCTGAATCCACCCCAGTACATAGCACAGTGCCTTGACACATAAAGAGTGCTTAACAAATGCCGTTTCATAAAATGTACGAGAGTTTACTCCGTGGTTTAAAAGCACTGGCTATGAGTGAGTGACGTTTCTTGTGCCAAGGATTCTTTCTTCCAAACTCAAAGACTTTGCCGCGACAGAACAAATCAAGTGATGGTATTTCATGGAATTTGCATGTGTTCTGATAGCACTGAGGATATCAGACTTGTTAGCCAGCCGACTTCAGTGAGTTGACCCTGGCACTTTGAGTTTTATTATAGCATGGGAAGACTAACTAGTATTTCAGTGAACTTTGAGAGATACATCAGTCAATGGCATTTACTGAGTGCTTACTGGGTGAGGTCATTCACATATGTGCTTCCTGATTGGCTCAGCAGTACGGTTGATTGACATTTGCTGCCCAGGGGTATTGGTGATGATAATAATAATAATAATAATGATTATGGTGCTTGTGAAGCACTTACTATGTGCCAAGCACTGTTCTAAGCACTGGGGCAGATACAACATAATCAGGTTGTTCCACGTGGGACCCAGACCTAATTCCCATGTACAGATGAGGCAACTGAGGCACGGAAAAGTTAAGTGATTTTCCCAGAGTCATGCAGCTGATGTGGCAGCGCCAGGATTAGAACCCATGACCTCTGACTCCCAAGCCCGTGCTCTTTCTACTAAGCCATGCTGTTTCTCGCTGATTCTGAGTTGCCTTTCCCACTCCTCCCCTCGCCATGCTCCCAACCCAGCCTCTGTGGCAATCTGCCAGGATATGAGAAAAAAGCCTAGGGTTTCCCCTAGGATAGCGTTGGGCAGAATACTATCTGTCTATTGGGTGGGACTGCTGAACTCAGAGGGTGAGCTCAAAGACGGAACAAGCGACGGGTGTCTCCAAAACCCTTCTTCTCCACCGTCATGGCCCAGATCTTCCTTACATGGTTGGCACCAAGTGTCAAAGATATCTAGAATTGCAGGAAATTGGAGAACTTTTGCAAAATAGCTTGTTGTTCCTAGTCCCTGGAACATCACGCACATCTCCACCTCTTGCAGTCAGGAGGGGCGTCGCTCGCTACCCTAGTTGTGGTCTTCGGGGGGCTGGATGCCGATGTCATTGTCCTCAGCAACATTCTCTTCAAAAGTGGATAGAGCCCGGGCTTGGCCATCAGAAGGACTTGGATTCTAGTCCCAGCTTCACCACTTGTCTGCCGTGTGACCTTGAGCGAGTCACTTCACTTTTCTGGGCAGTCACCTCCTCTGAAAAATGGGGATGAAGACTGTGAGCCCCGTGTGGGACATGGACTGTGTCCAACCAGATTAGCTTGTATCTACCTCAGTGGTTAGAATGGTGCCTGTGACATAATAAGCGCTTAACAAATACCGTTAAAAAAAAAAATTATGCTTGGCCAGGCCGGCCCATCCACAATCTCCAGTTGCCCTGACCTAGCCGAAAAATCTTTAGGGTATCAATCAATCGTTGGTTTTTCCGGAGTGCTTATTATGTGCAGAGCACTGTACTAAGTGCTTGGAAGAGTGCAGTAGAATAGAGTGCGTAGACATCCCCCTGCCCACAACGAGCTTACAGTCTAGAGAGGTAGACAGACATTAATAGAAATAAATAAATGACAGATAGGGACACAAGTTCTGTGGAGCCGAGGTAGGGTCGAAAAGAGCCCGGCGGATTGTTGATTTCCTTCTCCTTGGATGCCAAACCAAGTGGACATGGCATCAACTTGGGTCTCGCTGCCATCCCCATATCTGATCGGATTCAGTTCTTCCATCACGAGAAAGGCGGAGGGAGATATTATCCACCACGAGAGAGGCAGACGGAGATGTTATCCTAAGAAGTGAAGTTTGAACTTGCCAAGGAAACATTTGTTTCCCTCCCACTGCCCTTTAAAGAGCTATTTTCTTTCCCAGCTCACCGTGGTAGGAGCAGGCATTTACCACCCCGTGGCAAAAATGAATCCCGGGGCCGGCGGATGTGAGCTTGGGCCACGTGCGAATTAGCTTGGCGTTGTATTGTGTTTCCTCTACTAATATAATATTGTTCTAGTGTTTGCCCCTGATTAAAGAAATACATAAATAAATAATTTATAATTTAATTAATAAGGTATAATATGCAAAGCACAGTAATTTCCAACAGCTTGTAATGTCTCTAATGTACTTTCAATTTTTTATTTTACATAAGGGCTATATTCATTATGTGGTTATGATAAACATACTAATGAATTTTATTACAGGAACAAATTTAAACATGTAAATGAGATCAAATAGTATTAAAATGCAAACGATGGTGAAACTTATTACAAACTAACCTTGCCAAAATACATGAAAAAAAAAGAACTTGGGAAGTTATAGACTTTGTACAAGTGCCTTCTACAATGTCACTGAATATAGGAGTTTGCAAAGTGCATGTTTCACTCTTTTATAAACTCTCCGAACAAAAAAAGTTAAATCAGAATCCAGGGTTTACATGTAACTTTGGGTGACAATTAAAATCCCTTCCTTGTTCCAGTGAACAGTAATCTGTGCATAATTACATTCAAATGAGATATTAGCATTTTTTGTGCTTACTCTTTGTTAATTGCAGAGTTCACTCACCATGGTGATGCTTTTGATAGAATCAGGCAACCTTATTGACCCGATGCTGTAAGGCATGTTTGGAAATTCTGCTGTATTCTTCATTTTTTTTTATTTTGGCATTTTGAGGAGTCCTGCTGCTTTTATTACATTCCTGACACTTTTGTTAATAAATCATTGCAAAGTTAATGAAAATTGCATTCAGGCATATCCAAAATAATTGTGTCCTTTGTCATGGTAATAAATTGAAAGATGTTGATCCAATGGGCCAATGCATGCCCGTTATTAGGGCGAAGTTGGTGATATGTGTGTCCGTTGCATTTGTACTTTTTAGCTTGGCATATCATTCCACATAAGGATGTGGAACAGGACAGGAAAAGTCAATATGTTTTATTTTCCGTTTCTACGATCGGCTGTAATTAAGTCCGCAAACGGGCAAATTAGATCTACCCCGAAAGGATAGGATTTGTTTGCAT
Source organism: Tachyglossus aculeatus (assembly GCF_015852505.1). Taxonomy (NCBI): domain Eukaryota; kingdom Metazoa; phylum Chordata; class Mammalia; order Monotremata; family Tachyglossidae; genus Tachyglossus; species Tachyglossus aculeatus. Next base: position 7,246,110 of record NC_052074.1, read on the forward strand.
TCTGATACGTGGAGGGGAATTTTACCTCTAACATTGCCATGCCCGGGGACACGATGAATATGTTTTCCCAACCTCTCGCACCCAAATTGGGCCTCCTAGGCCATTTATCTGGACCCTCCGGATTTGAAAATGATCCAGGAGAATCACTGCACCTCCGTTTCCCAAGGCTCTGCAATTTTGGGCAGTTCCTCAACTGGGAACCCTCCCTTTTATTCTTTAAAAAGGATGGGTCGGGGGGATAGTGTGTTTGTGTTTGTGTGCGTGCTTATGTGCCTGTTAGGTATGCCTGCGAGTGCGGCGAACGACTATGGTAGAACTGGAGTTCGTTGATGAACGATTGGCCCGAAATATTGGAGTCCTCGTTGGCGGGGTACATTTTGAAGATCATGGAGTGGCTAGAGCACAGGCCTGGGAATCAGGAGGTTATGGGTTCTAATCCTGACTCTGCCACTTGCCTGCTGTATGACTTTGGGCAAGTTGCTTAACTTCCCTGTGCCCCAGTTATCTCATCTGTAAAATGGAGTTTGAGACTGCGAGCCCCATGTGGGACAGGGACTGTGAACAATCCGATTTGCTTGTATCCACCCAGCGCTTAGTACAGTGCCTGGCACACAGGAAGTGTTTAACAAATACCACAATTATTATTATTATCTCATGGAAGCACTCCAAGGAACGGCCAACTTGTACTTCCCAAGCGCTTAGTACAGTGCCCTGCACACAGTAAGCACTCAATAAATGCGATTGAATGAATGAATGAATGTGGGACAGGGACTGTGAACAATCCGATTTGCTTGTATCCACCCAGCGCTCAGTACAGTGCCTGGCACACAGGAAGTGTTTAACAAATGCCACAATTATTATTATTATCTCATGGAAGCACTCCAAGGAACGGCCAACTTGTACTTCCCAAGCGCTTAGTACAGTGCCCTGCACACAGTAAGCGCTCAATAAATGCGATTGAATGAATGAATGAATGAATGTGGGACAGGGACTGTGAACAATCTGATTTGTTTGTATCCACCCAGCGCTCAGTACAGTGCCTGGCATACAGGAAGTGTTTAACAAATACCACAATTATTATTATTATCTCATGGAAGCACTCCAAGGAACGGTAGCCTTAGGGCATGTCTCTATATGTTGCCAACTTGTACTTCCCAAGCGCTTAGTACAGTGCTCTGCACACAGTAAGCGCTCAATAAATACGATTGAATGAATGAATGAATCTCTAATTTATGCAGTAGCCCATCATATTGACTTTAAGTAGGTATTTATTCTGCAACTCAATCAAAAGGCAGAGTTTCCATAACAACTGCCACATCTGATAGCACCTAGGGTCTGGCGTCTAATGTGCAGGGCAACGTAGGAGATGTGTGTCCCAATGTCCCAGGCTGAACGTGTCTTCCTTCCATTAAGGCAGATATCTGTGCTCCTGTAAGGAGAAGGACAATCTCGGTTTTGCATAATTATTCCGATCCATCTGCACATTTGCAGGGTTTATATTAAAGTAATTAAAACCATTTTGTATTAGAGGGTGCCGGGTGGAACCGGTTTGGATGTAAGAGTCTAAAAGTTCCCACTTGCCTCCTTGCTGTGCTGTAATTTGGAGCACAGAATGTTCACAGATGAGGTTCGAGAATTCTACCATTTTTTTTTTTCCTTTGGAAAAAGTCATCTCCTCTTTAGGAAAAACTGGAATGAGGGTTATCCGCCAGGGCTCTCCACCCCGTAAGGGAAGCGGCATGGCCTAGTGGCAAGAGGGAGGATTTAGGACGTGGACGTGGGTTCTAATCCCAGCTCTGCCACCTGTCTGCTGTGAGACCTTGGGCATGTCATTTCACTTCTCTGTACCTCAGTTACCTCATCTGTAAAATGGGGATTAAGACTGTGAGCCCCAGGTGGGACAGGGACTGTGTACAACCTGATTACTTTGTGTCTGCCCTAGTGCTTAGAACAGTACTTGGCACATAGTAAGTGCTTAACAAATGCCATAATAGGTGTTATTGTTATAATTATTTAGTAAGCACTTAATACGATTGATTGATTGCTAGACCCAATCTCAGCTAGCAGTATTGTTTGTAGAGGTTTTAATTGAGCTCCCATTTGGTGTAGTTCATTGAACTAAGTCCTTAGACTTGGAGAATGAGTTACTTCCCTCTGCTTATACAATGCCCGTTTTTAAAAAAAATCAGTCAATCGTATTTGTTGAGCATTTACAGTGAGCAGAGCACTGCACTCAGTGCTTGGAAGAGTACAGTACACCAGAGTTGGTAGACACATTCCCCACCCACCAGGAGTTTTCCAAGATTAGTAGACATTTCATTCCTTGTGACCTCCCCAGCGCTTGGAGCAGTGCTTTGCACATAGTAGGTGCTTAACAAATGCCATCATTATTATAATTCTTCTTCTTCTTCTCTGTGCCTCAGTTCCCTCATCTGTAAAATGGGGATGGAGACTGTGAGCCCCCCGTGGGGTCACCTGATCACCTTGTAACCTCCCCAGTGCTTAGAACAGTGCTTTGCACAGAGTAAGTGCTTAACAAATACCATTATTATTATCATCATCATCATCATCATCATCATCAATCGTATTTATTGAGCGCTTACTATGTGCAGAGCACTGTACTAAGCACTTGGGAAGTACAAATTGGCAACATGTAGAGACAGTCCCTACCCAACAGTGGGCTCACAGTCTAAAAGGGGAAGACAGAGAACAAAACCAAACATACTAACAAAATGAAATAAATAGAATAGATATGTACAAGTAAAATAAATAAATAAATGAATAGAGTAATAAATATATACAAACATATATACATATATACAGGTGCTGTGGGGAAGGGAAGGAGGTAAGAAGGGGGGATGGAGAGGGGTACGAGAGGGAGAGGAAGGAAGGGGCTCAGTCTGGGCCCCTTATTATTATTATTATTAATTATTATTATTATTATTATTATTATTATTATTATTATTATTATTTCATCTCATTCATTTCTCCCAGCAACCTCTGGGAGTGCAGAACTGATGAAATTATCCCCATTTTGCAGATGACACAGCTAGGGCACAGGGAAGTTAAGCAGCTTCCCCGGCATCCTATAGTATGGGACTAGAAAACAGGACTTCTGACACTTTGCCAAGGGATTTTTCCACCAGGCAAGGAACAGTTGCCGTTCCTCACTCAGTCTATGTTTTAGTCAATGCTCTACTTTTTGAGGCATGTAACAGACATTTTGTGACCCAGTTTCAGGGCAGCAAACCTATCTGTAACACCCAAAATGCCTCCTGGCTCATTGCACTCCGAGCCCCAGAGGGAATACAATCGGAAGGGATGAGAGAATTTGAGTGGTGGGGCCCGGCATACCACAATCACAGTAATCTGTCTCAGGACAGACGTTCATCCATGGCTCCCAATGGGAGACTCCATCATTATTATCTCTATATACAAAGGGCAGGGAACCTGTCTACTAATTCTATTATGTTTTTTTAGTGGTTTTTATGGTGTTTGTTAAGGGCTTACTATGCTCCGGGCACTATACTAAGTGCTGGGGTAGATACAAGCTAATCGGGTTGGATGCAGTCCACGTCCCTCAAGGGGCTCACGTGTCCCACAGTCTTCATCTTTATTTTACAGATGAGGCAATGGAGGCACAGAGAAGTGAAGTGACTTGCCCATGGTCACACAGCCCCTCTCCATCCCCCCCATCTTACCTCCTTACCTTCCCCACAGCACCTGTATATATGTATATATGTTTGTACATATTTATTACTCTATTTATTTATTTTACTTGTACATATCTATTCTATTTATTTTATTTTGTTAGTAGGTTTGGTTTTGTTCTCTGTCTCCCCCTTTTAGACTGTGAGCCCAATGTTGGGTAGGGACTGTCTCTATATGTTGTCAATTTGCACTTCCCAAGCACTTAGTACAGTGCTCTGCACATAGTAAGCGCTCAATAAATATGATTGATTGATTGACTGAAGTGATGGAGCCAGTTTTAGAACCCAGCTCCTTCTGATTCCCAGGCCCCAGCTCTATCCACGAGCCCATGATGTTTCTTGCCTCAGCTTTCAGCTTGGCGACTCATTCAACAGCTGACTTAGTGGAAGCCATGTGCTTGTTACAGGGCTCTGTACACAGTAAGCACTCAATAAATATGACTGATCGATTGATTGATGCCCACGGAACTGATACTGAAATGCCTTACTGCAAAATTCTTGGTGTCCACGAATATGCCCTCTCCATCATCACCATTGTAATCACCGTAATTATCTAGATCATCATCATCATCTCTTCCCCAACTAGACTTTCTTCTAAGAACCCCTTTTAGACAATAGCCTGTGTACCTCTTGTCTTTCTAGAAATCTCTTGTTGAAAATGGATTTGTCCTAAAAAAGTCAAGTTGTGCTCTGACCAGACAAAATCATTGTTTAATATGAATTAGTCACTTTTATCCACCTTGATTTTTCAATTGGATATTTTGCCAAGGACACATTTGCCTAAGCCGGCAATTAGGCAGAAGTCAGGCCATCTTTTTGTTTGGGTCACTTAGTCTCTTACGGATATCTGGGGAATCAGTTTTGTACTTTGCCAAATCCATCTACCCTCTGGGATTTATATGCGATTTGGGGAAGCAATCACGATGCAGTAAATAATAATCACATTAGATGACTTCTGTGGACCTCAACATTGGTTTATATCCATTACTTCAAAAGACATTCCAGAGGAATGGCTTAATCAATCAGAGCTATTTATGGAGCGCTTCTTGTGTGTCGAGCACTGTCCTAAACGCTTGAGACAGTACAGTACAATAGAGTTAATAGATGTAATCCCTGCCTATTTACTTCTCAAGCCTAAAATCAATCGGTGATATTTATTATTATTATTATTATCATCTTGTATCCACCCCCGCGTTTTGAACAGTGGCAGGAACACAGTAAGCGCTTAACAAATACCATTATTATTAGTATTACACTGTTACGGAGTTGGTAGATGTAGTCTCTGCCCACAAGGAGTTTACAGTCTATAAATAGAAAGCCTGATTCTATTTTCTCTCCAACTTCTGTTCATCCCAGATTGTATAACGGTGCCTGGATTACAGAGATTCAGTGACCCTCTCCTATCTCCCACCTATCCAGCCTTTAGCCGTGTGTCGCTCATTCAAATGCTCATCACAGAGAGGGCAAGAGCAGGTCAAATAAATCAATTCTGATGGCTGCTTGTAGGTCTAATAGTTGGGGAAAACGGTAAAGTTCCTACCATGGTAATATGGCGGCGTGGGATGGTGATCCTATCCACCCGATGGCCAGCGATAGATTATGGGCTGAAGATTCTGGAGCCCTCAGTCAATGAAGGGAGTTGGCTCTTTTGGCCCCCCAAACATTTTATTGCTTCTGTGAGAGACAGGACACTGGGTAGACCCGGTGTTGGCATTCTCTCCATCCTTTTTTGCGTCTCTTTTCCATTTGAACTTCCACGCTTTGTTCCTTTTAACATCTTATTACAACAGAACATTTCAGAACGTGAAATTACTCAAGGATTCTAACACCTCGGTGCAGTGAAGCTGCAGCCGCAGAAGCATCTGAGAAACATCAGTGAGCATTTATTCAAGCCCCACAATAGCCAGAACAGGTTTATGGACGAAGAAAATTATGCCACAGAATGGTTGTGGAGTGTTTCGGGCATTCCCCGACTCCCCGAATCGGAAAAGTCAAAACCGTTTCGATCACCTTCTGTTATGAGGAAACGGAATGTGCCCGGATACTTTTCCCTACTTATTATATGCAGGTTGCTGTCCTCTATTGTACGGGGCCACGGGTAACCATGTTGTCATCCATATGTGGGAGTGTGGCACGAGACAGATGTGTCCTTTCTATGCGGCGGCCGCGAAAAGACTGTCCTTGGCTCTGCAGCTGTAGCTACTATTCTTAGGGCTGGTTTCTGTTTTGGGCTCTGCCTCCTCGTCTTGCAGGCGTCTGATTCCTTTGCTCTGATTGCCGCCTACCAGGTTGGTCTGCCTGCTGTTCTCGTTTCTCCCAACTCACAGGTATGCGCTGTGGTGGGGAGGCATACTTCAGGGTGTCCTTATAACGTTTTTTCTTTTCCCCTCTTTGTGGTTTTACCCCATTCTCACTTCTCACGCAGCAGCTGCTCGGTACCCTGTTGTCATCCAGGCGCGGGCCTCGTCCACCCCCGGCAGAGCTGTGTGACGTGGCCGGTGTTGCTTCAGGGCCAATTAACTGGCTCCAGTCTAGGGGAACGTCATGGCTAACCTTGTCACTTGATGCCAACAAAGCTGTTTGGGAAGCTGGAGGTGATGTGTGAGTAAGACAGTAATAACTGTGGTATTTGTTAAGAGCTTACCATGTTTGTTGGGTAGGAATTGTCTCTCTTTGTTGCAGAATTGTACTTTCCAAGAGCTTAGTACAGTGCTCTGCACACAGGAAGCGCTCAATGAAGACGATTGAATGAATGAATGAATGTGTCAGGCACTGTACTAAGCAGTGGGGTGGGTAGGAGCAAATCAGGTTGGACACAGTCCCTGTCCCACGTTTATATAGATGAGGTAACTGAGGCACAGAGAAGTGAAGTGACTCATCCAAGGCCATACAGCAGACAAGTGGAGGAGCCGGGAGTAGAACCCATGACTTTGCGACTGCCATCCAATGCCCTGTCCACCACACCATGCTGAGATTAAGAGACCTGCTGAGACCTGTATATGTTGCCAACTTGTACTTCCCAAGCGCTTAGTACAGTGCTCTGCACACAGTAAGCGCTCAATAAATACAATTGATTGATTGATTGATTGATTGATTGATTGACCTTCTTCATTAAGTTTCCTACTTCGCTGTCATCCAGTGCATCCTTGGACCACATAGCCTTCTTAGCAGATCCCGACGACCAAGGGGACGGCTTCTGTGAAGCAGGCTAATCCCTAACCCTTTCGTACTTATTGTCCTCATTTTGCCCCGATGGCTTTTCGGTGGGAGTCGTCATCTGTTGCCGTCTTTGCGTGTGGGCGTATTGGAAAAGTTCACGGCACGGTAACTGTCAGGAGAATTTGGCGATGGTCGGAGACCGTTCCCTCAAAAATCTGGCAGAATCTCTCCTTGGATCTGGGCCCAGGTTTTTTTTTATGGCATTTATTAAGCGCTTACTATGTGCAAAGCACTGTTCTCAGCACTGGGAGGTTACAAGGTGATCAGGCTGTCCTACAGGGGGCTCACAGTCTTAAACACCAATTTTACAGATGAGGTAACTGAGGCACAGAGAAGTTAAGTGATTTGCCCAAAGTCACACAGGGTTTTGCCTCCTCATATATTTCTGAAGAAGTAGATTGACCGTATCTAGGTAGATTATGCATCGTAGCTTCAGTGAATTGGTATAGGTACTGTGGATGGTCACTGAGCCAATTAGAAAACTCATGAAATCACACCATGAAATCTGTGGCATTTCTGCAGAACCACCACTCATTATTTACCAACCTCAAAATGTTTGTTCATAGATTACTATTCCATATAGGTCTCTAGGTGTAAGGGGTTTCAAAGCTTTTTTCCCTCCCAGCATGATTTTCAGATATCCCCTCAGCTTGCTTTTGTAAGACTCTGGATTGGTACTAAAGGACACGAGGGAGCAGATTCACCCTGAAGGTGATGATTAGTCACATTAAGCTAATATAAAGCACTGCTTCTTGTTTGCTGTGTAACCTTGGGAAAGACATTTATCTTCTTCATGCCTCAGTTTCCTCATATGTAATAATAATTATGGTATTTGTTAAGTACCTTACTATGTGCCAAGCATGTTCTAAGCACAGTAATCAGGTTGTCCCACAGGGGCTCACGGTCTTTATCCCCATTTTACAGATGAGGTAACTGAGGCACAGAGAACTGAAGTGGCTTGCCCCAGGTCACACAGCAGACAAGTGGCAGAGATGGGATTAGAACCCACCTCCTCTGACTCTTAAGCCTGTGGTCTTGCCACCAAGTCATGCTGATTAAATATGTTCTATCTGTTAACTTGCATTTATTCCAGTGCTTAGAACAGTGCTTGGCACATAATAAGCACTTAAGAAATGCCAAGGGAAACAAAATACTCCCTCCTACTTAGACTCAAAGCCCCATGCAGGACAGGGACTATATGTGGTCCAATTATAACTGTGTCTACCCCATCGTTTAGTACAGTGATCGGCACATAGTAAGTGCTTAACAAGTACCATAATCATAATATATAAATGGGTTTTGAGGGAATTTCCGCAACTGCCAATCTCATCATGGATTGAGAGGCCATCCTAAGGTCATGGCATAACGAGTGAACAAACAGGGATTCATTCATTCATTCAATTGTATTTATTGAGCGCTTACTGTGTGCAGATCACTGTACTAAGAGCTTGGAAAGTACAAGTTGGCAACATATAACAGCCGTTACCCTCAGTTCTCCCATTGCGTGGGAAATTTGTTCTTGACACACCCCTCATTAATACTCATGCTGTAGTACGCATGCTTTAATAGGCTCCTGGTTCACATACGCGGGCTTGACATTATTATGTGGATGCGTTAGTTTCTCATTAGTTTCTGGATGATAGCTTCACATCATATTCCATCCCGATGGGCACCCCTTGATGAAAAATGTTCCCTAGAATCGTAGGACATTATAGAGGCGAACTGGGTTTATTTATTTAGTCATGTTGTGTGACTTGCACGTCTGTCAAATCTTCCAATGTGCTTAGTACAGTGCTCTGACTCAGTAAGTGCTCCAAGATGCCCTTTCTAGTAGAGCTTTCGAATTCATCTTTTCCCCAACTCTTTGATTTTTGAATTTTGAGGAATGAAAGGGGAAGAAGATGGGATTTCTCCCTGCCTCCCCAAGCCGAGAGTATCTTTGCCAGTAGGAGGAGCCATTAGATTAAATACCGAGGAGGGATGGAAAGGTCTGGCGCTAACCTTCAGAAGAGGTGGGCCTTCTGGAGAGATGGCGATTCGTGAGGTGTCCAGTCCGGGGGCTGGAACGTACAGGGGCGACCCGAAGCTGTAACGACAGTTTGGTCCCAACCCAGAGTCAGCTAAGCTATCAGGTATGAAAGAATCCAAAGGACTGACGCTTTTGCGCATCCTTTCCGGGGTCTCCAGGGGCCCAGGGATAGCCGGAGGAAGCGGAGAGATGGGCGAGGGCCAATCTGGCAGAGTTCTACCCCTGAGGATGCCAGATCCATCATCATCATCAATCATATTTATTGAGCTCTTACTGTGTGCAGAGCACTGTAGTAAGCGCTTGGGAAGTACAAGTTGGCAACATAGAGATCCATGTCACTGATAGTAATGGAAAAGGCCCAAGGACTGCAGCCTCCGGACTGGAAGGCAGTTTTCTTCAAAATCTGGCCCGATCATTTCCAGCTCTCCACCTGGGAACTCTTAAAATACAAAGATAACCATTTCTACTGTGGCCCACGTGTTTCTGCTGCACGATACAACACGATGGAAGAATGAGGAGTTCCCAAACCATGTGTCTGTCCTGGTGTCCCTTAGTGAATGGAGCTTGGGCCGGGCGTCAGAAGGACCTGGGTTCTAATCCCGGCTCCACCGCGTATCTGCTGTGTGACCTTGGGCAAGTCATTTCACTTCTCTTTGCCTGTCATCCCACCTGTATAATGGGGATAAGCATGTGAGTCCAATGAGGGACAGGGACTGTATCCAACCCATTGAATTTGTATCTACCCCAGTGTTCAGAACAGTGCTTGGGACATAGTAAGTGCTTAACAAGTTCCATAATTATTATTATTAGTATGGGTACAGCAGGATGCCCCCTCTCAGGGTCACACCAGGAGAGTTTCCAGTAGCGTACTAGTCTTGGCTACGGGAGGAAAAGTCAAGCAGAGGCCTACCCATTCCATTCCTAGCTTGGCCGGTGGCTAGCGAGTGGCAGGCAATCTGTGACTGTGAGCCCACTGTTGGGTAGGGACTGTCTCTATATGTTGCCAACTTGTACTTCCCAAGTGCTTAGTGCAGTGCTCTGCACACAGTAAGCGCTCAATAAATACGATTGATTGATTGATTGATTGCTACAAGTCAAGGCTCACCCATCCTGGGCAGCAGCGGAATGGGAGAGAGTCGAGGGCTGAGACTGGAGTTTACTGTGTGGAAGGAGACAGTGGTAAAACACTGCTGGATTTTTACCAAGAAAACTTTATAGGTCCACTACCAGACGATTGCAGATGGAGAGCTGGGCGTTCTGGGACAGATGTGCCCTTGGTGTAGATTTAGTATAAGAGGCAACAGTTGCGTACTTATGTCCATCATGATGCAGTTACGTTTCCGAGCATCCATTTCAGCCACACTTTACCGAGCCAGTTCCGACTTCAGTGTTTTCGGAACTTTACGAGTGAAGACTTCAGTAAAACGGAGAAAAGGGAGTTCTGCTAATGGTGGACATAATAATGATATAGGAATTTGTAACCTAAACCGCCAGTGAGCAAACTATCTAGCCTTCTGAAAGCCCACCTCAGTGGATTGATCAATCAGGGGTATTCATTGCGTGCTTACAGTGTGCAGAGCACTGTAACTAAGCGCTTAGGAAAATACATCATAGTTGGCAGATGCAATCGAAGTCCCTAAGGAGGTTACAGGTTACAGAGGGAGACGAACATTAAAGTAGATTGGGAATAAGGGACATAATGAAGTATGAGAATAAAAGTGTTTAAGGGCTGGGCTGAATATTAAAGTGTTTAAGCAGGACACGGTGAAGTTCATAGTTGCCAAACGGTTGTATTTATTGAGCGTTTACTGGGAGCAGAGCACTGTATTAATAAGCACTTGGGAGAGTACAGTGCTACAGTAAGCAGACATATTTCCTGCCGAGCAACCTCCTCCAAAACCTTTTCCCCAATTAATTCCCAGCATCTCAGTCATAGAAAACATCAACCATCTCCAGCATTTATCTATTTATATGTATATATGTTTGTACATATTTATTACTCTATTTATTTATTTTACTTGTACATATCTATTCTATATATTTTATTTTGTTAATATGTTTGGTTTTGTTCTCTGTCTCCCCCTACTAGACTGTGAGCCCACTGTTGGGTAGGGACCATCTCTATATGTTGCCAACTTGTACTTCACAAACACTTAGTACAGTGCTCTGCACACAGTAAGCGCTCAATAAATATGATTGATTGATTGATTGATTTACTTTGGAATACCGTCCTCAGCAATAGATCTGTGGTATTGATTAAACCCTTACAGTGTGCAGAGCACTGAATAAAGTGCACGGGAGAATGCAATACACACAGTTGTTAGGCAGGATTTCTGTCCTTTATGGAGCTTGCAGCGGTTTTGTACATGTACGCATTGAATTGTACATTTACTTATTCATTTGTATGACTCTGTCTATACATACTTTTCTGTTTGTCTCTCTCTGTGGACAGGGAATGAGTCACTTGCTTGTTTTGTCATTTTCAAGTGCTTAATAATAGTAATAATAATAAATAATGATGGTATTTGTTAAGCGCTTACTATGTGCAAAGCACTTTTCTAAGCGCTGGGGAGGTTACGAAGTGATCAGGTTGTCCCACGGGAGGGCTCACAGTTTTAATCCCCATTTTCCAGATGAGGTAACTGAGGCACAGAGAAGTGAGTGACTTGCCCAAAGTCACATAGCTGATAGTTGGCGGAGCCGGGGTTTGAACCCATGACCTCTGACTCCAAAGTCCGTGCTCTTTCCACTGAGCCACGCTGCTTCTCATATGCACTCCATTCAATGGCTACCCAACAAATGCTATTACTGTAGTACTTTTTTACGGTATTTGTTAAGCACTTACTAGGTTCCAGGCACTGTACTGTGGCCCTGGGGTAGCTACAAGCTATACAGTCCATATCCCACTTGGGAATCACAGTCTTAATTACCACTTTATAGATGAGGTAGCTGAGGCACAGAGAAGTTAAGCGACTTGCACAAGGTCACACAGCAGATGAGCGATGAGGCTGGGATTAAAACTGACTCCCAGATTGTGTCCTTCCCACTAGGCCACACTGCTTCCCATCACACAATTGCCCCATAGCTTGCAGTTTTTCAGGAATGTGACCCTGTGAATTTTAGCGGGCACGACCGTCCTCGTCCTCCCCGCACCCTTTAGACTGTAAGCTCATGGTGGGCAGGGAATGTATCTGTTTATTTTCATATTGTACACTCAAACATTCATTCGGTCATATTTATTAAATGCTTACTGTGTGCAGAGCACTGTACTAAGAGCTTGGGAAAGTACAATACAATAAACAGTAACATTCCCTGCCCACAGTGAGCCAGCACTTAATACAGTGCTCTGCCCATTGTAAGCGCTCAATAAATACGACATTGAATGAATGAAAAAGAGAAGAAAGGTGTAACACCCCACATCTGAAAAGCCGCACTCAACCCCTTCATAGCGAGAAAGAGGCAACCAAGCAAGAAAGGCAACTAGCCTTGCCACCCCCCCACCCCAACTCTGCCACTCTCCTCATGGAATTGGTCCGGTTGGCTTCGAGCCAGGTGAACTCATCCACAAATTAAGCTGACAATTCCTCGCAGCAGTAAACTCTGTTGTTGAGCCAAGGCAACCTTGATTAATCAGACTCAGAGTGGTTCCAGGCCCTGAATTTCACAGATGCTAAGGGAGCCCTCAGCCCCTGCAGGTGATGCCGAGTCCTCGTCCCCTCCTCTTCCCCCTCATTCCTTCCCAGAGCTGCCAACCGGAGAGAGGAAGCTGGGGTAAAGAGAGAATGGGCGGCAGGAAACGGGGGGGAATCTCAAATAAGAAACTCAGAGCCGGACAGAAAATCCTGGGTTGGGGGGAGTGCAAGCGAATGAGGAGAGAGTCGGGGGGAAAGAGAGATTTAGAAGTGGGAAGGTGTAAACATTGGAAAAAATCAAATCTCAACCTGGGCATTGGAAATGCTTGGCCTCTTTCCTGATGCTCATTCATTCTCTGAAAAACCTTGTGTTAGGACAGGAGAAGTGCACACAGTAAGTGCTCAATAAATACAATTGGATGAATGGATGAGAAATGTGAGAAGAGAGAAATAGCCTTGTCTTTATTTTTTGGTGGAGGAGGGATTTATTCGTTCCTTCAGTTGTATTTATTGAGTGCTTACTGTGTGCAGAGCAGTACTAAGCGCTTGGAAATTACAGTTCAGCAACAGAGACAGTCCCTGCCCCAAAACAGGCTCATAGTCTAGAAGAACAAAGCTCCAAGGTCAGGATTCTGTCTTGCATCGATTGTAGCTCTGTCTCTAGATTGTTAGCTCCCTGAGGGCTCTGCTGTCTCCATTGCACTCTCAAGTGTTTAGTACAGTGCCTCATGCAGAGCAAGTGCTCAGATATAATTGATTGGGGATGAGGACCTTCATCACAAATCATATATGTCACACTGTGTGCTACAAATTAGCCTCTCTACCTAATGAGCAGGAGAGCGTAAGATAAAGAAGACTGTCAGTCTGCCAATCAAATGTATTTAGTGCCTAGTTTTGTGAGAGGAGGAGTCTAAAAGATGAGACTCTGTTCCTATCCATGAGATGGTTATTGTCTGTTTGTGGCTGCAAGAATGCCTGCTTCGATGCTAACCATTGTTGGATTATGTTGATGATATATACCCAAACCAACATGTAATAATAATAATAATAATGGCATTTATTAAGCGCTTACTACATGCAAAGCACTGTTCTAAGCACTGGGGAGGTTACAAGGTGATCAGGTTGTCCCGTGTGGGGCTCACAGTCTTCATCCCCATTTTACAGATGAGGGAACTGAGGCACAGAGAAGTGAAGTGACTTGCCCAAAGTCACACAGCTGAAAAGTGGTGGAGACAGGATTTGAACCCATGACCTCTGACTCCAAAGCCCGGGCTTTTTCCACTGAGCCACGCTGCTTCTCCAATGTCCAATATACTGTCCAATATGTGGACTGTCATCACTGTCAATGGCATTTGTTGAACTCCTAAATGCTAGCTATGGCCTACTGGATAGAGGAGGTCGGGCCCCAGCGCAGGCTGGGCAGGAGCAGAGGGAAGCAGCGGGGCTCAGTGGACAGAGCCCGGCCTTTGGAGTCAGAGGTCAGGGGTTCAAATCCCGCCTCTGCCAATTGCCAGCTGGATGACTTTGGGCAAGTCACTTCACTTCTCTGCCTCAGTTCCCTCATCTGAAAAATGGGGATGAAGATTGTGAGCCCCCCCGTGGGACAACCTGATCACCTTGTAACCTCCCCAGCAAAAATGGGGATGAAGATTGTGAGCCCCCCGTGGGACAACCTGATCACCTTGTAACCTCCCCAGTGCTATAGAACAGTGCTTTGCACATAGTAAGCGCTTAATAAATGCTATCATTATTATTATTAAGCATGGTACTTGAATTCAGAAGGACTTGTGTTCTAATTCTGGCTCTGCCACTTGTCTCTGCACCTCGGTTACCTCATCTACTCCCCTTCTAAACCGTAAGCTCATTGTGGGGAGGGAACGTGTCTGTTATAATGTGTAAATTGTACCAATCCTCTGCGCACAGTAAGCTCTTAACGATTACGATTGACGGTCTCATCTGATGGGGACTAAAACCTTGAGCCCCTTGTGGGACGTGGACTACGTCCAACCTGTTTAGCCTCTATCTACCCCAGCACTTTGTATGGCACCCTCCTCACAGCACCTGTATATATGTTTGTACAGATTTATTACTCTATTTATTTTTCTTGTACATATTTAATATTCTATTTATTTTGTTAATGATGTGCATCTAGCTTTATTTCTATTTATTCTGATGACTTGACACCCATCCACATGTTTTGTTTTGTTGCCTGTCTCCCCCTTCTAGACTGTGAGCCTGTTGTTGGGTAGGGACCATCTCTATATGTTGCCAACTTGTACTTCCCGAGTGCTTAGTACAGTGCTCTGCACACAGTAAGCGCTCAATAAATATGATTGAATGAATGAATGAATAGGAAGTGCTTAAAAAATACCATAAAAAGAAAAAAAAAGGATTGTATGAAGCACAGGGAGACATGTAAGCTGCCCTCGAGCTTACAGTTTAAGTGGGGAAGAGAGACAAATTATTTCACAGCAGTGAAAGCCAGGTAAAGGACAAGTTTATTTTCAAAAACACAGAGAACATGCTAGGGAGATGAGGAGGATACGGTAAACGGGATGAGCTGAAGGTAGAGAATTTGTGGTTCAAGTATTAACAAGGAACAGAAAGGATAAAACCTTAATCTTGGACTGCTGTGATCCAGTTGAGGGCTCCCAGACAGAATTGCTAGTTTGCAATCAATCAATTGTATTTATTGAGCACTCCCCGTGTGCAGAGCACTGTACTAAGAGCTTGGGAGAGCCGAAAATCCGGTTTCTAATGCTGGCTCTGCCACAGGTCTGCTATGTGTGAGCTTGGTCAAGTCACAACTCAATCAATGGTAGTCATTGAACATTTACTATGTGCAGAGAGCAGTACTAAGTGCTTTGGAGAATACAGTGGGGTTGGAGGTAAAATCCTGGCCATCACGGAGATTAATCTTTGAGCCTGTTTCTTCATTCATAATGTGGGGACAACATCTCTCTTACTCTTAAACTGAGAGTCCACTGTTGTTCATGGACAGTATTTCTTATCATCATCATCATCAATCATATTTATTGAGCACTTACTGTGTGCATAGCACTGTACTAAGCGCTTGTACATAGCACCTAGAGACAGTCCCTACCCAACAGTGGGCTCACAGTCTAAAAGGGGGTGACAGAGAACAAAACCAAAAATATTAACAAAATAAAATAAAATAGAATAAATAGAATAGATATGTACAAGTAAAATAGAGTAATAAATATGTACAAACATATATAAATACACAAACATATATACATAATGCATATGTACATATTCTTATGCGTATCTTGTAGGATAATGATAATAATTGTGGTATTTATTAAGTGCTTACTACATGCCAAGGCCTGTACTAAGCACTGGGGTAGACACAAGCAAATCAGGTTGGACACAGTCCCTGTCCCACATGCGGCTCACAGTCTCCGGTCCCCATTTTACGGATGAGGTAACTGAGGCACACAGAAGTGAAGTGACTTGCCCAGGGTCACGTAGCAGACAGGTCAGGTCCGTCTGACTTGAGCCCATGCTCTTTCCACTTAGACCACGTTGCTCCCATCACCCCAAGGGCTTAGCACAGTGCTGGGCACAAAAGCACTTTCCCAAATATGATTATTGTTATCATCATTATCCCTTGGGCAAGTTACTTAGTTTCTCTGTGCCTCAGTTACCTCATCTGTCAAATGGGGATGAAGACTGTGAGCCCCATGTGGAACAGGGACTGTGTCCAACCTGATTAGCTGGTATCTACTCAGCACTTAGAACAGTGCTTGACACACCGTAAGTGTTTAACAAATACCATCGTTATTATCAATATTCTTACCGGCAACAAATGGCCCCTCTTCTCCAACTCCTCAGATATTCACTTTTAATTCCAAATGGGAGTGTAACCACCAGGGCCTGCTTAAAGGCAGCTCCCACAGTCAGCAGGCTTCAGCTCCAGTTCTGTTTATTTCCACATCTGGGTAGCTACAGGGGGAATGTTTTGCACTTGGGGTGTCCGATTTCCACCATAACCAATTCATTACTGGCTCTTCTGAATCCAGGGAAACTATATCTTGTTGCATGATAACTTTAGCCTGACTGGAGTTTAAGAGCTCTGTAATTATGCAGGTCTTATAAAACATGCTCAGGCCGCAATTGTATATTTCACCTATAACAGCCTCTTAATGGCTCTGTTCTGTGTATCCACTGAATACACAATTTGCAAAGAAATTACTTAGTGGTTTCAATCTTCTGGTGTACATTTGCAAAGAACAGATTACCAGCGAGACTACCACATATCGCCAGCTAAGGCAAAGAGACTATTCTTTTTAGAAAAACAAAGTTTTTTTTTTCCACTTCTGTTTTATTTTTATAACCTTATTTAATTTTGATATGCATGTCAGTGATGTTATTAAAACCTAAAAGATCAGAAAGCATATTCCGTGGCCGGTATCTGCATGCTTTCAACGTTATATATTCTCTTGACATGGTGATGCTCATACAGTCATATCATGCCCCCTGACATCCTTGTCATGTCATGTTTTCTCAACTATTTTACTACTAGTCAAAGCTAAAAGTTTTTTCCCCCCGCACCCATTTTCAATTCTCACTCTTGGGGGCCTGCTTAGATTAGAAAAATGAAGCCATCTGCTATCAGCTTATACATCATCACCAACAATAAACATGCCAAGATCAGAACCTGCGTTTTGTTATCTGACTATTGTTGATAGCAGAAAAAAGACAGCTTGATTTTCATTAGCTGGTCTGACCCCTGTGGGGATAAGAGCAGTAGACAAAAATGTAGTTTGACTTGAAGTAAACTGAGGAAACATGACATGGAGTCAGGGAGGGATTGTATATGCATCCCCAAGGTGTTATTTTGAACAGACTGACTTCTGGCACTCGGCGAAAAATCTCAATAAGTCACTGGACAGTACTCTCATAGCTGTCCGGTGGGCAAGACTGACGCGTCTTTCTTAGAACAACAGAACTTCCTCTTCTATTTTTCTGGTCACGCTCTGGCCTTTATCGAACACAATCGTGGAATTTTTTTTAAAAAGAGTTTCGGGGTGGGAAAAATAGGTTTCTTTTCTTCTCCTTTCTTGATCATTCAATTTATATCTAGTTTTTCCATGGTTTTATGGCCTATTTCATCCAGCCTACGTTTCTGCATTGATTTCCCCTATAAAGAACATCAGTCAGTAGAGCACTAGACAAGGTGCCTTAGATGATTCTTCAGTTGAAAACCTTTCCCACTGATAGTACCACTGCAATAGGTATTCTCCCACCTTCCGAAAACCTCCCATGATGTCCTAGTCTCCTAACAAGAATTGGCAGAAAAGAAAAACATAAAGCCCCTTTACTGGAGATTACCATAAGACCAGATAGATGTAAAGCTAGCCAAAGTCATTACCCTCCCTCCCTAAACATCCCCTCAGAGTTTTCTTTGTTTTCCTCTGTCCTTCCGCATGACACTTCTTATTATCCCTATGGGGCAGGAGGGCTGGTACACTGTGGGAGGACACAGTTCGGGTGGAAACGTCATGAGGAGACACAAATGAAGAACTAAAGTTTTAAAAAAGCGATTAGAGTGAAATAAGTAGGGAAGGGGGAAATGTCCAGGGGATGGGGGTAATAAGCAGCAGTAAAGTTTTGATGTCTCTAGTCAGTGCTGCAGTGGCCCAGTGAGAAGACTGTTTTGTATTGTTCTTCCTTCTCGTGGCCTTAAGCACTTCTGTGGCTCTTTTTGTTCCAGGTGGAGTTTTAAGGGTTATGATTCAGGTTGAAATTCAACTTTCTCCTTGTTCTAAACTTAGACGCACGAAGGAGAAGGTGGCTCAAATGAAGTTGGCCACTTAGTCCACTTCATTGAGTCCAGTTTCAAAATCCTCCAGTGTGGGAACATTTCGCTGGCCTTGGCTTTAAACTCCATGCTGGGAGATAAAGTAAACCAGTATGGCTGTCTGTCTTGCAATGAACCCTAGGAGAGGCTCAGTAATCATCACTGAGGAGGTTTTTCTTGAATACACACCTGTGGCCTGGCAGGTGCATCCCCAGGTGTCTAATCAGGGGAGGATTTGAAAGTTCAGCTTGCTTGCTGATCGGTTGATTACTTTGTGCAGAGCACTGAGAGTTGGTTCCCTGCTCATATGGAGCTTATAACCTAGAGGAAGAGACAGATGTGAATATGAAGAATTTACAATATATAATTTAAAGATAGGTGCATACGTTTTGTGAGGTGAATACCAAATGCCCAAAGATCACAGATCTAAGTGTATAGATGACCCCGAAGGACAAGGGGGCCAGGAAAAAAGAGGGCTTAATTGGAGGAGATCTTTTCTGAAAGGGTCTAACTTTCTCGGATGATATATGGCTTCTAGGAAAGAAGGTAAGGAGAGGCTACAGCAGTACTCAGTAGTATTTGTCGAGGACTTACTTTGTGCCGAGCACTGTACTGAATGCTTGGGAGAGTGCAATACAACAGAGTTGGTAGACATATTTCCTGTAACCTTTCTATTCTTCTTTGAGTTCAATTCAGTCTTTAATAAAGAGCTGAATGTTCTTTTGAGTGGGTTCTCCCAGGAGAGAGTATTCACCTCACTTCTGTTTCAGCAAAATCTTGATAAAGGATATTTAATGGTATTTATTGAGTCCTTACTCTATTGGGAGCACTGTAACAATGTCTTGAGCACTACAGGGTTAAAATAATAAGTGCTTACTATGTGCAAAGCACTGTTCTAAGCACTGGGGGGGATACAAGGTGATCAGGTTGTGGGGCTCACAGTCTTAATCCCCATTTTACAGATGAGGTAACAGAGGCTCTTACCTCCTCTTACCTCCTCCTTCTTACCTCCTTCCCTTCCCCACAGCCCCTGTATATATGTATATATGGTTGTACATATTTATTACTCTATTTATTTATTTATTTATTTATCTTGTACATTTCTATCCTATTTATTTTATTTTGTTGGTATGTTTGGTTTTGTTCTCTGTCTCCCCCTTTTAGACTGTGAGCCCACTGTTGGGTAGGGACTGTCTCTATATGTTGCCAATTTGGACTTCCCAAGCGCTTAGTACAGTGCTCTGCACATAGTAAGCGCTCAATAAATACGATTGATTGATTGATTGATTGAGGCTCAGAGAAGTTAAGTGACTTACCCAAGGTCACACAGCTGACATGGTGGAGCTGGGATTAAACCCATGACTTCTGACTCCCACACCCAGACTCTTTCCACTGAGCCATGCTGCTTCTCTTGCTTTTCTTTGTTAAAAGTAAAGAAACTTAATACAGCATACCTCGAGTGAATACTTCTCACCATGAGTTAGTAACTTGGGGAACTGTGGTCAACACAGAGTTCTTAAGTAGATTTCTGAGAACTAAATGGAAAGAGTTTTTTTTTTCTTTTAATGGCTTATATTTTGCGCTTAGTATGTATCAAACACTGTTCTAAGTGCTGGGGTGGAGACAGTTCCTATCCTACATGGGGCTTATTAAGTAGGAGGGACAACAAGAGAAATGAGGCTGGGAGAAGTTAAGTGACTTGTCCAAACTCACACCGTAAGTATTTGTCAGAGCTGGGATTAGAACCCAGGTCCTCTGACTCAACTGCATGTATTCTTTCCACTACATGCTTTTCTGTTAAGTGCTAACTATGTTTGATGTGAGGAGGGAATCTGCCACGGAGAAGCAACGTGGCTAAGTGGAAAGAGCTCAGGCTTTGGATTCAGAGGTCATGGGCTCAAATCCCTGCTCTGCCAGCTGTCAGCTGTGTGACTTTGGGTAAGTCACTTAACTTCGCTGTGCCTCAGTTACCTCATCTGTAAAATGGGGATTAAAACTGTGGGCCCCCCATGGGACAACCTGATCACCTTGTAGCCTCCCCAGCACTTAGAACAGTGCTTCACACATAGTAAGTTCCTAAAAAATACTATTATAATTACTATTATTATTATATTAGGTATTGTACTCTCCCAAGTGCTTAATACAGTGCCTTGCACACAGTAAGTGCTCAATAAGTACAAGCGACTAGTCAGTCACCAGACTGGGTGGTAATAATAATAATAATGATGGCATTTGTTAAGTGCTTACTTTGTGCAAAGCACTGTTCTAAGCACTGGGGAAGATACAAGGTGATCAGATTGTCCCACGTGGGGCTCACATCCCCATTTTACAGATGAGGTAACTGAGGCTCAGAGAAGTTAAGTGACTGGCCCAAAGTCACACAGCGGACAATTGGCAGAGCTGGGATTTGAACCCATGACCTCTGACTCCAAAGCCCGGGCTCTTTCCATTGAGCCATGCTGCTTCTCTGACACAGTCAATCAATCAATTGTATTTATTGAGCGCTTCTGTGTGCAGAGCGCTGTACTAAGCGCTTGGGAAGTACAAGTTGGCAACAGTCCACCTCCTACAAGGGGCTCACAGTCTTAAACCCCATTTTATGGACCAGGTAATTGAGGCACAGGGAAGTGAAGTGACTTGCCCAAAGCAGACAAGTGACTCACAGGCCTGTGCTCTTTCTACTGTGCTTTGCTGCTTCTCAAGTGTTAATCTTGACAGTTGATATGGGGATTTTGCTGATAGCATGTTTAGGTTTTCCCATCTATGGACAGGGAGACTGAGGCCTCCTTCCCAGTCACGGGGGCCACACAGCACCACATGAGGTAGTTGTGTGATCACTGTGAACGTTCACCTCTGCTTCACGCACTCCTGTTTCACAGATAGGAGTCCTAGAGCCTTCCACCAGGCAAGGATGGGAGGCCAAGGCGGGTGGGGGTGGGTTATGGAGATTTGGGAGTCTGTACAGCTGGGGATCATTAACAACAATCAAGAGCCAACGTAAAAAAGGCAGCAGGACTTCCCCTCTCTTGGTTGTGGCAGCCATCTGGAGAGAAAAGTTGGTGGAACTTTCTGGTAAGGGAACTTTAATCTCTTGGACTAGAAGAGTCTCGTCATTGTAAAAACAAGAAGTTCTGCTGTATGGTTGCATTTCTTTGTATTTCTTCATTCATTCAATTGTATTGAGCACTTACTGCTGCTGCCCGGATTGTTTTTGTCCAGAAACGCTGTGGGCATGTTACTCCCCTCCTCAAAAATCTCCAGTGGCTACCAATCAATCTGCGCATCAGGCAGAAACTCCTCACCCTGGGCTTCAAGGCTCTCCATCCCCTGGCCTCCTCCTACCTCACCTCCCTTCTCTCCTTCTCCAGCCCAGCCTGCACCCTCCGCTCCTCCGCCGCTAATCTCCTCACCGTACCTCATTCTCGCCTGTCCCGCCATCGACCCCTGGCCCACGTCATCCCCCGGGCCTGGAATGCCCTCCCTCTGCCCATCTGCCAAGCTAGCTCTCTTCCTCCCTTCAAGGCCCTACTGAGAGTTCACCTCCTCCAGGAGGCCTTCCCAGACTGAGCTCCTTCCTTCCTCTCCCCCTCGTCCCCCTCTCCATCCCCCCATCTTACCTCCTTCCCTTCCCCACTGCACCTGTGTATATGTATATATGTTTGTACATATTTGTTACTCTATTTTACTTGTACATATCTATTCTATTTATTTTATTTTGTTAGTAATTTTGGTTTTGTTCTCTATCTCCCCCTTTTAGACTGTGAGCCCACTGTTGGGTAGGGACTGTCTCTATATGTTGCCAATTTGTACTTCCCAGTGCTCTGCACACAGTAAGCGCTGAATAAATACGATTGATGATGATGACTTACTGTGTACAGAACACTGTACTAAGCACTTAGAAAGCACAATTTGGCAACAGAGACAATCCCTACCCAACAAGGGGTTCACAGTGTGGAATATTAATAATAATAATAATAATAGCATGTATTAAGTGCTTACTATGTGCAAAGCACTGTTCTAAGCTGCTGGGGAGGTTACAAGGTGATCAGGTTGTCCCACCGTGGGGGGGTGGGGGGGGGCTCACAGTCTTAATCCCCATTTTACACATGAGGTAACTGAGGCCCAGAGAATTAAGTGACTTGCCCAAAGTCACACAGCTGACAGTTGGTGGAGCTGGGATTTGAACCCATGACCTCTGACTCCAAAGCCCGGGCTCTTTCCACTGAGCCACGCTGCTTCCATTGCTCCTCTCCCCTACCTTCTTTAAAGCCTGTAGCTTAGAATATCTGACTTGCTTGCAAGTTTGTTAGCCCCTCAAGGGTGGTTATCAGGTCTTCTCATTCCATTTTACTCCCGGATGTGATCATTCATTCATTCAATCAATAGTATTTTTTGAGAACTTACTGTGTGCAGAGCACTGTACTAAGCACTTGGGAAGTACAAGTTGGCAACATATAGAGTCCCTACCCAACAGTGGGCTCACAGTCTAGAAGGGGGAGACAGACAACAAAACAAAACATATTAACAAAATAAAATAATAGAGTAAATATGTGCAAGTAAATAGAGTAATAAATATGTACAGATATGTACGTGTTTAGTACAATGCTTTGCCCAGAGTAGGTACTTGATAAATGCCCCGTATTATACTGTCTGGTCTGTTGTGGTAGCCAACATGCTGGTTTCCTGTTCTCTGCAAATTCACAGCGTGATTTTTTCAGGGTTCTAAAACCTATTGTGAATCATCCCCTGGCTAACTGACTTGCAGGATTTTGGGTGCTGCGGAGAGTCAGTAAGGTGACTGAAAAAGAGAATCTCACTGGAGTACAGGAGGAAAACTAAAGACTCTGAGGGTGGGCTGGCGCGTTGAACTGCAGGACTCAGTGTACTCAGTGCAATGTAACTAGACTGTGAGCCCACTGTTGGGTAGAGACCGTCTCTATACGTTGCCAACTTGTACTTCCCAAGCACTTAGTACAGTGCTCTGCACACAGTAAGCACTCAATAAATATGATTGAATGAATGAATGAACAAGATCCATTGTAGCGACAACTAAGTCCTCTCCTAGGGGTAAGCTTCCTTCAGTTCTAAGATTCAATGGGCGGACTGTTTTTTGGTACGAAGTTATTACTCAGATCTACCCTGTAGTTATTGGGGAAAGCACTATTTTGGTCAAGAATTGCCTCTGTTAACTGTATGGTATTGTACTTTCCTAAGTGCTTAGGGAGCCCGCCTCCCCCCACAGTAAGCACTGTATAAATACTGTTGATTTAAACTCTGCTCTAGTACTTTGGTAGCAGAGAAAGTGGTGTTTAGGAGGAGTAGGGCAGTCAAACACTCTTGAATCCCCTGACCCCAGCGTGGCAAACAGGCCTGGGAGTTGGAAGGTCATGGGTTCTAATTCCGGTTCTGCCACACGTCTGCCGTGTAGCCTTGGACAAATCACTTCACTTCTGTGGGTCTCAGCTACCACATCTGTAAAATGGGCATTGAGACTGTGAGCCTTCTGCAGGACAGGGACTGCGTCCAACCCCCTTTGCTGTTACTCACCTCGGTAAATGCTGAACAAATGCCATAATTGTTATTTCTCTGGCCTCCTTCAGCCTCAGGTCGATAGAGAGGGTATCTATGAGATTTGAGTTGGCTGTGGGAAGCTGACTGTCTCAGACTCAGATGGCTCCTGTGCCACGTTGGAATTCAACTATCAGGACTCCATTTTTTTTTTTCTTGTTTTTCAGGGAGTGCTGGGGAAAGGGTGGGTGTCAGGGTGTAGGAGTTCTGTGACATAAGCTGCCTTTCCCAGTTGTCTTTATTCTATTTTGCTAGGGAGCTATTTAATTTTACTTGCAGGATAAGAGATGTTAATTGTCATGTCAGAGCATTTACATGACAAGATACAGTTAGTTATTGAATAGATAAGGACAATTCAATGCAGTACAGTTATGGTTGAGGTAGCACAAGTGAACGGTGACATTTCTTATTTAACTCCCTAGTATATAAAAATAAAGTTCTCCTTTTTTAAAAAATGATGTATGAGTTCATCAGTGAAACTTGAATTTCAAGCACTTTTATGAGTACTAAGTGTCAAGTGTACCTTTGTAATTTGATAGTATTTCTTTAGTGCTTACTCTGTGCCAGGCATTGTACTAGATGCTGGAATAGTTACAAACTAGTTTGGTTGGACACAGTCTATGTCCCATGTGGGGCTCACAGTCTTAATTTCCATTTTACAGTTGAGGGAACTGAGGCACAGAGAAGTGAATTGACTCACCCAAGATCAAGCAGCAGATGAGTGGCAGAGGCGAGATTAGAACCTGGGTCTTCTGACTCCCTCGTCTGTTTTCCACTAGGCCACACGGCCCTCCCCCTTAGTGTGGAGCAGGGGGGCGAGTGATTGCATGATGTTGGGGGGAAGGAGGGTGTGTGTTTGTCCAAGGGAGTTTTCTGGATTAGATAAAAAAATTATTAAAGACAAAAAATTTTGTGTTGCAGACTGTTGAACCGCAATGCCACCTTTAAAGGCATAATATACTTGAGTTGAATGAAACTTGGAAGATGGTTGGAAGGAAGGATGTGTCTATATTGGAACTAGTGTGCACACACCTCGGTAAGTAATGAAAAATGTAAATACTTTAAATAAAATACCAGCTCTTTTGCACTTGAGGGAGATATCAGCCCTGGCATCTTCTTTCTTCCTCTTGATTAAAAAAAAAAGTTTTATGGCTGTTGCAGCTCAAGGACCCTAATCACTTCAAGGGGCAATGACAGACAGTGGAGAGTGTTAAACTAAGGGATAGGAGAGTGCGGGTTGGGGAGGGGAGAGTGACAATTCCTCATCCTTGACAAAATGCACATGAAATCCCATTTTCGTGTGCCTGAGTAAAAATGGGGCGCATTCCTTTTGACCTTAAATTGAAATGCAGGTGGAAGGTGAATGGTATTGCGGAGTGTCTTTTTAATTGTGAAAATTATCTTTAAGGTAGTTACCGAGTTAAGATTTTGTCACCTGTAGATGGTAAGCTTGTCCTCTAGAGTGTAAGCTCACTGTGCACAGGGAGCATGTCTTGGCAACTGTGTTGTACTCACCCAAGTACTTAATGCAGTGAATGAGTCTGTTGTTGTACTCTCCCAAGAATTTTGTACAGTGTTTTGCACACAGTAAGTGCTGAATAAATGCGAAAGAATGAATGCTGCGCACATTGTCTCAAATACAATTAAGTGCTATACGCCAGGCATCGTACTCTGGGCTGGGGTAGATGCTAGCTAATCAGGTTGGACACAGTCCATGTACCACAGAGGGCTCACAATCTTCCCCACTTTAAAGATGAGGTAACTGAGGCGCAGAGAAATGAAGAGACTTGACCAAGAGCACATAACAGATGAGTGATGGAGCCAGGATTAGAACCCCATTTCTTCTGATTCCTCGCCCCAGGCTTTATCCATTAGGCTACACTGCTGCTAATCGATTGATAGCAACCGGGTGAAATGGTGACTTTCTGAAAAACTGCTCATGAACCATGAAGGGAGGAGATGAGGCCTTCTTCTCAAATGAAGAGTTTCTGTGGAGAGACAGAGAGGGGCGAAGAAATCAAAGAAGAGTTGGAAATTAGGAAGTCTTAAGGTGAGACGGGTGTGACCTAATGTAAAGAGCACGGTGTGTCCCGTCCCCCCCCCCGCCCCCCCTTCTAGACTGTGAGCCCATTGTTGGGTTAGGGACTGTCTCCATATGTTGCCAACTTGTACTGCCCAAGCGCTTAGTACAGTGCTCTGCACACAGTAAGTGCTCAATAAATATGATTGAATGAATGAATGAATGGAGGAAGTGATTTCTAATCTCTACCACGCTCCTGCTGTGTGGTCTTGGTCAAGTCACGTACCTCCTCTCTTTCCTTATCTGTAAAATGGGGATTCAGTCAGTCACTCGTATTTATTCATTCAATAGCTTTTATTGAGCGCTTACCGTGTGCAGAGCACTGTACTAAGCGCTTGGGAAGTACAAGTCAGCAGCATATATAGACGGTCCCTACCCAACAACGTACTCACAGTCTGTTGAGCGCTTATGTGTGCTGAGCATTGTCCTAAGGGCTTGGGACGGTACAATATAACAGACATATTCCCTGCCCACAAGGAGCTTACAGTCTAGAGTGGGAGGTAGACATTACTCTGAAGAAATAAATGACAGAAATAATGACAGTAAGTGCTTTGGGGCTGGGAGTGGGGATTAATAAGTAGTAAGTGCTTAAAAAGAATCTCTATAATTACTGATGCACAGAACAATGAGGTTAGCTCATGATGGAGGTTAAAGAAGCAGAAATAATAGATTGCCCATCAAGAGCACTCAAGAATACTGTCCCTTCCCTCCTTCCCTCCACCCCCAATCCCCAGCGACCTTTACTGATGCCCTTTTTTCCTTCCCTCCCTCTCTCTCTACAGTACCTAATGGGAGATGGACCAGCTGAAAAACAAACTGTCTGGTGTAACTGTGGGCAAATGGCCATTCTAATCTGAAAGTAGCAGCATTTCTTGAGCAACTGCCTAGTGCGGTGTATGCATGCTACTAGGTGCTTGAGAAATACCAACCTAAAAAAAAAAACCCCTGTTCTCTGTCCTCAGGGAGCTTACACTTTAATGGGAGAGAAAACATAAAAATATTTACCACTAGATGGCTCAAAATAATAAGCACACATAGATACATGTGTACTAAGGGATGTGGAAATACATTCCAATTGTTGATTTGAGAAGAGGATAATGTCTAGGACTTAATATTTACGAAGAAGAGAGTCCTCTTGGGTATTAGAAAATGCCTGCTTATGGTACAGGAATGAACTTGGCATAAGTCCTTACTTCTCTACTTTGAAAGTTTCAATAATAATAATGATGATTGCAATTATTAAGCACTTACTATGTGCAAAACACTGTTCTAAGCGCTGGGGAGGTTACAAGGTGATCATGTTGTCCCACGTGGGACTCACAGTCTGAATCCCCATTTTACAGATGAGATAACTGAGGCACAGGGAAGTTAAATGACCTGCCCAAAGTCACACAGCTGACAATTGGCGGAGCTGGGATTTGAACCCATGACCTCTGACTCCAAAGCCCGGGCTCTTTCCACTGAGCCATGCTGATTCAAGGGTCACATCAGCTCTTGCCAACCAGTTGGGTTTAAAACCAATCTCTCCAGCCTGTGAATGTGGGTATAAGTAACTGATATTTCTCATCCTCTTGCTGAGCACTTGGACCTCATATCCTGACATAAATGCGTACCGGTTGCCGAGCAAGCTCAAGCCATTTCTACGAAGGAAATAAGTCCCGGGGACTGCTTCAGGGGCCCAGTCAATCAATCAGTTATGTATTGAGTGCTTACTGTGTGCAGAGCACTGTAGTAAGTGCTTGGGAAGTACAAGTTGGCAACATATAGAGACGGTCCCTACCCAACAGGGGGCTCACAATCTAGAAGGCCCAGTAAATCCTCTGTGAGAATACACTATTTTTTCCAGTAACATGCTTCAGTTTTGCTGGGTGGAGGCAGCCTCAGCCAATATCCAACTGTCTATGAAAATGGAACCAGGATGTAATCACGGTTGTGGTAACTAATTGAGTGAAAAATAAGAGCATTACAACATCTACTTCAAAGCAGAATCTTCAAGTGAAGAAGGGACACTTATAATACCTTTGACTTATAATACCTTTGACTTGTGCTGGGTACGGAGGGTGATTTAGTAGGTCAATATCCAGAGTCAGTTCTGAAATATTGCAAGAATTCCCCTGTGCAGAAAAGAGTACAAAGACGGGCGTTAAACCAAAGGTGGTTGGGAGGGTAGAATTGTCAGGTGCTTGGGGCCCTTGAAGGAGTTATCCACGAAGGTGCGGCTGGAACTGGAATTTGGTCCAGGCTTATTGGTAACTTCTCCCAGGCTCTCCCAGAATTCCAAAGGGTTCTCTCTGGAAGTTCCAGGTGGTTCTGCTCCTATGCCCCTAAATCTATCAGCACCCGGAGTGGTCCGCAAATTGGGAACTCCTTCCCTTCTTCTGCCAGCTCTCCTTGGCAGCCCTGGAGTGGCTCCCCTGAACCCAAGAATGAATGCCAGTCCACCCCGAGTTGGACAGTGCCAGCCTGCAAGGCCCTAGCCCAGTCACCGAGCTTGCTGAGCTGCTAATTTCTGCATCTTCCCCCACCGTTTGTGGAATTTATTTGCCTCCAGGAAAAAAAAGAAAACTTTATTCCTTAGACAATCCTGAATGTTCGTGTTAGGAGGAAAGAATAGGACATTGAGGGAGAAACAAACTTTCACAATTTCCAAATCAATCCGTTTCAATTATTAGGAACCTACTGTATGGAAGACATTTTTCTAAGCTCTTGAGAGAATAGAGTTGGCAGATATGATCCCTGTTCTCAAGGAACTTGGAGAGTAGAGGAGGAATGTATAATCACCTTTTTACATGTTAAGCGCTTACTGTGGGGATTAGATACAAGTTTATCAAGTTGGACATAGTCCCTGTCTCACATGAGGCTCACTGTCTATTTCATTCCCATTATACAGATGGGGGGAACTGAGGCCAAGAGAGTACAAGTGACTTGCCCAAGGACTCACTGAAGGCCAGGAACAAAGAGAAGCAGCATAGCATAGTGGATATAGCATGGGCCTGGGAATCAGAGGGCCATGGGTTCTAATTCCAGCTCTGCCACTTGTCTGCTGTGTGACTTCAGGCAAGTCACTTAACTTCTCTGTGCCTCAGTTACCTCATCTGTAAAATGGGGATTAAGACTGTGAGCCCCATATGGGACAGGGACTGTGTCCAACCTGATTTTCTTGTATCCACCCCAGCCCTTAAGTAAGTGCTTAACAAATACGATAATTATTATTATTAAAACTGGGCATTAAACTTGGGTCTTCTGACACAAGTGCCATGCTCTTGGCATTGAATTAGACTGCCTCTCTCTATTTAAGGTGGGAGCAGGGAGATTAGAAGAGGACTACTTTGAGAAGCAACCAGTAATCCATAAAGCTGTTTAATCATTTTCAGCATAGTAATGTCAATGACATTTAAATCACTGTATAAACTCAGATGGGATCAATGCAATATATTAGTTAAAGACATTGCCATTAAGTAGAACACTTTAACTTCTCTAGGTGAGAACATCTCATAGGAGTAACTTTTATGATGCGCTGGAGTAATGAATACAGAATTAATCTTAATAGAAATCTTTAGGAGCTTCTGCTTGTTTAAAATAAATTATATTGATCGTGTTTGTGTATGCGCACATAAGAGAAATGCATATAGATCCTGGACAATCTCACTGGAAAAGAGAGGAGACTCTTTAAACTGGCAACAAATACCACAATTTATTCTAGAACTTTCTGGGACCTCCTGATCTGAAGTTACTGGGATCAGGAGGTTTCACCGAATCTGTACGAGGTAGATTTTGCTTTCTCAGTGTAATGTCTCCAAACTGTATCGTACTCTCCCAAGCGCTTAGTACAGTGCTCTGCAACCAATGTCGTTGACGGATTGGATTCTCTTCCGTAACCATTTCCATCTGCTGTCCCTTCCTCCACTTTGGGGACATCATTGGAAATGTGGGTCACATTCATAACCTCTCAAAAGGCAACTGGACCAGGGTGACGGACTCAACCGGGGGCTTTAAATATCTTGATTCTCAGATTTTCCCCAGCTGCTCACGAGGTGAGCTAAAACTGGAGTTCGGTTCTTTGGCAAAAATAACTTCTTTCTCTGGGACGAAAGGCAGGGTTGCCTAGTAGGAAGAGCTCGAGTGGGTCTGGAAGTCAAATGACTTAAAATCTAGGCCCGGTCTTGCCACTGGCCTGCTGGGTGACTTTTGGCAAGTGACTTAACATCTCTGGGCCTCATTCACTTCATCTATGAAACTGAGGAGAAAATGACGCCTCTCTTTCCAGAACTCTCTCTTAGATTATGAGCCTCATCTGGGATAGGGACTTGTCTTCCATCAATCAATCAATCACTTGTATTTATTGAGCGCTTACTGAGCACTGTACTAAGCGCTTGGGAAGTACAAGTTGGCAACATATAGAGACAGTCCCTACCCAACAGTGGGCTCACAGTCTAAAAGACTTGTTCTCTAGAATCAACCCCAATGCTTAACACAGTACCAATATTTAATGATGACTCCCATAGATTCGTTTCTGATCTATCAGACATTTATTGAGTGCTTACTGCCTGCAGAGCACAGTACTAAGTGCTTGGGAGATTACAGTACAACAGAATTAGCAGACACATTTCCCGGCCACAATAAGCTTACAGTCTAGAGCTGGAGACAGAAATTAATATAAATAATTTATGGATATGTACTTAGATGCTGTAGGGCTTATTGTGGTGTGAATATCATGTGCCAAAAGGGTACACATCTGAGTGTAAAGGTGACGGCTCTTTGATCAATCAGTGGTATATCTGATTGCTTGCTGTGTGCAGAGCACTGTACTAAGCACTTGGGAAAGTACAATATAATAGAGTTGGTAGACACATTTCCTGCCCACAACAAGCGCATTCTTTATTGATAAACTGAATTTGTCATCCAAGGTGATTTCCTTACTAAGATTCTAGTAAAGTGTGAAGTAGGAAACTAGATTATATTTTTTCATTGTTCATAGGCTCTGAGAGGTGCCAGATCTCTGATATTTGTAGGAAAAATCCTATTTGGAAAAGAAAAACACGATTCTGCTGTTTAATACTGCTTGGAAGATTGTTTCCCCCCCCCCCCCCCCCTTTCTTGGTTAGCTTCCTTTTTTATAGAGTCTTTGCACCTTAGTTGACATTCTCTTTTATTCCTTATTCGTTGGGGAAGGAAGAGGGAGATGATGATTAGGAGATCTGATCATTAATGGTGACGATCAATTTGTTAAGGAAGTTGAATGAGCTACATTTTGCTAGTTGGTCAATAACTTTGAGCTGGCTACGTTCTCTTATTTCCAAAGCTGGATATAGATTTCTTAGCAACAACTAAGATATATGTGTATGGCTCTGAATTTATAAGCAGGCACAGATGCATGATATATTTTAACCTGAATCTATTGCAGACGGTTGTGAGGAGCCGTCACTGGTAAGACTTTCCAAATTCAACAACGCGGTTAATGCCTCTGTGGCTTCTCATACTGCATATCATTTTGACCAGCATTTGTATCCCTGAGGTTCTCTAAGTGTTGCCTAGCAAATGCTTAATGATGATAGTTGGATGGAGATGATCCATAGGGTGAGGGAAACTGAGTCTTGCTTTTTGTTTCTGTTTTTTGTTTTTTTTTTTCAAAAGAAACAAATATCGCATGGTTGCCAAAGATGGGCATTCTGTTTCAAATCTGTGCTAGTCCTGTGCTCTTTATTTCTTGGAAATTGCTTCATGTGACTTGTCTTAGTGATAATTGTGGTATCCATTGAGCACTTATTACATGCCAGGCACTGTTCTAAGCACTGAGGTAGTTGTAAGTTAATCAGGTTGGACACAGTCCCTGCCCCACATAGAGCTCACAGTTTTAATCTCCATTTTACAGATGAGGTAACTGGGGGGCAGAGAAGCGAAGCGTTGGGCCCAAGATCACGCAGCAGACAAGTGGCGGAGCTGGAACTAGAACCCATGAACTTCCAAATCCCAGGCCCATGCTGCGACTCAAATCTGGAGATGTGCACCATCGCCTAGAATTGGAATGTGGGTAAGTTTAGAACCATTGCAAAAGTGGTGGAGAATCACTATGGATCCAGGAGGAATCCTGAAAAATAACTGGCTAACAGTGGTAGGGAACACTGCGGCGGCTGCCTTGGCACCTGCCTCCCGAGTCGTGGCACTTGGCATGTCCCTGGCACTCGGCTCCACTCATCTGGGCTGGAAGTAGATCCCGTGTGATGGTCACCATTGCAATGAGCTGCTCCTCGCCCGGTGCCCTCTGTATCCTGGCAGGAGCATGACAAACCGGGAAGAGCGAGGGAGCAACCGGTGCAAACCGCTAGCACCGTGGTCACTCCTCCAACCTTGCCTCTCAACACAATGGCTCATTTTAGAACAAAGCAAGAGTCCGGCATCACGATGGGCAGAGTCTGATGGGGTTTTTTTGTTTTTGTTTTTTTTTAGGGGCTTTGTTAAATGTTCATGCTTGAGGGTCTAATTTCAATTCCACTGACTATATTTGAGGTCCAAAATTAACAATTTAATAATGATGCTAATCTCCTCACTGTGCCTCGTTCTCGGCTGTCCCGCCGTCGACCCCCGGCCCACGTCATCCCCCTGGCCTGGAATGCCCTCCCTCCTCACATCCGCCAGGCTAGCTCTCTTCCTCCTTTCAAGGCCCTACTGAGAGCTCACCTCCTCCAGGAGGTCTTCCCAGACTGAGTCCTCTCCTTCCCCTCCCCCTCCCCATCCCCCCGCCTTACCTCCTTCCCCTCCCCACAGCACCTGTATATATGTTTATAAGTTAATACGTATTTATTACTCTATTTTATTTGTACATATTCTATTTATTTTATTTTGTTAATATGTTTTGTTTTGTTCTCTGTCTCCCCCTTCTAGACTGTGAGCCCGCTGTTGGGTAGGGACCGTCTCTAGATGTTGCCAACTTGTACTTCCCAAGCGCTTGGTCCAGTGCTCTGCACACAGTAAGCGCTCAATAAATATGATGGAATGAATGATGCTATTTACTAAGTACTACCTGCCCAGTCTGAGGTAGATATAAACAGATCAGACACCGTTCATGTCCCACGAGAGGTTCATGGTGTAGGAGGGAGGGAGACGGGGCAGGTGTTTTATTCCCATTTTACAGACGAGAAAACTGAGTCACAGAAGTTGAGTGCCTTAACCAGGTCACACAGTTGGTGGGTGACAAGATCACACCTACCCATCAATCAGTGGTATTTGAGCTCTTACTAGGTGCAGAGCACTGTACTAAGCAGAGAAGCAGCGTGGCTCATTGGAAAGAGCCCGGGCTTTGGAGTCAGAGGTCATGGGTTCAAATCCCAGCTCCGCCAATTGTCAGCTGTGTGACTTTGGGCAAGTCACTTCACTTCTCTGGGCCTCAGTTCCCTCATCTGTAAAATGGGGATGAAGACTGTGAGCCCCCCATGGGACAACCTGATCACCTTGTAATCTCCCCAGCGCTTAGAACAGTGCTTTGCACATAGTAAGTGCTTAATAAATGCTATCATTAAGCACTTGGGAGAGAACGATGCAACTGAATCAGTGAACGCATTCCCTGCCCAAAATAAGTTTAGAATCTAGAGCCCAGATCTGAGAAGCAGCTTGCTCTAGTGACTAGAGCCCGACTCTAGGAGTCGGAAGGACCTGGGTTCTAATTCCGGCTCTGCCACTGCTCTGCCTTGTGACCTTGTGTCTGCCTTGTGACCTTGTGTGAATCACTTAGAAGCAGCATGGCTCAGTGGAAAGAGCACGGGTTTGGGAGTCAGAGGTCATGGGTTCTAATTCAGGCTCTGCCACTTGTCAGCTGTGTGACCTGGGGCAAGTCACTTAACTTCTCTGTGCCTCAGTTAACTCATCTGTAAAATGGGGATTAAGACTGTGAGCCCATGTGGGACAACCTGATTACCCTAAGTGCTCAGAACAGTGCTTGGCACATAGTAAGCACTTAACAAATGCCATTATTATTATTATTATTATTATTATTATCATTATTATTCTCTGCCTCAGTTACCTCATCTGTAAAGTGAGGATTAAGACTTTGAGCCCCATATGGGACAGGGACCGTGTCCAACCTGACTCGCTTGTGTTTGGTACCGGTGCTTAGTGCCATATCCGGCCCAGACTAGGTACTTGACAAATACCCCAATTATTATTATTATTCTCTCTGACTCCTAGTCCCATGCTCTTTCCATTAGACCATAGGACCTAATATTTTTAGCATCTCCCCCCTGCCTTCTACCAAATTCAGGAGGGTTTCTCAAGCAGTAGACTCATGTTCTAGGGTAATGGATTGAGTATGGTATTGCCTCTCAGTAAATCTGCAGCACAGACTGACCTGCCTTTCTGAGGAACATCCATGTCAGATGAATAAACATCCCATTAGTCAGAGAGAGAGGAAGGCCTGGACGTCAGCAGCCAGTGGAGCTCAGGAAATGTCAAAGGGGTGGGTAGAATTGTCCTGGTTCACTGTTTTTCTCTCTGGAAGTACCATTACAGCATATTGATTAATAGCTATCAGAATTCAACATGGGTAGAAGATGTCATTTTAATTTTCCTTTAACAGATCACTCCACTAATGAACGACATCAAATGGAAATAGATGTTTATGGTTTAGCTGAAGTTGTAAGCTCATCTTGTAACTGAGTTGGGATAAAGAGAGGGTTATAGTTTACCTGTGTTCTCTACTGAGGTTTAGACCGTCCTTTCCAATGGGCCTAGTACTATGGACTTATTCTCTGATGGTGCCAAATTTAGGGAAATAAGTTCTGAAATAGTATTTTGGCAGTTTGTGAAAATAATGAGGTAAAATTATGTTCTTTTCAATCGATGGTATTTATTGCTTGTCTCCATCCCAGGGCTTAGAATAGCGCCTAGTGCATAGTCAGTGCTTAACAAATGCCACAGTAGAGGAGGCTACCGTTAGTGACTACAGATACTTAAGAGTTTGGGTTTGGGCATTGAACAGGCTGGGAACATGTCCTCTTCAACTTCCACGCAGTGTATGTAGTGCGAAACCCTAGATGGCATAGTACCATTGTGACAGATAAGAACGGCGATGATCATGTTATCTTTCCCCTTAAAAGGGTCATTGCTCCACACCTTTCATTATGCCGGGGAACGATCACGTTATTAGCCAGGGGAACCCAGGGATGTGGAGGAGCACTCGTGGCGGCACAAATGCAGATAGATGACATTTCCAAACGGTCTATTGGAGAGAGTCCATTCCAGTGGATTGCTAAATTTCAAGCCACATTAGCGGTGAGAAGCGCTGTTCGGGTTAAGACTTCAATCCGGGAGAGAGGAGAGAGTGAGGAGAAGTTCAATTTTCCTATACAATCATTTCATTTTTCTACTTTTTGCCATCGAGCACACAGATTTTCGGCCCCAGAATACTCTGGTTTGAAATCATCAGGTTCGTCGGACGGAGGCTCTCTAGAGATGGGGGCCAGTGTTGCCGTTGGGAGGCCAGTTTGGGATGTCTTTGGATTCTGCTACTCCTCTGAAGCAGCAGTTTCATGCTTAGTATTTCTTTGATTCAAAACTAGTACTACTAATACTAATGTTGGTATTTAAGTGCTTACTATGTAGCAGGCACAATACACTCTGGGGTGGATACAAGCAAATCAGGTTGGACACGGTCCCTGCCCCATGTGGGGCTCACAGTCTCAATCCCCATTTTACAGGTGAGGTCACTGAGGTGACTTGCCCAGAGTGACGGAGCTGGAATTAGGATCCGTGACCTTCTGACTCCAAAGCCTGTGCTGTATCCACTAGGTCATGCTGCTTCTCATAAGGAGCAGACAAAGATTTTTGAACTGGAGTCTTTAACGGGCAGTGCAATTGAATAGAGAGAAATGAGAGATTTATTTTTTAGGGGCGTTAAGAAAGGCAAGTGGGCCTTGTGCCTGGATTTTAACCAGTGGCACTTGGGGGTAGTATGAGGATCGCCTCATCGCCTGGGCAGTACTACATCATCGGAATCCTTCCAATATCTATTAATCAAAAGTATTTATTGAGCTTTAATGGATAAAGGAGGGTTTGATACCCTAGCCACTTGGGAGAACTTTTCACTTAACTCTTTCAACTGATTGTTCAGAAGTCAAGTACAGTATCTTCATTGTTCAGTCCTTGCAGTCCATAGCATTTATTGAATGCCTTTGAGGTGCTGTGCACTTGAAGTACAATAGAAAGAAGAGACATTACTAGCCTCAGGGAACTTACACTCAGAGGAGATAGGCCTGATGGTTTTGACAAACGGAATAAGCTGACTGATTTGCAACGTACAGTAGAAAAACCTTAGCTTCAGAAGTGCCGAGAAGTGCTCTCATTGCCAGATTTACCCACCTCCCTCTGTAACCATTCTGGTAGTGTCTTGTCTTTTGCTGTTGAGTCCTCTCCGACCCACAGCAACGTATGGACACATCTCTCCCAAAACGCCCCAACTCCATCTGCGATCGTTCTGGTAGTGCATCCATTGAGTTTTCTTGGTTAAAAATATGGAAGTGGTTTACTATTACCTCTTTCCACACAGTAAATTTGAGTATCTGCCCTAGATTCTCGCCCATGCCACTGCTGCCCAGCACAGGTTAGTTTTAACTGGAAGCAGAATGCCTTCTGCTCACTAACCACTGCCCAAGCTAGGAATGGAATGGCTAGGCCTCTGCTTGACTCTACTTCCCATAGCCGAGGCTGGTGGAGTACTGGAAACTCTCCAGGTGCGACCCTGAGAGGGGTTCTGGTAGTGCATTCACAGAGTTTTCTTGGTAAAAAAAAAAAAAAAAAAGCCCCTCAAAACAGAAGTGGTTTACAGTTGCCTTCTTCAGCGCAGTAAACTTACTATTATTTGATAACAATAGTGATAATTATGGTATTTGTTATGCCCTTACTGTGTGCCAGGCACCGCTGTAAGTGTTTAATGCCTTTCCTTTCCTTAGATGAATGCCATTCTTCACCACATGAGTGAATGTTTTAACTATTAATGCTGGCTTTCAATACAGCTCAGAACTTGCTGGCTGTTAACTTGAAAACTTGCTACAGTTGAGAAGATGCTAATGGAGGATCCCTCAACTCCATTTAATCGACATAATGGTGGCGAAAATCCAAAAACACTAGCAGGAATCTGCATCTACGTTACATTACATTTGTGAGATGTGGCTCCAGAATAAGAGATACGTAGCCGAGTGCTAAGACGGTGATTTTGCTCTCTGAGCTTATCAAAAGATAGAATCCACAGCATTCATTATGGGGAGATGTGTTTGTTTAACTACTGGAGGTTATCCCAGTGGCAAGTTCATCCTTATTTGATAATAATGAAACATAAGTTTTATGTGTTTGCTTGAGTAAGATTGCCATCTGGTAAATAATATGTTTTGTGAGTGTTTATAACAATCATGGCTTAAGCCAAAATTGACTTATCGTGATTGCTGCAAATAACACTTGAGTGTCCTAACTTGATTTTTTTCTTTGTTGCTTTGAGAAAATGTATTTTAAGAAGCTTCCTGTATTTATTTTTTAAGTATTTTTTGTGGATTTTAAAACTTGAGTTTTCAAAAGCAATAATTACAGCTGATTACTGTCTCTATACAGTATTCTGGGTCTAAAGTAGAAAAAAGGTTGTTTATGTAGCATTATAAGTATTGTTTTTTATAGTCCATTTTGACTGGTTAAAGTTTACTCCTCAAGAACTCCAGACTCTTTAGGATAATGGGCTGTAGGTCAACGAGTGGGAACACAATTCAAATTTCTTCTAACCTTCTACTGTCCATATGGGGCCTGTCAGACTGGGCTCAGAGATAGACCTAGGTTGAAGAGGAAAGGGTAATATAGTATTGAAAGCAGAAATTTTCCCCCATTTTCTCGTCTTATTATGGTATTTAAGTGCACTCTATGTGTCAAGCACTAGGGTAGACACAAGTTAATCAGGTTAGACACAGTCCTTGTCCCTCATGGGGCTCACTAAGTGGGAGGGAGAACAGCCACTGAATCCCCATCTTACAGATGAGGAAACCAGGGCACAGAGAAGTTAAGTGATTTGCCCAAGGTCAATCAGCAGACAAGTGACAGAACCCCAGTCTTCTGACTCCAGGATCTTGCTCTTTCTACTAGGCCACATTGCTGTCATTGCCAAAAGATATCGCTCTCACGTCCAGAACGCCTCACCTCCATCTGCGATCATTCTGGTAGTGTATCCATAGAGTTTTCTTGCAAAAAAAAATGGAAGTGGTTTACCATTGCCTTCTTCAGCTCAGTAAACTTGGGTCTCCCCCCTCGACTCTCTCCCATGCTGCTGCTGCCCAGCACAGTTGAGTTTTGACTTGTAGCAGATTGCTTTTCACTCACTAGCTACTGCCCACTATTCTGTCGGTTTTGACGCCTGTCTACATGTTTTGTTTTGTTGTCTGTCTCCCCCTTCTAGACTGTCAACCCGCTGTTGGGTAGGGACCATCTCTATATGTCACTGACATGTACTTCCCAAGCACTTAGTACAGTGCTCTGCACACAGTAAGTGCTCAATAAATACGATTGAATGAGTGAATGAATTTAATCCCCATTTTACAGATAAGGAAACTGAGATACGTGGAAGTTAAGTGACTTGCCCTGGGTCACACAGCAGACCAGTGGCAGAGCCGGGATTAGAACCCAGGTTCTCTGATTCCCAAGGCCGCTCTCTCCACTAGGCAATGCTTCTTCTAGCAGCTTTAAAGTCTAGAGGGTGAGACAGATATTACCATAAATTATGGCTAGGTACATAAATTCTGTGGGGCTAAGGGAGAGGTGAATTTGAAGTGCTTAAAGGGTAATAATAATAATGAAGGAAGGAATGTCCAAGCTAGGAATAGAATGGGTTTGCCTCTGCTTGACTCTCCCTCCTATAGCCGAAACTGGTAGAAATTCTCCAGGTGCCATTCTGAGAGGGGGTGGACTCCTCAGGATGATTTTAAAAAACAAGGACGGGAAAGGGACTACAGACTGATTTTTTTTTTTTTTTGATCTAACCCACCCTGAACCTGGGTTTATGCTCCAGACAAAGTCTGTAAGAGAGAATCAAAGTAAGACTGACTAGTCCTAGATAGAATTGTGGAGGAAATGTCAAGATCCTACCTATACCTGGATGAAAGTGGCTAGCAAAGCTCTTCCTTATTATGTATGAATAGACAGGATGGCCCCCTAATTCACTCAGTCGTATTTGTTGAGTGCTTACTGTGTGCAGAGCGCTTGGAAAGTACAATTTGGCAACAAATCTTCATTTCCTTTCTTCTTCTTTTAGACTGTGAGCCCACTGTTGGGTAGGGACTGTCTCTATATGTTGCCAACTTGTACTTCCCAAGTGCTTAGTACAGTGCTCTGCACACAGTAAGCGCTCAATAAATATGATTGATGATTTCCTTGAGCTCTGGGAACATTCGTAGTATTTATCAAGCAACCTCTTTGTGCTAAGTGCAGCACGAAGCACTTGGGAGATTACAGCCTAAGCCATGCCTCGTCTTGCCCTCGAGGAGTTTGTGATCTAAAGGGGGTGATGGCCAAAAAGCGCTTGCAGATAACAGGAACAGGAGGAAGAGCAGGGTTAAAGCAGGTGGTAGTATTATGATCATATCAGGATGAAATCGGGGAAAAATAATGGAACATACATATGTGCCAAGTATTGGAATGAAACATATAGTTGTCCTTTGAATCTGAAGGGGACACTGCTGACAGTGAAATTCACATGTGTGTATGAGAGACACTGAATGAAGTAAACGTTATGAGGCCCTGTTGGATTGATGCAACTAGGGTGCTTATGTATTGGTAGGGTGTGGCAGGATTCTAGGTGGTCTTTGAATATAGAGAGAACTGCGCTATGGGGAGATTTGTGTTGGGGAGGGAGTTCCAGACCGGAGAAATATGAGAGAGTGGAGTCCAGGGTGGAAAAGCTAAAAGCAGAACCTTCCAGTGATTTCAGCTGAATAGCGTTCCCCGCAGAAGGGGAGGGTTTTCAACTCACTTTCCACTTCTGGGCCTTGAGTAGTAATGTTTCTAGCTTGGCTTCCTCTTTTATGACTCTGCCATGAAGTCAGCTAGGGCTTCGTGAACAGAGGGGATGACCTGGGTTAGACGGACCACCGTGGGATGATGATCTAAAAAGTGACATCCACGTCACTATAAATTCTTCAAAGATGGGGATTGCATCTACTTTGTGCCTCAAGCACCTCAGTCTGGTGTTTTGCACGCAGTAAGTGCTCAGTAAATACCATTGATTGAATGGGATGGCACTGAAGGTTGCTCTGAACTAGATATCTGAAGGTCTTGGGAAATGAGGGTCATCGCATCAGTCATCGATCTTCTCCCTGGCCCCTCTCTCCCCTACCCATCCCGCTTCCCAGACAGATCGGGAGGGAAGTATAAGGAGGGGTCAGGTTGGCAGTATTGCACCGGGCAACCAGTAGAAAGCATAATAATGATAATAATAACAGTTATGCACTTACTATGTAACAGGCATTCATTCAATCGTATTTATTGAGCACTTACTGTGTGCAGAGCACTGTACTAAGCAATTGGGAAGTACAAGTTGGCAACAGGCACCATACTAAGTGCTGACTACATATCTAGAATACCAGACCACTGGTTCATCAGACACAGGGGGAGACGCAGGGTAGAGGGGAGAGAACCATGGAGGCTCATAGGGCTTAGAAATGGTGTAGGAAATCCCATCCAGGGATAGGAGAGGCGTCTCACTTATGAAAGGACGACCCCTTAATGGGGACTCTTTCCGGAAGAGGGAATGGCCATCACTGATGGGAGCGGCTACCGGTGGAGTGCTTTAGAGGCAGGGTCAGTTTTGGACAACAAACCGATGAGGCAGTTATCCTGGGGGGAAGCATCAGTGTGGAGGCGACATTGTGCTGCTGGTCCGGGGGACCACGTCCAGACAGCTTGGAAATGTAAAAACTCTCAGGCTGAGTCAAAAACCCCATCAGTGTTAATCAGTGAATTGTATTTATTGACCGCTTTCTGTATGCAGAGCACTGTACTAAGCGCTTGGGAGAGTACAGTATAACAATAGGACAGACACATTCCCCTCCCACATCGTGCTTACAGTCGAGACAGACGTTCGGTCATTCAATTCAGTCGTATTGAGCGCCTACTGTGTGCACAGCAGTGTACTAAGCGCTTGGGAAAGTACGGCAATAGAGACACTCCCTGCCCACAATGAGCTCACAGTCTAGAGACGTGAATATAAATAAGTAATTTACAGAGAACACAACATCTCAGAAGCAAGTTGGAGCAATGTGGATTCCTCCCTAGGTATATATGCTAAAAATTCAGGATTTGACTGAACTGTCATATGATGCCATATAGAATGGGAGAGGGCAGCACATTTTTTCCAGCCTCAAGATGGCCCAATCCATCAATGGTATTCAATGAGCACTTACAGTGTGTAGGTCACTGTACTAAGTGCTTGGAAGAATCCGATACAACAGAGTTGGTAGGCACATTCCCTGCCCACAAAGAGCTTCCAGTCTAGAGGGGGAAACTTACAGTTTAGAACCGATGTCTAGTTCGGTTAATCATGAAACTCCCCATTCTGAGGGTGAATCTAAAGGTACGTCAGTTTCCCAGAGCAATCTAGTCTTAAAAAAACCCAAAAAACAAAGGAATCAATCAGTGAGTTTCATCATAAATATTTCCCTTTCTGGAAGGGCATGGTTTGGTCCACCAATTGGACTGCAAAGATTTACATGGAAGATTGATATTATCCCAGACTTTTCACAAATCCCGTGACTGTGGTTAGCTCATGATTTGTATTATGCCACCTCAGTTTGGAGTTGTATCTGAAGACAGGCCGGCAAGTTTATTAGTAATCATTTAACCGGTTTGAAAGTCCTGGATAAAAGCAATCTGGTGCAAAGGTGGGTGGCTAGTAAAATGTTAAAGTTGAGGAAAAAAAGTGTAAATCAGATGAGAATGGTGTGAGAGATAAAAGATATTGCTTGGTAAACATGCAACGCAATGAGCAGGGTTTAACTACTCAACTCCTATTAATGTGAAAATCAATTCTACACACTGGTCTGAAAATTCACCCCAATAGAGCTTTCATGATTTATTATTAGAAAACATTTATTTTCTTTTCTTCTAGATTATCTGTAGAACCAGTGCATCCATGACATAGCTATTTGCTGTCGTTTATTTCAGCCTGAAATATATTTTTAATTTTGCAGAAGATGAAGAGGTGTGGGGAGGGAGGGGGAAAGCCCTCTTTTAAAAATCATCAATTTTGTGTTTTTGCCGTGCATCTATAGAGGATCCATATTATCACCCTCTTGGCTTCTAACAACACACACAAAGGCTGAGGGTGAAACTGTGGTCACGGAGGTCCGAATAGAAGTGCTCTCTGAGAAAGAACACTGGTGGAACACGGGAAGATTTTGATTAAAAAGCACTTTACGTACCATCTCCCACACAGTGAGAAACGTTAAGCACTAAAAGCTCTCCAGGAATGAAGGTACCTTAAAAACATTTGTTTATATTTTACACTTCCTGAAGCAGACCTCAGTGGGGCCACATGTCAGGAAGAAGGAGGAGGGGTAGATAATGGAAAAGGAGGCACTAAATTGAGAATGAGGACACCAGAATTCTAGGCCCAGCCACCAACTCTGTGATTGGGCTAATCACTTAACCTCCCAAAACCAGGGCAGTGTTAGTTGCTCCTCTCGATTTCAAAAATGATATGAGGAGGAGTGAAAGCAAGATGTGAAAGTGCTAAAATTTATTTAGGCTTCTTTTCACCTGAATACAAAGATATGCTTTAGGGAATCGTGTGAAGCTGCAGGGTTTGTTGAAGAGATTTCAAGGGAATTGAGTTCAGACTTGTGCATATGTATTTTAGTTCTCTAAAATGGGAACTCATGTGATTTTGGCCACCTGTGCATGTCTTATGTAGATACATTTTCCTCTCACGTGTTGGCTTGAGATTTTTTAAACAAGAGGTGGGGAATGCAACTTAAAGGGGAAATAGCTTTAATGCTTTTGCTTACTGGTGTGGGTTAGAGTTTTCAGAACAGGGGCACTTACTGGAGGAGAATGGGAAGGGATTTCAGTGACACTTCATTATATTTGTAATGGTCATCTTGCCTCCCTCCCCCTCCACCATTTACTTCCATGCACTTAACTAAGGACTTGGGAAAGGGCAACAGAAAGCTTACAATTTAGTGGGGATGCAGTATGTAGAACAAATATTGGGATCAATAGAACCAGGATCAGAAAGGAAAGCTATTTCATTCTCAGATGAAATAGCATAAATCTGAGTGGATAATGAGCAGCATAATCTATAAATGTACACAAGAGAAGCTGTATGGCCGAGTTGGGTTTAAATTCTGACTCTGATACTCACCTGTTTTGACCTTGGCCAAATCACTTAATTTCTCACTGCTCCAGTTTCCTCATCTGTAAAATGGAAATTGAATATTTGTTCTCTCTCTGACTTAGGCTGTAGGACAGGGCCTGTGCCTAGGCTAAAGATTTTGTATCCACCTCAATGCTTAATATTGTGCTTGGTGCATAACATTTGCTTAACAAATGTCACAATTATTATTATTGAGAGCTGACACACAAACAAGTGTTACGTGCCGCATTGTTAATATGACTAAGATGTTGAGAACTTACTCAGGTAAGGCTTTCTGGAGCTGGTGGGATTTTAGGAGGGCTTTGAAGATTAGGGAGGGGAAGGGGGAGTTGGATCTGGCAGGCTTGGAGGGGAAGAGAGTTTTAGACCAGGGAAGCAGAATGAAAAATGAGGTCGGAAGCAGGAGAGTTGAGAGAAGAGTGCAGATAGGTGAGTTTGGGAGAAGCGAAGGGTGCAAACTGGGGATTCAGGAGGTGAAGCGAGATGATGTGTGAAATGGCAGAGTCTTGAACCAGTGGTAAAGAGGTTATGATTGATGCAGGAATAGACGGGCAGCCATTGGAGGTTTTTGAGCAATGAAGAGAAATGAGCTGAGTGATGTTCAGGAAGATAGACAAGACAGCAGTACAGCGTAAGAATTCAGATCGACTGTCACCTGCTTGATAAGCTGGGCAAAAGGAGGGGAAGAAGAAGCAAGGTGAAGAAAATAATGAAACTTTGTCATAAATGAATAAAATAGCTCTTAATAGCCCTGACAATTGGAAATAGAGTGACGTTTTCTATCCAAGAATCCCCAACCCAACTTTTAAACCTTTCTGCCTTCCTTTTTCTTGTATCAAACTATAGTTCCTTCCTAAGGATCATAATATGTTCCCATCCTAAGGGAAAAGTCTACCCCAACAAGAGAGTCAGGGGAAGGCCAGGAGAGAGGCAGAGGGTGAAAAGATCTAAGATTTCTGCAATTAGTTGACTTAGAAAGACTAATGCTGTGTAAACCAAGGATTCTAGACCAAGCTAGACAAGCGGATGAACTGGGATTGAGGCTTAAATTGTGCTCTCATTTCATTCCATAAATTCTTAAATGGATGGATCTTTTTTATCCCCAGTTGCAACCTCTCTAGCTTTTACACCCCTGTGACCAAAAATCTTTGTCTTATTGTTGGTAAATAATG
This sequence comes from Tachyglossus aculeatus, assembly GCF_015852505.1. NCBI lineage: Eukaryota > Metazoa > Chordata > Mammalia > Monotremata > Tachyglossidae > Tachyglossus > Tachyglossus aculeatus. Next base: position 7,290,733 of record NC_052074.1, read on the forward strand.
CACACTTTTTATAAAATGGCTTAAAGCTGTCTGTGTGTCCTTACTCTACCTGCATCAGTGTCCCTTCTCACCTTGTACCTACCCTACATCGTTGTGGTTGAGGATTTTGGTGCTAATTATGATAATGCTGGTGACCTTGATCTCAAGTGATTCTTTTTTGGACAATTTTCCGTTGACCCTGACAGCATTGGAACCTTAGAACAAAATGATGCTTGAGGATAATTCCTTCAGTTGTATTTATTGAGTGCTCTAATGGAAGATGAAGACTCTTAAGACATTGCACCTTTCAAAATGTCACTATAAAGACTCTCGTTCTTGATTTGCAATTTATGGCACCACAGTCCTGTATGAGCTAAATATCTTTGGTGATTTGATAGAGGGCTTGGGGAAGCGGGAGGGTATTTGGCCAAAGAGCTGGGGACATTTACCTCTGTCTTGATAGAACATTGAGAATCTTTCTTTGGAGGATCAGATACCACTCGAGCCCAAAGAATAATTCCAACTGCCACCACCCACTGGCTTCTGATGTGCTTTGCTGGGCTCTATTTGGGTTTGGATGCCCATGGAGCTCACTAGAAATCAAAATTGTGATGTAGGGGAAGACAGATTGAACAACCCCTTGACTTGGAAGAACATTCCCTTGAGCGAAGGCCACAAGAAGAACTGATTTCAAGTGAAATTTTTCCCTGGACATCTGCTCCTAAGGCTGTCTCTCACCCATCCCATATGAAATGATCCTGTTGAAGTCAGGGACCAGAATGCTTTGGTCTGGGTCCTAGGTCTGTTGTGTAGAGAAGTAGGGTGAGTGCCAGGAAGGAAAACAGGACTATTCCTTAGGTGGCCGGAAATATTTGATGGGTGGCTAAACCAGAAGACACGTGGGAGGGTGCTGAATGTCTAAATGACAGGGAAAGATTCAAACTCTCTAGTCTCTCCATTACTGGTAGTGGTTCCTTTGCCCTGTTATCTATCTTTTTCTTTCTCTCTCTCACTCTTTCTCGTGCCTTTTCTCTCACTTTCTCACTCTTTTTCTCTCTTTCTTTTTCTCTCTCCCTATCCTCTCTCTCTCTCTCTTTCCCTATCTCTCTCTCTCTCTCCTCCCCCCACCCCCCAGAAAGGCAAGGAAGTTTTCTGTGGCACTGGGCTAATACTTTGTCTTTCCCCTTGGATTTAGGGCCCCCACAAAGAAATGAAGGTGGTCTTCCTAAACCTTAGCCTGTCTGCTTTACCCAATTTACTTTAAATTGGACTCGTATTCCAAATCACACGTCCCCACAGTGGGGCCCAAATCAGAAGGGAGGGCTGGGTAATACCCTTGAGCATAGTGAGGCTGTAGTCTCTACTAGGTTTGCATGTCCCCTGGAATAGTAATTTTAATACTTGAGTGTTTTATATGTGAAAAGCACTGTACTGATCACTAGGATACATAGACGGTGATCAGATTGGACACAGTGCCTGCCCTACAAGGGGCTCACTGTCTTTGGGAGAGGGAGAATCAGAATTTAATCCCCAATTTACAGATGAGAAAACTGAGGCAACTGTGACTTGCCCTGGAGCCATATTTGTAGGTTACAAATCAGTCAATCGTATTTATTGAGCACTTAAGTACTAGGTACTTTTAGGGGATCACAACTAGCTCCACCCCTGTAGATAGATGAATGCGCACATCTTGTTAGCTTTTGGTAGAAGCAGCGTGGCTCAGTGGAAAGAGCATGGGCTTGGGAGTGAGAGGTCACGGGTTCTAATCCCACCCCGCCACTTATCGGCTGTGTGACTTGGAGCAAGTCACTTAGCTTCCCTGTGCCTCAGTTACGTCATCTGTAAAATGGGGATTAAGATTGTGAACTCCACATGAGGCAACCTGATCACCTTGTATCCCCCCAGCGCTTAGAACAGTGCTGTGCACATAGTAAGTGCTTAACAAATACCATTATTATTATTTTGATAAAGGAGAACTGTCCCTAATTTTTTTCTCTTTATAGCTTTGGCCAAAGTGTCCTAATGTGAAGTATGCAAGTGGTTCTCGGTGGGAGTTTTTTGTCTCCAGTGATTTGTTTCTGCTTTGGTGGGGGCTCCCGCTTGGATGGCAGTACCTTCATGGTTCTTTTAGACTGTGAGCCCACTGTTGAGTAGGGACTGTCTCTATATGTTGCCAACTTGTACTTCCCAAGCACTAAGTACAGTGCTCTGCACACAGTAAGCACTCAATAAATATCATTGATGGGTGGATGGTACCACACGCAGAGGGGGAAATCCCAGCAAGATCTGGGAGCAGATGCCTGACCAACATGGCTGTCGGTCTGCTTCCTCAGAGGCAAGCCAAGGACAAATTCGCTTTGACAAGTTTGTCTTGGGAAACCCTAAAAGTTTCCGGGACAACAGGATGGCACCAGCGATGTTCCTGTGCTCCGCTTCTCCAGGAGAACCTTCCGAAGTATGTCTGAGAGTTATGATTTGCGTCTGGGGCTAACGGGACTGTGTTTGGTCCTCTGAGTCTTCTCCGGGACTGTGCCATCCTTGAGATGTCCGGATCACCCCGTCCTGGTCTCCTTCAGCACGCCAGGCCCTGGAAGTTTCATTCTGGAAAGAGCCCGGGCTTTGGAGTCAGAGGTCATGGGTTCAAATCCCAGCTCCGCCAATTGTCAGCTGTGTGACTTTGGGCAAGTCACTTAACTTCTCTGGGCCTCAGCTACCTCATCTGTAAAATGGGAATTGACTGTGAGCCCCCAATGGGACAACTTGATCACCTTGTAACCTCCCCAGCACTTAGAACAGTGCTTTGCACCTAGTAAGTGCTTAATAAATGCCATTATTATTCTTATTATTATTATTATTATTATTATTATTATTATTCATTCATTCAATCGTATTTATTGAGCACTGACAATGTGCAGAGTACCACACTAAGCACTTGGGAAAGTACAGTCCTACAGTCGACAGCGACATTCCCTGCCCACAACGGATGCGACGTCTCTGAAAACGCAAGCTTGTATTTCGTCGGAAAGTGACCTCTTTAAGTAAATTTTTATGCACCGAAGCTAGCTGACACTTACCAAAACAAATTCCAATCCCTCGGAGAGAGGGATTTTTTTTTTATTTTTTTAAATTTTTCTTAATGACAGAAACACCACTGATCTGACAGCTCGGTCTCTGGGGAAGGAGAGTGTGGGGAGAGGCTTAATGCGTACCAAGTCCTCTTGTGCCCCAAGTCCCATGGCACGATGTCTGGGGTTTGGACGGAACAGGCTGCCATAGTGGCAGCTGGGAGTTTGACAGTGTTATGAAGAATTGCAACTGTTGATCAGTGAATTGTTACACTGTTGATGACAGCGTGGCAAATTAATTCTGAAATTAACTGAGGGGCCGCGAAGAGGTCCCACAGCTTATCTCGGATAGAAAGAGGCCAGTCGAAAAATTAGCAGTGAAGCAGAGGATCGCTCGGTCTGAATTCTGCCCGGCGGCGGAGGTGGAAGAAAAAAACGTGTTTGTCCGTAGGTCAAGAAAGACAGTCGCTTGTGTAAGAGTTAGAGAAGAGCTGCGACGGGATGTTTTGGGCCTTTTTTTTTTTTTTCCTTTTAATTCATTGTAGCCATTGCATCTAAGATATAGTAGGATATCTCCCTTCCTCTTTGACAACAGCCTAATACATTGCAAAATGCAATCATTCCTCATAAGTCTAATGTCCACCCCGGACCCTCCCCCCCTGCCAGATATTTTCCAGTTTAAAGAACTTCTGGATACTCGGTGCCGTTTGATCCGAGCGTGCAGTATGTTGTGTACTCAAAACGTGAGGTATCATTCACCGCTACGTAGTAGCCATTAACATATGCTTTTCCCAAGGTTTTGTGTACTTATTCCGAGCATGTGCCTTCTACAATGCAGAACACAAGAGACTTGTTTTGTAAGATTAATGAAGGTCACCAAAATTCTCAAAAGTATTCTGATAATTAAGGCTTTGTTTATCAAAAACAAGTTATATTAAGAGCAAAAAGATTCATGGTAATTATTCATAATCTTAACAATTCAAGTGTAGCCACCTCATTTGTGCATTTAATTCTTCTTGTTAATGTTTTGCATAAATCTGCATAATTACTTGAGTTGCCTGTTGTAATTTTGACAGCTACTCAGTTCATGTGCACTAAAGTATATCAAAAGCTTGATGTGCTGAATATTTATAATTTTACGTATGTTCTTGGGATAATATTTTTTCAACAATATTTTTAGTTTTTATAAAATTGACATGGTATACTTGGAAAGCTTGCCAAACATAGACCTCCAAAATTCAGCACAGGATAGAAGTCAACCAACATTTAAAGGTATAGTACCTGCTTTTGAGAGACCATTTCAGCAGTTCAGTTGAATTGTGCCTGCCATGAGCTATGTCTCTCAAAGGCCTTTGCTCTGTCTTTTATTCAGGGCTTTCTAATTACGAACACTGAGGTTTTTACATTTTTCTAGATGATTTTACCTATGTGAGTACAACCTGCTGCTTCACTTTTATCTGCTACACCTGGCAAATGGTAATGGTAAACAACGATAAAACTCAAGCATTTCAAAGTTATCGTGTGGCTGTAAAAAAAAAAAAGGAAGTTAACCTTTCTCTTAGGCAGGCTGTCTTACCACCTGCATTCCCCCGAGGATCGAGGAAGAGACAATAGCTATTATAGCTCTGTCCGATTTGGACACTTAAAATGCATCGGAAGCAGTGTGGCCTAATACGGCACGGGACCCGAGAGTCAGAAGGACCTGAATTCCAATTCCGGCTCTGCCACTTGTCTGCTGTGTGACTTTGGACAAGTCAATTCACTTCTCTGTGCCTCAGTTACCTCATCTGTAAAATGGGGATTAAGACTGTGAGCCTAATGTGGGACGGGGACTGTATCCAACCCAATTACCTTGTATCTACCCCAAAGCTAATACAGCTCCTGGCACATAATAAGCACTTAACATGCCATTATTATGATTAATATTATTATTGCCACCAAAAGAAATTCACCCCATGTGGGCTAGGGGAAGGATCATTAGCCAAAGAAGCTTCAAATGATATGAAGAGCAGGAATGAGCAAAGGTGTGGGATTCAGGAGACCTGGTTTCTAATCCCAGCTCAAACATTTGCTTCTAGTGCGTGATCTTGGACAGGATATTTAACTTCTCCAAGACTCAGTTTCCTCTTCTGTGAAAATACAGATAAGTTACATGTCGTTCCTCTCCCGTTGTATCAATTTCCATTTCCCCTGCTAGACTGTAAGCTTTGTGTGGGCAAAGAGAGTCTACCAACTCTGTTGTACTTTCCCAAGTGCTAGTATAGTGTTCTGCACACAGTAAGTGCTCAATAAATACCATTGATTGATGTTTGTTCTGGTTACACTGTGTCTATTCCAGGCACCTAGTGAACATTTAACTACTATAGTTATTTATCAGTGGCCTAGAAGACCAAGAGAAATTCATTACTGGGGGATAGCGGGCTCCTACTAAGCTTCAGGTGAAGAAAAGAGATTATGGAATGAGGGATTTCAAACGTCTTTCAGGTCTCTAGAAAGCCACAGTAGCCTCTAAGCTTGGTAAATGCAGGTATTTTAAATTTGGTTCGAAAGGGGAAGCTGTGTGTTTCTGCTGATTGCTTTGGTGTTTTTGCTGTCCAAAAGTATCCTGGGCCCCTGCATGTTATCGAGCTCCTCTCGACAATCGATCGGTCGTATTACTGAGCGCTTACCATATGCGGAGAACTATACTAAGCACTTGGGAGAGTACAACAAAACAGTTGATAGACACATTCCCTGCGCACAAAGAGGTTACATGATCTAAGTAGGTTTTGCTTGAGAAATCTGGGCTTCCTGCTAGAGTGGAAACTCCTTGAGGTCAGAGGGCAGTTCTACGAAATCTATTGTTCTCTCCTAAATGCTTAGTGTGGTGCCCAGCATTCATTCATTCAATTACTCAGCACAGAGTAAGATCTCAATAAATGCTATTGATTATCACTGATCTTCTGTGGATTATATTCTCTTCCAGTATCTACTCTGCATGAATTTTCTAGGGTATGTTTGGATTCCTTAGGAGTTAATGTTCTTTGTTTTTAAAAACTGGGGTGGAACCTTCTGTTCATCTTGGGGCTATGCTAATTTCCCTATTCAACCTGTGCTGCCATCACACTGGGGGTAGACAAACCCTGTTACAACAACCCCAGGTAACTCTGACCACAGTTACAGCTGCAGCCATATACTAAAAACTGACAATTTGACCTGAAAATCATCCAGTGTTGGTGTTTTCCAAAGTGAGGTATGCTGATATAGCTTTCTAGCTTCAGCATCAAATCTCTGACCAGTATTTTGGAGTTTATCAGTCTCATTTAGATTCTGGGCATGTCACCCCCTCCTCAGAAATCTCCAGTGGTTGCCTGTCGACCTCCATATCCAGCAAAAACTCCTCATTCTGGCCTTCAAAGCTGTCCATCCCCTTGCCCCCTTCTACAGCCCAGCCCGCACTCTCTGTTCCTCTGGTGCTAAACTCCTCACTGTGCCTCGTTCTTGCCTGTCCCACCATCGACCCTGGCCCACGTCCTACCTCTGGCCTGGAACACCTTCCCTTCTCAAATCCTCCAGTCCATCTTCAAACCTCCTCCAAAAGGCCATCCCAGACTAAGCCCCCCTTTTCCTCAGCTCCCCTACACCTTCCCATTGCTCTGACTCACTTCCACCCCACCCGCCCCAAAGCACTTGTGTATATATGTACATATCTAGAATTCTATTTATATTAATGTCTGCTTATTTGTTTTGTTGTATATATATCTATAATTCTATTTATACTGATGCTATTGTTGCCTGTTTACTTGTTTTGATGTCTGTCTCCCCCTCTTCTAGACTGTAAGCCCGTTGTGGATAGGGATTGTTTCTCTTTATTGCTGAATTGTACTTTCTAAGCACTCAGTATGAGTGCTGTGCACACAGTAAGCGCTCAATAAATACAAATGAATGAATGAACAGTAGTGATTGCTACAGGAAAACCCTTATTAATCAAAATCTTTCCCTCAAGGCAGTTTAAAGTATAAAATACTCTGGATTCCGAAGGTCCAAAAGAAAAGTTAATGGCAATTAAATTGCACCGGTAATGGACACAAATGCTTTCTACTGCAAACCTGGAAACCCAGTTAAACAATGGAAGATATTCTTGTGGTGAATTTCTAAGCTACCCAGAGCTTTGAGGTTCTGTCTTGCACAAGACATCCCTAGACTGGGATAAGGGAGTCCTTTCTCCAATGAGGGCATTTTGGCTTAAACAAAATATATTGGAGATTGATTAAAAGGAAAGGAATAAGAAGTGCCATGACTGTATGCCGTGATTTTTTTTGCTTTTTTTTTTTTTTTTGCTTTAATGAGCACTGAAATGTAAATGAAAAATTAAAAGGTGGTTATATTTAGCAGTGGCTGTACACTCGATGCATGTTATACGCAGTGGGAAGTGAACATAAAACCAGGGAAAAAGCCTCAACATTACAGCTATATGCATTAATTAAAAGAAGTTTGTTAAACTAAATTTGAAAAAAAAAACTTCTTTAATTGTGTTTACCCAAAAGCCTTTTCTTCCTAATTTAAATAGCATAAACATCTGGACTAAAGCAATATTAGAATCATGGCAGTAGTCAAGCAAATCTTGTGGAAAATAATGAAATTAGATCCCTGGTGTTGTGACAGAGTAAGGGCAGGATACATCAGTTCGATGTTAATAAAATTTCCATGAATGACTGAATACAATTAAGAAATTGTCAGTTGCGGCAATGAACTTTTGTAGCTCATAGATGTTTGCATCATTTGATTATGCTGGCAATTTAAAATTGTTTGTTAGTGTCTGTGTTGGGATATTAATTATGACCTTTATTGCAGCCCACAATTAAACTAGTCTTATAGCAACAAGCCGACTGTGTTGTGATACTAAAGGATCTGAACTGTTTAAAAAAGGGTCTTGCTATGTGCAGACCATCAGTATTCCTTCAAACTGGTGATGATTTAAAAAGGCACAGCACTCTAGAACAATTGGGACGAGAAAGCCCTTTAATACAAGAATTTCTTTTTAATAGTGTTTTAACAGTTTTAATTGCTAACAACATCTGTAAAACTGGAGGGAAAAGAATACCGAAAACATTTTTAACTGTGTCTCCAAGATAAGCTTTTCCTATTTCAGGAAGAGAAAACAATTATTCATTGGTTAATTAGCTGTAAACAACTTTTTAAAGACACATCCATTATATATGTAATTATTTGGAAAAAAAAAGCTTTAATGTTATTTGTGCTAATGCATAATTATTAGTGCCTGCTAAAGGGATTAACGGTACTTGGATGACCAGTATTGTCGAGAGCATCACAGTGGAGAGATGAGATTAGCATCAGGAAGGAGTGTGCAGTGATGAATCAGAATTTTTTTTTTCACCCTTTGGTTGCAGTGATGAGCCATCACATTGAGAAACAAAGCATTTCAAACTCAAGTCACACAGCTTTCTGTCTTTAATATTTCAGTGATACATGAGGAAAATCTCTCACCCTGGAAAGATATGTTTCTGGTGGATTGCACCACTGCTTGGGTAGTTTAGCCTGTGCTGACATTACTGGGGGTCGGGGGGTGGGGTGGGAAATCAGAAAATTATTTCACTGTAGATGGTGTGCTTATGAAAAATAGGAAAAAAGGTTTTGATGAAATCATGATCTCATTTACTCTGGCAGTCTTTGTGAAGCCTTCCTGAGGGCCTATGCATAAGCTATTTGGAATATCTTGGCTAATTCACCCTCCGTGAGATGAGCTGAAGAGAACGTGTAGTTAAGATTGATATTTGGATTTCAGCAGCATTTCCGTCGGCAAAGTGCCTTGTTGAACTTTCTCCTCGTGTACAGAGATTTTGGTGGAAACAGAAATAACTTGGACATATGAAAGTTATTTGGGTATTGGCCTCTTTGTCATTTGGATCCTTTATCCCCTTTGAGAATCGGGTCACCGGACACTTCTCTTCCTTCCCCACCCAGGGAAAGGGGCAATTCATTTTGAAGTTCCGTTGATAAAAATGTTTTGGATCCTCGAGGCAAATCAAGATCTTATTTTTTTTGGACAGTCTGCTACTGTATAATTATAATTAGCTCCTCTCTGGTGGTCCAGAGGTTTGTACTGAGTGATCCAACCACCGAGGTCTGGATTTGATTTCAGGTTCTGAATTCATCTTTTTTAGATCGGCTCGAGGCCCGAGGGGCTTGGGTTTCAGGTTGTGCAAACCTGAGGCTCCCTGGGCTATCAGTTCAAATCTCAGCGGTGGTGACTCACCCCTTCATCTTCCTGTGACAGAGAAGCAGAGTACTATGTGGTTTGATGTGGAAGGGGAAAGGAGGGGCGGAGGGGCCTGAGATGAAACCTGGACTGAGGCTTTGTCTGGACAGTGGCAGATTTCCCAGTAGTATAGATTTCCCTCCTTTACCAATGTCCTTAGCAAAAGTTTCCTTTCTACCGGAGGAGCTGACTGGTTCCAGAGGAAGTGAGAGTTTTACACCGGAGGAATTCTGGGCTTGATCTTGCCTGGTTAGCAGGGTCCACCTGGAGAAATTATTATTATGATTTTTCATGGTAATTGTTAAGCTCTTACTTTGTGTCAAGCACTGTTCTAAGTGCTGGGGTAGATACTAGTTAATCAGGCCAGATGCAGTCCCTGTCCCAAATGGGGCTCACAGTTAAGTAGGAAGGAGAACGGGTATTGAATTTCCATTTTGCCGTTGAGGAAACTAAGGCACAGAGAAGTTAAATGACTTGCCTGAAGTCACCCAGCAGGCAAGTGGTGGAGGCTAGAATAGAACCCAGCTCCTCTGGCTCCCCGGCCTACACTTTATAAGAATAATAATAATAATGATGGCATTTATTAAGCACTTACTATGTGCAAAGCACTGTTCTAAGTGCTGGGGAGGTTACAAGGTGATCAGGTTGTCCCACAGGGGGCTCACAGTCTTAATCCCCATTTTACAGATGAGGTAACTGAGGCACAGAGAAGTGAAGTGACTTTATCCACTAGGCCATGTTGCTTTCTCCAGCCAATTTGGCCCAATGGAGGGTCTCGGCAGGGACCACATTCACCATATTTGCTACTTTGGGGGAAAGAAGTGGATTCCCCAAATCCCATAGCACCCCTGAACTTTATGCCCAAATGGGATTGACCAAGGGCCCTCACAGACTTCTCACTTGTATGAAATGACTGTCATTCCATGTCAGGGAAATCTGTCAACTCTGTGGGAGATAAACATGACAGGATTTACAGATGGAATCATCAAAATAAGTAATAGAAAATACAGGTGACTAAACATATATACGTACGCGGTGTTGACACTGAGCATCACTAGGCACATAAGTGCTAGAGATGGCTGATGGGTTTATATGTCTTGGGATGCCAGGAATCTATCTGGGATGCTTGCCAGGGGAGGTAAGCTTTGAGTATGGTGAGGGCTGTCGCCTGTCAGACTTTTGGGGGGAGGGAGTGGCTAACCACAGGCACAGTTTGAGTAAAGGGGTGGTGGTGGAGAGAGATGAGGGTGTTGAGAAGTTAGCTCCTCCCAAACTGGTCTTCTAAGAGAACGGGCTGGGGGTTAGTGGGTGATGAGAGCAGATAGGCAAGGTTAGCTTAGATGATCGAGAGACCTGAACTCACTTGTGATTTTGCTTGACTCAGTGGTATAAGGGTTGCCAGTGGAAGATTCTGAAGTGCCGAGATCCCATGCCAAATGGCACTTCAGGAAGATGAGCCTCATAGTAGCAAGTCGGATTTAGAAAGGAGAGGCCGGAGACCGGCGAGGGGGCTGCTAGAGTAGTCTAAGTACAACAGTACAACAAGAGAAGCAGCGTGGCTCAGTGGAAAGAGCACAGCCTTTGGAGTCAGAGTTCATGGGATCAAATCCCGGCTCTGCCAGTTATCAGCTGTGTGACTTTGGGCAAGTCCCTTAACTTCTCTGTGCCTGTTACTTCATCTGTAAAATGGGGAATAAGACTGTGAGCACCCCGTGGGACAACCTGATCACCTTGTAACCTCCCCAGTGCTTAGAACAGTGCTTTGCACATAGTAAGCACTTAATAAATGCCATCATTATTATTATTACAACACTACCAGAGCCTGTGATGATGGAGGTGCGTTACTGCAGGTAGTAAATTCCTCCGCCCCCCACACACCAGACCCCGCAATTCCGGTCGCCTGAAATCAATCATTGGTATTTACTGAGCACTTATTGCGTGCAGAGCACTGTATGAAGCACTTGAGAGCATCCAGTACAAAGGGGTAGGTATAGATGACTCCCTGTCCTCAAGGAGCTTGCAGAGTAGAGGGGGAGACCAATATTAAAGTAAGTTACAGGTGGATTAATACGTACGTGGTGAAGGAGGGGAGATTATTGGGGTGCGAGCCCCATCTAAGGACACCAAAAGTCTGGTTACCCTTTGCTGACGTGACTTGCTAGGAGTGTGTCCCTCTATTCACTGCCTCTCTGCTCAATTTGGGACACAGGATGATAAAGAACAGACATATGGGGAGGTAGAAAGATCATTCTTTTCTTTTGAAATATTTTTAGGTCTTAAAAAAAAATCACCACTCCAACTTCCTCTTCAGGAGATGTCAGGAAAAAAATAGCATACCGAATTCATTCTGGGATCACGTTTGGAACAGCACCCTTTCCCTCATTTGGTTTGACTCCGGATTCACCTTAAACACAATTTTATATAGTGGACAATATTCATCGATCAGGTTCGTCCCCTGCTTCACCCTCTCCCCCAAACACCACTGATGTTCAAATAGGCATATTTTCTTTTATTGCTGCATTTAGAAACAGCTGAATCCTCTGTCTTGGAAGGGCATGTTGTCTTAAGAAGGCAACCAGCGTGGTATTTATTATTTTAGCTAGTTGACAGGGAAATTATTATATTTTCAGAGGTTTGTGTATTTAAGCAGAGATGATTACTGAGAAGGTTGGGGTTTTGCAAATGGGGGAAGCCTTGTAGCTCAATTTACTAATTTATTTTGTGATCTGTGACTAAACCGAGTAAAAATGCAAATACTACAAGCCCCTTTCCATTTTATCACCAGATCAGTTTACTGATGAGAGGATCAGAGTCACTAAAGAGCCCACATGCTTGTGATTTCTAAGTAGTCAGGCACTAAAAGCAGCGAAAGCGGGGACTGGGAAGACATCAGGGCTTCACACGGGGAGGTTTAGAGGAAATCTATTTATTTTTGGTTTAAAATGAAGAGGTTCAGCTTAGCTTTATTGGCCATTGTGATAACACAAACAGGTCTGTTCCCCATCACATGTGACAATAAACTACATTGCGGGGATTTGGTAAGGAATGGGGAAAAAAAAAAAGGAAGCTGTGGATAAGGGTTGAGTGAGAAGTGTTGTGGGCTTAAAGGGACAGCATCAAATGCTTTGTGTGATGTCTCTTTTTTCTGGATTCCTTGAGAGTTCGTTGCATATACCACCCTGTCCCCTATCACTTCTCATGTTTCACTTCATGTAACGACTGAAGCGAGTTTTGCCCTTTTTTTTATTTCTTTTGCTAAATCTTACAAATGAAACTCTAATTGATTTTTCTCTTTGACTGTCCTCTTCTGTGCTGGACGGATGGGGGATTTGTGGAAGTTTTTTCCCAACTGCAGATCCAGCAGAGGGAGTGTGAGACTGGCAGAGGTAGTATAGGAAATTCTCCTGGATTGGAAAACTTTTCCTGGGTGGGGGAAATCTTCTCTTCACCATCTTAACACCCCAAAAGAGGGGCCGCAGTTCAGAAATTGGGATTCATTTTGCTGGTGTTCCCCACTGTAGGCCGAATACAGTGTGGGCTGTGTGTCTGTCTGGACAGTTTAAGTGTCTAACACTACAGATTGTCTTACAGCAGCTCCGGGGGGGATGTCAGTGGCATAGCCGACAGATAAACCCAATACGCTCGAGGATGAATCAGTACCAGTTCGCTCTGAAAAGCTGGCTACTGTTGCCCCTGAAGTGCCCAGATAAAGAAGCAGCGTGGCTCAGTGGAAAGAGCCCGGGCTTTGGAGTCAGAGGTCATGGGTTCAAATCCCGGCTCTGCCACTTGTCAGCTGTGTGACTTTGGGCAAGTCACTTAACTTCTCTGTGCCTCAGTTCCCTCGTCTGTAAAATGGGGATAAAGACTGTGAGCACCCCGTGGGACAACCTGATCACCTTGTAACCTCCCCAGCACTTAGAACAGTGCTTTGCACATAGTAAGCGCTTAGTAAATGTCATTATTATCATTATAAAGGGGCATGGAGTGTTGCCGCGTAACCCAGTGGAAAGAGCACATGCTTGGAGCCAGAGGAACTAGGTTCTCATCCGGGCCCCACCCTTTGCTGCTGTGTGACCTTGGGCAAATCACTTTGCTTTTCGGTGCCTTAGTTTCCTCACCTGTAAAATGGAGCTTCAGCACCTGTCCTCCATGGTCTATTGGATGGAGGCCAGGCCTGGGAGTCAGAAGGTCATGGGTTCAAATCCTGGCTCTGCCACTTGTCTGCTGTGTGACCTTGGCAAGTCATTTCCCTTCTCTGGGCCTCAGTTACCTCATCTGTAAAATGGGGATTTAGACTGTGAGCCCCCCGTGGGACAACCTGATCACCTTGTAATCTCCCCAGCGCTTAGAACAGTGCTTTGCACATAGTAAGCGCTTAATAAATGTCATTATTATTATTATTATTATCCATAGTAAGTGCTTAACAAATACCATTATTATTATTATTATTATTACTTAGACCATGACTCCCGTGTTGAACAAAGACTGTATCGATTATCTTATCTTGAGTGCTCACTATAGTACTTGACATAGTAAGAACTTAGCTTTTATTATTATTCTTATAATCACTATTATTATGGAACTGGTAATGCTTTTAACTTATCAGCAAGGCCACCTTGTATCTCCCAGTGGTGCAGTTGCCCCTCAAAGACACTTAATGAAGGGATAAGCTTGATTTCTATGGAAGATCCTAACAGTGAACTTCAAGAAGCAGAAAATTAGAAAAGCAATTTCTAGCAGCTTTGACCCTAGTTAAAAGTTTGACAAGAGTTGAGATTGTCAACTCCTCGAAGGCAGGGTCCTTGTCTACTAATTCTACTCTACTCTCCCAAGTGCTCTGCAAATGGCAGGCCTTCACAATAAATGTTGTTGTCAACCTGTCATCTACATACTTTTGGAAAAAAACAAACACTTCTTCTATTATTACTTCAAAATTGTGGGGATGCACATGACTGAGAAGGCTATGTGATGTTTACCCTTCAGGTTAACTTGGGAGCAATTATTTCTGTAGTCTATGGGCTACAAAAGCGTCGTGGCCTAGTGGGAAGAGCACCTTCCTGGTTGTCAGAGGACTGGGATTCTAATCCTGATTCCTTCACTTGTCTGCTGTATGACCTTGGGCAAGTTATTTAACTTCCCTCTGCCTCTGTTTCCTCACCTGCAAAATGGGGATTCAATACCTATTCTCCCTACTTCAGAAAGTGTGAGCCCCATTTGGGACCTGATTATCTTGTATCTACCCCAGTACTTAGTACAGTGCTTGACACATAATATGAACGTAACAAATATCACAATTATTATTACTATGAGATCTTAGATACCCCCCAAGTCTCTCCTTAAGGGCTTCAGAAAGGATACATGTGGCTCTTTAAGAAAGAAAGAACCCAGGGGAGCAGTCCAGCTTGCCTGATCTCGCCAACGTTTAGCATGGTCTGCACACAGTAAGCGCTCAATAAATATGATTGAATGAATGAATGAACTTTTGGAAAGTTCCAGATATTCTACTGGAGAGAATTTTATTTTTCCTTCCAAATCATCAATCAAGTTTTGGTGAAAAGAAGCTCTCGGCTACTTGTCTTGCCCAAAGCCACATCCAAATGGTACTTGGGGGTCACCTCTGCCACAGTGAATTCTGGGCAGCTGGTTACCTCCACAGAGGTTATTCATTCATTCATTCAATCGTATTTATTGAGCACTTACTGTGTGCAGAGCACTGTACTAAGCACTTATTCATTATTGACCACTTACGGAGAGAGAAGTAGAACATCGGGTGGTTTGGTGACTATAGCAGAAGCAACACACGTTACTTCCTACAATCTACTGGGGAGTTGGAAATTATTACAAATTGTGGGAACAAGAGGAAAAACAAAGATCTAACAAGAAATAGTACAAATAAGATGAAATAGCTGAATAAATTATTGATTATATAAAATTTTCTCATGGAGAAAACTCTGGATTTAGGGTTCATTAAAAGGGTGCACCTAGAGTCAAAGGTGTGTTTTCCTCCTTTGTCCTTGGAAGTCCTTGGGAGGTATCCAATTCCAGGTAGCCATGGGCACCCAGGTCCTCCCTGCCCTGGGAAGTTTTCAAGGATTTATTGCTCCATCTCCGGAGTTCTTTGGTTCTGTGTTCTGTGCATCCTGAAATGGGAAACCAAGGTGCTACGACTTTGGGGAAAAATGTAAAGGAGTGGTGTTTAGCGTGTTTTTCTTTACTAAATGGTATGTTTTATAATAATAACAATAATAATGGCATTTAAGTGCTTACTATATGCAAAGCACTGTTCTAAGTACTAGTGGGGGAATACAAGGTGATCAGGTTGTCCCACGTGGGGCTCACAATTTTAATCCCCATTTTACAGATGAGGTAACTGAGGCCCAGGGAAGTGAAATGACTTGCCCAAAATCACACAGCCGACAAGTGGTGGAGCCTGGATTAGAACCCATGACCTCTGACTCCCGAGCCCGGACTCTTTCCACTGAGCCACGCTGCTTCTTTTCTTCATGGGCCATTCGGGTGGATTGCTATGGAAGAATAGAGTAGTGGAGGGCCATGGCCCAGTGGATAGAGCACAGGCCTGGGAGTTGGAAGGTCATGAGTTCTAGTCCTTGTTCCATCACTTGTCTGCTGTGTGAACTTGGGCAAGTCACTTCACTTCTCTGTGCCTCAGTTCTCTCATCTGTAAAATGGGGATTAAGACTGTGAACCGTAAGTGGGACAGAGACTGTGTCCAACACAATTATCTTGTATCTACCCCAGTGCTTAGAACAGTGCCTAGCACATAGCAATCACTTAATATAATTATTATTATGACATGGCAGTAATACAGCCATACGCCTGGACCAGTAAGCCTGTGTTAGATCATTGAAATTGCGTAGGAAAAGATTGTAAATATTTAAACCTCACGGTTACCCCTGAAAACCGCCAATTTTAAGCCATTACAAATGAATTTCCTGCAAAATTCTAATGGACCATTTCAGGGCTTCTGATTGAGAAAAACAACACAGACTGCTTAAGCAGGTTTCACACGTGGAATCCGTACAGTTGCAGCTAACCCCCCTCTGTGTACCATTTTGATTGTCCATCTTTATTCCAGTGGTAACCTTAACAAATAACATTTACTGTCATTATTAGTATTGCTATATGATTTAGGAAGAAGATGGCTTGAAATAATTTGATATTTCATCAAGAATGCACCCAGCAGGAGTGCAACAGGAATGTCTGTTTGCTTTTTGGATAGGCAAACAAGTTTCTCTTTCAGCTCTGGTCTTGCGCAGACTCTGGACCCTGAGAGTCAGCAATAGCCTGAAAAGCCAAAAGATGGAGCATGAATGAAGATTTCCTAGGACTCTCTGCCAGGCTTCTAAGCAATTTTGGCCTTCATTCATTCAACCTTAAATACTGAGCACTTACTGTGTGCAGAACACTGTGCTAAGTGCTTGGGAGAGTACAATACAAAAGACACATTTCCTAGTTCTCAGCATCCAAGAATTGCTTAAAAACATCCTCCTCTTCCCACCTCCAGGACTCACTGGGCCTTTGCTTGTCTTGTAGATCAATCATATTTATGGAGCACTTAGTTTGTGCAGAACACTGCACTAAGCACTTGGAAGAGTACAGTACAAGAGAATTAGCAGACATGTTCCCTGCCCATAACGAGCTTACATCTAGAGGGAGAGACAAACATTAATATGAATAAATGAGTTACTAAGTGCCGTCGAATTGTTTCCGATCCGTAGTGACTCCGTGGATAGATTTTCTCCAGATAGTCCTGTCTTCGGCCGTAATAAATGAATAATTTATACTGTATAATTTAAAAATATGTACTTAGGTCCTGAGGGGCAGGGGGTGGGGTGAATATCAAGTGTCTAAAGGAAACAGATTGAAGTGCATAGATGATGCGGAAGGGAGAGGGAGGAGGAAGAAGGAGGGCTTAACTGGGGAAGGCCTATTGGAGATGTGACCTTAGTAATGCTTTGAAGGTGGTGAGAGTGGTGGGGTGGGAGCTCAGGGTTAGGGGGAGAACGTGGAAAAAGCGTCAGTGGCGACAGATGAGATTGGGGTACAGTGAGTATGCTGGAGCTAAAGGAGTTAGTATGCGGGCTGGGCTATAGATTCATGAGGTAAGGTAGGATGGAGCAAGCTGATTGATTGCTCTAAAGCCAATGGTAAATAGCCTGGGATGTTTCTTATTGAGCCTTTCTTTATTCTTTATTCCCTGATTTCTGGTGCTCTGCACATAGTAAGCGCTCAATAAATACGATTGATTGATTGGTGGAGGGGGAGGAAAGTCGTCCTAAAAAATCCCACTCCTTCCAGGAAGCCTTCTCTGATTAATTCACAAGCCCCATTCAGGTCTACCTAACAGCCACCCTTGGGGCGTGGTACGCATTTCACTCCTGCTTTCATCACTTGAGTACCTATGCATTAATTTATTTGTATAGTCAATTATTTATTCAACTCATTCATCCCAATGCATATTATCATTATGGTATTTGTTAAGCGCTTGCTTAGCTTACTATGTGCCAGGCACTGTTCTAAGCACTGCCTAGATACAAAGTAATCAGGTTGTCCCACGTGTCCCACAGTCTTAATCCCCATTTTCCAGATGAGGAAACTGTGGCATAAAGAAGTGAAGTGATTTGCCCAAGGTCACCCAGCAGACAAGGGGAGGAGCTGGGATTAGAAACCAGGTCCTTCTGATTCCCAGGTCCGTGCTCTATCCACTAGGCCATGCGGCTTTTCTATCTCGGTCTGTCGTACAATGCTTGGCACACAGTAATTGCTGAACAAATATTATTACCCTTGTTCTTCCTCCTGCTTCCATAACTTGTAAATAAGTTTTGACCACCCCATCAGATGGTAAATTTCTGGAAGGCAGTGATTTCTTCTTCTGCTTCCATTCTGCTCTCCCAAGCACCAAGTACAGTGCTTTGCCCTCAGAAGGGATTCAGTAAGTTCCTTTCATAATGATCGATGATGATGAAGAAGATAGGGATGCTATTGAAAAGAATCACTGAAAAGTCTAAAAAGTCAAGGCTTATTAAGCCCCATTTTTTGTAATGGTATTTGTTAAGCACTTACTATGTGCCAGAAACTGTACTAAACAACAAATCATATTTATTAAGCACTTACTGTGTGCAGGGCACCCTTTTAAGCACTTGAGAGCATACAGTACAACAACAGACAGACGTATTCCCTGCCCAAAATGAGCTTACGGTCTAGAGATATAAGGTAATCAGTTTGGCCACGATCCATGTCCTCTATGGGGCTCACGGTCTTAATCCCCATTTTACAGTTGAGTTAACTGAGTCACAGAGAAGTGAAGTGATTTGTCTTAGCAGCAAAGTGGCAGAGCCCGGATTAGAACCCAGGTACTTCTGACCCCAGGCCGGTACTCTATCCACTAGGCTACACTGCTTCTCAGTGTATGCCTTGTTTTGAGTCTTCTAGCTTTCAGCAGTTTGCTCAAAATCCCCATTCATATTTAAGTTTTTTACCCGTGGCTAACCGAGTTTTGTTTCCCCAATTGCCTGTCTTTATCTGTGTTGATTCCAGCAATCTTCAAACATCAGAGCTGTAAGATTTTTTTTTTCAACTCCAAAAGTTATCTTTGGAAGTGATGATTAGTGTTTTACTGTATAATTTGGTGTGAATAATTATTAGGATATGTAATAAACACTGAGTAATCTGGCTTTATTGTTTCATCTATTATAGTGCAAGGGATATGCCTTAATTATAGAATTTTAATGAACTCTTGCTGTATTTTACTAAAGTTTGCTGCGTGAGCATTGTTTACGTAAGTGCCGTGACATTCAGGTTGCTTGAAAGTAGTAAATAAACCAGTAGGCCAAAACCATATAATGTCTCTTCGCCAACTATTATTCCTTTAGCTGTTGAATAGCATTTATTCTGTAATTGATGGTTGTCAGCCTGTAATTTTCACCTGTTATGGTTTGAACACTTTACAGTTTTCATTAATTTTTTTGTAGTGTTTACACCCAAATCCGTCTACGGCCTGGGAAAAAAATGAAGAAACAAAAGACGACAAATTTCAGTCAACTTCTCATGTTCAACATTGCACATCCGTCACTTGGCTGCTTCGTCCTTTGTGCCTGATTCATTTCATTCATTCATTCAATCGTATTGAGCGCTTACTGTGTGCAGAGCACTGTACTTGGCTTACTGATTTGGGACTTGATGTTTTAGGTGCATATTTGATTTATTTAATGGCACTAAATGCTTAGAACAGTGCTTTGCATACAGTAAGCGCTCAATAAGTGCGATTGAAGGAATAATGGAACAGTACAGTAGAGGCTTGGAGTGGAAATGTTTGGAGACATGGTATGTTTTTGCTAAGCCTCTCCCTCACAGGTGAATTTCTAACAGTTTGACTCTCCTCTTGGGCTTAATTACTAGCGTCTGATGTTGATTATGAACTGACCTTTTTGGAAAATTGAGCTAAGCATCAGGCCAATTTCAATAACAATAATAATCATATTAAGCACTTACTATGTGCTAAGCACTGGAGTAGATACAAGGTAATCAGTTTGTCCCGCGTGGGACTCACAGTCTTAATCCCCATTTTACAGATGAGGTAACTGAGGCACAGAGAAGTAAAGTGAGCTGCCTAAAGTCGGAATTAGAACCCATGACCTCTAACTCCCAAGACCATGCTCTTTCCACTAAGCCACGGTGCTTCTCAAGCTAACCCTAAGCTACCCGTATAATTATGTCCACCGTACAACTAACCCAAATACTATTCCCATTCACATATTTTCATTCGATCATATTTGAGTGCTGACTGTATGCAAAGCACTATACTAAGGGTTTGGGGGAGTACAATTATAACAATCAGTGCACACATTCCCAGTCTACAATGAGCTTACAGTCTAGAGGGGGAGACAAACATTAATATAAGTAAATATTGTATGCATACCTCCACTCTGTAGGTGTCCCAACACTTTTAGGGGTATACTTACATTCTTATTAAATGCCGAATTTATGATTCATCTACACTTTATTGACAGTCATGGTGACTATAGATAAAGGGGGTATCTTTACCATAGATAGATAAAAAGATTCATCTATTTCTGTATTGTACTTAAATATCTATAAATACATCATGTGAACAGGGAGAGGAGAAGAGAAAGAAAGTGATGTCAACTCCGATTTGCCGTAGATGACTTCATGAGTTTAGGAGCGCTCTTTAATCCTGTCAACAGTTAAAATATTTCAAATGGGAGGAAACAGATCTGTGTTGTCTATTTCCCCACCCCTCATTCCTCTTCTAATACTGACCCTCAGGGGACCATCTTTGTCTAAGAAAGTTTAAATGTCTCACAAGAGTTACCAATAATTTTATACAACAGGCAGACAGACAAATTGTGCTGATTGTCTGTATATCTTCAAAAAAAAAAAAAGAAGTCTGGCCTGGAGACTAGAGTAAATCACCAAAGTGATCTCAAGTGAGCAGAGATAGATTTCTAGAATACAGTGTGCAATGAAACCACTGACCTCTCATACATGGGTTCATGTCTTTTTTACAGAAACAGATGGGTAATAGCATAATGCTGAAATCATGCTCTACATAATATGGACCTAGTGATTGCAGACCTGATTGCTTGCCATATGGTTGCTGAAGGGTTGAAGAGAAAATGGGATGATATGCAAACCCTTAAAAGCAACATTTTTATTGAATGGCCATTACATTAAAACCCAAACTCTGCAAATGAAGGCAAGAACTGTGGTGAATAATGATGGAATAACAAAGCCATAAAAGCTGCATCTAAACAGCGTTGTTTGTTCGGATATGCAAAATAACGGAGGGCTTATTTTGGTCACGTAGCCTAGCATGACGATAAGCCTTAGGTAGGAAGCTGGTGGGATCTAGGCACCTTCAGGGCAGAAATTATAATAATAATAATGATGGCATTTGATAAGCGCTTACTATGTGCCAAGCACTGTTTTAAGCACTGGGATAGATACAAGGTGATCAGGTTGTCCCACGGGGGGCTCACAGTCTTAATCCCCATTTTCCAGATGAGGTAACTGAGGCCCAGAGAAGTGAAGTGACTTGCCCAAAGTCACACAGCTGACAATTGGCGGAGTGGGGATTTGAACCCATGACCTCTTACTCCAAAGCCCGGGCTCTCTCTTCTGAGCCACGCCATATCTGTGTTCCCTAGGTCAGATGGAATATATGTATATATGTACCTGTATATATGTTTGTATGTATTTATTACTCTATTTTACTTGTACACATTTATTCTATTTATTTTATTTTGTTAATATGTTTTGTTTTGTTGTCTGTCTCCCCCTTCTAGACTGTGAGCCCGCTGTTGGGTAGGGACCATCTCTATATGTTGCCAACTTGTACTTCCCAAGCGCTTAGTACAGTGCTCTGCACACAGTAAGCACTCAATAAATACAATTGAATGAATGAATGAATGGAAGAGGCAAAAACCTTGTCCCAGAGGAACCGAATTTGACTGGAATGCTACATCGAATGGACAGCTCACCATGAGAAATTCAGGGGATCAGACCGAGGCCGGTGGTAAACCGGGTTTGCCATCCTGTCTGAGAGGGGTATTTTCTCAGGCACATTTGCTGCCTTTTTGCTGTGGGCAGACAGCTGTGTGGTAGAAGGCGGCTGTTGTCCTTTGGGGGGAATCTATGCAGTGCTGAGCAGCTGAGGTCTGTTTGGAAGCGACCTGTCCGTCAGTCACTGTAGGGAGCCGATAGGTTTTTGCATAGAGCTTCATTTTATTAGCCACTCAGTTGAAATCCATAGGCGCTTCAGTTCCTGCCATCCCCTCGAACGTCTCTCACATCCTTGCAAAATCACAAGAATTCAGGAATGCTTTTCTGAGTCCCGTTCTTGCGGAATTGCCTAGTGGAAAGAGCATGGGCCTGAAAATCGGAGGACCTGGGTTCTAATCCTGGCTCTCCCACTTGTTTGCTGTGTGACCTCGGGCAGGACACTTCACTTCCTCCGTGCCTCAGTTTCCTCATCAGCAAAATGACGATGATGATGGTATTTAAGTGCTTACTATGTGTCAAGCACTGTTCTAAGCGCAGGGACTGTCTCTATATGTTGCCAACTTGTACTTCCCAAGCGCTTAGTACAGTGCTCTGCACACAGTAAGCGCTCAATAAATATGATTGATTGATTGAATGGAGATTCAATAACTGTATTTCCTCCTACTTAGGCTGTGAGCCCCATTTGGTACCTGATAATAATAATAATAATCGTGGTACCTATTAAGTGCTTACTATGGGCCAGGCACTCTTCCAAGTGCTGGGGTATATACAAGGTAATCAGGTTGTCCCACGTGGGGCTCACAGTCTTAATCCCCATTTTACAGATGAGGTCACTGAGGCACAGAGAAGTGAAGTGACTTGCCCAGAGTCACACAGCAGACAAGAGGCAGAGCTGGGATTAGAACACATAACCACCTGACTCCAAGGCATGTGCTCTATCCACTATACCATGCTGGTTCTCTAGATTGTAAGCTCATTGTGGGCATGGAATGTGTCTCTTTATTGTTGTACTCTTCCTAGTGCTTAGTAAAATGCTCTGCACCGAGTACATGCTCAATAAATACAATTGACTAAGATTAGTCACTGTTAAAAGCAATCAAAATGCAGGTTCTTCCTTCTGTGAAAATGTCCCACATTTGGGCTTGGTGTTTGAGATTTGTAATAATAATAATAATAATAATAATAATAATAATGGCATTAGGCACTTACTATGTGCAAAGCACTGTTCTAAGCTCTGGGGAGGATACAAGGTGATCAGATTGTCCCACGGGGGGCTCACAGTCTTCATCCCCATTTTAGAATTGAGGGAACTGAGGCACAGAGAAGTTAAGTGACTTGCCCAAAGTTACACAGCTGGTGGAACTGGGATTTGAACCCAAGACCTCTGACCCCAAAGCCCGGGCTCTTTCCACTGAGCCACGCTGCTTCTCTGTATGTCTTGTTTGTCTTCAAGATCCCATTTGCTTGAACCAAAAGAATAAAAATGTCTCTAGCAAGATCGCATAAACTCCATGCACTTTAATGCGACTCATGATTGTTAGGTTTTTCATCAGCTTCATTGCTTTTATTTCATTTTTGTGGCCTAAAGACATAGGACAAGCAGAATACAGTATAAGACATTTTGGTCTTGGCTAAAAAGTCCATTTACTGATGGGAATTTGCTCCTTTCCTAGAAAACTGATTTCATACCTTTCTGAGTCATGACTCATCTTCTGTGCGGCAGCAATAAGTTTTGCATAACTTTGAAGAGCCCAGGCTGACCTACTTAACAGGCAACCAGTGGTACATAATGTATTTAGGTCAAGTATTGTGGCTGAGTTCCACACCATCTCTTCAACAATCCAGCTTGCCAGGAAAATCACAGGTATATTTGTGATACACATATAGGCCAAATGATCATAAAATACACAAATGCAAAGACAAATAGGTGACATATATATATGCATGGGCGTACGTATATACATTTTACACAATGTCACCTGTTAGCATTACTAGAGGAAAGGCTCTGCATTCTGAGTGCAGTCTCCCCCATATTTATCATCTTTTAAGGACATTGATGATACGGAAAATATGCTTTTGACTGAAATTCCAATTTTTTTGGAGAGGAAAGGAAACGTTTTCGATTCTACTAATAGTCCCATGTTTCTTTAAAAAAATCAAATAAAGCCTTGTTTTTTTTGGCAGTTTACAAGGTATAGTGCTAGTAATTAAGTTTTATAGCTATTTTCCCAGAATTCCTCCCCAAATTCATATCCGTGGCATGAATGTGGACAGTGTTACAACTTCTCACCTTTGGAAAAATGTCTTCACCTATTTCTGATGTCATGGATTTGGTATTAAGAAAAGAATTAGTGCTAATTTTTGATCAGCTGTTGAGTACACAACCATTCTCAACTTTTT
Source organism: Tachyglossus aculeatus (assembly GCF_015852505.1). Taxonomy (NCBI): domain Eukaryota; kingdom Metazoa; phylum Chordata; class Mammalia; order Monotremata; family Tachyglossidae; genus Tachyglossus; species Tachyglossus aculeatus. The sequence goes on from NC_052074.1 coordinate 7,314,979, forward strand.
ACTTTCATCATTTTATATAGATGTATCTATATATTTATAATATATACACACACCACTCAAACCTATTGGTCCCAAGTGCTTAGAAGTACAATTTTTCTGTTGAGAATTAGATTGAGGAATATCTTCGCTCTATTCTTCTATTCCTGTTCTTGAAGAAAAAAAAAAAGCACATCTTTGTCTCTCACCCATGGATAGAGGTTTAATATAAACGTTAGAGAAGCAGCGTGGCTTAGTGGAAGAAGCACTGGCAATTAGGGGATCTGGGTTCTATAATAATTATAATCATCACGGTATTTGTTAAGCACTTACAATGTGCCAACCACTGTTCTAAGCGCTGGGTTCTAGTCCTAACTCCACCATTTATCATCTCTGTGCCTCAGTTTCCTCATCTTTAATATTGAATACCTGGTCTCCCACTCCCTTAACTGTGAGCTCCTTGTGGGTCAGAGACCATCTGACCTGATTATCCTGTGTCTTCCCCAGGACATACCACAGGGCTTGGACATATTCGCACTTGGTACGGTGCTCTGCACACAGTAAGTGCTCAATAAATCTGATTGAATGAATAGCTCAATAAATCCCACAGTTGTCATTGCTAAACACCAAACTAGGGCACATGCTCTTCCTTCCTCGATCCTACATCCAGGATTCATGCCTGTATTAATGAATTACAGATGTTAAACAGAGTGGGAGAAAAGAACATCAATTTTCTCCTACTGTAGCCAACTTTTACAGTCAATTCCCGTTGAAGAAAATCAAATCCATAGTACATAAGATCTTGTTCCCCTTATGATACCCTCACTTACCTGTTTCTGCTGCTAAATTGTGAATCCGGTGCTTAGAATAGTGCTTTGCACATAGTGCTTAATAAATGCCATTATTATTATTATTAAATAACGAGTTAAGGGGTTTTATCTTTTAACTTTCTAGTACTTTCCCAATTAATTGATGAATGGTATTTAGTGAGTACTTTGTGCAGAACCCCAGATTTAATGCTTGGGAGAATACAGTTCAATAGAGTTGGTACACAATGTCATCCCACAAGGACCTTATTACCTAGATGGGGAGAGAGACATTAAAATAAATTTAGGAAAACTGTAGGGTATAAGGAGATTTAGGTAAGTGCTGTGGGGTGGGATAAAAGTGATACGGGCAGGGAATGTGTTTACCAACACTGTTTTATTGTACTCTCCCAAATGCTTAGTACAGTGCTCAGCACAAGATAATTACTCAGTAAATACCATTGATTACTATCAAGCTTATAGGTGACACAGATGGTAGACTGCGGGGAAATGAGGGTGTAATTAAGGAAGGCTTCTTGGAGGATGAGGGCATCAGTTTGGCAACGAGATGAATAAGACTGAGGTGCAGTGAGTTGGAGTTAGAGGAGCAAACTTTGTGGCTTGGGTTGTAGTAAATCAGCGAGATTAAGAGATGAGGGGGAGAGCTGATTGGGCCTCTTAAATTGATGGTAAGGGGGTTGTGTTTGATACAGAGTTGAAAGAGAAACCATTGGAGACTTTTGAGGAGTGGGGAGACACGTACTGAATTTTTTTGTGTGGAAAAATGACCCAGGCTGCATATTGAAGGAGGGAGACAAATGAGGCAGGAAGCTCAGCGGAAGTCAAGACAGAAGGCAATAAATGTTTGAATCAGCATGCTACTGGTTTGAATAGAGAGGAAAGTATAGCTTCCAGAGATGTTGTGAAGGTAGAACTGATGGGATCTGGTGACAGACTGAATATGTGAATTGAATGAGAGAAATGAGTTGAAGACCATGCCAAGTTTATGAGCTTGTGAGACAAGAAGCATGGTAGGAAAGGCATGATGATGATGGGAAAGTCTTGAAGAAGACAAGGTGTGGGTGGGAAGGTGAGGAGCTCTATTCTGGGCATGTTAAGCTTGAGGTGTCAGTGGGATACCTAGGTAGAGATTTCCTGAAGGCAGAAGGAAATATAAGACTGGAAAAGGAGAGAGATCAGGGCTGGAGAGGTAGCTTGGGGAGTTATTTGTGTAGTGATGGCAGTGAAGCCTTGGGAGTGAATGAGTTCTCCAGAGGAGTGGGAATAGAAGGGGACCTAGAACTGAGCCTTGATGGACTCCCACAGTTAGAGAGTGGGAGGCAAAGGAGAAGTCTGTGAAAGAGACTGAGAAGGAGTGGCCAGAGAAAAAGGAGGAGAACCAGGAGAGGACAATATTCGTGAAGCCAAGTTTAGATAAAATTTTCAGGAGGAGAGGGTCATTCCCAATGTCGAAAGGTTGAGGAGGATCAGGATGGAGTAGAGGCCGTTGGATTAGATAAAAAGGGTGGGCCATTCCTTTTCCTTAGTTCTTAGAAGTATGGTGTTGGCAGAGGCATTTTAAGGTGTGGTGATGTTATTCTTAAAGGAGAGAGGGAAAGGCAGAAGGTGATAGATATACCGGGGCAAATTTATTTGTCAATTTACAGAATGTTAGTGGAAGAGGAAAGAAGCAAAATCACAAGAATTCAGGAATACTTCTCTGAGTCCTGTTCTTGCGGGGTGGACTAGTGGAAAGCACGCAGGCCAGAAAATCAGAGGAACTGGGTTCTAATCCTGGCTCTGCCACTTGTCTGCTGTGTGACCTTGGGCAAGTCACTTCACTTCCTCTGTGCCTCAGTTTCCTCATCAGCAAAATGATGATGATGATGGTATTTGTTAAGTGCTTACTATGTGCCAAGCACTGTTCTTAGCGCTGAATGGAGATTCAATACCTGTATTTCCTCCTACTTAGGCTGTGAGCCCCATTTGGTACCTGATAATAATGATAATAATAATCATGGTACTTATTAAGTGCTTACTAGGGGCCAGGCACTCTTCTAAGTGCTGGGGTAGATATAAGGTAAAAAGGTTGTCCCATGTGGGGCTCACAGTCAATCCCCATTTTACAGATGGGGTAACTGAGGCATAGGGAAGTGAAGTGACTCGCCCGAAGTCACACAGCAGACAACAGAGCTGCATGCCTGTTTGGTTTTCATTCCTTCCCTTAAGTCACCTCATGGTATCTTGGATTGTTAACTCAAGAACCCGCCACTCCATTTATGTACAAACCTGTCTATGAGATTGTGGCCTGGTGAGCCTGGATTGAATATGTGTGTTAATACATATTCACTCAGTCAGACTCACTCTCCTATTTTACCTAGTTAATCTCCCACCAATCCAACTCCCGCGCTCTGCTGCCAACCTAGTCACTGTACCTCAATTTCATCTGTCTTGCTGCAAATCTTTTGCCAACATCCTCCCTCTGGCCTGGAACTCCCTCCCACTCCATCTCCAACAGACCACCATTCTCCCCATTTTCAAAGCCCACAGCATGCTCAGTGGAAAGAGCCTGGTCTTTGGAGTCAGAGGTCATGGGTTCAAATGCCTGCTCTGCCAATTGTCAGCTGTGTGACTTCGGGCAAGTTGCTTAACTTCTCTGTGCCTGTTACCTCATCTGTAAAATGGGGATTAAGACTGTGAGCCCCCTATGGGACATCCTGTTCACCTTGTTACCTCCCCAGTGCTTAGAACAGTGCTTTGCACATAGTAAGCACTTAATAAATGCCATCATCATTATTATTATCTCCTCCAGACCTTTTCTGATTACCCTTCCCTTTCCTCCCTTATCCGCTCTCCTTTGTGTACCACTTAAGCATTTTGCTACTCAGTCTACCTCCACCCCTATTTTCCCTCTCTGTACCTTATTTTTATGTCAGTTGTCCCCTCTAGACTCCAAGATCCTTGTGGGCAGGACTCTTGTCTACCACCTCTATTATATACCAACTCTACTATACTGTGCTCTCCCAAATGATTATTACAGTGCTCAGCACATAGAAAGCATCAAACACTATTGATTTGATTAATATGACTTATTGGTGCATTTTTTAAATGATATTTAAGCAGTTACTATATTTCAGCCATTGTACTAAGCACTGGGTTAGATACAGAATAATCAGACTGGACACAGTCCCTGTCTTATAGATGAGGTAACTGAGGCACAGAGAAGTGAAGTGATTTGCCCAAGGTAACACGGTGGACAAGTGGTGACAGGTTGACCCCTGTCTCCATGTTTTGCTTTGTTGTCTGTCTCCCCCTTCTAGACTGTGAGCCCGTTGTTGGGTAGGGACCGTCTCTGTATGTTGCCGACTTGTACTTCCCAAGTGCTTAGTACAGTGCTCTGCACATAGTAAGCGCTCAATAAATACTACTGAATGAAGTGGTGGTGTGGGATTAGCACCCAGGTCCTCTGACTCAGATTGGTGATTTTGATACTTTTCGGGCTTTGTCTCTTATGTTGTGGAATCCCTGGCCTCAGAACTGTCTCATGTTACCTTCCTCTGCTTGATTCAGCGCCCAATAAATACTGTTGATAATCAGGGCCTAACATCTCTAAAGACCTTCCTCTTGTGTTTTTTATTTTTCTGTTCTCTACACTCGGTGCTTATTCATGTCAGCCAATTAGTCTCGTGATGTTTGCTAACCTGCTGAGGCAGGTTTATCTAGGTTCTTACTCCAAATTCTGTGACTGAAGTTCTGTGTGTTCTTGATCTAAGAACATCAATCAGCAATTTTAATTTTGATCTGTAAAATTGGGAGAAGAGAGTAAAGGCAGTCTAATGTGTATAATAACTGGACTTCAACTTCAACAAAGGTCCTGGCTTAAGACCTGCATTCTGTCTGGCCAGGGTATGTAAATAGAATTCATCCACGTACCTGGCATGCGTTTCATATGTTACCCACTAACCATTTAATATGTATCAAGCCGATGGTTTCAAGATTGTAGTGTGCACCTGTCTTCTGCATTGAAAGAAATTATACCATTGAAAAATCCTCTCTTCCCATATTCTCTCCATCCTACTCTTCTTCCAAAATTCCTTCATTTTGATTAACAACATTTCTCTGGGAAATACGTTTTAAGACTTTAAACTTCCTCAGACCCATGCATTAAATGATTCAGAATATGAATGAATCCATTTTAACAAACCCTTCCAATTTTTTTGATACAAGGCATGCCAAATCTTTTTTATAGCACTCCAGACAATTTTAAAAAAGCAAATACGTTTACCTCTCCCTCCACAGGTATTTCCCATCATTTGTGCCTCACCTTCATTATGTTTGCTTCAGTGTAAAAAACTGTATTTGGAAATTTTGTACTACTGTTGTGTTTTTGCACGCAAATATCTCACCTTCTGCCCCCAAAAATCATTTTTTAATTGCCATTTCCAAAATTATTGAATTTAGGAATCTGCTGGGAAGGAGATATGCCATTTAATGTGTTATATATTCCGCATAGTCAATCTTATTTATTGAGCGCTTACTGTGTGCAAAGCACTGTATTTTGAAGGGAAATCACTACAAATGCATGAGATTTATATAGCTAATTGTGCCATGCTTTTACCAGAAGCTGGCAAGTTGGGACCGAGATTGAAGGAGGACTTCCCTGGTGGAAAGACCCCGTTACTGGGAGTTAGTAGACCTGGGAGCTAATGCCAGCTCTGCCATGTGCCCTCGGAGTGACCGCTTAATGGTTCTGTGCCTCAGTTTTCTCCCATGTAAAACTGGGGAGAAAGAACCCTGCTCTCCTTCTTAAATTGCGAGCTTCATGTGGGACAGGGGCTTTATCTGATCTGATGGTCCTGTCGACCTCTCAGCACTTAGCACAGTGCTTAGCCCGCTATAATAAATACCCCAATTAAGTCAAACCCCAAACTGTGAAGGGCATATAAAAAAAAATCCCAAACAGTAGGCATGTCACACGTTAGGAAACTCTTTTGTGTTTAGATAGAAGATTTCCCCTTGTGTAAGATTAGAAGGAGCTTTTGAGAGAGGTTAAATCCAGGTGAAGCATTTATTTGTTTTCCAGGCGAGGCTTGGGGCATGATGGAGAAAAGGGGAAGGAATAGGTTTGTTCAGATGAGACTGAAAGGCAGAATTTTTGGCGTGTTCACTTCAGTGAGACAGACACTCTCTTCTTCCTTGTTAGGAGGAGGAGGAATCCTGGGCTTTTATTGTACCTCCCATCGAGACTGGAACTGTTGAATTATGATCCTTCCCACAGCAGACCCATACAGATTCCATTCTTTGAACAACTGAAGTGTGAGTAGCTCAGAAGACCAAAGCCTGTCTAGATCTCTTCTTTCCAGGCACATGTATGTACTCCGAATAGCCTCTCCGGCAAACTTGCTATTGTTTTCCATAAATATCCCGGGAACTCGCAATTGTGATCAATCTGTTCACATCACAGATTAACAATGTATCATTCATTTGCTCCATTGTGGGCAAGAATATTGAACGAGCGGGTGGCACAATTTGCCAGCTGCTAATAAGATACAGACCCTGCAACTTTTTTTTTTAAACTGATTTGTGAGAAATATGGAACGAGGCAAGTAAAGAGATGTGGAAAGGAACTGTGTAGGCCTGGTTAAGTGAAGTCTTTGACGTGGAATTGGGTGGTTTGTGACAGGGTCTGCAAGTTTGGGATTAATCCTGTCCATTGATTTTTGCACAAAGGAGCTCATTCAGGCAAGGCTAATCTGGAAAAATAAGCGTTTTGGGGTTATGGTTTTTTTTTTTCAGCGAATACATTTGCTGACAGCCCAGTGATTTTTTTTTTCCAACACAGAGTATTCATTTACCAAATCCATTGTTTTTCAACATTCTTCACCTAGTGAAATATGATCTGTTTAGAGATCAACTTGTAAACCCTGAGTTACTATTGTAAGCACTTATTTCATGAAACTGGACTAGTTAGGGTATACTATTCTGCCTGAACCTATAAACCAAGGGCAGCAGCTATAAAGAGGAAATCTGAAGAGTGAAAATCTAAGCAAAAGAGTAAGATCTATTCATTAAAAAGGAGGGAGTCATCAGAGCTCTATTTAGTGTGTTTCTAGGAGTTTGGCACTTATTTTGTAAATGGATCATTTGCTGCCCAAAGAGAAATTGTACTCTCAACTTCTTAACCAAAGTGTCTTTCATGATTTTACTTGCATGCACTGCACTGGTAAGAATGGCTATTGAGCTCCAGCCAAGATGAATTGGTTTTTATCACAAGATGGAAGACTTCTTTCAATGCCACACTATCCTGATGTGTCTGTTTTGTCCTACTGGTTAAATACTAGTGATGTTTCAAGAGGTAGGGATACACTGAACACTTTAAAGGGCAGAGCAGTAAGTAGCCCATGACCCTTTTTAAACTGAAGCTTGGGATTTTGAAGGAAAAAAGGGACACAATTGGACTATTTCACATTAACCTAACTTACTCATTTCTCTCCTGGCTCTGTTATCCTCAAAATAGAAATGCAAAAAGGTGGGATGGAGGATGGATGGGCAGGGGGGAAAATGAGAGAACAGTCCTTCTAATTACACTCCTCATCTTTGATAACTGGCATTTCATTTTCTTAACTTCCACATTTAACTTTGCTTCTTTGTGGGAAAAGACAGAGGTTGGAGTCAGTCAGGGCTTTTGGTCTTTGAAACAAGGAAAGTATTCGTTTCCATCCAGCTACTGAGACTTGTAAAAATGAACTTGAAACAATGAATTCCTGCTAATCTAAAGCATTTAAATGGGTGAATTTTGATTTAATGATTGAAACCTCATGTTGTTCAGAGAAGGTCAAGAATTGACATAAATTGAAGAAATGTTTAAAATCTTTCCCATTTAGATGTCAGGGGTTTTGTTGTTTATCCAGAGCTGGACATTTTTCATTCATAAAATAGTTTTATTCATCAGGTGGTAAATTTAGATCTAGAATTGCTGAACAGGAGTAGGAATTGGCTTTATCACACGATCTCTTTTTTTATTATTGACGTCTTTAGTTTGCCAGTAATTAAATTGCTAATTATGTGTTTCTGTTCCTGTGGTCATGCTTTTAGTCCATAATTGCTGCAAGTTTTGCTGGAGCCACCAACAATATTTGTTTGACCTTAGCGTATGTTATCTTCCTTTTCAGATATTGAAGCTTAGGAAAGAATCGGTTGACTGTTAAACGATTTTCCAAATAAGAATTATTCAAAGTTCCTCCTCCCATGTTACACAGATATTTCAGTCATCTTTTCACAGTTTTCTTGAGAAAGTTATTGGCCAAACCAATAGCAATCCTTCAAATGACACGCTAAAGCAAATGAAGTTAAAAGAAGAAGATGGAAACTTTTACCAAAATCTTCATGTTTATTCGATATTAGGATGAGTATGGGGGAAAAACCATGAATGTCATGAGCTGAAATATATGTTTAATAATTTGTTTCTCTACAGGTTGGTGTTTTTCTGTAGTTGCTCAAAAACACATTATTTGATTATGTGATATGAAATTCAGCCATCATGCAATTTTTTTTGCTTTTGAGTTTAGGCTTAGTTTTTTGTCAGTGTATTTCAATGTATTCAGGTTTTTTTCTCATTTGTTTATTTTATGCAAACCATAAGAGACATTTTTCTCAGTGAAGATTGCCTCTTTATTTTATTTTGAAATATTTGTATATTTATTTCATTAAATGAGATAATGCTTTTTCTTATTAACATAATTTCCAGTACATTAAACATATTTCTCCACAGACAGAAGAGAGGAATCAAATTAAATGACAGTTAAATCACTTGCAGCAATTTCAACTGTTAAAAGAAATAAGTGTCTCTGTTTTCTTTGTGATCATGAGATGTGCTGTAAAGGGAAATGAAATACTAAAGAAAGGAGGGAAAACATAAAGAAATAATGACTGACTTATTGCAGTAATACCACTGAGAGAAGAAAAATTCACTACAAATAAAAAGAAAAATAATATAGAGGGTTTGAAAGTTACCAAAATTCATTTCTTATTGATGAGTTCAGTGGAAGTCTAATACTAAGTAAAGTGATGAAAAAATCAATGCAATAAACTATGGATGATGAAAGTTGAAATAAATACTTTGTGTTTGAAGAACCATTACTCTAAATGCCTTTAATTTTTAAATACTTTATTTCTTTGAATTTATAGAAAAAGATGTGATTTCTTGATGGAATGCAAAGCACTTTATTATATTCATATTTTTGGTAACTTTCTCTAAATGGTCCTTCTGACCTTGTGGCTGAAGTAGAAACAAGTCCTTATGAGGGAAGTCTGCAGTAGAGCAAATTATCTCCCCATAATAATAATAATAATAATAATAATAATAGTGATTAAATGATAAATGGTGGTAACTTTGCACATGTATGAAGTCTGTAGTTCATAGCAAATGCTTTAATAGAAGGCAATTTTTCAACTTTTAGAAAAAGCAGGTAAATAGAGGCACTCTGTTGAGTTTAGAGGATAGGAAGGCTATCATGATGTAAGTTTTTAGGGTTTTTTTTGGCAATTCAGTATAGCCACCAAATCCGTAGTATATGATGAAAATACTGAGACCAGTCAATTGTACTGGCGTACTTACTGTGTGTTGAGCACTGTGCAGAGCACTTGGGAAAGTACAATGCAACACAGATGGTAGACATGCTCCCTGCCCACAAGGAGCCTAAGTCTAGATGGGGAGACATATTAAATACATTATGACTATATAAACATTTTGTGGGTCTGGGCATGAGATGAATATCAAATGCTTAAAGGGTACAGATTCAAATGTGTAGGTGACTCGGAGGGAAAGGGCGTAGGGGAAATGAGAGCTTTGTTGGGAAAGGACTCGAGGAGGTGTGAATTTTAGTAAGGCTTATTGGGCCACTTGAGAAGACTGAGGAAAATCCATAGTTTTCCTCCTACCCCATCTCTCTCTCCCTCCCTCCCCCAACCTTCTATCTCTCCCTCCTCTTTTCAGTCAGTAAAGCAGTGTTATTTATTGAGTCCTAACTGTATTCAGGGGTGTCTTATCAAATAGCTCTGTTTTATTATACTCCCCCAAGCTCTTAATACAGTGCTCTGCCCACAGTAAGTGCTCAACAAATACCACTGACTTTTTTCCCCACATCCTCTCATCTCCTTACAGGGTGATGTTTCTTGGATAGGCTTTTTCCTTTAAACTATTTTTGTAACTTTTTTCCTTTCTTTGTCTTCTAGACTTTTGAATGCTTCCTTGAAGAAGACACCTGAATGGCTAGAATACAACCACCTGAGGTAATAATAATGATTCATATTTATACAGGACTGTTCACAGGGAAGGATCCCAGAGCAATCCCCAAAATACCATCTCATATATATATTTTTTTGAGGCAGGGAGGGAAGCTTTGGTTCTCCCGACAACCAAGTTTGCCTCTCCCTTTATGTTTCCAACTTAAGTCGATGCCTCCCATCCTTCATTCGGAACTCGGGTGGTGAGGCGAAAGTGCAGGCCACATGCAAAAGATTTTTTTTGAATTATGCATTAAGCAGATGATGCCCATGGAATGTCGACCCACCACCAATAAATAACTCGACGAGGGGGAGGAGAGAGGTCAGCTTTACCTGAGGGGGAAGGGTACAGGGTGAGAGTAAATACAGCCAGACTTGGTGAGCTAGGAGAAGGAGGGTGAGAGGGGAGGACATGCTTTAGCTTGCCCAGAGCAGAAGGAAGCGGAGCAAGTTAATATTGAAAGTGTCTAATTCCTATTTGCTTTAAAATCAATTTAGCTAAGATAAAGGTACTATCTCCAGGGCGGTAGGCTGTGTCCACGAGATACATGTATTGTTGAGTTCGGTCTTCTGCAGAACTTAAGATGAGGGAGCTGAGTTAGAACAAAAGGAGCCCTCAGATTTGGTCTGTCTGGGTTGAGGGGGCAAAGGTGCATTAGGGAACTTTGGCCTGGGCACCAAACGTTCCTATGTGGCAGGGCTCTAGGGATGATAATTTGGCAACTGTGCAGTTGGAGCCTTGTGACTTGCTTCTCTAGATATTCCTTCTGATTAGTTCAGTGGATTATTGTTTTCTACAGTGTCCGTAAAAATGGCCAAGAAAGCACACCGAGCAGCAGAAGGAACCAGGATTAGAAGGGTGCTTCAGATGACCTCCCTGGGAAAAGATAAAGCATCACAAAACGCTGATAAAAACATGTCTTTGATTTTTAGCTTTGCCATCGCTGCCTGAGAAAAACACATCAAAGACACTTAGCATTTGCTTCTGTGACAACACTATCACTGAATCGGGGAGGGCAGAGAGGAGAATCTTTTCGGAAAATGTTTTGAGGTTCCACCCCCGTCTCATTCCAGATCAGAAAAATACATGCAAATCAATGTGGCTACTTAATTTTACCTCAAGATATGTGCGTTTGTTTACAGATATTTTATGTATTTATATAAAACCATGGAAAGCAAGTACGTGTACATTCGCTTCCCTATTTTAAGTTGGATGGCAAGTTTAGCCCCCATTTTAGCAGTCTGAGGCATTTGCCGTTAGTGTATGCAGTAGCAACTGCTTTTGTGAAGCAATGTGTTACACACGCACCCAGACACACCAACAAATTAAAAATGGATCTGGGAAAACACCCCTCTCCTCTGAGACTCGTATCAAGCAGAGTTTAAATTAAATAATTTGCTGAGCGTGGGGAATAAGGCTTTTGTAGCGGTATCTGGGGGTTTATCCTCCCTTGGGAGGCTCTCTTAGCATTTAGTACAATCTGGTGATCCCAATGAGACTCACACATACTGGTATTTTTTTTCCTGCCTCCCTTTCTTTCTCACATTTTCCCTCTCGCGCTCAAAATGATTTTTATTGTATCTAAATTGTGATCATCTCTGTGGGCATCATTCCCCTCTGAATTCTTCCCCAAGGACTCAGAATAGTCTCTTGAGAATCAGAGGGCTGTAAAACCTGGACAAAATGGTTTAAAGGTTATTAGAGCCAGGTGTGAGAGGTGTCACACTCTTGTCTTTTACGTGGACATGCCCCAAGTCCTGAGGGGGGGTTTGGCTGGGACATGGAGACTTCAGGCGTAAGGCGGCCTTTCATTTCCCCCTCTGGTTTGTTGATTCACAACAAAAGAAGAAGAAGGGGTTTGATGGGGTACGCAAGTTGAGAGAGACAGAAGTCATATCTGCTTAGGTTGGTTGGCCGTCTCTGAAATCGGTGGATCGGTAACCAAACCAACATCCAGCTCACTGGTCCTCTCTGGGGAGATTGGGTGCCTCTCTTCAACAAGACCTGGCCACGTGTTGGCTTCCTCAAAAGTCCATGCATGGCCTCCTGGACAGAGCACGGGCTTGGGAGTGAGAGGATGGGAGTTCTAATTCTGGCTCCGCCACCTTTCTGCTCTGTGACCTTGGTCAAATCATTTCTCTGTGCCTCACTGTCCTGGATGGTAAAATGGAGATTTAAATACTTGTCCTATATCCTGCTTAATAATAACAATAATAATAGTGGCTTTTATTAAGCGCTTACTATGTGCAAAGCACTGGGGAGGTTACAAGGTGATCAAGTTGTCCCACAGGGGGCTCACAGTCTTAATCCCCATTTTACAGATGAGGGAACTGAGGCACAGAGAAGTTAAGTGACTTGCCCAGAGTCACACAGCTGACAATTGGCAGAGCTGGGATTTGAACCCATGACCTCTGACTCCAAAGCCCGGGCTCTTTCCACTGCACCACGCTGCTTCTCTACTTGGATGGCAAGCCCCAGTTGGAACAGAGACTCTGGCCAGCCTGATTCTTGTATCTACCCCAGCATTTAGAACAGTGCTTGCCATATAGTAAGCACTTAACAAATTCCATGATAAATGAAATACATAATCAAGGGGTGGTGGAATGTGAGCCAAGTGAACTTCTGAAAGTTTGGGTTAGGGCAATCAGCAGAGAGGAGCATCAATCGGTAGTGTTAATCGCTATTTCTGTGCAGAGCACTACTGAGCACTTGGGAGAGTACACTAGTTAGTGAATACGATTGCCAACTTCAAGGAGCTGACAATATAATGTGTGAGGTGGGTGTTAAAAGAAGTTACAGATAGGAGAAATGGCAGAGGGAAAATACATGTGAGTGCTGTGAGGCTGGGGGTGGGGTGAATGTCTAGTGTGTAAGGGCCTAATACAGTAATACAGTAGTAGAGGAAAAATAGATGAGAAGTTGAGAGATTAGTCATGGAAAGCTTCCTGGAGGAGATGGAATTTTAGTCAGGCTTTGAAGATGGGGAGGGGCTTCCAGGAAAGAGGGAGGGTGTTAACAAGGGGTCAAAAATGAGGGAGATGAGAGCAAAGAGCAGTAAGCAAGTTGGCTTTAGAGGAGAGAAGTGAGCAAACTGGGTGGTAGTGGGGATAAAGATGATGCAGTGGAATAGACAAGAGTAGGAGCAACTATATAGGTAGCTTAGGTAGCTCCTGTTAATGTTCTCAGGCCGATCCTGATGTGAGCCAATTGCGTAGGGAAGGATTTGCCTTCCCTGGGAATCTCCTAGGGGAAGGTTGGGTTGGTAGAAAATGGTTGGTAACCTGGAAAATGGCTTTCAAGGCCAGTTTACAGCTCTGCACCCTGCACATAAAACAGCCTGGTTATTTAGTTAGTGTTGCTCTAGAGGAGGCCCAGTGGATGTTGGCTGAAAGCACTCGTGCGGATCTTCTAGGGTAAGGCAGCGCAGGTGGCAGTCAGCTATCAGACTCCCACGCCTCCTTTGTGCTTGATTTTCACCCTCCCCTCCCTACAGCCCACCCCAATTCTGCCACGGAATCCGGGCCGGGTCAGAACAAGGCCAGTGGAGGGGTGCTGGTAGGGGAGGAGAGAGGTCAAGCGTGACGGCGGAGTCTGGCAGCCAGGTTTCCTCTGATTAGTCTCCGCCTGGTGTTCCTGCCTATCCTCCTCCGGCATCCCTTGGGGGACTGTCTTCCGTTGCTCTTCTGTAGCTCCTTTCCCTGCCACGGGCTGACAGCCCCTGACACTGGTGAACTTCAACAAGAGATGAGCAGTTCCCTGGCAGCGAGGCCCACCACCTTCCTTCTGTTTTTACCCCCGACCCCTTCTGCGCTGCTGTCCAAATTAGTAGTGCGGGGCCACTTGTATTCCCTCTGACAGCGAGTGTAGAGCAACCCGGCCCTCCTTTCCTTTTCGTTCCAGGCTTTCTGGGCATCGGGCTGCAGGTGGACATGAGGTAAGTTTGTCACTGCCGCTGACCGTCCTATACCGTGTTCTCCACCGACGTTCGTTGCCGACGGGATGTGGGTTGTATGTATGCGCACAGGCGTAGATATGAGCGGTGACATTCATAACTTGGCACACTGGCTTTTTATGAGCATATGTTGAATTGTTCACGGAACACGCACACTACTACTAAGGGGAAAGTTTGTTTTTCTCCTGCTTTTCTTCTCTCTAGTTTCCTGTGGACACTTGCCCATCCCCTAAAGGAGGGTGAGTGAGGGATAATAATAATAATGATGATGATGATGGCAGCGTTGCTTAGTGGAAAGAGCCCGGGCTTGGGAGTCAGAGGTCGTGAGTTCTAATCTCGGCTCTGCCGCTTGTCAGCTGTGTGACTTGGAGCAAGTCACTTCACTTCTCTGTGCCTCAGTTACCTCATCTGTAAAATGGGAATTAAGACTGGGAGCCTCGCGTGGGACAACCTGATCACCTTGTAACTATCCCAGCACTTAGAACAGTGGTTGGCACATGGTAAGCGCTTAACAAATACCATCATAGTTATTATTATAGAACATGGGACTGAAAGTAAGAAGGTCATACGTTCTAATCCCGGCTCCTCTGCTTGTCTGCAGTGTGACCTTGAGCAAGTTACTTCACTTCTCTGGCCCTCAGTTCCCTTATCTGTAAAATGGGGGTTAAGATTGTGAACTCCATGTGGGACAGGGATTTTTGTCCAACCCTATTTGGCTGTATCCACCCCAGTGCTTGGTTTAGTGTCTGGTGCAGAGTAAGGGCTTAACAAATACCATTATTGTTATTATTGTCATTTTTATTGTCGAAGGTTCTCTTGAGTAGTTTCTACAAGATTCAGGGCTGCAGTCCGGGAAAAATAGAGCTCATCAGTAATTAGGATACAGCTACAACCAGAGCATTATATTAATTACACATTGTAATCACATGGATAGTCACAAAACCAATCGTGCAAGTCTGTATTTAGAGATTTGTAGACAGAAGACTTAACGTAAACATAGAAATGTTAAACCTACTCAACTGTAACCTGCAAAGAAGATAACAAGAAGGATTCTGTTCTCTGTATGATTTGTGAACAATGCTAAGTAAATATTCATCATTAATATATAATAACTGTTGCTTTTGGCAGTTCACTTTTCATTTAATTTGATAATGTGTCCAGTAAATGAAGTGGTACAGGCTACAGTGTTTTACCAACACAATTGCATATTTTCAATCATTGTTAAATGAAGGCAGCTCATGGCACGGCTTTAACCCCCACTAGTTTTGTGTGTGATAAAAAGAGAAGGCGCTATCAATCTTTATTGTCTGTCTCGCTTACTGTAATTGCATTCAATAGTCCACTGATTCTGTTGTCTGTGCTAATGTCAGGAACAGTGAAGATCCAGATGCCTAGGTTTGATCATACGCATCCAGTGACCACTTTGATAAGTTGGCAGCAAGTGTGCGGGTTTGATGATAAATTGTTAACGCTATAGATTATGAACAGCTGAACACTGGAAATGTACATGGAGGAAACTTCTTACCTTGTTTTAAATCTGGCATCATGATGCTAGCTAAAGGGCATGTCATGTATTATTCAAATGTGTCTTGCTCTGGCAGTGTGCCAATGACTCATTGTATTCCTCTGAATAGTAAAAAAAAAAAAAAAAAAAGAAACAAAAAAAATCTACACAAAACAAAATCCTCAGTGATTTGAAAATGACATTAATGGTTTTAGGATTAGGAAAAGCATTTTGAAATTCTGTTTAATAGTTCTGATTCTCTAATTAGACAAAGGGAAATCTGAGTTGGGTTCATGCTTGATCTAGATAGTAAAGTGGCTGATCCTGAGGTTTTTATGAGAAGTAGTCAGTAGGGGTGTTTTCTAAAAACAAATGGAATATGCAATTGAAAAGAGTGATGACCTTCTTGTGGAGGGATCTAAGGCAATTAAGGGGAAGCTTTTTTGACACTGTGGCCCTACTGTTTCTGCATCACTTAGCTGGATATCTTAAAATGGAGCAATCTATGTGTGGAGTTTAGGTGTGGGCTTGCCAGTGGTTTTACAGCTACATCAAAATCTTAGCCCTGTCACCAGGACATTAGGTGGTTGCGATCATTATCCAGAACCTAAAAGACTTCGGTGGCCGCTTTTTAAGGACAGTCTGTGATGGTCCAGGAGGACTAAATTATTGACTTGCATTCTTCACTGGAAACCCTGGGTTGGCAAAGAACCAAATAAGTTGAAGACAGAGAACCCATCATTTCTTCCAAACCTCAGGGAAAGCCTCGAACTACACAGATGTAGGTCAATCAGTAGAATTAACTGAGAGCTTCTTGGGTAGGAGAGTATAGTAGTCCTAGAAAGAAGATATGGTTCCTGTTATTCTGCCTCTTCCCATATCCTTATCAGCCTCGGGTTATGATCCAAATAGCCACCCATCCTGAACATTAACATTTTGCTAATCAGGGGAGGTGAGGATCTCTCCTGAGAACCACTAGAATGGAAGCCTGTATGTTTTAGGAAGAAGGGAGAATGAATAAAATGTATCTTTTCAAAGACAGTCAATATGAGCGTGGGTCAGTGCATTTTCCACTTAATATATATTCAGTATAGTTTTGGTAGAAAATATTGTTCTAAAGATCTTACTGCAGAGACTAGGGTTCGAGAATGTTATTTGGAGTTGGAAGATTTACATTTGACAAATCAGTTTTGGGGAGACCCATAGCTAGAATCTTTAAGCACTTGATAGTCACCCCCACCTCAGCCCAGAGCACTTTAGTACCTATCAGTAATTTATCTATTCATATTAATGTCTGTGCCCCCTCTAGACTCTAAGTTCACTGTGGGGAGGGATTGTGTCTACTAACTCTATTGGACTGTACTCTCCCATACATTTAGTATAGTGCTCTGCACACAGGAAGAACTCAGTCATTGGTCGATTGACAGATTACATATATTTCATTCTATATAAAAAGAAAACCATGCCAGTTTTCCTATGCCCCTAGGCTGAAATTTCAAGATAGAAAGCACCTCCAATCAATCAATCAATCATATTTTATTGAGCACTTATTGTGGGCAGAACACTCTACTGAGCACTTGGGAGAGTGCAGTATAACAGAGTTGGTAGACATGTTCCCTGTCCACAAGGAGTTTACAGTCTAATCAATCAATCAATCAATCGTATTTATTGAGCGCTTACTGTGTGCAGAGCACTGTACTAAGCACTTGGGAAGTACGAGTTGGCAACATATAGAGACAGTCCCTACCCAACAGTAGGTTCACAGTCTAAATCTCTAGAGGCGGAAACGGTTATTAATATGAATAGATGTTACACATAGCTCAGATCAATTAAATTATTTTTGCCATCAGTTTGAGAGGGCTATCTGATTAATTTCAGATCTCCTAGTAGCCCTTAACAGGAATGTGGATTAAGCCACATACTAACCATTACTTAATTCCTTTAAAAGTCAGCAAGGTCAACTAAGGAATTTTACCCATTTAGGAAGAGGAAATTGTTTGAAACAACCCACCTAAGGTCATTGGTTGTTCATGGCAGAATCTGAACATCAGCTTGAATTTTGGGGCAGGGAATCTGTCTGTTTATTGTTGTATTGTACTTTCCCAGGCGCTTAGTACGGGGCTTGGCACACAGTATGCACTCAATAAATATGATTAAATGGAAATCTCCCCTCTTCTCTTGCCATCCCCCCACCACATTTGTCTTAGCTCCGCAAACTTTATCCCTTTAATATCACATGGCGCTCAAAATTTCCTGTGGCAAACTTGGAATTCAAGGCAAATTGATACTATACCAGGCTGTGGGTGTAGAAAGGAGAGTTACAGAGCAGTGTCCAAATGTTTTGGGATTGCCGAATGCTTCCTTATCCATCTGAGTTAACCGATACCCTCAAAGTCTTTCAGATGTCTAGCAAAACCAGGACAGTATATTAAGGTAAGAAATATTATTGGATCATCAAGAAGATACTAAACATGAGTCATTCCAAAATGTAGCAGTTTTATTCATATTGTCTCTATAAAGGAATGTATAAGCAAGGACAGTCAGGGCCTATATTAGATGTATAATACTTTTTTTATTCTGTTAGAATATTCCTATTATACCTGTTCTCCTGCTTCCAGTATTTTTATTACGTTGTACCTGACTGATCAGCCCCTGAGGGCAAAGCCCAAATCTTGTTGTTTCTCTTGAGCCATTTAAAGTACTTAGTACAGTGTCTGCACTTTGGCAGTCAAATACCATTCATTGATCTATGATAAATTTGCCTCCTCAAATCAGAAAGTGTTTGAAGTAGTTTACGGCCTTGCCTTGCCTTGGGAGGCTTGTTGAAGAAAGTGGGATTTTAGGGAGATGTTGAGGTCTGGTAGAATTGGGGTTCCAAGCCGGGGGAGCACCGTGAATGAGTGGATGCAGGGAGGTGGAGAGAGAGTGGGGAGAAAGGAAGAGTGTGAACTGGGGAGCAGAGGATAAAGAGCTCCTATAGAAGATGGAGATCATCCCCTTCTAGACTGTGAGCCCACTGTTGGGTAGGGACTGTCTCTATATGTTGCCAATTTGTACTTCCCAAGCACTTAGTACAGTGCTCTACACACAGTAAGTGCTCAATAAATACGATTGAATGAATGGATGAAAAAACAATAATAATAATAATAATAATTGTGATATTGGTTAAGCACTTACTATGTGCCAGGCATTGTACTAAGTCCTGGGGTATATCCAAGGTAATTGAATTGGACACATTCCCTGGCCCCCATGGGAGTCACAGTCTTAATCCCCATTTTACGGATGAGGTAACTGAGGTACGGGCAAGTGAAACCACTTACCCATGGTTACCCAGCAGGAAAATGGTGGAGACAGGATGAGAATCCACCTCTTTCTGACTCCCAGGCTCATCTTTTATCCACTAAGCCACGCTGCAGGAAGTTTGGAAGATGGTCCTCCACTGAAGGTTTTTAGGAGTGGACAGATGTGTGCTGAGCAATGTTTCCGGGAACTGGTTTGGGCAGCAGCGGAGACTGTGGACCGAAGGGAAGGGGAGGACTGAAAGGAAGATCTTACGGAAGGTAGGCAGCCATCAGCTCTCCAGGTTCTCAAGGGAGGAGCCCTTGGAAGGTGAGTGAATTGTATTGAGATGATAATATTTACTTCTGCAAAATCCCTCAAATATCCGCCGCGCAGGCCAAAGCTTCATAACCCCTGATGTAGTGGACATTTGTACATTTTCAGCCATATACCTGCCCGCATGCCCATGTGTGAATAGGGATTTACCTATTTGACTAAATCAATATTGGTGTATTTACAGCAAGATAAGTGTTATTTAATGTTGTTTGTAATCTTCAGTTTTGTTTATTTTGAAAAATCATTAGCTAAGGAACACTGCAAACAAAAAGTGGTTGGGTAAATTCCCATTACCTACTGTTGCTTTCTTTTTCCTGAATTTGGTTCAAATTAATCAATTAAAGTGCACAGATGTTCAATTAAACCTACAAAAATTTTTCATGGCTACAGCTGTTTTGAAGCTGCATTGTGAGAAATTTAACATATCTAGTAATGATTCCCTCTCAGAAGAAATTAAATTAATGACTCTTTGCTAGATTATTTTCCATTTGATAAATTAAAAGAAATTAGGAAAAAAAACTGTCGGGAGATGTATACTGCTTGCTACATTTATTAATTAGATGATAGACTAGCAGATATTAATATAAAAAGGACATAATAATGGAACATGTTTCTTCGGATTTTAAATAGAGTGGATGGAATTCCACAGAACTGAGGGATGCTGCTGCATGTTGTGTAGTACGTGCATGTAAATCATGAATGCGCTGCCCGGATGAGGGGACGTTTATTTTGTCATTGCTCCTAATGGGGGATGTAGATATGTGATTACTTTGGTCTGACAGTTTCTTTTCCAGTGTTGGGGGCAAATAGCCCATCCACAAGTGGCCCTGCCTGGCCGCTTGTAACAGGGTGAGCGTCTTCTGAATCGTAATCTTAGACTCTCGTCTTGACAGTAGCCATATCAACGTCTGGGAAATTTTAGCATCCTTTTGTTTCCGGTTTGATTTCATGATACCACACTATGTGATGTGTAGATAGAAGATACAGTTCTTGCCCTTCCTCTTTGGACAAGCTGTGACAGAATTTGTTGTGGGGGCCAGGATGGGAAAAGAACAGAATTTTATCCATGGACTGAGATAATAATCAGTAATGGAGAAGCAGCGTGGCTCAGTGGAAAGAGCTCGGGCTTTGGAGTCAGAGGTCATGGGTTCGAATCATGGATCCGCCACATTTCTGCTGTGTGGCCTTGGGCAAGTCACTTAACTTCTCTGAGCCTCAGTTACCTCATCTATAAAATGGAGATTGAGTGTGAGCCCCACGTGGGAAAACCTGATCACCTTGTATCCCCCCTCCCAGGGCTTAGAACAGTGCTTTGTACATAGCAAGTGCTTAAATGCCATCATTATTATTATTATTAATAATAATAACATTAATGGCACTTGTTAAGCACTTACTATGTGCCAAGCACTATTCTAAGCACTGGGGTAGCTTATGCTCTTAATCCCCATTTTACAGTTGAGATAACTGAAGCCCAGAGATGTGAAGTGCCTTGCCCAAGGTCACACAGCGGACAAGCAGCAGAGCCTGAATTAGAACCCAGGTTTCTGACCCTCAGGCCTGTGCTCTAGCTACTAAATCACACAGTAGCATGTAACCCATGTAGAACTTCTCCAACGAGCTTAAAGTGTCTTATGGAGATTTTTCTATTCAGGCCTGAAAATATAGCTTATATCTGTTTTCTTCAACCCATTTTCCAGATCAGGAAGCTGAGACTTGGGGAAATACAGGTCAGGGGGTGTGAGTGTTAATGATACAGATAACTCTGGTGATGTCTGCAAACCTTCACAGTGGGGCTTTGTGCTTCCTTAAAGGCAGCGTAGTATGTGATGCAGGTGCAAACACACACTCGCTTTCATACAAATACACACTTTTGGAATATAAAAGGGGTTCCTACCACTTTCTACTGCCTCCAAAACCTATTACTATTCAAGTTTAGGTTTAGGAGAGGCATGCAGATGGGCTTGATTGCCAAGGGGTTAGCAGGCAAGTAGTTGAAATGGCCAAATCTCCTCACCACCCTGAATTGTCCATAGTCACGTAATCAGAGAGCAGGTTGGCTGCAGTTTCTGGTTTGTTTGTTTCTTTATATGATATTTGTTAAGCACTTAATGGGTGCCAGGCACTATTCTAAGCACTGGGATAGATACATGACAGCCAGGTTGGACACATTCTCTGTCCCACCTGGGGCGCACAGTCTTAATCCCCATTTTCCAGATGAGGTAACTCATGGACAGGGAAGAAAAGTGACATGCCCAAGGTCGCACAGCAGACAAGTGGCAGAGTCGGGATTAGAACCCAAGTTCTTCTGATTCCCAGGCCCGGGCTCCATCCACTAGGCCACACTGCTTGTCCTTTCTGTTCACAGTGTTAGGGCGACTGCTCTCATGTTTTATAGTCCGTCTCTCCCTTCTAGACTGTGAGCCCGTTGTTGGGTAGGGACCATCTCTAAATGTTGCCAACTTGTACTTCCCAAGTGCTTAGTACAGTGCTCTGCACACAGTAAGAGCTCAATAAATACGATTGAATGAATTGAATGAATGGTCGCGGTGGATATGCAAGAGGTTCGGTCGCTCCCCTTCACCCATTGTAAATCTTCTGGTGCCAATGAAGACACAAAGAAGAGACATTTTCAGGGAGGTCAGCACACACATATTGGCTTTTTAATCTCTCCTTCAGAGGCTTGATTTGCAGGTAAAAATTCCCAGTGGCAAGATCGTTGAGTGAAGAGCACTGGTTTATCGTGTATTTAGAGTTGGTGTGAAGTGCGTATCTATTCTGGCTGTTGTTTGGAGTTTTAATAATAATAATAATAATGTTGGTATTTGTTAAGCACTTACTAGGTACCAAGCCCTGTTCTAAGCGCTGGGGGGGATACAAGGTAATCAAGGTTGTTCCACGTGGGGCTCACAGTCTTAATCCCCATTTTACAGATGAGGTAACTGAGGCACAGAGAAGTGAAGTGACTTACCCAAAGTCACACAGCTGACAGGTGGCAGAGCCAGTGTTAGAACCCATGACCTCTGACTCCCAAGTCCAGGCACTTTCCACTGAGCCACGGAGTTTTAATGCTGATTGGTGCTGGATTTGTATTTTAACCACTGAAATCTAGGAAACTGGTGGATGTTTGAGGAGTATCACTTTTTGCTGATCTTTGAGGAAGCAAAAATAGGTTTGCAGCCCTTATACTCTATCACTTCTGTCAGTATAACTTATGGAGGATAATGTTGATTGACCTTCAATCTGAACTGTTTGTCATTCCATTGGAGACAATATTCCAGGTATTGGAATGACATCGATACCTATGGCAAATTCGTCCTTGAGTTAGATGAGTTCCAACAGCACTGTACTGCCCTTGCATTGCAACTGTGAACGCTCATAAAGTCTTTCAAAAATTCAGGTGTATGAAATTATTCAAATTATGTAAATATTCAGTGGTTGATATCAAAATAAGAGATGCCACCTTGTGGATAAAAAAAGATTCTTGAGTATATATTTGGTGTGGGCTCACAACTCTTTGAATAGATGAGGCAGCTGAAAGCTTATATTCAAATGCTCTAATTCAACAAACGTCATAAATAGAAGTATCATATTGTTAAAACTGTCTCCAAATATGGTGTTTTCATCAAAGCATAATTTTACTCAACAGGTTACAATAGGCACATTAAAATAAAAATGGAGCATTTCAAAACCGTCTAGAGGAATAATTTGAAACCTTAAAAAAAAACCTCTCCGTGCATTTTTGTGTATTTCTGCTTTTTGTACATTTCTGCACGTCCTCTGTTTCATTCAGAATTATTGAGGCAGATAATGAAATGCTAGGATGATTTTTATTTTAGCCAACTAAAAGTTAAAAAAAATATTTTTAACATCGAGTTTCTTTTAGAGAAGAGATAAAATGAGTGATGGCTTGACAACCTTACTTATGTGCAAGATGAATCGAAGTTGAGGATTTGGAAGTATCCAGGAATTGAAATCAGTAGAAAAAGGTCCATGCGCTGAGGTGACTCTCACACGAGTGCTTAGTACAGTGTTTTGCACAAAGTCACCGCTCAATTAATAAGATCAAATGAACATATTTACTCCGCAATGGCTTTATCTTGCAACTGTGGGTGTTTTAAAGAAAACAAGAGTGCTGTTTTCTAAACCTTTCATTAAATGGTTATTTAGAAACATTTCTTTTTAGACATCGTTGTTCTCTCCATTTCCCCCCCAACACCCTTATTAGACTACTTCATATACTTTCAACTAATGCTTAATTGAAAACAGTTCATCATATCCATTTATATTTATTGGTGCAATAGTATCCTTACTATCATGTGGCAAGCAAGTGCTATGATATTTTATTACAATTTATCTAGTTAACATCTTCATTTGGGTGGATGAAATTGCACAATCCTTTTTGAGTGTCAGAGTCGAATGAAGGGTTCGGGAAGCCGTAAGTGTTTAAACCTAAAATCTGAAATTGTGAAACACTAAGACTAGAGAAACTTGCACAATTGTTAACATGTGAAAAGCTCAAAGGTTTGTTACATTCACTCATTCGATCATATTTATTGAGCGCTTACTGTGTGCAAAGCACTGTCCTAAGCACTAGGGAGAGTACAATATAACACTGAACAGACACAGTCCATACCCACAACAAGCTGAATGACCCAGGATAAAAAGGTGACATTTCCTCGTGAAATTAAAGCTTAATCGAAGAGATATTAACAGAAAGCATTTGAAATATACTTTTTCATTGGGTCATCTTTCATCTTTGTTTCTGGGATGCATTAGTGAGCAGATAGGTGTATGTGTCTCCTTGTTTACTTGGGTCAATTTAGTAGATTAGGAAGGTAACTGTGTCACTTAACTGGGTTGGGAAAGTCAGGTTGCAGGTGAGAATGACCTACACTTTTACTGGGTCAGCCCAGCCTCTTTCTATCACTTTTGTTCCATAATTATCAAATATTCATCTTATTACACTTCTCCTGGTACTTACTCAGGACATTATTCGGGCACAGTTCCTGTTTGCCTATCTCCATAGTCCCTGGCCAGAGCTTCCACTAGATTACATTGCTTGCTCTCCCAATAAAAGTAAGGTTAAATTTGTATGTTACTAACTCTACTGGGAAAGCTGGACACCATCTTGTGTAATTATTGCATTTTCAGTAGGTCCAGATTCGGCTGAATGTCTTTCTTTTATCTCTTTCACATAGATGTGATTAAAATAAGTTATAAGACAGACAAAGTAAAATTATTTCCCCATAGTTTGGGGAAATAATATTGTTCTGTTCATGGAGCATATAATATTCAGGTGAAAATATAATCTGTGCCCCAAAGGAATTTCCAGTCTTACCCCCAATTCAGTTAGGCTGTTTTGCTTCTGATGTTTTCTCAGTTTCTTGTCTTTCTTATTTATCCGATTGTGTCCTTCATTCAACAAAAGCAACAAAAAACAGTCATGTGCTGAAAAGTGAACAGCTAAAGTGTGAGAGGAAAATGTTGGGCTTAATCTTACCGAAGTTAATGTGTACGCTTGCCTGACTAGAATACATTTAAATCATTGTTTATTCAGTCGTTCTGATCTGCTCATCATCCCCTGAAATGAGAAAAATTCCTCCAGTGTTAAAATACAGTATCCTTTAGAAATGACTGAGACTCATTGGGCCTCGAAGCTGTCAGGTTCTTAATTTCAAGTAATTGTTTCACTTGATTCTTGTGCTTGGAAATCTGATCTTTCAGTGACTGGAATAATAAAAAGCAATGTTAGGCATTGAGTACTTGGGATTGTGAAATCTCTGTGGGACCTGAGCGCAGTGTTCAGTGCTTTACGCAAAGTACGGTAATACCCCGGAGGGGTGAAAAGGCAAAAAAAACAACAACAAAAAAAACCCCACTCAGGGCAAGACACGAGATGAAGCAGAACACAAAGTTGACAACCACAGTAAGAACTACAGTACATTAATGTTAAAGGAATAGTTTATAGCCTAATTCCTTAGAAAGACTGCGCCTACTCTCATTCACACACACACACACACACACACACACACACACACACAAATCCACACTGATGGAGAACTGTGCTTTGTACTCAAAACACTACCAATTGCTAAAATAATTCTACGCATCTATGTGTGTTTGAAAAGGCCACTGAGACACCCACAGACTTGACCGTAATATGTGCGCACACCTGCATGTGCACACACATACACACACTTCTAAAATATATTGTGCCAATATGAAAAAGGTGGGCAGAAATCCTAAAGGTTCGGCCCCTAAACATAATTACAGAAACCAGTGATGAAATATTTAGTGATAGCCTTTTGGATCTGAAGTCTTAATTGATTAACCATCGAAATATGCTTCCAAATGTTACTTAAATTCCAGTGAAGATTTTAACGTCATAATGATTGGCTACAGTAAATGTGCAGGAGCTGGATTCTATTTTCCATTTGTTGAATATTGAAGACCAGTATGATGAGAAGGAAGCCTTTGGAAATGACCGAGACCCATAGGGCCTTGAATCTGTCAGGTTCTTATTCATTCATTCAATTCATTCAGTCGTAATTATTGAGTGCTTTCTGTGTGCAGAGCACTGTACTAAGCGCTTGGGAATCTTAAATGTCAAATAATCGTCCCATTAGATTGGGGT
Organism: Tachyglossus aculeatus; assembly: GCF_015852505.1. Classification (NCBI taxonomy): domain Eukaryota; kingdom Metazoa; phylum Chordata; class Mammalia; order Monotremata; family Tachyglossidae; genus Tachyglossus; species Tachyglossus aculeatus. Next base: position 7,340,752 of record NC_052074.1, read on the forward strand.
GCTTGGAAAGGTTAGCTTTCAGTGCTAGACTCGTACATTCCTGCAACGCGAATGTATACGTTGATGACTATTTTGCTCCTGCGATTGCTATTTCCACATATGACAATCTAGAGTCTATGTTAAATATTGAATATTTTGGTTAAGTGACAGCTTGAGCTAGCTTTAGGATATTCCTGTTTGATCATTATTCATGAGAAGAACAGCTGAAAACAAACTAGTTATACACCTTGGCAAGTTGCTGTGATTTTAATTCTGTGAAATTTCCCCATGGCCATGTGACTTTATTATAAGCACTCTAACAGTGCAGATGTCCAGAATGGTTGCTGTTGACACAAAATGTAATTCCTCTATTCAAAGTTTTGAGTTCCTCGTTAGTGTATCGGGCACCTGGGAGAAGAGAAGGTGCAGCGCAATAAGCATGATGGCACCCATGCAGAAAACTTCTGCCCACGCACCCGTCAAGTGGGGAGGGCTTGGAAGCTAAGCACTTAAACACACCAAATCATTAAAAGAGAGCAGCGGTGGCATTTTTGTTCAATCTTCAAGTGATTAAAACACTTCCTGTTAAATGATAGGGAGGATAAAAGAATGGTCTCCAATTTATCATCCCTAAAAAAAAAAAAACAAAATCAAGCCTAAAATCAAACATTATTTCTCCACTTTCTTTCTGTTTCTTCCCCCATATGGTTCCTGAAATGTTCTTCCATTTAAATGGATTTTAAAGCTCATTCCTTATAGTTCCTAGAGCATTCATTGCTTTTGAGAAAAACATTTTAGCATGTGCTATTTTTGTTATTCTAATTAGAAAAAACAGCTGGTCCTGTGCAGCTCAGACTGTCGTCTTTTTCAACACATTGTTCAGATTTTTTTCTCTTTTTCTGTCAAGCTACAGGCTACCACCTCTTCTCATCCCACACAAATCAACCCCCAAAACACCTGCACATACAACCTTAGCGATCACCCACATCTGCCATGAAAGGAAAAGGACACAGCTTTCCTTACTGGTTGCAGGCAAGACACGTTCACCAAATTATGCCTGAACTAAGAAGGCAAATTCAAAGCACCACCCCAGTTCCTGTCCTCCAAGTACCTCGCTTTGCACCTTCCTTTCTCTCTCCGCCCCCGTTCCTTCGAAGCTTCTTTTATCCCCCTTTCTCCCAACAGAAGCCCATTCCTGCTCTAGAACAAAGACTGAAAAATTGGATCATCAAACTGTGCTTACTACGTTTGGTGTCTATATGCCTGTGACTCCAAATGATCATTGGAGCTGATCAAAGTCACGTTCTCTGTTGCCATGGCAATGCATCCCCATTTTGTTTATGGATGGGTATTCGCCACATGACAAGAAGCATTGATGGGTGGAAACCTGGGAAAAATTAAATCTGTGCGCTCTAGATATTGACTTGGTTGGTGGAGGTTCTCTCTTAACTTGACGGTGATATTTGGGTACCAGGGCTCTCCAAAGCCCTTAGTACAGTGTTCTGCACGGAGTAAGCACTCCGTAAATAGGATCGATTGATCAGTTTGCCTGTTTTTTCCCCTTTCTCTGGTGTACCACACCGCAGAGGGATTTGGAAAGACATTAGAAAAAGCTTTCAGAAAGGGCATTTCAGAGGTGAGCCCTAACTAGTATTACTCTTTCATTCTGCTTTGTCGGTGAGGATTCTGCAAACTTGGAGAAAATATCCTCTCATCAAAATCTCCTAATGTGCCTTTCTCATTGATATAAAGAGAGACTAGAAAGGACAGAATGGAATCGAGCTAAATGATACTCAAGATAATTCATATGAATGGAACTTTTTTTTCTCTTTTCAGGGATGGGAAGATGTCCTTCATTCTGTTTTCCCTATTGCTCTAAAAAACGTTAGGTGGAATCTTGGTTTTTGGTGATCCAGTGTCATCATAGGGAAGCTAGCTTTCCCATTGAATTATGACCCCTGGATCTTTTGTTTTAAAACTTCACCTAGTCCTTAGAGATTTTCCCTTTGAAATCTCAAATTGCTTTATGCTAAGAGGACTATGGTAGTAGAGGAAAAGATCCCATGTAAACACATGAATTCTATCCTTTTGATACTGTGATGTGACTCTTGGTTTTTGCAGCAGCATTGTGCAAAGACAAAAGCGGAGAGAGCTCATCTTTGAGAGGCCAGTGGCAAATGATTGTGCCATGTCATGGAGACATATGATGCTTACTGTATGTCTTGCATGGATTTGTAAGTGCACTGAAAAAGACTGCAGCTGTGCTCTGACCAGAAACGCAACACCGCAATTTACACAATTAAAATTGGGAAGACTATAGTCCCAAAGCCAAAGAGAAACAAACTCCCCAAAAAGATAAAGGCCTCCCTAATCATAACCGAACATTTTCATAGAGGCTGAAGGCCTTGTGATGAAGGAGAGAGCCTCTCCCATGGCCTCTTGGGAGAGGCTTGTTGGGAGACAGTAATCACCAGAGTTATTTGCCTGGTCACTGAGCGTTACTGAAGAGATTCAGGGGTGTTTTCCCACACCCTTCCACCATAATGAGATAGTAAAAGAAGTAATCAGATCCAGGCCACCGAAGGGAGAAGAAGCCAAATCTCTCTTCCGAAATAGATTCTCAGGGTCTGGACAGCCAGGAGTTGACGGTGGGATGCAGATTTTGCCCCTCTTCTGTAGAAACTCCTGAAAACAGCCCTCATTCACCATGGTCAGAAATCTTTTAGTGAGGAGGCTCTACTGCTGAAGAAAGGAAATGCTCCCAAGGCTTTCAGGATCCTGTAACTCTTTTTTGAAAAGAGCTTTTATGCCACAACACCTCTGTTCTTCTTTCTTCACCTATCAGGAATAGCAGGGCTATTGCAGTTCTTTTGACATATGTTAACACCAAGAGTTTTAAATTGATTGTAAGTTTCCTGTGCCATTATAAAGTAGGATTATTACCACCATTCATGTCGATTGGAACCTTCCTCAATCTCGAAGCGCTATTCACATATTAGATTAATGTCTTCTCAGTTATTTAACATGATGCCCCTTTGAGAAAGGTATGTTTCCAAGGTATAGGTAACATTTCACCAGAAAGAAGCCTTGTCTGTGACCCTCCTTGTATTAAAAATAAAAAAAAGCCACCTATGTTGTTTCATCTATCACACTTGGGATGAATTGAAGCCTCCCTTGGAGAGTCTTACACCTATTGAACAGCCTTTTCATCATTAGAACACAAACTACATTGGAACTGCTTTACCAAGCTCTCTTCACCTACAAGAAGGCACGGTTTTCAAATGTGTCTAAGCTCCCTGATGTCTTAGACAACTAAGCCTATTTTGAAACTGATAGCGGAGGCTCCTTTTTTCTCCACCTATGTGGAGAAACAGCATTTGCAGAAACAGAAGTCTAAAAATTGAACATAAAAATCAGAAGCGAAAAAGGCTTTAGTTGGATGAAAAAGAGTCCATAGACACGGTTATCCATATGTTGGCCCGGTCAACAACGTGCAGGAGTTCTAATTGGTTTCCCAAATGGCTAGATATTCTTTCTCCCTCACAAATGTTTTACGTTTGGAGACAGGAAGGTATGTAGATCATTCTCCACGGTATGTATCGAGCCTAAACTGTAGTAGGTATGTGATCCCTCTGCTTGAGAAGTTTTCCATGTCTTATTTTTGTAGAGAATCCCAAAAGCCAGTGGGGTCTTTTGAAAAGAGCGTAGGCTTGGAAGTCAAGTTCTTATCTCAAATTCACCATTGGCCAAAGGATGACTTTGGGTAAGTCACTGAACCTCTTTGGGTCTCAGTTTCCTCATCTATAAAATGGGATAAGATAGCTAACCGCTCTACCATTTAGATTGGGATCCCCATGTGGGACTGGGACTGTGTCCAATCTGATTGTCTTCTATCTACCCCAGTGCTTGGCATTTGTAAACGCTTAATCATCAGTCATATTTATTGAGTGCTTACTATGTGCACAGCACTGTACTAAGCGCTTGGGAAGTACAAATTGGCAACATATAGAGACAGTCCCTACCCAACAGTGGGCTCACAGTCTAAAAGGGGGAGACAGAGAACAAAACCAAACATACTAACAAAATAAAATAAATTAATTAATAACAACTGTAATTATTTGAACTGATCCCACCGTGCCTGGGAAGTGTCTGGATTAGAATCCAGGGCTCTGCAGCTACCACCCAGGGCCGAGGGAGGACTGAGGCAAGGTTCACAGTGCCCCGGCCAAGTCAAGAGCCAGTAACACTTTTAGTTGTGGGGACGGTGATCGTGAACAATTTCCACCTGGTCCCACAGCCCCCTTTGAAGGCAGAGGATTTTTTCTGAGCAAGAAATCCTCGGGGACTGACTGACCGGAATGGCAAAACTTGTTGGGAATGAGTTCAGAGAGACCTTCCTGGGCCTTGGCAGATAGGGTGCCTCCAAAGCCCACCGCCAACCCTGGCAGGGGTTAGCCCCAATTTACTGTGAAAAAGTCAGAAGCCAGTGCTGGGGGACCACATATAACTTCGGGAAAGAACTTTCAAATTCCTTTCTTAATTTTTTTTTTCTAGTAAAAGCCCCGGATTCGGGGTAAGGGGGGCTTGGGGAGGGGGCAGGGGGGTCGTTCCCAACTGTGGTTTGAGTCAACTTGAGGATGGTGGGGCTTAAGGATGAACTTTCAGTTAAGGAGACAAGTTTTTTTAGACTTTGTGAAGGAAATGATTTATCTCCCAAAATAAGTTGAATCTACAGCAACAGATCGTATGTTCCTAAGCAATTCAGCCTACCCCTGAAGTTTGAGTGGCTTTTTCATGCGCTGTTATTTTTAAAGGAAAAACTCCAATAAGTGACAAATTTATAAAAAGAAATTGCTATTTGCTGAAACCAGATATTATGTCCATAATGACTAGATTTGGAAGGAACTGACTTGTGAATTTCAGTCAGCGGTTAATGATCTTATTGGAAGCTTGGTGCTGTTAGACACAAGCTCCTTCTGTTGTTGCAGTCTAAATTTCGTAAATGAAAGGAAGTCATTTTTGAAGGTATCCTTTTGACTGTCATTCATTCATTTGGGGGGTTCTTTTTATCCCTCCCCCCCCCCGCCGTTTTTTTTTCTTAACATTCACTCCAAGGACCTAAATTTAAGGCTAAGATATTGAAAAAGCACAGCAAGGTATTTCAAACGTGCGGGATGGTGTTTTAAATGGGCACCCAGTCTCATATGCATAACCACTGTGAATGAAGTGAGCCCGTTGTTGGGTAGGAACCGTCTCTATATGTTGCTGATTTGTACTTCCCAAGCGCTTAGTACAGTGCTCTGCTCACAGTAAGCACTCAATAAATACGGTTGAATGAATGAAGGAATGACCGTTGGAGCCAAGGTACGTACTTCAGTAATAGAACACCTAACCCACCGCAAATCTCTGAATGGAACGATTGTGCCAGAGAGTTAAATGCCTGATGTATTGGAATGTGTATTTTTAACTTGTCTGCAGTATGACCTTGGGCAAGCCACTTAACTTCTCTGTGCCTCGGTTTTCCCATCTGTAAAATGGGGATTAAGGCTGCCCCATGTGAGATATGGACTGCACCCAACCCGATGATCTTGTTCCTTACCCTGGTGTTTAGTAGAGCACCTGTCACAAAGTAAATGCTTAGAGAAGCAGCATGGATAGAGCACAAACCTGGGACTCAGAAGGCCATGGGTTCTAACCCTGGCTCTGCTGCTTGTCTGCTGTATGACCTTGGACAAGTGAATTTACTTCTCCGTGCCTCAGTTCTCTCATCTGTAACATGGGGATTGAGATCTGTGAGCCTCACATGGGACAGAGACTGTCATTCAGCTCGATTTGCTTGTATCTACCGCAGTGCTAAGAACAGTGCCTGGCACATAGTAAGTGCTTAACAAATTCATTTAACGGTATTTACTAAGCACTTACTGTGTGCAGAGCACTGTACTAAGCACTTGGGAAAGTACAATAGAGAATTAAAGAGTGACACTCACTTCCCACAACGAGCTCACAGTCTGCCATCAACATCAACAAATGCCACAATAATTATTATTATTACCATCATTCTAGTGTCATCTTTGGTTCAGAGAACCACAAGAGTAGTTTATCTTCTTCCCTGCTCAACAAACTCAGGAGACCTTTCTTATGCCTTCAGCTTCTTGCCTCTGGTCACTGCTGTGGTTTAGAAATTGAGCTGAGGAAGCTGTGTGAGAACACCTTTTGGGCTATGGAGAAATGGTGTCCAAATCCAACAGCCTCTGCTCTGTCCTAATCCTCCAAGGCCTCTCAGCTGCTTTCCACACTGTGGACAAAACCCCTCCCCTGAAAACATTATCTAAGCATGGCTTCAGTGACACCGTCCTCTCCTGTTTCTCCCCCTGTCTTTCTGGCACTGAGCTCGGGTCGGGGAGTGTCCGTGCCAGGGTGTTGGGGATGGGGGAGCATGTGAAAGGAGAATAGTCAAACGTAGGCTGAATGGGCAATGGAGAAGACTAGTGGAAAATGAAAGTAGAGCAACAGAGCAAGTTACATGGCAATAGAACAACCAAGATGATGGTCAATGACTTTAGTACTGTTTCATTTTCCTCACAAATGCTTCAAGGCTTTTGGGGGAAACCCTTGTTTAGTTTATATCCATTTTTTTTTAGTCACATTGTGTTATGATCTTATGGTTGATCTGATTACCCCACTGCTTATCGCAGTGCTTGGCCCATGGTAAACACTTGACAAATGCCACAGGTTATTATTATGACCTGCTTAATCTCCCATATTCCACTGCTTTGGAGACGTAATCTCTCCCAAGAGTTTAATACAGTATGTGCTCAGTAACTACGCATGAATGAATATGCCTTAAATGCTGATGAGAAAGTCTACAGGACATAGTCATTGGGGGAATCTCCCCACAGAATCTCTTCCTGAGCTTTCCTGAAACACCAGACATCAGCTAAGTAATCTAGTACATCTCACTACAGATCCTGAAATCCCAATTTGCTTAATGATGATTGGCTGAGAGAAAGGTGGAATCAGAAAAAGAAGAGATGGAATAAACTCACAATTAATAGAACACATTGTTAATTGAAACAGTAGTTCCAGTTGATCGACTTTACTGGACTTTATTTGTTTCCCATTTAGCAAGATGGGGAACTTTGCGATGGTTATCAAATAAGCGATCCTTCCCCCCAAACCCCCTCAAATTTGTTATGCTTCATCACATTCACTTTACTGTGAAGATGCAGAACTGTGGAATATTTAGAAAACTCCAAGCAGTCACTGTAAATATGAGGGCCAAGTTCACATTGCATCACTGACATGACTTAAAGTAGTCAAATTGGGCTTTAGAAGCAAGAAAATGTGAGATGAGTTCATTTGTTTATCCATTCTTGAGCCACAGCGATTCAAACCATTGAAAGTTGGCCCATCACGCCATTTATCCACGGCTTCCAGGACGGCAGACTTTTGTAGGGCAAAGGGGTTAGGTATAAATCGCTTCATTCTACTTGAACTTTATCTTGGGGTAATATCTGTGGTGAAAACCACCTTGGCTACTTCTTGCTGCCTGAATAAATCCACTGTTATTGATCAACCTGTTCATCTTGGATTTCAAGGACAGAATGTCATGCATACGATTTGCCACCTGTAACTCTTCTATACTTAGTGACTTTGATGCCCTGTTACTGAAGCATTCACCAGTTTGCTCCTTTGCTTCTTCCTCCAGTCTGGAAGCTATTTAAGGGTATATCCCAACCGCTAAATTGTAAACCTCTTAGGTTTGGGATTGAGTTTGTTGTATTCTTCCCAGTCCTCTCCCGGGGTCACACCCGGAGAGTTTCCGTTATTCTACCAGTCTCGGCTACGGGAGGGAGAGTCAAGCAGGGGCCCACCCGTTCCATTCCTAGCTTGGGCAGTGGCTAGCAAGTGGAAGTCAATCTGCTACAAGTCAAAACACACCCATGCTGGGCAGCAGCAGCATGGGAGAGAGCCTAGGGTGGAGACTTGAGTTTCCTGTGCGGAAAGAGGCGATGGTAAATCACTTCTGTACTTTTACCAAGAAAATTCTATGGATGCACTACCAGAACTATTGCAGATGGAGAGCGGGGCGTTCTGGGAGAGCTGTGTCCATGGTGTCGCTATGGGTCTGGAACTACTCGACAGCATAAGACAAGACTAATTCTTCCAAGTCTTTAGTTTACTGCCCTGTCTACAGTAGACCTCAACAAATGGTAAAGATGAATCAACCCTGGGCCTTCATTAAGCATAGAACAAAGTGACACCTGAGCTTATCTATGTATTGTGTCGAAGCCAGAAAAAGAACTGAAGGACTATGACAGAATGGGAGATTTAGGTTGGATGACGCTTAGTACAGTGCTCTGCACACAGTAAGCGCTCAATAAATATGGTTGATTGAGAATGACAGGCTCTCGGTTTGGAATTCCAGTAGATTGCAAGCTCTCTGGGAACAAGTGAAAAGGGTCTTGCTTCTGTTGTTCTCTCCCAAATGCACAGTATAGTGCTCTGCATAGTAGGCCCTCAGCCAATATCGTTAACTGTTGCACAGCTCTACAAAATTTGAAAAATAGTTTCCAAGTACATACCTTTCATTATATCTCATTACCTTCCCATATCCCGTGATGACCATCAAAGAATACCGAGCCTGTTTCTCCCAGACTCTAATGTTACTCCTTGTTAGTAAACCGGCCACAAGGGAAAGGGAATTTGCTCCTTGTAATTCACGAAAAAATGATTTAAATTTTTACATCTATCAATCAATCAATCATATTTATTGAGCACTTACTGTATGCAGAGCACTGTACTAAACGCTTGGGAAGTACAAGTTGGCAACATATAAAGATGGTCCCTACCCAACAGTGGGCTGTTTAATTCTGAGGCCACGTACTAAATAATCCCCAGGCGGTTTAAAAGAGTTCCCAAAGTCTTTCTAGCAGGGCATAACGGAGCTTGGAGAAAATTTGGGTTTAATTTTCGGTGTGCAAAATAAGGGTTGACCATCCGTTTTGTTATTTGAAAGATATCCTAAAGGCAGAAGTGTGTAAGGAATAAGCAGTTCAAATAATGGGTTTACCCAATCCTTTGCTTCAAACAGTTCATCTTTTCCAGAAAAAATGAAGTCTGAATCTATTCTGTTAACATTTCCTTGTCTCAGTGTCCCATTACTGAGGTCTGTGCACCTAGAGAGGTTAATATTAATATTACCTTTTTACGGTTAAATTATCTTACTCTAGAACCATTCACAAATTCTATTAAAGACCCCTATGGAGGATTGCTTCTTCAAATAGGCATTTTAATTCACCTGAGTCCAATAAGGTGTTACCTTCCTTTCATTAATAAAATGGGAACTCATAAAGAAAACCAGATTATCTTGAATTTATGATCAAGTAATTTTGTTTCTCCTAGCTCCAGTTATAATTGTGAGACCCTTCTTTTCCCTGCTTTCTTTTTCCCTTCTTCCTTCAAATACCTTGACGGTCTTAATTTCTCATGTTTATTTATCTCTCTTATTTTAATTTGACAGGAAAAGCTATCTAGGACCCCAGGGGGCAAAGATAGAGACTCAAGAATTGGTTCTTTCCATCTTTTCATTTAATGAAATAATGTCAGAAATTGATTTATATTTATATTTACATCAACTTTGCAAATTATTAGATATTTTTCCAGTTACCTTTATTGCAAGTCCATCATTATTTCCAAGTTAAGTATCAATTACTCTTTTTATCAACTGAACCAATTTTTGCAAATTTTAGGGATTCTTCTTGATCCCTAAATGGGTGGGTTTTACCCCTGTATTTGGCTTTGGGTGGGTCTTCTGTGTAGTTAACAAGATCAGATGGGTGACCTCTGGGATTTCTAATACCCATGGTCAGATGGCCTTTTGGAGTAGAAACAGCTTCATAATAGTGGAGAACTAAGCTCCTTGAGATCAAAGATCATGTCAAAGATCATATCAGTAAGGAATATTTAGTATTTAAGAGAGAGGATAGGAAATGGAATGTTACAACTAGCTTAAAATAAAAACGTTTTTGGAGAAAAGCAGATGCTAGGAGTTCAGAGGTCTCAGTTAATCAATCAAGGCTATTGAGTGATTACTGTGGGCAGAGCACTGTACTAAGCACTTGGGAGAGTATAAGAGTATAAGAGAAGCTGCGTGGCTCAGTGGAAAGAGCACGGGCTTTGGAGTCAGAGGTCATGGGTTCAAATCCCGGCTCCGCCAACTCTCAGCTGTGTGACTTTGGGCAAGTCAACTCACTTCTCTGTGCCTCAGTTCCCTCATCTGTAAAATGGGGATTAAGATTGTGAGCCCAATGTGGGACAACCTAATCACCTTGTATCCCCCCAACCTAATCACCTTGTATCCCCCCAGCGCTTAGAACAGTGCTTTGCACATAGTAAGCGCTTAACAAATACCATCATTATTATTATAATACTTTAATGCCAAGAAGGAGTTCACAGTCTATTTTTTTTTCTGGTATTTGTGAAGCACTCACTACATGCCAGGTACTAAGCCCCGGGGTAGATTACAAGCTAAGCAGGTTGGATACAGTTCCTGTACCACACAGGGCTCACAATCTTAGTCCCCATTTTACAGATAAAGTTCCTGAAGCGCAGAGAAGTTTTGATTTGCCCAAAGTCACACAGCAGGGTTGTGGTGAGTCAGGATTAGAACGCAGGTCCTTCTAACTCCCAAGCCTGGGCTCTATTCACTAGACCATACTGCTTCTCTAGAGCTCTAGTGCTCTCCCAAGTTCTTAGTACAGTTTTCTGCACACAGTAAGCACTCAATAAATCCCCTGATTGATTGGTTAACCTTACTTTTCTGCTGTGTGACAATGCACATCACTGCACTTCTCTGGGCCTCAGTGATCTCATCTGTAAAACAGGGATTGAGACTGTGAGCCCCACATTGGGCAGGGACTGTGTCCAACCTGATTTCTTGTGCCTACCCCAATGCTTACTACAGTGTCTGGCACATAGTAAGTGCTTAACAAATACCATGATTATTATTATTTTCTCCAAAAAGGTTTTGATTTCAAGGTAGTCGTAATATCCCAATTCCTCTCCTTTCTCTTTAGGCATCTCCAGTGCCATGTATTTTGATGCTGTTCAACTTCAGATTATAATTTTTCTTTTCCTTCAGTAGCACCATGGCTCAGTGGAAAGAGCCCGGGCTTTGGAGTCAGAGTTCATGGGTTCAAATCCCGGCTCCTCCAATTGTCAGCTGTGTGACTTTGGGCCAGTCACTTAACTTCTCTGGGCCTCAGTTAACTCATCTGTAAAATGGGGATTAAGACTGTGAACCCCCTGTGGGACAACCTGATCATCTTGTAACCTCCCCAGTGCTTAGAACAGTGCTTTGCACATAGTAAGCGCTTAATAAATGCCATCATTATTATTATTATTACATTTCCAAAGTTTGTGCATAACTGATATTCTTATTGCAACAGAGATCTTCCTTATAGTCGCTTGCATATGTGTTTAGGCTTGCTACCACTTTTGCGACTTATAAGGATCTTTGCAAAGACTAGGTTTTTAGGGTACTTTATACTGTGCTGCTCAGATTTTAAACATAAAAATGTGCATGATCAGGAACAGAGCCAGTAAAAATAAATGAGATGTTTAAGCACTTTCTATGTGTCAAATACTGTACTAAACACTGTGGTAGATATAAGATAATCAAGTGGGACCTGGTTCCTGTCCCAAGAGGGGCTCACAGTCTAAGTAGGAAGGAGAAGGGATAATGAATCCTCATTTTGCAGATGAGGGAACTGAGGCACAGAGACGTTAAGCGATTTTCCCAAGGTCACACAGCATGGAAGAAGTGGACCTAGATTAGAACCCAGGTCCTCTGATTTCCAGGCCCATGCTCTTTCCTTTAGGCCCTGCTGCTTTGAAAAACTAATCATATCGGACAGCCTTGCTCCAACAATGAGTTCCCACCTTGAATCCAGAATAATAATGATGCCATTTATTAAGTGCTTACTACATGCAAAGCACTGTTCCAAGTGCTGGGGAGGTTACAAAGTGGGCAGCTTGTCCCATGGGGGGCTCACAGTCATAATCCCCATTTTACAGATGAGGTAAGGGAGGCACAGAGAAGTGAAGTGACTTGCCCAAAGTCACACAGATGACAATTGGCAGAGCCGGGATTTGAACCCATGACCTCTGACTCCAAAGCCCAGACTCTTCCCACTGGGCCACGCTGCTTCTCTTCTTTAATCAGAAGATTAACACTGGCTTCCATAATAAATATTAGGAAACTTCATAGTAAAGAGAATTTATGGGTGATAGAGCAATTGAAGGAAATTAAAACTTATTCTCCCTCTTACTTAGACTGTGAGTCCCATGTGGGACAGGGAAGGTGTCTGGCCTGATTAACTTGTATCTACCCCAAAGCATAGAACAGTGCATCCTTGACACATAATAAGGGCTTAACAAATACAATAGTAATTATTGTACATTATATGTTTGTACGTATTACTCTATTTTACTTGTATATATTTATTCTATTTTGTTAATATGTTTCTGTCTCCCGCTTCTAGACTGTGAGCCCACTGTTGGGAAGGGACCATCTCTAGATGGTGCCAACTTGTACTTCCCAAGCGCTTAGTACAGTGCTTTGCACACAGTAAGCGCTCAATGAATATGATTGAATGAATGAATAATTATGATACTAATAAGGAACAAGAAAACTTAGGAATGAATGCTAAGGTCAGGATTCTGTAAAGATTCAAAGCCTCCCAGGTTGGTTAGGAGTTTAAGCACAGGTCAGGGAAGAGAGAAATTTTGGAGACGTTCAAAAGAACTTATGCAAGCTCTTTCTTTCCCTCTTGCTGCATTCGCTGAATCATAAAGCCCGAAGTTCATATGATGGTTCATTGTATGTTCCTGAAATCCTTTAGCAGGCTTCCCCAGTTTGCAAACAGAAGGCCCCCTTTATCCTGCTGCACTTCTGGGTCGGGTTTGTGATTTTAAAAATAAAGTAGTGGTGGAAACGGGTTTTTTTGGTCCACCTGCATTATTAAATCCTACGTTAAATACATGTTTCTAAAGTTTGGATGGTTGGTGGTCTCACGGCTGTATGGCAGCTGAAAGGTACCGTCTGTCTGGGAAAAGCCAATTTGTTGTTTGCTTTACAGTAATTTCATTAAGGTTACCCCGGGAGAGTGGGGAGTTGTTTCTTTGGGGTTTAGATCACTCTGAGGCCCCTGAATTTGGGGCTTACAACATCATACCGCAATGCAGATGTTATTTTGAGATGATTTCTATCCAAATGCTCTCATGTGGGAGTTAATCTCTGATATCTGGGTAGCCCAGGCAAACATTCAAGGCTGGAATGACTTTGACTTGTACGGAAACTCATCTAGTGACCTAATCTGCATTCCAAAAATGTGAAAAATACCAAGTAATAATAATTATGGTATTTGTTAAGCGCTTACTATGTGCCAAGCACTGTTCTAAGCACTTATTCTCTTACGTCTCTTCTCTGAAATTTAATCAACTAGTTTGGACTCAACGTTTGATAACCAGGAAAAGGGCAACAGATTAGAAAGTGTCATCTAAACAGCAAGGACATTGTGGGCAGGGACTGTGTCTACCAACTCTGATGTATTGTAATCTCTCTCTCAAGCACTTAATACAGTTCCCTGGACACAGTTAAGTACCTTTGATTGATTGACTGATTGATCTAAAAGGCTACTGGAATTGTGCGGTTCACCCAGTGATGGGAGAGCCAAGCCAAATTGTTTATTTCTTGTTTCCCCTAAGATCAGATAATTCATAAATGGAATCAAAAAGATTTCTTCAGATACAGATATTTCATGAAATACCTATCATTTTTTTCTCCCTTTCGATGCATTTCCTTTATCAGGCACCATATATGCAATTTTATTTTACGACGTGATTTCACGTAACCTTACAGAAATGTATATTCTTCAGTTCCTCCCGAGTGACAGGATGGAGAGTTTAATTTGTCACAGAGCAGTGTAAAAGGCTGTTCAGTTGGTTTGTGCACTATCTATGTATTCCATTTATATTTAAATTTTGGGGATTCCGAACAACATTCTTAATTAGTGGTATTTATTATTTTGGGTATTCCTTCTGCTCAAATATAGTTTGCTCTGGCCTAATCTCTTTCAGTGTCTTTGTTTGCTCCGTGGACGTTTCAGCTCCTTTCATCTAAATGAAATCTTGCCTGCTTACCCAGCCTTAGACTACTCAAGCAGTGAGACAGTAAACCACAGTGTTATTAATTTAAAGTTGCCGTAGTTGTTCTTTCTCTGAACACAAATACCTTCGGTTGGATATGGTGTACGTCTGACCTTTACAGTAGGGAGATAGCATAAAAATCAAAGGGAATGTCCATCCTCCCTTCCTGTCCCATGGCCTGAAATTCAGATCTGTCCATTGATAATAGAGAAATGGAAAATTAATGCCGGGGACCATGTCTAATTCAATCAATCAATTGTATTTGTTGAGCAGTTACTGTGTGCAGAGCCCTGTACTAAGCCCTTGGGAGAGCACAAGAAACAGAGTTGGTAGACACATTTTCTGCCCTCAAGGAGCACACAGTCTTGAGTCTAATTCTCACCTGCAAACTTATTTTTCCCCCGTGTTTAAAACAGTGCTTTACACATAGTAATCTCCAAATAAATATTATTACTCCCACTGCACCTCTTGAGGAGCTTTTGATATGCCAGCTTTTGATATGCTTTTGAGAAGCAGTGTGGCTCAATGGAAAAGAGCATGGGCTTGGGAGTCAGAGGTCATGAGTTCAAATCCTGGCTCTGCCAATTGTCATCTGTGTGACTTTGGGCAAGTCACTTAACTTTTCTGGGCCTCAGTTCCCTCATCTGTAAAATGCGGATTGAGACTGAGCCCCCCGTGGGACAACCTGATCACCTTGTATCCTCCCCAACACTTAGAACAGTGCTTTGCACGTAGTAAGATTGTGAGCCCCACGTGGGACAACCTGATGACCTTGTATCCTCCCCAGCACTTAGAACAGTGCTTTGCACATAGTAAGCGCTTAACAAATGCCATCATTATTATTATTATTATGCCAGAAGGATGAAAGAATTAGGAGATATCATTTTGGATTAGTTCTTCTTCCTTCTAGAAAGAACCATCCAGGAGCAGTACTTTTGTGACTTGGAAGCGAGCATGGTGAGTGCTTATTTTATGTGCTCATGTTACCGAATAATCAAAGGGAGAAACAATAATAATAATTATGGTATTTGTTAAGTGCATACCATGTGCCAAGTACTGTTCTAAGCCCGGCGGTAGATACGAGGTAGGTTGTCCCTCGTGGGGCTCACAGTCTGCATCCCCATTTTCCAGATGAGGGAGCTGAGGCCCAGGGAAGTGACATGACTTGCCCAAGGTCACACAGCAGACACGTGGCAGATTTGGGATTAGAACTAATGATGATCTGACTCTCAGGCCTGTGTGTAACGCCAAGGGGCCAGACGTTCCTAAGACAACCGCCACTCACAGGACTTTAGTGCCAGTTGGGGAAGCAAAGACGAAGCAGTACAAGCAGCAGGGGAAGCAGTGTGGCATAGCCCGGCCTGGGAGTCAGAAGGTCATGGGTTCTAATCCTGCCTCTGCCACTTAATAATAATAATAATGATGGTATTTGGTAAGCACTTACTATGTGCAAATCACTGTTCTAAGTGCTGTGGAGGTTACAAGGTGATCGGTTGTCCCACGGGGGGCTCACAGTCTTAATCCCCATTTTACAGATGAGATAACTGAGGCCCAGAGAAGTGAAGTGACTTGCCCAAAGTCACACAGCTGACAGTTGGTGGAGCCGGGATTTGAACCCATGACCTCTGACTCCAAAGTCCATGCTCTTTTGCACTGAGCCATGCTGCTTGTCTGCTGTGTGACCTTGGGCAACTCACTTTACTTCTCTGTGCCTCAGTTAACTCATCTGCACAATGGGAATGGAGACTGTGAGCCCCGGGTAGGACAGGGACTGTGTCCAACCTGCTTTGCTTGTCTCCACCCCAGTGCCTAATACAGGGCCTGGCACATAGTAAGCGCTTAACAAATACTATAATGATTATTATTACAATTTGCATTTTCCTTACAATCATCTAGCAATTTGGGGAGGGTCAGCCAATCTATTATGGAGTACTTTATTTATGCAGAGCACCTTACTAAGTGCTTGGGAGAGCACAGTAGATTTTGTAGGTGTGATTCCTGCTCTCAGAGTGCTTACAATCTAGTGGAGGAGCTTACATGCTGAAATGACTTCCAGCAATCTCAAAAGGCAGGATGGAGCCTCACCCTAACTGAGATCTGTGCCTCAGTTACCTCATCTGTAAAATGGGGACAAAGACTGTGAGCACCATGTGGAATGGGAATGTGTTCAACCCAGTTATCTTGTATCTACCTTAGCGCTTAATACGGTATCTGCCACACAGTAAGAGTTTAACAAATACCACAATTGACATTATTATTATTATTATAATTATTATTACCAGTTGGCAGGGGCCCAGGGAGACTCCAGCAGGACCTGTTTCTGTGAAGGATGGATCTTCAGGGAGGCAAAATAGGGCAGATCCTGGAAAATCCCTTTTCAGATGTAACCTAAGATGTGCTTACCTCAAGAGTGCACATTTCTCCAACGGTATGGATCTGTCCTCTTCCTAGTTGAAAGAGAAGTGAAAATTCCTCTTCAGAATATTAATATGAACTCTGTATTTCTGATGTCTTGCTGATGGAAAGGTAGAAAAAAGGCAGAAAGATGTTGTCAAGGACAATCCATACCTACTCATTGACTACATATGGTGGCTTTCTCCACAGAGAAGATGACAACTCTTACTCCTCTGATGTAATCTGTGCTCCTTGGGGCAGCTGGAGTTACCACAGAGGAATTGCACCCTCCATCACCCTGTGGTGATAATCTTCAGGAAGGAGAGGAAATGGGCAGAGAGACCTGTAATCACAAAGCAGTCACCACAAACAAGTAGAACGCAGTGAGCCCTCTTTCCTTGCTTTGTGAATTTTGTCCTGTTTTCAGGGGAGTGTCACTGCAGAATGGAGCTCAGTCAGAGTCACAGTCAATCAATCACTGGTGTTTATCGAGCAGTCCACTATGTGCAGAACACTGAACTAAGCACTTGAGTGAGTAAGATGCCACAGAGTCAGCAGACACTTGCCCTGCGCACAACGAGCTTAGAGTTTAGCGGGGGGGAAAAGGAGTTAATATAATAAAATGATTTATAATGTATAATTTAAAGATATAAGTACAAGGAGGTAAGAAGGAAGGGGACAAGAGTGTTGGTATAGTGTGACAAAAATCTGGTGGGGCTCGGGAGTGGCAAAAAGATCTTTCTGGCTCAGTAGCAATTCAAAACTTTCCTTGGAGTTTTTTCAAACCCTCCATTAAAAGATTCCAGGGTTTTCTAGAGATTGAAGGTGGAGGGATGTCTCCACAATGGAAAACCCATGTGGTAATCGGCCCTTTGAGTGGGAGCAGGGTGGAGAGGGAAAGAGAGAGAGAGAGAGTGTGTGTGTGTGTGTGTGTGTGTGTGTGTGTGTGTGTGTGTGTGTGTGTTCTGGAGGACATGAGGAGAATAAGAGGTTGAGAAAGATTGGTTTGTTCTTATCAGATTTTAAAGTATCACGTAAGGTCTAGGTTCCCCTACCTATTGATCTCTAGCTACAGTTTGGGAGGGATTTTGCACACAGTAAGTGCTCAGTAAATACGATTGAATGAATGACGGACTCTAAACTGGGTTGGACTCCGGTCTAGAGGCATCCCCGCTGGGTTGTAAGCGCCATGTGGGCAGGGAACGTGTCTACCAACTCTGTTATAGTGTACTCTACCAAGCGCTTACTCTGCACACAGTAAGCTCTCAATATTTGCAATTGACTCCGTGGAAGCAATGGGAAAAGGAAAGATTGATGGCATGTACTTCTTATTTTGGAGTGTTTCTGCTTTGTAGTCCATAACCCTCTGATTAAAACAGAATACCCACAGTCAAAGAGCTAGTTGAAGACTTTATAGTCCAAAATGTCCCTTCTTTTATTCCAAATGAGCAAGCTCCCAATTTAATGAATCAAAAACTCCATTTTAGGTTTTTATATATGATTATGCACTGCAGTTACTGCCTGTTTTTCAGGAAAGATTTTACAACACGATTTTGTTTGCTAGTAAAATTTATCACCATAATACTTTTACCATCCCCATTGAATCTTTAGAATTTGCTATAGAAAAAAGTCACTTAGCCATTAGTTTGGCAGAGCTGTGCACTCACAAAGAGGGACCCAGTTTGGACGATGAAAACATTTTATGTGCTTTGTCTTGAATGGTTAATTCTGAGGATGGTTGGTTACGAGTCCAATCTTAAGAATATTACTTACCTGTGATGATTTGAATGGACATAAAGATTTTATTTTCAAACTCTCTGGAGATGTTAGGAGAGGTAAAAAAAAATCCTCTGGTTTTTCAAAAATGTGTTATGAGAAAATGGGTTCTTTTTCCTATATGCGGGAAAAAAATCTTATTTCATCTTCTCTGAGTTATTCTCTCCGTGTCTCTGTACATATTAAACCAAAAACAATAATTGTAATTTGTGGAAGTATACATGGCAATAAAAGGTCTCATCCAGCCCCACTCTATTGGGTCACGTGTTTCTGGCCGTCGTAGGCTATTTATTTTGAAGTTTAAAATTCATCCAACTTGAAAAGATTCCTTTGTTCCATCCAGAATTTTAAGTATCAAATTTATGGGGCTCTGACACTTTTTTTAATAGTGTCGCATATTAAGGGACTTTTCTTTGTCCCCATTATATCTGCGGATGCTTCCTCATTTTCCCTCGTATGCATGAAAACCCAGAAATATGACATTTTAATATACAGATGCAAATCCTCTCCCTCTCCCTGTGAGGATTCAAATGAGCATCTCTGTGCTTTCGTCAAGGCCTAAGTAAGTTCCGCACTGACCTCGAGACTTGGGACATCGTGGTATTGGGGCAGAACATTGCTAACGCGATACTGCGGTGGTGACAATTTAATTTCAGTTGCTGGTATTGGCTGCCTGTCACTGATAACATGGGGTAGACCAAAATGAGCATACAGAGCCCACAAGCCAATATTCAGTCTCTGAGGAAAGTATTTTCCCATGCCCATTTGGAGAGGATCCGTTGCTGAGCACGTGATGGATAAGCCATGTTAAACTCTCTGTATTTCTTTTGGTACCAACGCGCCTGGAATCACCTCAAGTTTGAAGGGTTGTACGGGAAACTACGTTCGGTTCAATAGTCTCTTCTTCTCCGTACACAAATCATCCTTTTAATTTTATACTCCAAAAATATTTGTCAATGTTATTCCAAATACACATTTGGTAAATTCGTTATTGAAGCTTTATATAAATTCCATCTTCTATAAGCTGTTCTGAATCTTTAGAATTCTTCAACGTGTCTTAATAATTGTGTCTGAGGAATGTTTTACATTTATAGGAGTTTTGAAAAGGCAGGTGCCATGTGACATAGCAGAAGAAGCAAATTAAACTCTTGTAAGGCACAGCTGGAATGCTAAAAATGTGGATTTGTAATTTAAATACGTGACACCATCACACTGTAAAATCAGTTCATAATTAGAAAACATCTGTTTTTTCCAATATGATGTCTAATAGTGTATTTAAATAATTTAGAATGCCATAAGAAAAAAAGTTGAGAAACAATAAGTGATTCATGGACATTTCTTTCCTTTTGTTTAAATGCCCCTGTGCCAGCTCTTTGGGTAACCCATCGTCTTGAAACTGATTTTTAGTTTGGCATCTAATTGCCCTTGATGCAATTCATATGCCAAACATCTGTGCAGTTATGACCATATCATGTCAGTCAAAAAACAAAAAAACAACAAAAAAAACGGGTTCAGTAGGTGGTAGTGTTAAGAAGGATTTACACACTGTCATTTTCCTCTTTTTTTTAAAAAATAGACTGAGAAAAAATGTTGAGTATTTTAACAGGAACTTTATAAGAGAATGTTACAAATACAGTGAAACCTTGAGTTTTATGGGTTCTGGAAATGTGTTCGAACTAGGTAAAGCATTGAGTTAAAACGTATCAGGATCAATTCAAGTTTGGCTAATAAAGTTTGAACCAAACCACAACTTCTCAAATGAAGTTAACATGGTACATTAAGCACACATCTGTCATTGGTGTTCAGGTGTGCAGGTATTTATACGGGGGAGATGAAAACTCTAATGGGAGTTTTTACCCTTACTCAAGTGTACGGGTCGAGTGGTGCTTGAGCTTCTTGGCCCTTCATTGTTCAACCTCTTTAATAATTATTATATTTATTAAGAAACTACTATACGCTAAATGCTGGAGTGGATACAGGGTGGTCTGATTGGACAGAACCCCCGTATCTCGTGGTGCCCAAAATCTAAGAGGGAGAGGGATTAAGCTCTTTCATCCCCATTTTACAGATGAGGGAACTGAGGGTCCATGAGGTTAAATTTATTCATTCATTCAGTCGTATTTATTGAGCGTTTGCTGTGTGCAGAGCACTTGCAGAGGACTTGCCCCAGGTGGGCTAGAACCCGGGTCTTCTGGTCCCCAGATCCTCATTTTTTCTCTAGGCCACACTGCTCCTGCTGTAATTTCAGCGTTTATTTCAGGTGTGTGCAAACCAAAAATCTCTGAGCCGGGCCTGTTTTCTCATCTCCATGAGATGTCTACAAGAGTTTGTGAATATTCATTCATTCATTCAATCGCTTTTATGAGCGCTTACTGTGTGCCAAGCACTGTACTAAATGCTCTAGAGAGTACGCTATAACAGTAGACACATTCCCAGCCCACAGTCAGCTTATCCACCCTCCCCTCACACACCCCAAATATAGTATTTAACAATAGTTAGTGAACTGAATAAAACAGTCAGTAATACAGTTAAGAAATATTTCTTAAACTCAGTTGCCAAACTGTGTTTAGTAAATTAAAATGCAGCCAGCCCTGCCCGTCAGTTCTTGCATGGAAAGAAAATGGTCGGGGAAAAAAACAAACAAAATAAACCTCAGTCATGTTTTGACTCACCTCTCCAATTTTAATATGGCTTTTTATCACTTTAATTCTTGAAGGGAGGAGGGAGATGGAAGCAAACTTTTTTGCAGGGTTAGAGTACACAAAGTTAATCTGCCGCAATTTATATTCATCTACTTTGTCGCCTTTTCTCAACCTTTGCTGCCGTAGCCCACTGCTAGCTTTTCATCAGTTTATGCATTGTACACCAGGGCAAATAATGACAGAATATCTAGCTAAAGAAGGGGTACTTAATCAGCAATCAAGATTCAATTTGTTTTAATTTTAGCAGGTGTTTGTGAGGTACATTGATGGGAGAGATAATATGTACTGCTTTCATTAGCTCTCTTGTTTTTGTGCTTGAACATTTAAGAGCCAGATGTTCGGAGGTGAGCTGATCAGAATATTAAGTCTCCAGAGGTTGGTTTCCATAGTGTTTTACATTCCTTTCTTTATCTCCCTCGATTCACCCTGAGCTATGAGGTGCAAGTGCTCGCAGTGACAAACTACATCTCGGCTTCCCGTTCAACTAAGGCTTTAAATTGGTGGCTAATTCTCCATGTAAAATTCTTTATTCTAATAATCTGCAGTGAATTTTTTAGTCCTGGGGTCAGGGGCACGTCACATTTAAAATGATTCTAGCCGATAATCTGTTTTCAAAAAGCCTCTTGAAGGAGCTGGTGTGGTAACGGCGTAATTAGAGAAGCAGCGTGGCTCAGTGGAAAGAGCCCAGGCTTTGGAGTCAGAGGTCATGGGTTCAAATCCCAGCTCTGCCAACTGTCAGCTGTGTGACTTTGGGCAAATCACTTCACTACTCTGGACCTCAGTTCCCTCATCTGTAAAATGGGGATGAAGACTGTGAGCCCCCCCGTGGGACAACCTGATCACCTTGTAACCTCCCCAGTGCTTAGAACAGTGCTTTGCACATAGTAAGCACTTAATAAATGCCATTATTTTAGTATTATTATTGTCTGGAAGTAAAGACAGGGGAATCAAACTCAACGAAGATTGCCGTGGTCGAGCCAAAGATTTGATCAGCTCTCTCACTTGCGCCCATTTCGAACACAACATCGTCAGGGTATCCGGATGTTGGGGAAACTGGGCCTCTGAACCCGATGGCTTGTTGTTCAGCCTTTTCAATCACCAAACCGTCGGGCCTCTAAAAATGAGTGCGGATTGGCTCGCTAATATAAGAGGAGTTGGGTGTTCTACAAAAGGGCAAGAAGCTATTAGTAGGTCTTGGAGCGATCTAACCAGTGCTTAAGGCTTGTGTTACAATTTTAACTCCATTGTAACTGAATTTCGCTTCCCTGTAGTAGCGGCTGCTGAAGTTGCGTATTTAGACATGCTGGCCAGATGCCCCCTTCCTCCTCCTCCCCCCCGCCCCAGATATTGGAAAATGAATTCCTCTAGTGCTGAAAAACAAACCAACAATAAAGAGTTAATTGAATTGCCATTGGCGATATAATGCTTCCTCCCCACCATTAATTGTTCTCTGTTTACTTTGATGCTCTAGGATGGCCCTGTTTTACAAGCATATTTTCTTAATTGTGTCACCTTGTACTCTGAGTATGTCAGAGGGGAGGCATTTCCAAGTGATTAGATAGGGACCTCTGTGTCACCAAATGTGCGAAGTACATACCCTTATAGGATATAATTGTGATCTTTTAATATGCGGCCATTGACCCAGAGTTGTTATTATCTATTATAGTTTATAATAATGTATCTCTTTATGATTAAATGATGATGCCCGGCAGAACACTATGATTAGCATTTCAGTTATTTATAGATTATGTCAGAGCAGTAATAAACATAAAATGCTGTTAATGTGTGGCTAATGAAATCTGGACATGAACAAGTTTATGAATTGATATAATTCATTTGAGTGTTCTAACTGAGCTGCTGGTTCTCGTCATAATTCAAAAGCTTAGCAGGGTTCACCGATTAGGTGGTAGACTAATTTGCTACAAAAAGTCAATGGGTTTTCATCGTCTTGGGCTATCATACCCAGCATGGCTGATTGCATAAGGACTATACAAAGTAATTCTCATAAATATATTTATTAAGCTTAATATGTTTTGTGAGGATGGAACAGAATCCGCTATAGCACAACATATGTGGAACGAAATCACACCGTTAATTAGATACCGAGAAGATATCTCCAGTAAAATCATCCGAGGCCAGATTGATGAGAGAGTTATTAGAGATTTCAAAAAGTGGGTGATTGAGTAGGGAGGGGAAATGACGGTTGGAGAGAACTGGAAAAATGCCTTTACGGTGCTGGGCTGACCCCTCTCAACTCTCCGTATAGAGGAGTCTTCACCACCTTCTGCTTTTACTCCAGTGTGTTACAAAGGATGCTAGCAGAAGTTACTTTAGAGGAGCCATAGAGAGGAGGTGTCCCAGATCAGGCAGGGAGTACCATTGTGATGCTATTATTGTTATTATTATTATTATTATTATTATTATTATTATTATTATTATTATGGTTGTTGTTATCAGTATGGCATGTATTAAGCACCTACTGTGTACTAAGCACCGAGGTAGATGAAAGGTTATCAGTTAATGCCCCCATCCCACAAAGAAAACACATTGCAGCTTACTTTGCAGAGAAGCAGCATGGCGTAGTGGAGAGACGATGGGCCTGGGAGACGGAAGGTCATGGGTTCTAATTCTGGCAACGCCACACGTCTGCTGCGTGACCTTGGGCAAGTCCGTTCACTCCTCTGGGCCTCAGTTATCTCATCTGGAGAATGGGGATTAAGAGCGTGAGCCCCATGAGGGACAGGGAGTGTGTCCAACCTAATTAGCTTGTATCTACCCCAGCGCCTAGGGCAGTGCTTGGCACGTACTAAGTGCTCAACAAGTACCATAATCATTATCATTATTATTACCCCAATTTTACAAAGGAGGAAACTGAGGACCAGACTGGTTATGTGACCTGCCTGAGGTCACCCAGCAGGCCGGCTGCAGGGCTGGGACTCGACCTCAAGTCTCCCGACTTCCCAGTCCCAAATTCCTCCGGTAGGCCACACTCCATGTTTCCTTTAAACTATCAAACACGACCGTTGTGAAATACCACGGCTTTCACGTCAAACCCAAAGCAGTGAAATGTAGCCTGGCTTCAGTTTCAATTTTAGGATGAGCAGGAACGTGGGGTGTGAGGAAACGAGGAGGACACTGGGTTTCCCTGACGGGGACGGCCGCTGCTCTAGTTTTCTCCAATCCCCAGAACCTCTCAGTATTCTTCCCGTGTTCACTAACCCTCTACACCCAACCTCCCATCTGACCCCTCTGAGCACTTGCACCCTTATCTCTCCCATCAGCCTCTTCTCTGTTACCTTCTACTATCATTCACACTACATACATTCCTTCACTGTGGAACATAAATCTCTTTCCAGTTTCCACTGAAAATGCTGCATGTAATCGTACACCACAAGCTCCCACTCTATAAATTGCTGATCCTTTTTTTTTTTTTGCTCCTGGAGAAAAAATTATTCTTGGTATGAGGTGCAAAAGAATATTTCTGCCTCCCTTTCAAAGCCAATGCTGACTGTTTTCTCTCTTCTTTATTGAGATCAGGGAAAAGATTTGTAATTAAACTTCCAATTGTTTTTTATAAAGTTATATATTCAGTGGTACTTATTGAGCACTCACTATGTACAGAGCACTGTACTAAGCACTTAGGAGAGCACAATACAACAGAGTTGGCAGATATGTTCCCTGCCAAAGTGACCTTACAGTACAGAGGATGAGCTGAAATCTATCTTAAATCCCTCTTCCACAAACTTGACATCGGTAATAAAGGGATATGTAAGGACTAAGTTTTAAGTTATCACATATCTTTTAATATTCTGAGGGAGGGAGCCAAAATGATCATAGGTTCTTTGTTCAATTAGCGTAAGTGTACTAAACAATCGGCAAATACTGGTCTCCTGTAATCTTGGTCCTTGCTCGGGTCTTCCAGGTTGGATATTTTCTAAAACTTGAAATCTAGGTGGCTACGTTTTTGTTCATTTCTTTACAATTCTTCCATTTATGCCCATGTTAAACAGCACAAATTAGTCCCATAAAAAAAAAGCCCATCTCTCACTCTGCATTAGCTGTAAAACAGAACTAGGAATGTATTGGATAGGGGAATGACTAGAACCAGTAATGGTATTTGTGGTAATTATCAATACCTTTCTTTATGCAGCGTACTGGGTTGAGTGCTGGAATAGACAGAAGATAGGCAAGTAAGATTTTAAACCCTGATATTCGATTTCTTGAACGGTCATGGTGGCCTCGAATCTTTTAAAAATCAATTCTCTTCATCGTTAAAGCCCTCCTAAATTCTCATCTCCTCCAAGTCTTTCCTGGCTCATTTACCAATATCCTGAGTCATGCCCATCCAATTGCCATCTCCAGCTATCAAAGATGGATAGAGATTCCCAGTACTTGCACATATTTGTGTGCTGGATTGTACATTCAGTTAATTTAATCTGCATCCACTCTGCAAATATTGTTCCGTCTTTCCTGATAAGAGCGTAAACTGTGGGCTAAGTGGATGTCCAGTTCTTTCGCTGTACTTTGCCCAGCTCTTAAACTGTATAAGGCAACAGATCGGTCCATGTGCTTGATAAATAGCATTGCTAGTACTACTTCCTCAACCAAACCCCCTAAATCCTATTGGCTTAGTTTTTGATCATTTAGGCCCCTGTAGAAATAAATTCCCCTGGGCCAGCGTGTTCAGCAGGTGGGTTGAATTCAACTCGAGGAGACCACAGTGTAATTTAGTCCATGACCTTTTCTGGAATATGGTGCCCTGAGGCAATGAATTGGTTTCCCTGGTTTTCACAGAGTACTGTCCCCAGCTAGATCCACCAGAAGTTTCCAGATTCACAAACAAGAAATATCCCCTTTGATGCTGAAATTTGGAAGGGCCATTTACTGTTTCGGTACATGATTGCTGTAAGGAATTCAGTCAATCAGTTGGATTTATTCAGTGCTTCCTGTTTGCAGGGTATTATACTAAATGCTTATGATATAGTAAGTAGATCTGATCTCTGCCCTCAAAGAGCTTATCATCTAGCAGAGGAGATGGACATTAAAACAAGTTACAAGTAGGAGAAACCACAGGGTATAAGGATATTTACAGAAGTGTTGGGTTGGGGGTAAGTACTTAAATACTTAAAGCTTAAGGATCAAAGTATGTAGGTGACAAAGGGAGGGAAAATAGAGTGGTCAGATGAGAGATTAATCAGGGGGGCTTTCCGGAAGAGATATGGTTTTAGGAGGGTTTTGGGAATGTGAATGGGAGGGAGTTTCAGGCATAAGGGAAGTTTTCGCCATGTGATTCATGGCTAGAGACATGAGAGACTGTAAGCCCCACGTGGGACAACCTGATCACCTTGTATCCTCCCCAGCACTTAGAACAGTGTTTTGCACATAGTAAGCGCTTAACAAATGCCATCATTATTATCATTGTGTGTAGGTTGGATTTGGTATGTTGCAGTCTGGACTGGAAATCAATCAATAGAACATCATTCAACCAATGGTATTTATTGAGTGTTTACTGTATGCACAGCACTATACTAAGCACTTGGGAGAGTACAATATGATAGAGTTGGTAGACACGTTTCCTGCCTACGATGAGTGTGTACAAAGTAATAATAATTGTGATATTAAGCACCGTACTAAGCACTGGGGTGGAATCGAGGAAATCCGTACTATTGCTGTAAAATAATTTTAAGGAAAGCAGAGTTCTGTACTAAGGCATGTGGGAAGCCCAGGGAAAGAATTCTGAATTTGTCATTGACGCTGGTTTCTTTGGAAAATCTTCCCTTTTCTACTTCAAAGGGAAGAAGCTCCAGATCCTTCCCCTGTTGTCTGGGTTTGGAGCTCATCCCCAGGATGCTCAATAAATACAACTGACTGAATGAATGAATTATCTGCTCAGGAGAAAAGTGCCACTGCCATAGTATTTATGGAACACCTAATGGGCAAAGCACTGTACTAGGCGCTAGGCATCTACACTTGCTAAAAATGAAAGATTCAGAAGAGGGATCTCACTGAACAGTTCTTTTCCTTCTCTCCTCCCCTACCCGGATCATTTGAGCTCCCCAAATCCTAAAGCAATTGAGCTCCTGGCAGATATACAAGTCTCTCCAAATTAGCTGGAGATAGCTGAAGGGGGAAGAGTAGAAACGTCTCAGCCTTGTTATTGCTGTTAGGTTACTGGGTATTGCTGGGCATTCCTATAGTGCTTAGTACAGTGCCTTGCCCCCAGTGGGTGCTTATTAAATATGCTGTGAGGAGGGTCCCATTTGTGAATTCCCTTTCTGAGCCCTGAGACAATATGGACCCCAAAACTAGAAGGTCCCGGGTGGGGTGAGAGGGTGGTGTCAGTGGGACTTTCTCCCAGTGGGATTTCTGACATTAAAATAAAAAGTCCACAAATTATCTATGCACTGAAGAGGGTCAAAGATGTAGCTTGAATCCTGGGTTTCAGCTCTCCTGGTCCATTTTGAACCCAATCCACATCTCCTACTTAGAGGAACCCCAAAATGTCATATGCTTTAGTTACTGTGTCTAGGGGCACAGTCTTTGCTGAATAATTCTCACCTCACCTTAGGTTTCCAATCACCTTTATTCAGTGATTTGTCCAGGGTTCCCAATCCAACGCATCTCCATTTTACAGATGAGAAAGCTCAGGCCTAGAGAGGTCACGGATTGCCCAAGGTCATACAGCAGACCGCTGGTGGAGCCGGGGCTCGAACCCAGGACTCCCAATTCCCTAGTTCCCACTTAAAGTGTAGCTGGCTAGGAGGATAAAGTGCATGGGTCCATGTGTACAAATCATGTCGACAAATCCTTTTGTCCCCTCAAGCGCCTAGTACAGTGCTTTGCCCATTAGGCGTTCCATAAATGTTATTGCAGTGGCACTTTGCTCCTGAGCAGATCATTCATTCATTCATTCAGTTGTATTTATTGAGCACTTACTGTGTGCAGAGCAGATAATGAACTAAATACTAGATTTCTGTCATTGACCCTCTCCACTATTCATTCATTCATTCAATCGTATTTATTGAGCGCTTATTGTGTGCAGAGCACTGTACTAAGTGCTTGGGAAGTACAAGTTGGCAACATATAGAGACGATCCCTACCCAACAACGGGCTCACAGTCTAGAAGGGGGAGACAGACAACAAAACAAAGCATATTGACATGCTTTGTCTCCCCAGAGGTGACGTGTTGGTGATGGGCATGGAATCACCCTGCATTCTTCTGGGGAAACTGGCTCTAGGGGTGATCCGGCTGGGAGAAGCAATATCCCGGGTCTTCCCCACAACCCTGGCTCATCTAGACTCCCCGGTTTCCTAACTGAGTTACTGAGCTTCCACGTACAGGGCTAAAAACATTTTATCGGGAAACAATTTCAGCAACTGACTCTCATCAGGCCACTTCACTTCTGTCTTGTGATTTCTCCCCAGCCCTGTAATTAAAGCGGGCATACGTCCTTGTAAGTTTGAGCTCTGCCGTGCAGGCTGTGCCACGCACGGACCATTTCCATCCGTTCTCCCCAGGAGACCCGCAGTGACCCGCAGGCCCAGTCACCGCCGGACAAAGCTGGCCTAAAGCAATTGAATTGCGAGGAATTGCGAGGAAACCCGATTAAAATACCATCAGGGAAATGCCATACAGAGCCATGAGGAAATGGCTCATGCCGATAATGGTCCTAAAATCCACCCTTTCTTCTCCATCTAAACTGCTACCATGTTAATCCCAGCATTTATCCTGTCCCGAATTGATTTCTGTATTAGCCCCACTGCCGACTGCCCTGCCTCCTTATATTAAAGTCCTTCTCCTCCTCTAGACTGTAAGCTCATTGTGCAGAGGGAATGTGACTGTTATATTGTTATTGTATCTCCTCCTCTAGACTATAAGCTCCTTGTGGGCAGGGAATGTGTCTGTTATATTGTTATTGTACTTTCCCAATCGTTTAGGACAGGGCTTTTCACTCAGTAAATGCCACTGAATAATTTGGAAGTAGATTTCATCACCACTTTCTCTCCCTTTCCTGGGTGTGCCACAAGAGAGATTGCTAGTCTGGAAGCTCTTTGAGGGTAGCAATGATGTCTCTATTGTACCTTCCTAAGTGCTTACTATTCAAATTATATAGAAATGATACCCTACTCCATCATTTATATTTTAAAAGACTAATACTGTGCGGAATAAGAGAAAGAATGATGGTGTGGCTTTTTTCATGCATATTTATTGAGTGCTTACTGTGTGTGTAGCACTGCACTTAGCACTTGGGAGAGTGCAGTACGACAAACAGACACATTCCCTGCCCACAGCAAGCTAATAGTCCAATATTTCAACTGAAGGATTTGTTAGTTTTAGAAAATGATGGAAATGGAAGGTGGAGAAAATATGCTGCAGAAGGAAGGGAAACAGAGGCACATAGGATGGAGAGGGAGTGGAAGAGGAAAAGGAAGAGAAGAGCAATAAGAGCAGGAGGGCTATGGAGGGAGAAATCAAGTGTAAACTGAGTGTGAGGGAAGAATTTGATAAAGCATATTGGTTTTTGACCAGTAGACTGTAATTTCCCAGAGGGCAAGGATCATGTCTACTAGGTTTATTGCACTTCCTCAGGCATTTGGTACAGAATTTATAGTCCTGCTGTTGCTCAAAAAATTTTGTTGACAAACTGTGTAGACTTTAGACTATAAGGTCACTGTGGGTAGAGAACATCTACCAACTCTGCTGTATTTAACTCTCCCAAGATTTAATTCCGTGCTCTCCACATGGAAAATGCTCAATTAATTTGATTGGTTGATTGATAAGAGCTGGTGGTGCCCCAAAGGGAGCAGTGCAGTGCAAAGATTTAGAGGAACTGGTGTCGGGGCGGGTAAGGAGTGTGTCCCAGAACGATCGATCAGGTTTAACCGATAATTTCAATTCCTCTGCTCTTGCTCCTTTCTCTAAATCATGATGGTGAAGTTCTGAACGCAAAGTATCCTGAGAGTATCATCATTATTTTGATGGATATTTTGGTTTTATCATTTTGAAGAGGTCAACAGTGTAATCTTTCTGGGGCACTCTGGATCGAGCAATATTTTCACCGACGATGCTTTTCACTTTCTAAGTCTACTCTTCTGTTCACTTAATCCAATTGTTCCTGTGTCTCAGGAACAAGGAAGCTCCTGCTCTTTTCCGGTACTTGTGCACCTTGGAGGTGTGGGAAGGATTGTTGGCCTCGGCTCTTTGAGTTTGGGATGCAAATGCTTCACCTAGTTGCCCCCAACCATTCTCCTCAGTAAGACTCTCGTTTGAGAAATCAGAGAATTGGAGCTTAAAGAAGAGCATCCTGTGGTTCAGAAACCTCCTTCCCTCTTCTCCCACTCTCTTCTACATTACCCTGACTTTCTGCCTTTATTCACCCCACTCCCAGCCCCACAGCACTTATATAAACAACTGTGATTTATTTATATTGATGACTGTCTCCCCCCTCTATATTGTAAGCTTGTTGTGGGCAGGGAACATGTCTGTTTCTTGTTACATTGTAGTAATAATAATAATTGTATTTGTTAAGCCCTTATTATGTGCCAAGCACTGTTCAAAGCACTGAGGTAGATATAAGGTAATCTGGTTCTCCGACGTGGGGCTCACAACCTTAATCCCCATTTTACAGATGCGATAACTGAGGCACAGAGAAGTTAAGTGACTTGCCCAAAGTCACACAGCTAAGTGGCGGAGCCTCTCCCAAGCGCTTAGTACAGCGCCCTGCACATAGTAAGAGCCCAATTAATATGATTGAATGAATGAATGAATAAATTCATGGAGAAGTCAATGGGTTGCAAACCACTGCAGGACCTGACTTCCCCTTCTAAACTGTGAGCCCACTGTTGGGTAGGGACCGTCTCTGTATGTTGCCAACTTGTACTTCCCAAGCGCTTAGTACAGTGCTCTGCACACAGTAAGCGCTCAATAAATTTGATTGATTGATTGATTGAGTCTCTAGCTGGCATACAGAGACCTCAAACTTTGTGACATTAGCGCAGCAAAGCATTGATCATATTTGAGTACCTTTTGTGTGGAGAATGCTGTTTTAAGAGCTTGGGAGAGTACAGTATAACACACTTTCCCTGCCCATAAAAAGCTTATAGTCTAGAGAGGAAGAAAGACATTTTATATAAATGTGTAGATCACAGATATAGACATAAGTGTTGTGTGGCTGAATAAAGGGAGCACATTGGGGAGATGCAGAAGGGAGTGGGAGAGAAGGAAATGAGTCTTTGTCAGGGAAAGCCTTTTGGAGGAAATGTGCCTCCAATAAAGCTTTGAAGGGGAGTGGATTAATTGCCTGTTGGATATAAAGAGGGTGGACTTTCCAGGCCAGAGGCAGGACGTGGGCAAGGGGATGCCCGGGAGAGAGAGACGAGATCGAGGTACATGCGGGCTGGTTGTAGTAGGAGAGCAGCAAGGCGAGGTAAGAAGGGGCAAGGTGATTGATCTTTGGATGTTCACAGTGTGACTCAGTCAATGATACAGTGCAGATCACTGTGCTAAGCACTTGGGAGAGTGTGATACAGAAGAGTTGGTAGACACACTCCCTGCCCACAAAGAGCTTAGAGTCTAAAGGAGTAGAATATACATTAAGTACATTATTGATATGTACCTAAGGGCTGAGGATGGGGTAAATATCAGGTGCCTGAAAAGTACAAATCCAAGTGCAAAGATAACGTTGAAAGGGGAGGGGAAAGACGAGGGATAAGTTGGGGAGGGACACTGGAGAAGAGCTGATTGTAGGACGGCTTTGAATGTGGGATCTGTCGCAGTTGAAAGGGGAGAATCACATGCCTGAGAGCCAGAAAGACATGGATTCTAAGACTCTGCCACTTGTCTTCTGTGTGACCTTGGGGAAGTCACTTCACTTCTCCGTGCCTATTATCTCATCTGTAAAATGGGGATTAAGACTATGAGCCTCATGAGGGACGGGGCTACGTCCAATCTGATTATCTTGTGCCTACCCAGCGCTTAGAACAGTGCTCGACACAGAGTAAGCGCTTAACAAATACCCTCATCGTTATTATTATTACTGCAGTTCCTCAAGAGCTGGAGCAGGAGACTTAGACATCGTTAAGGATACAGATGTTTTTCCAGCAGCCAGTGTGGGTAATGACTGAGATACCATTGGGGCCAACTGAAATCTAGGTGAACCCATGAGTGGATGGCACCCCTAAGATTTCCTGCTGGTTGATTTCTTGACCAGCCTCCGTGGGCAAGCTGAAAGACCCGTCGACCCAAGTAGCTGCTCGGAATCTGTTTGGCTTTCGTGAGTGAAACAGAGGAGTTCGGTTTGAATGACAGGCTACGCCTTTGGGAATCATTTGTTTCATCAGCCTGGCAAACTCAAAATTCTTAACAAAGATAATACGAGGGAGATATTTTCCCAGATTTGCATATTGCTCAATAGTCCACTGATTCCAGACACATTATGTTATATGGGCTCTTTCCTTGGTAGTTTTCCTGCTTGCTGCATTTGTGATGATACTAATATCATCAAAATTCTGGGTTTTTTTGTGGTTTATTTTCTGGGGAGTTGGCGGGGAGACCTTGGACTTTCTTTGCTCTTTCCTGGATCATTTCTAAACAAATCATAGGCTAGAAGGCAGCAGAATTTAGGAAGAGAAGAAAACCACAATAATTTGCTGACTTTTGTTAAGCTACAGCTCCTTCAGGCAGACAGGAGTGTTCTTTTGTTTGGGGGAACGAATGAATGTATTTAAAAATAGATACTAACATAATAATATTTAAGCAATCACTTTTTTTCTTTTTCCCCTCTAAGATGGGTGAATACATGTAGATAAAATAAAAGCAACTTCTGCTGCCATGTAACAAGCATTTAGGATGTTAAAATACTTTTCTGATCATGTTTGCCCTCTAATTACAGCCAAACAAACCTTCTTGTAATTCAGTATTTCTCAGGAACAGCTAGAAACCAAAAATGCCCGAAAGAGGCTATATTGAAGGATTAAAAAAAATGTTTCTTTTACTTTCCCATCAGAAGCCTATATTAGTCATTTTTTTTTTTTCAAGAAAACAGCCCCTGAGGAATTCCAACTCCAGGAGGTTTGGATTAGGGAGTGAAATGTGGGGGTGTCTTTAAATGAAACCTTTGAACTTGGGGTGGATTCCAGTTTATCAGCTCTGTCATTAGTATGAAGTGTGCGTTGTCCTTGCTGACATGGTGAAGGACTGCTAGCACTATTCTGTGCAAACAAAAGATTCCAATCCTGCATAGAAGACACTGGGATTGTTTCTGAGGAGAAAAGGCTAAGAAAGGTATCCCTTCCATTTTATCTCCTGAGTTATTCCAAATTGCCAGCAATAAAACAGCACCCCCCCCTTTTCTTTCCAGATGATTCCAAACGACACAAACAGACAAAATGCAGAAAATTTAGAGTAGAGGCTGACAGTGCATCCTGAGCTGACAGTATTTGAGGAAAAAGAACTTCATAATGTGAATTAAGGATGATGTCAGCCTGAACTTTTGCGTGTTCATATTTTCCCTAGGTTCAGTAATGTAATTTTTACATTTTCGAAATGCACAGCTGGTGTTGTATTTCTTTTTCTCTCCTTTTCTCTTCTGTTTTCTGAGTACTGAAGTCACTCTCATCTGTGGGAGGAGGCTGCCCAATAGCATGTGATGGGAAATGTGGAGTACTTGAGAGAATAGGCTACTCCGTGGTAAGCACTA
The DNA here is from genome assembly GCF_015852505.1 of Tachyglossus aculeatus. NCBI lineage: Eukaryota > Metazoa > Chordata > Mammalia > Monotremata > Tachyglossidae > Tachyglossus > Tachyglossus aculeatus. The sequence continues at coordinate 7,374,512 of NC_052074.1, forward strand.
GCATTTGGGTACTGCTTTGTGTGACTTTCTTATAATCAATCAGTCACTTTTATTGAGCATTAACTGTGTGCAGATTACTGTACTAAGTGCTTGGGAGTATAACAGAGGTGTTGTCGGCCCACAACGAACTTATGGCCTAGAGGAGGAGACGGGGTAAATATAAATACATAGGCCCCGGTAGTTCCATCGAAGGTAAATCTTTCTTAGTTGTTGAATGATTGGCCCTTCACAGCACTTTTGAGTTATCGGTTAAATAATAGACAGACTCATCAATCAATCAGTGGTATTTATTGAGTGCTTGCTGTGTGCACATCAATGTAGTAAGCACTTGGGAGATTACATTGCAATAATTTGGTAGACAAGTTCCTTGCCCACCAGTCTAAATATGCCTCATGGATGTTCTGCCATGCGTATTGGCTGGATGCAGATATTTGGAGTGTTTTCAGTTCCCTTTTTAAAAGTTCTGGTTGGAGAGCTGTCATCCGGGTGGTGTATGGTGTGGATAGGGTTTCCCAGGGAGGGAAATGCTCTGGCAGGATTCAGAGAGAGAGGACAGAAGGTTCGATGGGGGTGGAAGGATGGGAGTACTGAAAAGTACTGAAAATTTCTTTTGAAGTAGATTGGGAATGAGAAATGGGAAAGAAAAAAATGGGTGGGAAAGAAAAAAATGGGTGGGAAAAGAGAGAGAGAGAAAGAGAGAGATCTGTTTTTCTCAACGTCATTTATTGTTGTTCTGAGTATGGGAGAGAGGCAGTCCCAATCAATTGTGGTATTTATTGAGCACTTACTGTGTGCAGAGCACTCTACTTTAGTGTACTAGAGAATACAATATAACAGAGCTGGTAGACCCATTCCCTACCCACAAGAAACTCAAAGTCTGAAGGAAAAGACAGACATAAAAATAAATCATCGATAATAATAATAATTTTGGTATTTGTTAAGCGCTTACTATGTGCAAAGCACTGTTCTAAGCGCTGGCGAGGATACATGGTGATCAGGTTGTCCCATGTGGGGCTCACAATCTTAATCCCCATTTTACAGATGAGGTAACTGAGGCCCAGAGAAGTGAAATGACTTGCCCAAAGTCGCACAGCTGACAAGCGGTGGAACTGGGATTTGAACCCATGACCTCTGACTCCCAAAGTGCTGTGGAGCATAGGGTAGGGTGACTAGCAAGTGTCTGAAGACTGTGAGCCTGTTATCGGGTAGGGACCGTCCCTATATGTTGCCGACTTGTACTTCCCAAGCGCTTAGTCCAGTGCTCTGCACACAGTACGCACTCAATAAATATGATTGAATGAATGACAGCCTGTGTCCAACCTGATTTGCTTGTATCCACCGTAGTGCTTGGCTCATAGTAAGCTTTTAATATTTATTACTCTATTTTATTTGTACATATTTATTCTATTTATTTTATTTGTTAATATGTTTTGTTTTGTTCTCCGTCTCCCCCTTCTAGACTGTGAGTCCACTGTTGGGTAGGGACCGTCTCTGTTGCCAACTTGTACTTCCCAAGTGCTTAGTACAGTGCTCTGCACACAGTAAGCGCTCAATAAATACGATTGAATGAATGAATGAAGGGTACAGATTCAAGTGCCAGGGTGACACATAAGGGAGAGGGCATAGAGGAAATGAGGGCTTATTCAGGGAAGGCTTGTTGAAGGAGGTGGGATTTTAAGAAGGCTTTGAAGGAGGGGAGAGACGTGGTCTTTTCGATATGAAGGGGGAGGGAGTTCCACGGTGTCAAGATGAGATCAAGGTAGAGTGAGCAGATTGGCGTTGGAGGAATGAGTTGTGCAGGCTGGGTTGTAGTAGGAGTTCAGCGAGGTAAGGTAGAATGGGGAGAGTTGAGTGAGTGGTAAGGAATTTCAGTTTGATGCAGAGGTGGATGGGCAACCACTGGAGGTTCTTGAGGAGCGAGGAGATGTGGACTGAATAGCAGCAACTTTGCCATCTTGATCCCGGGGCCCAGGCAAACAAGTAGGGAGCGATAAGGAGCCGAGAGGTTTCAGGGAAGCTCATCTTCAGGAGCAGCAGACGGGGCGGTGATGGGGGAGAGTAGGGTTGGGGGGCATGCAGTGAGCCTGAGAAGCACCATGGGAGAGAGCATAGGCCTGGAAGACAGAAGGTCATGGGTTCTAATCCTGCCTCATTCATTCATTCAATCATATTTATTGAGCGCTTACTGTGTGCAGAGCACTGTACTAAGCACTTGGGAAGTACAAGTTGGCAACATATAGAGATGGTCCCTACCCAACAACGGGCTCACAGTCTAGAAGGGGGAGACAAACAAAATAAAACATATTAACAAAATAAAATAAATAGAATAAATATGTACAAATAAAATACAGTAATACATACAAACATATATACATATATAGAGGCTCCGCCTCACGTCTGTTGTGTGACCTGTGACCTTTGCGACCTGTGGGAGTTGGCAGGTCACTTCACTTCTCTGTGTCTGTTACCTCATCTGTAAAATGGGGATTGAGATTATGATCCCCACGTCGGGCAGGGACTGTGTCCAACCTGATTTGCTTAGTAATAACAATAATAATAATAATAATAATAATAGCATTTGTTAAGTGCTTACTATGTGCAAGCACTGTTCGAAGCACTAGGGAGGATACAAGTGCTTAGAACAGTGCTCTGCACACAGTAAGTGCTCAATAAATATGATTGAATGAATGAATGAATGAATGAATACAAGGTGATCACATTGTCCCACGTGGGGCTCACAGTCTTCATCCCCATTTTACAGATGAGGTAACTGAGGCTCAAAGAAATTAAGTGACATGCCTAGGATCAAATCCCGGCTCCGCCAACTGTCAGCTGTGTGACTCTGGGCAAGTCACTTAACTTCTCTGTGCCTCAGTTACCTCATCTGTAAAATGGGGATTAAGACTGTGAGCCCCACGTGGGACAACTTGATCACCTTGTATTCCCCCCAGCACTTAGAACAGTGCTCTGCACATAGTAAGCGCTTAACAAATGCCATCATTATTATTATTATTATTAGGGTCACACAGCAGATATGTGGGGGAGCCAGGATTAGAACCTATGACCTCTGCCTCCCAAGCCCAGGCTCTTTCCACTGAGCCACACTGCTTTTCTTGGTATATTGCTGAGTCCCTACTCCAGCACTTGGCACAGTGCCTGGAAAATAGTAAGCCCTTAACAAATGCCATCATCATAATAATAATGAGGCTTTGATGGTGGGGTAAGAGGTGGTTTGGAGTAGATGGAGGGGGAAGGAGTTCCAAGCCAGAGGGAAGATGTGGGCGAGAGATTGGCGGTGAAATAGACGAGACCAGGGCACAATCAATCAATCAATCAATCGTATTTATTGAGCGCTTACTATGTGCAGAGCACTGTACTAAGCGCTTGGGAAGTACAAATTGGCAACATATAGAGACAGTCCCTACCCAACAGTGGGCTCACAGTCTAAAAGGGGGAGACAGAGAACAAAATGCAAGCTGGAGAGCTAGAGTAGCGAAGCTTGTGGACTGGTTCGTAGTAGGACATCATTGAGGTAAGGTAGGAGGGAGCTGTCTGATCGAGGGCTCTAAAATTGATGGTGAGGAGTTTCTCTTTGAAGAGGTGGATAGGCAATGACTGGAGGTTCCTGAGGAGTGCAGAAATGTGGACTGAACGGCTCTGTAGACAAATGATCTGTGCAGCAAAGCCAAGTAAAGGACTGGTTTGGGGAGAGACAGGAGGCAGGTAGATGCAGTACCCAGGATGGGATAGGATAAGTTTTTGATCAGTGTGGTAGCAGTTTGGATGGAGAGGAAAAGGTGGGTTGTAGCGATGTTGTGAAAGTCGAACGGACGGGATCTGGTGCCAGATTGAACACGTGGGTTGTGTGAGAGAGATGAGTTGAGGACAATGCTGAGGTTGTGGGCTTGGGAGATAGCTAGGGTTGTGGTATTGTCTACATTGATGGGGGAGGAAAGGGGCAATACCAAATACCAATAGTCACTCAGTATCCCTCTGACCCTTCAGGTCCTGTCACTGGCAGACTCTTCTAGACTGTGAGCCCACTGTTGGGTAGGGACCATCTCTATATGTTGCCAAGTTGTACTTCCCAAGTGCTTAGTACAGTGCTCTGCACACAGTAAATGCTCAATAAATACGATTGATTGATTGATTGGCAGTGTGGCTTCCTGGACGGAGCCCAGGCCTGAGAGTCAGAAAGACCTGGGTTCTAATCCCGGCTCCGCCATGTTTCTGCTGTGTGACCTTGGGCAAGTCACTTCACTTCTCTGGGCCTCAGTAACCTCACATGTAAAATGGGGGTGAAGAGTGTGAGCCCAGTGTAGGACAGGGACCGCGTCCAACCCGATTAGCTTGTATCTTCCCCAGCGCTTCGAGCAGTGCTTGAAACAAGTTCCAAGTGGCTTTCCTGCCTCACTCTCTGGAGCTGAGCTAAGGGGCCAGCAAGGAGACCGAACAAGGTGGAGCACGTCTGTTCCTCAAACGCCCCCTTTCCCTCTCTCCCCTCACCTTTTCAGCAGCATGGCATAGTGGATGGAGCCCGGACCTGGGATCAGAAGACCTTGGATTCTAATTTCAGCTCCGCCACATATCTGCCGTGTGACCCCGGGCAAGTCACTTCACTTCTCTGGGCCTCAGTTACCTCTTCTGTCAAATAGGGAGTGAAATTGAGAGCCCAACATGGGACAAGAGACCGATCAGCTCGTATCCACCCCAGCCCTTAGTACAGTGCCTGGCGCATAGTAAGTGCTTAACCTCTACCACAGTTATTATCTGGGCTCTCCAATACCCCCCAGAGGGGCCCCCAGTCCAGCCCCACCCAAGCTTCAAACCTTGATGTGTGTCTCACAGAGGGTTACTCTCTCTTATCCGCTCCTCATCCCCAGACGATTAATAGAGGGAGGATTTAATGCCGAGAAGAGAGAATCAAGGGCTCTTCAAACCTGTGTAAATGGGTTGTGGTCGTAACATAGTTTCTCCTGACGCCTGGTAAAAACTAATTAGGTTTTGTCATTTATTCACTTGGAATTTTGTCTCATTGAAACCTTGCTACTCTATTTAACCTACTTCTAGTCTGCAAATATATCTGCTGCCATGTTATGCTCTGCTTTTTTTTTGGCTTAAATTAACTCCTGAATAATACAGCAGTGCCTATACAGGAGAATGAGGCTGGGGGAGGGGAGAAGGGGGGAAGTTTTCACATTTTTGAATACAAGACTGATTTTATTATATTACTAGGGAAATAAGTTAGATTGCTCTGGCAGTCTCAATAAATCACACATGAAGTCTTCTTTTTTTCTAAATTAAATTTTTATTTAAATAAAAGTGTTATGTTTGTATTTGAGCTGACAGCTAAATCTGATAATTAGAGTGCATGAAGTTGGCTTTGATTGGCATTGTAATTGGATTGTCATTGGGCTGAGAACCTATTATCTTTGGATCATGCCCCATGAAATCTGTTGAAGAAACTTTGCTGCCAGTCATTAAAGCCACCATCTTGGCTTACAAATTAGGTTTGAAAGGGTTCTTACCACTGGGAATGTAATTTAAACCACTGCAATTGCACTCCCATTAATTAAAATTATATTAAAATGATGGTTCATTTTCTAAATATTTTTTTCATATTTTATTAGACATACTTATTACTAAATGCTTCAGCAAATTACAGAGCAGGGCTAGTAGAATTATATTTTAAGGATAAGCCATCACTGCGGCACGGTGTTCGTGGAATTAGCCGGTGTTAATCATCCAAGGATATACTATTTGTTTTCCACGACAAGTTTCCTAAAGAAGCATTTTCATCCTTTCTATAGAAAAAGCGGCACAAGCTACGCCTGCTGTAGATTAAGATTGGCACCGTCGATAAAGAAATATGCCGCTCTCCTCAAAGTAGACATAGTCCATTACCGGTCTCAAATCGTCCTTTCTTCCTCCTCTCTCGTCTAAGACAATGGGCGGTTGTTATGAAGAGCGGACTTATGTCTTTTTGTTGGGGAGGCGGGGGGAGAGGGGAAGGAGAGGCGATAAAGAACGGGACTGTCGTGAGCCAAATCCTACTTTGTTCTCTTTCATCCCCATTCTTGCCAGTTAAAGGCAGATCAGAGCTGATTAAGACAGAGCCGGAGAGAGCTGCCGTTCAAAGCACAGGAATGAGGGGGCCGAGAGGGAGGGATGGAGGGGTTCAGGCTTGGTTTTCCCTCTAATTCCAAAGAGCCAACCCCGGGGGACTCCAGCCAGTCGAGGATGCCCACTGGCTCAAGGCTCGGGCAGTCCTGAAACACCCATCCCCGACCCGCTCACGTTGAATCTGCCAAAGGTATTTATTGAGCACTTCCCGACACCGTACTAAGCACTTGGGAGAGCCCAATATAACAGAGTCAGTAGGCCCAACCCCTGCCCAGAGGGTGCCTGTGATCTACAGGGAGACAGACATTAAGTGCTTGGGGGTGTACTTAAAATCGAGTTGGTAATAATAATAATAAGGGTATTTGTTAAGCACTTACTATGTGCCGAGCACTGTTCTAAGCTCTGGGGTAGATACAAGGTAATCAGGATGTCCCACATGGGGCTCACAGTCTTAATCCCCATTTTACAGATGAGGTAACCGAGGCACAGAGAAGTGAAGTGACTTGCCCGAAGTCATGTGGCTGATAAGTGGCAGAGCCGGGATTAGAACCCACGACCTCTGACTCCCAAGCCCGTGCTCTTTCCACTGAGCCACGCCGCTTCCCCTGGTAGACCATGGTAGAACGGTGCCTGCCCCCATGTAGCTTACATTCTGGGATCTGTTCAGGTTCAAAACATGCAAAAAAGCATTTTACGCACAATTTTTTCCCGGACTGGGATGCCTCAGGAAGATTCATTCATTCAGTCCTATTGATTGAGCGTTCACTGTGGGCAGAGCTCTGTACTAAGCGCTTGGGAGAGTGCAATACAACCACAAGCAGACCCATTCCCTGCCCACAACAAGCTTACAGTCTAGAGGGAAATGGTTCAGGAATTTGGGGAGCGGTATGTGAGGCGAACTCTAGCTTTTGGAGGATCGTTCTCTATTTTCACTGTTTGATTTTGATCATGTTTGCTAACCATCAGTTTTGAGTCGCTTTATTGTAAGCTTGTTATGGACAGGGAACGTGTCTGCTAATTAATAATAATAATAATAATGGCATTTATTAAGCACTTACTATGTGCAAAGCACTGTTCCATTCTGTTGTGTGGTACTCTTGCAAGTGCTTAGTACAGTGCTCTGCACAGAGTTAGTGCTCAATAAATACCATTGATTGACTGATCTGCCTGCCTGCCGTGTGACCTTGGGGAAGTCACTGGATTTCTCTCTGCCTCAGGTTCCTACTCTGTATAATGGGGATTAGATAACCCATTTTCCCTCCCCAACTTAAATTGCAAGTCCCCTGTGGGACAGGGACCGTGTCTAAGCTGATTGCACTGTATTGACCCCAGCACTGGGCATGGAGTAAGAAGCAACATGGCCTAGTGAAGCAGCGTTGCTCAGTGGAAAGAGCCCGGGCTTTGGAGTCAGAGGTCACGGGTTCAAATCCCAGCTCCGCCAGTTGTCAGCTATGTGACTTTGAGCAAGTCACTTCTCTGTGCCTCAGTTACCTCATCTGTAAAATGGGGATTAAGATTGTGAGCCCCCCTGGGACAATCTGATCACCTTGTTACCTCCCCAGCGCTTAGAGCAGTGTTTTGCACATAGTAAGCACTTAATAAATGCTATCATTAGTGGATAAAGCAAGGGACTAGGAGTCAGAAGGACCTGGGTTCTAATCCATCATCAATCGTATTTATTGAGCGCTTACTGTGTGCAGAGCACTGTACTAAGCGCTTGGGAAGTACAAGTTGGCAACATATAGAGACAGTCCCTACCCAACAGTGGGCTCACAGTCTAAAAGAGTGGGCTCACAGTCTAAAAGAGTGGGCTCACAGTCTAAAAGTCTAATCCCTGCTCTGCCACTTTGCTGTGTGACCTCGGGCAAGCCACTTCACTTCCCTGTGCCTCCGTTCCCTCAGCTATTAAACAGGATTAAGACCGTGAATAATAATAATAATAATAATAATAGCATTTATTAAGTGCTTACTATGCGCAAAGCACTGTTCTAAGCGCCTGGGAAGTTACAAGGTGATCAGGTTGTCCCACAGGGGGGCTCACAGTCAATCCCCATTTTACAGATGAGGTAACTGAGGCGCAGAGAAGTGAAGTGACTTGCCCAAAGTCACACAGCTGACAGTTGGCAGAGCTGGGATTTGAACCCATGACCTCTGACTCCAAAGCCCGGGCTCTTTCCAGTGAGCCACACTGCTTCTCCGTGAACCCCATGTGGGACAGGGACTGGGTCCAACCTGATTAGCTCGTGTCTACCCCAGCGCTTAGAACAGTGCCTGGCACATAGTAAGTGCTTAATACACGCCACGATTATTATTAGATGCCCAGGACAGCTGGAGTCAGATCAAGGTGGGCTTGGAACTCCCAGTGTTCCCTGGTAGAGGAGTGGTGAGTGTCCCAGTATCGGGAATTCCCCTGCAAATCCGTGGGTCCTTACCCGGCTAGATAACTTCCTCCACTGCCTGTCAGAGCTTGGAATCGGACTGGATTCTGCTGTCAGACTGAGCCCTGCCTAGAACAGGAATTATATCCGATCTGATTCTCTAGAATCTGTCCCGACACTTAGCACAGCGCTCTTCACCCAGAAAGCGGGTTCCGTGAAGAGTTGTTGGCTTTTCCTTCACCCAGAGTAAGAGCCGGGTCGGTCTTGGCCTGGTAACTCCCCGCCGGCACGCGCGTGACCGTGCCCTCTCTCTGCCCGCCGGCTTCGTCCGTGGTTTTCCCCATTCCTACACTGTACTCTCCCAAGCGCTTAGTACAGTGCTTTGCACACAGTAAGCGCTCTCTCCTCCTCCCCATCCCCCCCCCCCCACCCTATCTCCTTCCCCTCCCCACAGCACCTGTATATAAGTTTGTACAGATTTATTACTTGGGCTTGGGAGTCAGAGGTCATGAGTTCCAATCCCGGCTCTGCCAATTGTCAGCTGTGTGACTTTGGGCAAGTCACTTCACTTCTCTGTGCCTCAGTTACCTCATCTGTAAAATGGGGATTAAGACTGTGAGCCCCACGTGGGACAACCTGATCACCTTGTATCCTTCCCAGTGCTTAGAACAGTGCTTTGCACATAATGTGAGCCCACTGTTGGGTAGGGACCGTCTCTATATGTTGCCAACTTGTACTTCCCAAGCGCTTAGTACAGTGCTCTGCACACAGTAAGCACTCAATAAATACGATTGATTGATTGATATTCTATTCTATTTATTATGTTAATGATGTCCATCTAGCTTTATTCTATTTATTCCGGTGACTTGACACCTGTCCACATGTTTTGTTTTGTTGTCTGTCTCCCCCTTCTAGACTGTGAGCCCGTTGTTGGTTAGGGACCATCTCTATATGTTGCCAACTTGTACTTCGCAAATGCTTAGTACAGTGCTCTGCACACAGTAAGCGCTCAATAAATACGATTGAATGAATGAACCGTGTGCCTCTCCCGATCTGCCTTCCTCCCACAGTCTCCCCTCGGGCTCCACGATCGCCAAATGGAGTCACCAGGGACAGGCGAAATGATGCTTTGATTTGCGTTGAGACCAAAGCCAGGCCCACGGGATGATTGTCCAGCCTTTCACAACCCTGAGGGCATCGGGAGACCGGAAGCTCGTGGGCAGGGTAACACATCCACAAATTTGGTTGATTTGCACTTTCCCAAGGGCTTAGTACAGTGCTGTGGGCATAGTAAGTGCTCAATAAATATCATTGATTGATTGGGAGCAGCAAGAGGGAAGGTAAGAATTGTGGTACTTGTTGGGAAGCAGCGTGGCTCAGTGGAAAGAGCACGGTTTGGAGTCAGAGGTAATGGGTTCAAATCCCAGCTCCGCCACTTGTCAGCTGTGTGACTATGGGCAAGTCACTTCACTTCTCTGTGCCTCAGTTCCCTCATCAGTAAAATGGGGATTAAGACTGTGAGCCCCCCGTGGGACAACCTGATCACCTTGTAACCGCCCCAGTGCTTAGAACAGTGCTTTGCACATAGTAAGCACTTAATAAATGTCATTATTTTTATTAAGGGCTTACTATGTGCCATGCACTGTACTAAGTGCTGGGGTAGATACAAGATCAGCAGGTCCCACAAGGGGCTCACGGTCTAAGTAGAGGGGGGAGCAAGTACATGCAGTAAAGCAGGGACTAGCTGCCCTCCTGATGGTTGGGGCCAGGCACAGCATCGCCTAACGGAAAGAGCACGGGCCTGGAAATTAGAAGACGTGGGTTCTAATTCCCGCTCCACTCTGTGCCTGCTGTGTGACCTTGGGCAAGTCACTTAACTTTCCTGTGCTCATTTACCTCATCTGTAAAACACAGGGTTGGGATGGTGAGCTTCATGTAGGTCAGGGACTGTGTCCTGCCTGATGAGCTTGTATCTCCTCCGGCACTTAGAACAGTGCTCGGCACGTATTGAGTGTTTGACAAGTAGCACCGTTATTATTGCTATTATTAGGTGGGCAAGCATGGTTGTCATGTTTGTTTTCGGCGGTACCTAGACCTGTTTTCGTGTTTGCTTCTTTGCCACATGATTCTTTCCAGCTTCTGCTCAGAAGAAACCTCTGCTGCCTTCCATTCCCTCCCACTCCCTCCATGTGGGACGGGGACTGTGTCCAACCTGATAAATCTCTATAATTCTATTTATCTATTCTGATAGTATTGACACCTGTCTACTTTTTTTGTTTTGTTGTCTGTCTCCCCCTTATAGACTGTAAGACCATTGTTGGGTAGGGACCGTGTCTCTCTGTTGCCAAATTGTACTTTCCAAACACTTAGTACAGTGCTCTGCACACGGTAAGCGCTCAATAAATACAATTGAATGAATGAATGAATTAACTTGTGTCTACCCAGCGCTTAGAATAGTACTTGGCACCTAGTAAGCACTTAACAAGTACCATCATTATGATGATGATGATGATTATACCCATCTTCTGCACTTTTGTGTATGCATTTATTCGATTTTACAATTCAATTATTTCTCATGACAATTTTACTTTCAAATATTTTTGTTTTTCTCTACCAATTTTTGTGCTCTTCGTGGGCACAGAACATATCACATCTTCGTTTTGTATTTTCCAAGTACTTAATGTGATGCACTGCACTAAAGTGGACCCTCAAATACTACTACCAATTTGAATATGACCTTGGGCAAGTCAATTAAAGTCAAGTCAATAAATAAGTCGTCAATAAATTAATATTTATTTATTTTACTTGTACATATTTATTCTATTTATTTTATTTTGTTAACATGTTTTGTTTTGTTGTCTGTCTCCCCCTTCTAGACTGTGAGCCCACTGTTGGGTAGGGACCGTCTCTCTATGTTGCCAATTTGTACTTCCCAAGCGCTTAGTACAGTGCTCTGCACACAGTAAGTGCTCAATAAATACGATTGAATGAATGAAGGTAAGTCAGCCTGGCCTGTCCCATGCTATGTCATCATCATCAAAGGTAATAATGATAATAACACTAATAATTATGGTGGTATTTGTCAAGTGCTTACTATGGGCCAGGCACTGTACTAAGCACTGGGGCGGATACAAGCAAATCGGATTGGACACAGTCCCCGTCCCATATGGGGCTCGCAGTCTCCAGTCCCATTTTACAGATGAGGGAACTGAGGCATAGAGAAGTGAAGTGAGTTACCCAAGGTCACACAGCAGATGTGTGGCAGAGTCTGGATTAGAACCCTTGACCACCTGACTCCGCCTCCTGTCCACTATCCACTATGCCATGCTCCTTCTCTGATGCCATGCTGCATTTATGTGCAGAGCACTGTACTAAGCGTTTGGGAGAATACAGTACAATAGAGTTGGCAGAGGTGTTCACTGTCCACAGTGAACTTACAGCACAAAACCTCTTCAAACTACTTGGGACCCAAACCCAGAGTCCCTGGTTTAGAAAACCAGTGCCCTTTCTGTTATCCCTCTGGACGCTCTCCTTGGCAGAAAACATAAACCTTTGGTTGTTACTCCCCTCTGTCTTTCCAGTTTACATTTCTAATGGTAATAAAAATAATAATGATGGTATTTGTTAAGCAATTACTACGTTTCAAGCACCGTACTAAGTGCGGCAGTAGATACAAGATAATCAGGGCGGAAGCAGTTCCTCTCCCTTGTGGAGTTCCCGAGCTAATGGGGAGGGAGTACAGGTATCTTAGCCCCAACGTATAGGCGAGGAAACCGAGACACAGAGAAGTTAAGTGGCCAAAGTCACACTGCTGTTAGAGGTATCTCTCCATCAACTTGTACCATTTGATTTCATTCCATTCCATTTTTCAGTGGTCTTGATGCACTACTTAGTAATAGTATTTATTATGTACTTACTGTGTGCAAAGGGAGGTACCTAGTATTTCATTCATTCATTCAATCGTATTTATAGAGCACAGTACTAAGCGCTTGGAAAGTACAAGTTGGCAACATATAGAGACGGTCCCTACCCAACAACAGGCTCACAGTCTAGAAGGGGGAAGACAGACGACAAAACAAAACATGTGAACAGGCATCAAGTCATCAGAATAAATAGAAATAAAGCTAGATGCACATCATTAAGAAAATAAATAGAATAGTAAATATGTGCAAGTAAAATAAATAGAGTAATAAATCTGTACAAACATATATAACGGTGCTGTGGGGAGGGGAAGGAGGTAGGGCGGGGGGATGGGGAGGAGGAGAGGAAAAAGGGGGCTCAGTCTGGGAAGGCCTCCTGGAGGAGGTGGGCTCTCAGTAGGGCTTTGAAGTAGTGGATGAGAGTACACTGGTGGGAATTAAACATGGTTACTGTCCCTCAGGGGGCTCATGATTTAAGAGTCCTGATGAAGCAGGGGGGAAGAGCACCATAAGTAATTGCCACTATTTTCAGGGTGCTTACTGTATAGGCAGAGCAGTCCAGAGTTCCAGTGTCGCATCAGCCAAAGCTCTCCCAGCATTTCAAAATTCTCAGAAGCTCACCGTGGGCAGGTAACTTGTCTAACAACTCCGTTGTACTCTCCCAAATGCTTAGTTAGTGCTCTGCATGTAGTAACTGCTCAGTGATAACATCGGTGGTGATGATGATGATGACGCTCGCTGTTGCTGCCGTGATGAAAAAGTATACAGAGTATATGCCGTCGAGTCATTTCCGATTCACAGTGACTTCATGGACTTTATCATAGAGTTTTCTTTGTTAAAAGAAAAATACTGAAGTGGTTTATCATTGCCTTCTTCCACACAGTAAAAACTTAAGTCTCTGCTGCTGTCTTTAATCATCATATAGCATTCCTAAGATAATTAAAAAATTCTCCTGGAGAGATAGTAACTCCCAAGAATTGCCTCTTTTTTGAGGCAGCTTAGGACCTACAAGGTGACTGTTTCAGGGAACCCATTTGCTAATTTCTGTACCGTTGTACTCTCCTAAGCAGTTAGTACAACGTTCTGCACATAGTAAGCACTCAATAAATACCACGACTTGATTGATGATGATGATGATAAAGCTAGCTATTGCTGCCGTGATAAAAGAAAAAAAGCCTATAGAGTGCTCAGGATATTTTGAAAGAATCCCGCTTGTAAGATAGTAAATCCCAAGAGTCGCCTCTTTCTGAGACGTCTTAAGATGTGAAAGTTGACCGTTTCCAAAGTGTCCAATCCTCATTCCCAACCCTACCCACCACCCAATCTGGATTCCCCTCTTGTGGTGTAATGTGAAATCATTGACGTTCCTTCCGACTAGCATCTCCAACTATGGCGTATCCAGGGACAGCTGAATCCCCCATAGAGGGACAGACGGGTTTAGCTAGCTAAACATTCACACTGGGTACCCAAACGCCCACACTTTTGCACAAACACATCTGTGCTCCCAAGTGTGAATCTGACCGCTTTGAGCTGCTTTTAACACGTCGCTCTTCGTGTCAGGAAAATGGAACTTTTTTTTTTTTCCCTTTTAGCTATTCAATTCGACTTAATGCAGATACGAACCTTTATTGGGAGAAGTTAGAGCCAGGGTGTATGAAACTTGGGCAGCATCCAACTGGGGGGGCAGGGGGGAGATAAAAAATAAGTTCAGATTGCCTGTTGGGTGCAGATTGCTCCATTTGGCGAGAGGAATAATTAGTCATTTATGGGTTCAAGACATAATATGGTTAAACCTGACCTTTCCTTCCTTCTGGCTGTCTGGGAAGGGTCCTTTCTCACTAGGTCCAGCTGGCCAATGCGGTCTTCCTGTGTACAGAAACTGTGGCTTCACAGTCTGTTCTCCGCAATCTCGAATCCCACTCCCTCCGTGTGCCGATCTTTACAATACGGGAAAGGCTAGCCCACTTGCCTTTTTAATTCACTTTTTAATTCCAGGTTTAAGATTTCTGAATGGGACATTAGTTCACTAATCCACCTGTTAAAAGAAATAAAAATCCCATTGTTATTTAAAATGAACACTTTATAGATTAGTTTTAGAATTCCCTAGTCATGTCATGAATAACTAATCACATACAATTAAAGAACAATGAAAAAGAAAATTCTGCACGCAGACACAGGATGAACAGCCATCCGGCCTTACTCTAAGGTCTGAGTAAACTGAAGTGAAATTGCCGAATGGAGTCCAGTCTATGGAGGTTCCAGAGGATCAGTCAACTAGTGCTACTTATTGAGCGTTTACATTCAGAGCACTGTACTAAATGTGTGGGAGAGTACAATACGAATAGAGTTGGTAGGCACTATCCTTGCCCACAAGGAGGGTAGAGCTTACAGGAGAGTGAACATGTTTCCTTTTGATGTCTAACAAAGACGGATGAAAGATGAAGGCAGCCTGATTCATCCATTTAGTAGGTCAGTATTGAACTGATTGGCAAACAGTTGGAGTGACAAAAAGAAACTTTTAGATCATTCAGTAGTACTTACTGAGGACTAACTGGGAAACGGCATGGCTTAGTGGGAAGAGCACAGTCCTGGAAGTCACAGGACCCGGGTTCTCTGCCAGTTGCCTCCTGTGTGATCTTGGGCAAGTCACTTCACTTCTTTGGGCTTCAGTTTCCTCAAGTAGAAAAGGGGATTCAAAATCCTGTGAGACCGTGAGCCCCATAAGGGACAGGGACTATGTCCTATCAGATTAATTTGTACTCCTATCAGATTAATTTGAATCTACCCCAGCTCTTAAAACAGATCATGACACATGGAAAGAGCTTAACAGATATCATTAAGAAAAAACAAATAAGCCTTTGGGCAGAACGTGGAACTAAGCACTTCGGAGAGTAAAAGTCGTAGCCATTATCGACCACCCTGAAGGAGTTTACGGTCTAGTGGAAGAAACAGACACAAATAATTGAATTTACCAATAGGGTGAGGGATAGTAGATATTTAGGTGTGGTGCTTACCTACCACCAAAAACCAATCTGGAAGGAACCAGTGACTTTGCCCGAGACAAAATAAAGAATATAGAAGCATACAGAGCAAATCATTGAAGTGATTCCTCTCCGTGTCTTGGGTGTTCTTGGCAGCCGGTTAGAATTTTTCCTGTCCTTGTGGTAAGTACTTAGTAAAGAGATAAGTATGCTTAGCTAAGCACTTAGCACTTTTAACACAATTCTCTGCACATAGTAAGCGCTCAGTAAAGACCACTGATAAGCTGTGAGTGCTAGATGACAGCAGGTTATGTCAGTATTTATTCATTCAGTTGCCTTTATTGAGCACTTACTGTAGGTAAAGCACTGCAGCACTGAGAGAAGCAGTGTGGCTCAGTGGAAACAGCCTGGGCTTTGGAGTCAGAATCCCGGATCCACCACATCTGCTGTGTGACCTTGGGCAAGCCACTTAACTTCTCTGAGCCAATTACCTCATCTGTAAAATGGGGATTAAGACTGTGAGCCCCACGTGGGACAACCTGATCACCTTGTATCCCCCCCAGCACTTAGAACAGTGCTTTGCACATAGGAAGTGCTTAACAAATGCCATTATTATTATTATTATTATTGTTACTTACAAGAGGCATACCTATGAGAGCAAGGAACCCAAGACCCAAAAAACATCAGGAGCATCAAATGGGTGGTCTACCCAGCCGTCATTGAGGCAGGACATGGCACGGAGTTAAATTAAGGAGAATGCACACCCTGTGGTGAGATGCCAAGGTGGAGGAGGTCATGGGGCTGTACCGACTCTAGGCCTCCAGCCTAGGTTGTGGAGGTACAACCCAGGCATGAATGAAATCCTGTCATGATAGGAAGCACATTTCACTGATATTCTGAATGCATATGGTAGTAAAACTCTTCTGAAATCACATCTCCTCCAGGAGACCATCAATGACTAATCTCTTACCTCCTGGGCCTTATGTTTACTCATCCAACAATCACTTCAGCAAGTCTTGTCATCTGAACAATTGAGTAATCACCCTCACCCCTGCCTCCCATAGCACTGAAGTACTTATCTTTTTAATCCATTGCTCACTCTTACTGGTAATTTAGTGCAGGGCTTTCCTTCCTTCTACATTGAAAGCTTCTTGAGGTCAGGTGTAGCTAATTCTGGTATACTGTGATGATCGCTTGGTGCTGTTGCTTGAAATCTATGAGTAGCCTTGGAATGCAACGCACTGTATTGCGTATTTAGGAAAGTAGAATGGTTGTAGAACAATTGGACTCTCCCAAGTGCTTAGTATAGTGTTTTGCACACAGTGAGCACTCAGAAAATAAGATTGAGCAAATGAATGAAGTCAATAGAGACAGGGACTAAATGTGTAGAGGTCAGTCAATTAGTGAGTGTTATTTATTCAGGGTTCATTCATTCAGTTGTATTTGAGCGCTTACTGTGAGCAGAGCACTGTAATAAGCACTTGGAAAGTACAATTCAGCAACAAATAGACACATCCCTTCCCACAACGGGCTCACTTACTATGTGCAGTGCCTGTACTAAAGGCTTGGAAGCCGATAATAGAGTAACTGACTGAATCTTTGTCTTCAAAGAGTTTACAATCCAGTGGGGCAAACGGACATTAAAATGAATTACAGGTAAGGGAAGTAACAAGTGCATAAATATATGGGCATAAGTGCCATGGGAGATGGGGTGTCCTTAGGGGGTCAGTGTCAAGTGTGTGGATTATGCAATAAGGAGGGCAGTACAGTGTGGATATTCCTCAGGACACTCTGCTTTTCGGGAGAACTCCACATCTTGGTTAGATTGTTTTCAAGGAATTAGGGAATGCTTTTAGAAGAATCTATTTTGGAGGTAGCATGATGTGATGTTGGAAGAAAGGACTGGGTGTGTGCATTGGAGTGTTTAAAAGGACCACCGTGCAGATTTCCCTTAATGGATGGTTTTGAAAAGCACAGAAGACCTGGGTCTAAGGGGAATACAGGGGAAGCGGGGAATTGCCGAAGGATGAGACACATTAATGGCCTTTATTAAGCACTTACTATGTGCCAAGCACTGTTCTAAGCGCTGCGGAGGTTACAAAGTGAACCCCGTGGGTTGTCCCACGGGGGGCTCACAGTCTTCATCCCCATTTTACAGATGAGGGAGCTGAGGCCCAGAGAAGTGAAATGACTTGCCCAAAGTCACACAGCTAAGTGGTGGGGCCAGGATTTGAACCCGTGACCTCTTATTCCAAAGCCCGCGCTCTTTCCACTGAGCCATGCTGCTTCTCATAACATTGTTGTGACAAAACCACTAGGGACCACATTAACTAAAGTGACACCCCTCCTTTCATGTGTCTAAGATTTAGGACAGAAATTAAATATTTAAAAAAACCTTCTGGCCCTTGGGAGCTTTCCTCCCACTCCCTCCTTATATCTTTTCTATTCCAGTATTGCAATATTCCCCACCGCCCAGCTACTGGTACTGCGCCGTACTGAACTTTGTGCCTTCTGCTGGTTTCCCCATGAATTTTGAAGCTGACAGACAGCCTTCCCTCTGGAAAACATTGAGGTGTCTGACTTCTCTCCCCTAGTAGGTATTAATAATAATAATAATAATAATAATGGCATTTATTAAGCGCTTACTATGTGCAACTCACTGTTCTAAGCGCTGGGGAGGATACAAGCTGATCAGGTTGTCCCATGTGGGGCTCACAGTCTTAATCCCCATTTTGCAGATGAGGCAACCGAGGCCCAGAGAAGTTGTGACATGCCCAAAGTCACACAGCTAACAATTGGCAGAGCTGGGATTTGAACCCATGACCTCTGACTCCAAAGCCCGGGCTCTTTCCACTGAGCCACACTGGGTAGGACTAGAGATGAATATTGCTAATCATGCCCACCCTGAATAGCAGTGTGATTTCAGCTCAAAGTGTTGTGCAGTAGTGATATTTTTTCCCCCCCAGGAGTCATAAATGGGTGTGTTTATATGCATTTGAGTCCAGTTCATTCATTCATTCATTCATTCATTCAATCGTATTTATTGAGCGCTTACTGTGTGCACAGCACTGTACTAAGTGCTTGGAAAGTACAAGTTGGCAACATATAGAGATGGTCCCTACCCAACAGCAGGCTCACAGTCTAGAAGGGGGAGACAGACAACAAAACAAGACATATTAACAAAATAAAATAAATAGAATATATATGTACAAGTAAAATAAATAAATAAATAGAGTAATAAATACATACAAACATATAATGTACAGTATTTACTATTGTATTTGTTAAGCCCTTATTATGTGTCAAGGAAGTACTGTTCTCAGCTTTGGGGTAGATACAAGTTAATCTGGTCAGACACCTTCCGTGTCCCACATGGGGCTCACAGTCTAAGTAAGAGGGAGAATGACTTTAAATTTCCTTCAATTCCTCTATCACCTATGAATTCTCTTTACTATGAAGTTCCCTAATATTTATTATGGAAGCCTGTGTTAATCTTTCGATTAAAGAAGAGAAGCAGCGTGGCCCAGTGGAAAGAGCATGGGCTTTGGAGTCAGAGGTCATGGGTTCAAATCCCAGCTCTGCCACTTGTCAGCTGTGTGACTTTGGGCAAGTCACTTCACTTCTCTGTGCCTCCGTTACCTCATCTGTAAAATGGGAATTAAGACTGGGAGCCCTCCATGGGAAAACCTGCTCACTTTGTAGTAAGCACTTAATAAATGCCCTCATTAGACTGCTGGGGTGAATTGATTGGCAGTAAGGCAGGTCGGCTTTTGATACAGCAACCCAACCTGTGCCTCATTATAGATTGAGATGTACAGAACTGACATGTGTGACCCGGGGCAAGTCACTTCCCTTCTCTGTGCCTTAGTTACCTCATCTGTAAAATGGGGATTATGACGGTGAGCCCCATGCCGGACATGGCCTGTGTCCAACCTGTTTAGCTGGTATCAACCCCAGTGCTTTGTACGGTGCCTGGCACACAGTAAGAGCTTACCAGGTACCATAAAAACGGTAGCGATTGTCTCGAAGAGGAATAGAAAAGTTCGGCACGATTCTGATGCAATATTGGATGCCAGGACCCAGTAAAACTTTGTCAGATATGTCACCCCCGGCGGAAACAGTGGGCAAAACCATGTGTGTGGAGGCTTGGGCATGACAATTTGCAAGCACTGCTGCCCACATTTCCCTCTGTTTCCCTGGCGATCCGGTGGCAGAGAAATGTGTTTCCTGGTTGGTCTCCAGATGAACTCTAGCCAACCGTTTTAGCTGGATATTTCTGCACTGTGATGGGCAGGGAGCAGGCTGGCAATCTCTGCTTGCAGAAACCACAGTTTCTGCCTCTGATCCTTGGTAGAAATGGAGACGAATTTGGGGTTGTGCCCTTTTTCCTAGGCGGTAGCCTCGTCCCCTAGGGTTCCCAGGTGTGTCACGCTGGTGGCAGAGCGGACCCAAGAGGGCACTCAAAGGCCCTCAACTTTCCCCCCGGGCCAGTTTTCCCACCGGCCTCAAAATAACAGTCTGTGGCGTGGCCTGACCCACAAACAGATCGATCGGGTTAAAATGAACTCATTTCGATTCGTAAACCCATGGCCAAGCCCTGTTCCACTGCTCTTTGGGCTCCATGGTCCGCTCTCTCCTCCCCACCCCAATATTCCTGAGGCCTCTGGGATGATCCCTTCTCACTGGGGCATAATATCCCAACGCTATCCCAATATCCCTAGACGGCCTCTCATGACCCTCACGTTTCCCACAAACTCCAGTTTGTGGCTGTCAGGAGCCTCCGTCTTGGTGATGGTTTCAAAGATTGTACCTTGTTGCCCAAGGGTCTCATTCTGCTGCAATTTTGACGCTCATCAGTCGATCTTTGGTATTCATTGAGCTTGTACTCTATGCAGAGCACTGTACTAAGCGCTCGGGAGAGTATGATAAAACAGCTTTAGCAGGATTGTTCCCTGCCCATAACAAGCTATGATAATGGTGAAAATTAAGCACTCAGGTCCGGGCCAGGCGTTGTGCAAAGTGCTGAGATAGATACATGGTAATCAGATGCCGTGTAGAGCTGTGGCTATGGACACGATCTCACAGCCTAAGCACTTCAGCTTGGAACTTAGATTTTTATCCTTTATTCACCCCACTCTCAGCCCTACAGCACTTACCTATGTATCTGTCATTTACATTAGTGTCTGTCTCCCCTTCTAGATTGTAAGCTCCCTGTGGGACGAGAGCATGTCGTGGTACTTTCCCAAGTGCTTACTACAGTGCTCTGTGCATGGTAAGTGTTCAGTGAATAGGATTGATTAACTGACCGCTAACTCTATGCAAATTCTCCCCTTATCCAAGCTCCAAAATGTTCTCTGTCCTGATTTACCCAGATGTTTTAGGGCTAAAATTACCTACCGTGCTTTTAAAGCTTTGCATCCAGAGGCATCGTTTCAGTTTATGCCCAGTGCTTCCAAATCCGTCAGCTCATGCCAAGTTACTTAAATCTTTATTGCAGATAATGGAAATAATGAAAGTTGAAGGGATGAACCCACAAATAGTATTGTCTCCTTCAGGAAACAGGAACTTAATTTTATAGTCTTTTGTAAATATCGCCTTCAATGCATTAAGCCTCTGGCCTGGAATGCCCTCCCTCTAAATATCTGACAGAGGATCATGCTCCCCACTTTCAAAGCCTTATTAAAAACACATCTCCTCCCAGAGGCCTTCCCGGACTAAGCCCTCGTTTCCTCTTCTCCCACTCCCTTCTGTGACATCCTTGCATTTGGATTTACACTCTTTATTTACCCCTCCCTCAACCCCATAGCAGCAGCGTGGCTCAGTGGAAAGAGCATGGGCTTTGGAGTCAGAGGTCATGGGTTCAAATCCTGGCTCAGCCACTTGTCAGCTGTGTGACTTTGGGCAAGTCACTTTACTTCTCTGGACCTCAGTTCCCTCATCTGTAAAATGGGGATGAAGACTGTGAGCCCTCCGTGGGACAACCTGATCACCTTGTAACCTCCCCAGCGCTAAGCATTGATCACCTTGTAACCTCCCCAGCACTGTCTGTGCTTGGCACAGAGTAAGCACTTAATAAATGCCATCATCATTATTATTATTATGTACAAATCCATAATCTTTCTTTATATTAACATCTATAACCCTTCTAGACTGTAAGCTTGTTGTGGGCAGGGAATGTGTCTACCGATTCTGTTACCTTGTACTCTCCCAAGCGCTAAGTGCAGTGCTCTGCACACAGTAAGTGCTCAATAAACATGATTGATTGCTTGATCATGCAATTTTAGAAAGTCTCTCACTATTTTTAAATTAGGGAGACTCTATTCCTGCATTAGACTACTTTATTGAGGTAATTCAGGACCCCAAAATCACTTTGGTTCTGTTGTTTCAAGACTAATACATTTCTTTTTCTTGATCTGAAAAAAAGAATGCACAGAATCTCCCTGGGAGTGAAGGATCATAGGATAGGCTTGTAAAATATTTTAGCCGTAAGATGAATTGCTTAAAAAATAACAAACCAACAACAAATTTGACTCTGGATTCCACATCATCACCGTCTGGGCAGGAAGGCCTGCGTTTCATTAAATGCAACCAATTTGTGGGAAACTATTCTTTTTCTTTTTCAGGATAAATTGCTAATTTACCTCACAATGGGAAAAAATAACTTTGCTGAGTGCTGAAGAGAAGTATTTGCTTACTATATTGATTTGGATGATTTTTGTGAGATGTGTTTTTCATTTGGCTGCAAAATACATTGCAAACAGGCTTAGCCTTAAAACTGTGTTATTCAAAGAATGGTAGTGACAAGGTGACTTTGGAGTCTGCAGATAATGCCCTTGTGTAAGGGACTCTGGTTTCTACAGAATCTGGAGCGTATAGAAATGGAATGGGTTAAAATTGTCCCACCGCTTATTCACCCACTAATAATGATGGTACTTATTCATTCATTCATTCATTCAATTGAATTTATTGAGCACTTACTTTGTGCAGAGCACTGTACTAAGCGCTTGGGATGTTTGATTCAGCAACAAATAGAGGTAATTCATTCATTCATTCAATCGTATTTATTGAGCGCTTCCTGTGTGCAGAGCACTGTACTAAACGCTTGGGAAGTACGAGCTGGCAACATATAGAGACAGTCCCTACACAACAACGGGCTCACAGTATAGAAGGGGGAGACAGACAGACAAGCACAGGTGGATGGAGTAGCATTTGAGTGGAGGGAGGAGATCTCATCTGAAGATACGGCTGGGAAGGATGGGAGAGTAATGGAGTAATCACTCCCCATAACGGGCTCCCAGACTAGAAGCGGGGAGACAGAAATCAAAACAAGTAAACAGGCATCAGGAGCATCATTATAAATAAATAGAATTATCGATATATGCACATCACTAATAAAAATGAAAATAATTATAATTATAAATATGTACATATATACAGAAATGCTGTGGGACAGGGATGGGGGTAGAGCAGAAGAAGTGGGTTAAACACTTATTTTATGCCCAAGCACTGTGTTAAATACCAGGGTAGATTCAAGATATTCATTCATTCATTCAGTCGTATTTGTTGACCACTTACTGTGTGCACAGCACTATACTAAGCACTTGTAAAGTACAGTTCGGCAACAAAAAGAGACAATCCCTACCCAACAGCGGGCCCACAAGATGATGGGATCCTACACAGTCCCCATCCCACCGAGGGTTCACAGTCGAAGAGGGAGGACTGAGATTTTTCCCCATTTGGCAGGTGAGTAAACTGAGGCCCTGTGAAGTTAAGTGACTGGCCCAAGGTCACACATCAAGCAGTCAGGGTCTGGACTCACCTCCCCGTCCCCCAATTCCAGGATTTTTCCAATGCCTTAAGGTTTTGCCACTGCCAGACTCTCTATGTTTGGCACTGGGATCGATTCAGAAGTTCCTATCCAAAAAATCAGATCAGCTTCGTGGCACCCTAGTACAGGGAAGCGAAAACTCACACCATCTTTATAGTAACAGTCTACAGAAGCCAAATCCCAAACTGCCCATTTCGTCCTGGCGTAGAGATTGAAATGTGTTCATTTCAGAAGTGCCCTACGTGCCATAATAAAGGCCTATCGGTTTACCTTTTCAAACATTCTTTTAAGTCCCCTCAGACCTCAGCAAAACTTCCAGACCGTAAGCTCGCTGTGATTGAGGAATGCATCTGTTCATTGTTATACTGTACTCTCCCAAGTGCTTAGGACAGTCCCCTGCACATAGTAAGTGCTTCAAATGTACTGCCTTATAATTCTTAGAAATTGTGCTTGCCTCTTTGGAAAGGTACACCTTTCCAAAGTTTAGGCCCAGCAGTGACTAAAAGCAGTATCATTATTCTAGATGTGAGCCCACTGTTGGGTAAGGACTGTCTCTATATGTTGCCAACTTGTACTTCCCAAGCGCTTAGTACAGTGCTCTGCACACAGTAAGTGCTCAATAAATACGATTGAAGGAATGAATGAATATATCCTGGTGTTCAGTTTGTATACAAAAATCGAATACACTTTAGCAGGTATAAAGACCTCATTTTTCTCAAAAGACCCTATTGATGGGAAGCAGCCTGGCTTAGTGGGTAGAGCACCGGCCTAGGATCAAAAGGTTGTGGGTTCTAACCCCTGCTCTGCCACTTGGGCATCTCACTTCACTTCTCTGTGCCTCAGTTTCCTCCACTCCACCCCAGCGCTTAGTACAGTGCCTGGCACACAGTAAAGCAGTTAAAAATACCAGAATTATTACGATTGATTGATTGGGAAGAAGGAAGAATAGATAGACAGTACTAGCCCCCACCAGTGACTGGAAGCCCGGCTCTTCGCCAGCCTGGCCATTTGGCTGGAGACAAGAGGAAATGTTCACCCATCCTGCGCAAAATGGATTGTATGGTCACTTCGCCTAAAATCCAACTGGAGAGTTTGCAGGGAACATCATAAATAATCAAGTCTGGCATTTTCCAAGGTGGGACAACATCATCTGAAGAGAAATCTCATGCCCATTCAACATGGATGAGGCAGAGGTACCTCACTCTCCAGCTGTCGAGTGGCTGAGAGAAAGGAAACGTGAGTTTGAAGCGACTGATTTCTAGATCAAGCCGAGGAGAGGCGCTGGTTTGGGAGGTGGTGTGTGTGAGAGAGCTGGCTTTGATGCAGCCTCGGAATCTATCGTGGTTTGCCAAATTGAGTTCGGTTTTGGATTTTGTCTTTGGAAACTCACTCAGTTCTACTTGCTATCTCGTTGCTAACTTGTACAAAGCATCCTCACCACCTTCTCACGCAGGGAGGCAGTGTGGCCTAGTGGAAATAGCCTGGGAAGCAGGTGATGAGGTCCTAATCCCAGCTCGGCCACTTAATGACCATGTGACCTGAGATGTCATTTAACTTTTTGTACCTCAGTTTCCTCATCTGTAAAGTGTGGAGAAAATAACTATTCTCCCTTCCTCTTAGACTGTGAGGCCCAATGTGGGATAGGGACTGTGTCTGACCTGATTATCTCTTACCTATCACGGCACTTGGCACATAAGCGCTAAAGTACCATCATCGTTATTACCCCAGTGTTTAGCCCAGGGCTCAGCACATAGCAAACATTATCATTCCCACTACCATCATCATTGCTCTGTTTTCTGTTTCTTATCAGTGAACTCAAGTTTGCTTAAAGAAGACACATTTTGAAGGAATTTCTTTTTCATGGGGTAATTTTTTGGGTTAAAGGTGGAATTAGAGGGGAGGAATGAAGGCAGCAGGAGTAGGTAAAGGGAAATTCCAGGTTCAGGACCCCCAGAAACACCTGCCTGAAACTTATTCATCCCCCTGAAAATGCCTGCAGGTCCATAATTAATTTTGGCTTCCATTTCAGAATTCAGGTGGTCAGAGAAGGGTGAGTTCTTGGTGTTTACCGGGACTTGTTTCGTGTTCCATTTTGGGAAAATGCTCATTTATCAGCGATTAGTATTGGAGTTCAGTTTCTATTAAACACAAAAGTTATACTACACCTCTCTCTCTCACCACAACGGTCATCACGGGGCCTTGCCAAGCCTTAGCGAAAATAAAACGGATCTGTGATCAACTTTGCAGCCTTAAAGAAGAAATAACCCTTGTGATGGTTGTAACTTGGATCTTGCTGCTTCTGATGGCTTCTGGTAGCTTGTCTTACAGCCACTCTCTTTCATGATCACTTAAAAACCGACGTGGAGTGCTTGTGGGATTCCTCTGTACTGGTGATGTGGTCTCGGGAAGTAACCCCTTGACTTAGTGGACAGGGCGCAGAACTTGAGTGCCAGAAGATCTGAGTTCTACTCACATTTCTGCCACTTGTTTGTTGTGTAAACTTGGGAAAATCACTTCACCTCTCTGCACCTCAGTCTCCTCACCCATTAAATGGGGATTAAGTCCCGGGATTCCTCTTTCTGACCGAGAGTCCCGGGGGGGAAAGGAATGATGGGCGATCCGATGATTTTGATTCACTCTGTGTTGAGCACAGTGCCTGGCAACTAGAGAGCAGTTAATAAGTACTATCATGCTCCCTCTTAACTGCCCATATCAGCAACTTTTTTAGTTATTCTTTACACATCTTTACCTCCCCTATTAGTAAAGGACTAACTCATATGCATAGTCCCCTTTCCTCCTCCTTCCTTTTGGTAAATTATTCTTGTGACTGTCCCTCCTGTTAAACTCAAAGTTCTTTGAGAGCAGAACTGATGTCTCATGCCCGAATTGTTCCCTGTACTGTGCTCCATGCAGAGTCGGTACTCAGTAAATACCACTGATTGACTGATTAAAACCACTTCTGGTAGTGCATGAGTGTTTTAGTTCTGGTTTGTTCTACCAAGCATTTAGTACAGTGCTCTGCAAACCGTAGGGGTTCTGTAAATACCAGCGATTGATATTTATGTGCCTGGGTCATAAAACAAAACACATTCAGTCTGGATAACGAAATATGCTTAGCCTCCCGTTTCTCTTGCCTTGCTTTTAGGTTTCCATGGGAATTTGGGAGAGAATATTGAGCATGTTTGCCTAGAGGCGTGTGCTTGTATTCTCGCATGCTGCTATGGATAGAAATAGAAAGAGATGGGGGTGACCTCATAAACCCAGTCTCCTCAGGACTAAGCACCTGCTTGCTGGATAGTTGAAATCTCTGAGCTTTTTGAAACCTAACTATGTTTGACTCTATTTGACTGTGACTCTGTTTGACCTGAATATCTTGTATTTATCCTAGCACATAGCACAGTGCATGGTTGTGTAGGAGAATGCAAGCTCCAACTTGTACTTCCCAAGTGCTTAGTACAGTGCTCTGCACACAGTAAGCGCTCAATAAATACGATTGAATGAATGAATGAAAAGCTCCTTGAAGGCAGGGTATCAAGTCTACAAACTCTACCGGACTGAACTCTCCCAACGCTCTGCACACAATAAGCCCTGGTTGATTAAATAAATGCAATTGGTATCTTATTAACAATGGTTTTGCACAGTTCGATTGCTCAAGAAACCTCATTGATTGAATTGCTATCATGCCACACATGCTCTATTTGAACCTTAGATGCTATTCACTTGTAACTATGCCATGTTTGAAGTTTAAAGAAATTGCTTTCAATGTAATGGCAATTTGATGTGGCTACCAAAACCATCTTCTCTTAATGCGCTGAACCCCAGCCAACAGCCGCTATAAAAGTCAAACCTAACTGAACCGATAATAACGTCCATGGCAGCCGGTGAAATACCAGGCTTTGGGAGACACATCCGGATTTTTTAGGAAGTGAATTGTTAGCGTCATGCAGGTGGTTCATTTTTCGAAGTATTTTCAGAATTCCAGAATTTTAAAGGCCGGTTTTTGGAGGTTATGTTGTATCCATCCTTGTGTTGGTTGATGAACGGAAAGGGGACACAAGCAAGTCAGGAGGGCAGAATGAACAATGTGAAGATAGAAGTCTCAAACCAGTGCATAATGGGTCGGGACTGGTGGAAGACGACGGCAGAGAATGCACCAGCCTGGCGGGTAGCAATCAGGAGGGTTGCTGGTTGCTCTTTTGTGTGAAATTGGGATGTCAAAAGGCAGGCTCGAAAACAGAGCAAGGTCTTATAAGGCTTCCCATTAAGCAAAGGTGTACCCTTAGATGCTCACAATATGTAGCAGGGAATGGTAACCACACACTGGTCATCTTATCCAGGCACGCACACATACACGCACACATGTCCACAACGTGGGACCTTCTGTCAATAGAATCATTGTAGCAAAGGATGGCGACATGTTAACTTACAATGCCGTTCTTCTGAAAAAAATGGAGAATGTACTCTCAGATTTTTATTCCCACAACTCTCCTTGGTGGCCCAGTGGGGTGAAGGTGAATGAATTCAAGTCCCATGGGGGGAAGCTGAGGCACGGTGATCTTACAGAGTTGTACTTCCCAAGCGCTTAGCACAGTGGTCTACACACTGTAAGTGCTCAATAAATATGATTGAATGAATGAATGAATGAAGTACAAGTCCATGGTGGAGCTAGGACTAGAGTCTCAAGTGGAGGAGGAGTATGGCCTAGTGTAAAGAGTGCAGGCCTGGGCGTCTGACAACCTGGAATCTAATTCCAGCTCTGCCACATGTCTGCTGGGTGACCTTGGGCAAGTCACTTAACTTCTCTCCACCTCGGTTACCTCATCTGTAAAATGGGGATTAAATCCTACTCCCTTCTACTTAGACTGTGAGCCCATGTGGGACAGGAGCTATGTTCAACCCGATTATCTTGTAACTACTCCTGTGCTTAGGATAGTGCCTGGCACGTCGAATATAGGAAGCAGTGTGACTTAGTGGAAAGAGCCCGGGTTTGGGAGTCAGAGGTCATGGGTTCTAATCCTAGCTCCGCCACTTATCAGTTGTGTGACTTTGGGTAAGTCACTTCACTTCTCCGTGCCTCAGTTACCTCATCTGGGAAGTGGGGATTAAGACTGTGAGCCCCACGTGGGACAACCAGATTATCTTGCATCTACCCAACTGCTTAGAACAGTGCTTGGTACATAGTAAGCGCTTAACAAATAGCATCATTATTATTAATTATACCATTCAAAGATAAAAAAGGAAAATAGCACTTGAAGCTCTCAACTGCCATGGTATTGATGTAACAGAGGCCAGTGACCTAAAACCTTTCTCACTATCAGGAATAGCCCCACATTCGCACTTCAGGGAAATCACTGGAGATATTCCTGCAGTATGACATAGCTCCTTGAGGGCAGGGATCATGTCTACCAACTCTATTGTATTATAATCTCCCAAGTGCTTAGTACAGTGCTCTGCAAACAGTAGGTGCTCAATAAATACCATTGATTGATCGGCATTATCCTATGCCACCTTGGCAGAAGGACACTCGTCTCTAGACTGTAAACTAACTGTGGGCAGGGAATGTGTCTGTTGTCATACTGCACCCTCCCAAGTTATTAGTTCAGTGCTCTTAGCACAGTGAGCGCTCAATCAATGTGACTGAATGAACGAATCAATGAATAACTCAGAACGTCATTGCCATAAGAGATCCTCCATATTTGCCCCGGACTCCTTGGCCTTATCGACTTCCTGAAGCTCAGTGACTTTCCTGCCTGAACCGCAGCGGTGACTCCATCCGCAGGGTGAAGGAAGAGATCCTTGCATCTCAAAGTTGGTAAAGCACAGGTGATTTAGGACAGCCATGCGAATGCAGTATTAATATTTATTTCTTCTCGGTGGCACTCTCTCCAAACCCCAAAATGATTTTTCAAAAATGGATTTTATAAACTGGGATTGGCAACAGCTTACTCTCTTCAGTTCACTGCCATACATATAAATTTGCCTTTGGACATGTTTTCTCCTATTACTGGGGGTATCAAATGATGGCAGCATATGAGTGACAAACTCTGAAGTTGAAGCGCCACTGAACCTTTGAATATCATAGTGTCCTCCTTTTTTCCGATTTTCTTTTGTACCTCCCATTCTTTCCCCAGAACACATTATTGTCAGTGCAGACCTTTTATCCAAGGACTGTTGATCACAGCCCAAGAACTGTCATCCTATTTGCATTCTGTGGATGCATCATTATTCACAACATTTGATGTCCATAAAACACATTAAAACTATTTCCTTGAGCAAAAATAATCAGCTCTCCGCTGTACATATCATTTGTACACTCAAATTGTAAAATGTAAATTGATATATAAGAAAATGGCCCATTAACTTTTTCATTAATGACAATAATACATTTGGTACATCAGGAATAGGAGGAGCCTGGCTGCGTTCTTAGACAACCTGAAGGATAAATGGTACTTTGTGGGAAGGGTTTGTTTCATAAAAATGATGGGTGTCATCAAACGAACCAGGGGTTCGGGAAACCATTCTTTTTCGATGCACCGATCTGGTTTCAGAATAGGAGACTCAGTCCTCAGTCTAAATGTTTAAAAGAATTTAGGAATAGCAAACATTTGTTTTGTTTTTAAAGAGGAATTCTTTGTGTTTTCAGTATCCGCCTTCCCCCAGCACTCACTAAATGGAGCTATCACAAGCGTTGCTCATAATTCCAATACTGGGATTTTTTTTTTTTTCATTTCAAGTTGGATTTTTTTAGGTTTCCCATTTTGTCTCCTGATGATAATGACCAATTGCAAATCTAAAGGGCCCCTTTAAAATGCAGCATGTAATATGCACCACAGAATAGAACGGATGTTTTGATTAAGTTTCTTTAGGATTTATTTTGAATACCTGCGTTAAAATTAAGTGTGTGTTTTGTATACAACTGAATGTCACTTCATATTAATCAATTGGGTCTCTTCCCAGGTATTTACGACAAAGATATTGTTCCAATGAACATAATCCAAGTCTCTGTGATGTCTGTATGGCTAGCTGTCAAACCACTATTTTGCCTCCATTTGATTAAAACCTAGATTAATAATTTGTCTATAACTGATACATCATGCAGTAACAGATAAAGAGCATCTGATATTAAGTGAGAAATAAAATCTGCCTTCTGTAAATTGCTTAGAAAAATTACACAGTACATTTAAATTACCATTTCCTTAGCAACATGCCCTTGTAGACATTCCATTGGGGCTATGAAATGATCGATTTACTTTAATTTTCTCCTGAATCCCGAAAAAAATGGCTATCAGTAACCTATCCCTTCATCACGGCATGCTGATTCACTCTGTGTATTAAATTTACTGGCAAGGAGCAAGACGTTAACAAAAAGTAACAGATAATGTGAACATTTCATGCATAATCTGTAATATGAGATATGTATTAATAGGGAAATTATGATGCATTCAATTATTCTGAAATGCCTTCCAGAGATGTTTTGATTTGGCTGCGCTCTGATAGTGGAGGCACAGCAGGGAACATCTCAAGTGATGAATAACCTAATCTCCTAATCTCAAAATGGGCACTATTCACAGCTAGCCTAGGACAGACTGCAAGAAGAAACCGTATTTTACATACGTGGTGACAAAACCCCGCAACACGGAATGTGTGTGTGTGTCTCTGTGTGTGCACGTGTGGCTCAATCTCCCTTCCTTCCCACTTCTCTCTCTCTCTCTCTCTCTCTCTCTTTAAAAAATGCACATTCCTACTTAATGGTATTTTGTTTCCTATGGTTATACGAATCTAGGTTCTAATCTGGGAGAAAACCTTCCCACGCCCCTATGAGAAACAAGACAAAAGGCTATAAAAATAATAGCACTTGCATTATTTCTGCTAGAATTAGGGCATTTATAAGACATTATGCATGCACAAGAACGCGTCCTAAATTGCCACATTTAACGCACACCTGGAATAATGTTCTTTGTGTGTGTGTGTGTGTGTGTGTGTGTGCGCACGCGTGCTTGCGTGTATTTGCCCTTTTAATTTCTAAGGATATCTACCCCATCAGGAAATTGTACATTGTGTACCAGAAACCCCACGGTCAGTGAAGGTGCGTAGCAGCCAAATTCACTACCACTTGCGGTGAACAATGTTAAAATTCCTTGGAGGGGTCAAGCGGGATTTATTTGATAGTGAACACTCTCAGGGCGGAAATCAACTGCCAAGGACAGGAGGTTGCCATTCTCTGCCACGCCTGTGGCCTCCTCCACATCCGACTGATGCTGAGTAGTTTTTATCTCTCACTCAGTTACTTCTTTCCAAGGGCTCAGGGCTACAAAATTGCTACATAACACCCCCACCCCAGCCCGAAAACCCACCCTGAAGAAAATGCACCTTTGCCCGAATGATGCGTGGTTTCATTTTTTGTATTTGTTTTGTTTTTTAAGTGAAATTTCTTGATAGAAGCAGGTTCCCTTTTTGATTAATGCAATTTTGCATCAGTTAATATTAAACACGAGTATTACTTTTCAGTAATTATTCAATGGAGTTAATATGGCAGTCTTCTGGAAGGCAAATCAATTTGGTAGCATACCAATCTGCAAATCCTCTGAACTGTCCGTGGGTGGGGCGGCGGGGGTAGCGGCATGGAAGACACAATAATAATTATGGAAACCTAACTACATTTCTTTTGTCGGTGTTCATTTGGACTGAATGTCCTAGCTACCTCAAACTAGGCCGCTTCTCTCACTGTTGTACTTTTTAATTAGCAAATTTCCAAAACGCTGAAAGGATTTTTGCGTGTGGTTTGGGTATGCCGCAGTTTAGGGGACTGACACGGTGATTTGTTCTAACAGGAACCCCGGGAATTTAATCATAATGTGAAATTGTGTATGCTCTTTCACTTTGGTCGTCTCCTTCCTTGAAGCTCGAATCCTCCCGGTTCAAAACGGGGTGGAAAACACCAGAAGTCTCGGGGTTCCCTCTCGGAAAGCAGTCTATCGTCTCGAGACCTTATTTCGCAGAAGTACCATTTTTAACTCCCATCAGATGTGGAGCTCTTCAACTAGTAGCCCCTTCAGAGGTTGTCATAGGACCTTACTTCAGCATCTGCTTTCCTCCACATTCTCAGCTAATCGTGGCTCAGCAAACAAGGAAGAGAGGGGCCTCATTTTTATGAAACTTTCACATGAGTGATGTTCAGTTTATTTCAGTCTTTAGTGTACCAGAATGTACAGTTGCACTGAAGATAAATAAAAGATTCAGCTGGATGCCACAGGAGAGCAGAGCAGCATGTCTTTGGCATTGCTTGAGTCTTATCTGATTTGGATTTGTATACCTCATGGGGAATGGCAAAATATTGGAACAGACGGCTTGATATTTCCAAAGAATATAGTGGGCTTTATTAGCACCAGTTTCACTCCCTGACTGACGGCTTTTTCAAATTTTTTATCTTATTAATCCGTGCTACTGTATGTAAATGTTATTCCTCTCTGCATAAGGGAGGCAACCAGCGATTTGTAATAAATGCTTATAGGTGCCTGAGGCTGCACTTAAACTTTAAAACATCTATTATTAAGTTGCAAAAAAACACTGTAATGGCCAATAGTGACCTCATAGGAATTTTAAACTGTGGTCTGCTCTTCTGCATTAAAAACAAAACAAAAAAAAAAATTGCCTGAAGTTAGAATTATGAGCAATGCTATTTTAACAGCTGCATTTTGATTATTAAAGTGTGTTTTACAACTGAATTACAATGCTTTTATGGACTCTAGGTATAAGATTTAAAAAGGTCATTAAACATAGTCGGGTTTTGTCACAGTAGGTGTCATTGTATACAATGGACACTACACCATCTATTTTACGGTGTAGCACTTAGGGTGGGAAATAACCAAGAAGCATTTTGGTTTGCTTAACCCCGTAGATTACTGTAGATCTTCCAAGGATTTTGACAGTCTGCCGTCCAAGATGACGACTTTCGTTATTATTTTATTAATTTGACAAGAAGCGCTACAGATTTTCTGCGTATCCGTGATCCATTTGTCCCAGAAATAATTAAAAATGCCAGCCTGGAGCAACAGACAACAGAAACACTTCTGGCAAATCAATGTTCAGAAATGCATCGCTTGTACCGCGGCCAACACTTCGGTCTTGAAACGTTTCTCCGTTTTCCGAATCCGAGAGCGAGCGCGCTCGCCGACAAGAGGTATTGACCCGCGGTGTCCGCTTGGCCGGACGGAGGACCGGTAAATCGACGCCTCTACCGCGTGCTAATCCAGATGCCATAGGTGAGGCGGGTGACGTCGGCCACCCCGCCACTGGGCACACGGGCATTTCACGGCTTCCCCTCCGCCTGGTACGGCTCAGCAGGGTGGCAGATGGAAACTTCGATCCCCTTTCTTGCTCCCTGCCTAGGAGATGCTGAAATGGAAGGCTCGAATTTTCTTTTCATTCCTCTGGCAAAGTATCATTGCCCCGAAGAACTGGCATTCAAACAGTCCCCAGTAGTGTGTTCTGGGTGGCTGGATGATGATGAGGAAGGAGAAGGGGTAGAGGCAGGGGGAGGAGGAGGAGAGGGGTGTATAGTGGAGACTGGGTACGGTGGGCAGGCACCTCAAAATGTTTGACAAAATGTCACAGAGGACCGTGTTGCCGCGTGGAGACGTCGATGGGACGCACCGATTAGCACGCGGCGGGTTTCCGGCTGGCTTCGGCTCCAGTCTATCCGGATAACACGCCCTCCTGCACAGCTTTGAACATTGTATATGTACTTTGAACATACTTATGGCTAGCTGTCACTCCTCTGAAAAATGTAGCTGCACGAACGACAGTACTGGTTTAATTTTTTGAAAGAGGACATCTTCTAAATAATTATCATCATGCTAATAACATTTGTATTCTTTTGTGTGTAATTAAGATCTGCCTGTCTAAGCATGAAATCGGGTTGAAATCGTGAATAAGTGTGCTCTCCTTAACCTATTTAGTAAATCAGTTTTAATTTAGCATTCTTTAAGTTAAATCATAACAATAGTCTGCTGTATACAAAAATCCACAATTCATGGCTGTAAACAGTCTCAGAAATACTTAATAATCAGCAAGCTTCTGTGAAATTAAAGAAGCAACTATTATAAACATAAGCGCCAAATCAAAAATAATGATTCAACAATTACAGAAGTCATGTTTTTTTTAAAAAAAATCAGCATTAGCTCTTTATTATTCAGAACGGCAAATATCCAGACAATTTTTGTCTCCTTTGACCTCTGGCTTTGCAGCTGAACATTTATTCCCATGTAAGGTTTAATAAAGGCCAATTGGAGAGTAACAGGCATCAGTGCACCTGTTATTCCTTATTCCCGATTTTCTTCTGGAATTTAAGAGCGAATCCCCAGCCAGGCAGTTCTGCTTAAAGGAACCACCCCACTTTTTCAAGGGGGTTTGTTCGATTCAACTGGTATTTATGGTTGCGGTTATACAGAACATTAGATCTTCCCAATATGCTCTGTATCCCCTTGTGCGATGTGATTTATACGGTTATTAGGAAAACCACCGTTTACCCACCGTGAGGGAGCCCAGGCTGCTGAGATGCAGGGAGGCCTGCTGGATAGAGATCACAGGCCTGGGCATCAAAGGATCTGGGTTGCATCCCTGCTGTACCACTTACCTTCTTTGGGCCTCAGTTTCCACATCTGTAAAATAGGGAAACCGATCTCTCTCCTCTATTCCCTTGGACTGTGAGCCCCATATAGGACCGGGAATGTGTCCGATCTGATTATCCTGATTCTACCCCAGTGCTTTGCACAGGGGAAGACTATGCACTTGGCTGTGTACCCCTTAAAATCATTTGGATACTCCCCCCAGCCCCACTGTACTGATTATTAGTAGTGTTAGTATCATTTCTATTATATTTGTTAAATGCTTACTATGTGTTAAACACTGTTCTAAGCGCTGGGGTGAATATGTGCATGTCTTTAGTATTTCTCCTACCCATAATCTTGTTTAATGTCTGTCTCTCCCCATAGAAGGTAAATTCCTTGCGGGCAGGAGCCAACTCTACCAACTGTCTTGTAATGGATTTTTCCCAAGCGCTTAATACAGTACTCTGCACCCAGTAAGTGCTCAGTAAATGCCACTGATTGATAGATGCTACCACAATGCTTGATACATAAGAAGCACCGAAAAAGTACCACAGTTTTTGTAAGGTGTAGAAAAAGCAGTATCTCTGGCAAGCAAGATGTCTGAAGGAAAGGAAACACCACCAAGATGGCAGTTAATACAACATCAGTTGCGTTAACTGGCCCTCACAGTTTTGCCCTTACCTCGGCACTGGGGGATTTCTTCTCGCTTGGGACACCGACCTAGTCCCTAGGGGCATCTGTGTTCCCTTCTAGCATTGGTGATGCCTTTCACATTTCTAGATCTTATGTTTATTTGGACATTTGATTGGCAAATTATTTTCCTCCCTATTTGGAAAAATCCTTAAAGCTCCATCTAACTTAGTCCCCAGGGAAGGGAAAAATGGCAGACAGATCCTATTCCTGACATGCGATTGGCTCGTGCTTCCCCTGCGTCATCTGGCTCCATCTCTGTGGTCACAGCCCTCTCTCATTAATTCAGTCAGTCATTCATTCATTTCATTCAATCGTATTTATTGAGCACTTACTGTGTGCAGAGCACTATACTAAGTGCTCTCCCATCTCCTCAAGGCAGTGGGGATTTCCGAGGTGGGGATTTCCCCCAGGAGACTGGTGTCCTCACCCCTCTACGTCCATGTCCATAGATTTAGAAGCTTCAGGAAGATCAGTTGCAGAGTAATTATCCAATGGAAGGATTTGCTCGTTACAGAATTTGGTTCAGTAATAATGTTAAAAGCTTACTGTGGGCAGGGCGCTGTACTGTGAGTCTCACAGTCTTCTAGACTGTGAACCCACTTCTGGACTGTGAGCCCACTACTGGGTAGGGACCATCTCTATGTGTTGCCAACTTGTACTTCCCAAGGGCTTAGTACAGTGCTCTGCACACAGTAAGCGCTCAATAACTATGATTGAATGAATGAATGAGTGAATGAATACTGGGAAAGTATATCAAAATCGAAATGAGATCAAAACATAGAGTTGGAACTTGCTTTGAAACAAGTTATTCTGTGGAATAACTAATGGTTTAGCTATCATTCTTACTATCATTATTATTATTAGTTAACTAGTTATTCTGTTCACCTAGAGCAGAGTACTAGCCAGATATCTTTTGGAAACTAGAGATTGAGAAACATGCCCCAAGTTAGGTAAGTTCTTGGGGTCACTATGCTAAAGTAGTCATGAAAATAAGAACTGGCCCAAGACCCATCTCTTACATGAGGCTTTCCTGAATTAGTCTCTCCTAATTTGGGGTATCCATTTCCCTTTTGCATACCCCTGAAATTTGCATGTTCCATAGCTTGATTATGCCTGAATTTTGTCTCTTTGTCTCAGACTCACCAGTTGTGTTCCTTCTTTGTGACTTCAACCCAGTTCTACCACAATTCTTTGCACAGTGGTTGTGGACGGTTGCTTGGGGAAGAGTAAAGGAATAAATTAGTTGGGGAGATGGGCATGGATGCACTTTGTTTTTCCTCTATCCCTGGTCCCAACAGTAGTTCAGTCTATCTACATAGAGGCTTTGCACGTCTTCCGATTGTTTCCCAGTCTTTCATCTCTAATGGGCACAAATGAATTCCCGCATTCCTTATTATTTTTTCCAATGGCCTAAGACTCTTTCCTGCTCCACTTTTGCTTTTAAGGATCAGGGAGGGCACGGTTTTAAATTCCGTGGCAGCACTGAGGGCTCCCCTCCCTGTCCCATGAGAGTGGGAATGACCAAAATGTCTCCTATTTTAGTATATGTCTCCCCCCCTAGACTGTAGACTGGAAGCAGCATGGCCTAGTGGATAGAGCACGGGCCTGGGAGTGAGGTCATGGGTTCTAATTCTGGCTCTGCCTCTTACCTTCTGTGTGACCGTGGGACAGCCACTTCTCTGGGCCTCAGTTCTCTCATCTGTAAAATGGGGATTAAGACTTTTAGTCCTATGTAGGACAGGGACTGTGGCCAACCCAACTATCTTGTATCTACCCCTGTGCTTAGAACAGTGCCTGGCACATAGTAAGCACTTAAGAAATACCAAAATTGCCTCTAGACTGTGAACTCGTTGTGGGCAGGGCATGTGTCAGTTTATTGTTATATTGTATTCTCCCAAGCACTGAGTACAGTGCTCTGCACACAGTAAGTGCTCAATCAATGCCATTGATGGACTGATTGACCAGCTTGAGATTTCCATTTGGCCCTGAGAGTGCAGAGTGCAAGGATGCCGGGAATTCAGGATCCTTTTGGGTTCCATTTCTGATTCCGTGAGGTTGCCGGGCTCAGAAACTGTCTCCTGATGGGATTTCCTCATTAAGTCAAGAACAGAGCGTAGGTGTCTGCGGAGTCACTCTGATTCGAATAGATGTGGTGATTTCCTTCATCTCCGTGTGGCCTGAACTATTAATACAGTTGGAGTAGGAGGGGGTATGTTAACGGGAGATAAGACAATCTGGCTTCCTGTCTGTTGGTTAATGACCAACTAAACCCTGCCTAGGAAACAACTCAGCACTCATAGCCATAGTGGTCGATATCATTCATTCATTGTCGTATTTATTGAGCACTTACCATGTGCAGAGCACTGTACTAAGCGCTTGGAAAGTACAATTCAGCAACAAATAGAGACAATCTCTGCCCACAGCAGGCTCACAGTCTAGAAGGTGGGAGACAGACATCAAAACAAGTAAACAGGCATCAGTAGCATCATTACAAATAAATAGAATTATAGACATATGCACATCATTAATAAAAATTAATAGAATTATAATTATAAATATGTACTTATATAATAATAATGATGATGGTATTTGTTAAGCACTTACTATGTGCCAAGCACTGTTCTAAGCTCTAGGGTAGATACAGTGAGTGTCTACGCCCTGGGGGTGGGGCTGGATGATGAGGGATCTTCTAGACTGTGAGCCCGCTATTGGGTAGGGACCATCTCTATGTGTTACCAACTGGTACATCCCAAGCGTTTAGTACAGTGCTCTGCACGCAGTAAGTGCTCAATAAATACAATTGAATGAATGATTACAGGGTAATCAGGTTGTCCCACGTGGGGCTCACAGTTTTAATCCCCATTTTACAGACGAGGTAACTGAGACACAGAGAACTTAAGTGTCTTGCCCAAAGTCACACAGCTAAGTGGCAGAGTCGGGATTAGAACCCACAGCCTCCGACTCCCAAGCCTGTGCTCTTTCCACTAAGCCACAAGTGCTGTAGGGCAGGGAGGTGCATAGAGGAAAGGGAGTGAGTTGGGACGGTGGGGAGGGAGGGAGTTATTTGTGGAATTGGCTTCAACTTGGTAGGAGCCACAGTGTGTCCTAGTGGAAAGAGCATGGACCCAAGAGTCAGAGGACCGACTTTCTAATCCTGGGTCAGCCACTTATTGGCTTTTGGACCTCAGGCAACTCACGACTTCTCTGCACCTCAGTTCCCTCATCTGCAAAATGGGGATTCAAAGCCTGTTTTCCTTTCTACTTAAACTGTGACCCCCCCCCCACCCCACGTTGAACTTGAAGATCTTGTATCAATCAATCATATTTACTACTTGCTTGCCGTGTGCAGGGCATTGTACTAAGCACTTGGGAGAGTACAATGCAGCAATCTTAGACACATTCCCTGCCCATAATGAGTTTGCAGTCTAGGGTACCTACCCCAGTGCTTGGTACAGTGGTTGGCACATAGTAAGCGCTTAACAAAGACTATTACTATTAGTAGTAGTAGCAGAAGCAGCGTGGCTCAGTGGAAAGAGCACGGGCTTTGGAGTCAGAGGTCAGGGCTTCAAATCCTGGCTCTGCCAATTGTCAGCTCTGTGACATTGGGCAAGTCACTTAACTTCTCTGTGCTTCAGTTACCTCATCTGTAAAATGGGGATTAAGACTGTGAGCCCCCTGTGGGACAACCTTATCACCTTGTAACCTCCCCAGCGCTTAGAACAGCACTCTGCACGTAGTAAGCACTTAATAAATGCCATCATTATTATTAGTAGTAGGAGATAGTTCACGTTCCTCAGCCAAATGAGGTGAAAGAGGTATCTACTAGGTAAATATTTCAGAGTTGAGAAAATAAAAATGAAAATTCAAGGATGGTTTTGTGGAGACCAATTAGGATCTTTCTTTTTTCTTTCTCTTTCATTCTCTTTCTCCTGTTTCCCCCAGTCCCTCAGAATATGCCTGACTTCCCTATTCGGGAGTGTTGTCTGCTTAAATGGCTGAAATGTGTACATTCTTACTATTAAGCATCTCCTCCATGAAGTCTTCTGGGATTAACCTTTCACCTGCATCTGACTGATAAGCTTAAACAGACAAGTCTTCCATAGTGCATAGTTTCACTACGTGGTTTGGATAGAATGTTTTCAGGAGATTAGGAATCATTTTCTGCCAATGTGTCAGTCTGGATATAAAATGATGTTGGAAAAAATATGACTGGGTACAAGTGGGTGACATCAGTCGAGATGTGTACTATAGATCAAATTTTCCTTAATCAAGCAATAATATTTACTGAGCATTTACCGTGTACAGGACACCGAACTAAGTGCTTGGGAGAGTACAGTACAACAAAGATGGCATGTAAATTCCCTGCCCACAAGCAGCTTACAGTCTGGAGACTAACGATAGTTAGAGTATTTGGGAAGTGCTTAGTATGTGCCAAACACTGGGTGAAGTGTGGGGGTAATCAGGTTGGACCCAG
This sequence comes from Tachyglossus aculeatus, assembly GCF_015852505.1. Classification (NCBI taxonomy): domain Eukaryota; kingdom Metazoa; phylum Chordata; class Mammalia; order Monotremata; family Tachyglossidae; genus Tachyglossus; species Tachyglossus aculeatus. The sequence continues at coordinate 7,414,518 of NC_052074.1, forward strand.
TCCCTTCCCACGTGATGCTCACATTCTAAGGCAGAGTGAGAACTTCTCTTTAATCCCCATCTCGCAGATGAAGAACCTGAGGCCCAGAGACATTAAATGATTTGCCCAAGATCACACAGCAGACAAGCGGCAGAGTTGGGGTTGGAACCCGGGTCACCTGACACCCAGTTCTCTCATTTTTCCCCTAGGTGACATTGCTTCTCAAGATAAGATTCCTCGAGAACGCAACCCCTGGGTTAACAGGGAAAACTGACTAGTATATCAAGGATGTTGGTTTGTTTCTTGCACAGGTGTGGGGGTTTCTGATTTTTCTGCACCTGGAGGCAGAAGGGGTGGGGACAGAAATGGTCATAGAGAGTTTCAGGGGATTGTCCTCATAGCCAAGTATCTATCCAGCACAGCTGCCTCCTCTCTGATTTCCTCCGATGTGGAAATATGGCTGCATTCATTCATTCAGTCGTATTTATTGAGCACTTACTGTGTGCAGCGCACTGTACTAAGCGCTTGGGAAGTACAAGTTGGCAACATATAGAGACGGTCCCTACCCAACAGAGGGCTCACAGTCTAGAAGGGGGTGGCTGTACTATTGCTCCCTCCTCTCGCTACCCCTGTTGAAGTTCTGCCCTCGCAACCGCAGTCACATTTCTCTCTTCTTTCTTTCGTGGTGATTTTTCACCAATGCTATACATTTGTCCTGTCTGTAGGAGTCCCAGTTTGGGACTCTTCTTAGGCCAGGGCAACCCAGGGGAAGATTTGGTCTGTTTTGGCCACTTGAATGACTCCTTTGACTAACTTGGCCCGAGTTTCAGTTTATTGGTGGGATGTACCATGTTCCTGCTAAAGCAATTCTATATCCCATTTCCTATATAGCTAGCATAAAGGCTGAGGAAGTCTCCTGCCCTCTTCTACTGCAGATGTGTATTCTAGCATTGAAATAACACTCTTTTCATTCCATCCGATCCATATAGGTTCTTATATGTGAACCACCGTGCATTGCAAATTCCTTGACCTTTGAAGAGCTCTCATGAACTTCATTTTAATGGTCTATGCTTGGGTACATATCTGTACACATCCATAATTTATCTGTTTACATTAATGTCTGTCTCCCCCTCTAGACTGTAAGCTCCAGGAGGGCAGAGAAAGTGTCTACCGTATTTTACTCTCCCAAGCAGTTAGTATGGTGCTTTGCAGGTAGTAAGTGCTTAATAAATACCATTGATTGGTTATAATAATTATGGTATTTATGTGCTTACTATGGGTAAAGCACTGTACTGCGTATATTATTCCACTTCATAGGGACTTAGGGTACAAACAAGGCTTCCTTTAGCCTGCAGATGACATGCTGTGATGTGCAATGCCAATGTTTTGGTGGCTGTTCTCGTAGCACGTGATTTCCCACTTACTGATGGCAAGGTTGACAAGTTCATTCTGGTGCCAACCCGCTTTTTTCGTTGATCGTTACTGGGATCAGTGGTAAGCATCAGTCAGTCCCAGGTATTTGAGTAGAGTAAGAGGTTGACTTCTGAACGATTGGGGATATTTGTGATGGATTTAATGTTGAAATCTCCATTGGCGTGACTAGATTTCCTATCGTGCCATGAAATGTGCCCACCCCTAGGATATATCTGTGGCTATGCTAAGAACTATGGGGGATAGGGAGGTTAAGGAAGCTCAGAAACAATTGGATCATCAGGTGGACGATACCCAGCACTCAGAGAACTCTGTAAAAGTCATGTAGTGTAGAGTGGCAGAGGCTCATTGATGCTAATGAGAAAACAAGAGGACATTTAAGACACTTGGAACAGAAGCGTCTGGAATGGTACCCAGCAACAAGAAAACAAATCTCAAGTAAATAAGTTAGCAGAAAGCATAACCCTCTGGAGTCTGAATTCCAAATTGCCTCATGAATCTGTCCATCGCCAGAGCCAAGTTCAACTGAAAGGGATGTTTCATAATTGAAGTAAGGACGGAACGTTTGATCTCCAGTGGGTGAGGCAGGGGTAGTATTGAAATCTGAAGAATCAGAAAAGATGTGGTTGAGAGGAATTAATTCAGTGAAATAATTTGCAAACTTTACCCAGCCAAAAAAAAATTGGAGGTGCGACAAGGAAATGAAATAGAAATGCCCAGCGGTACAAATCCCACATAAATTATAAACGACCCATCTCCTGCACACTGCAAATGAAATAAAGGGCTCTTCCAAAGTGACAATTTATAAGTTTATATCTGTTTGATTTTTTTAAAGCAGGTACAAAAGTAGGCTGTATATCTCGCTTAAAATCTCCAAAGGCTAAAGTATTGTGTAGTATCATTCATTTGTTGTTGAGCACGATGAAAATTTAGAATTTGCTTGCTTTATTGGAGCATATGCCACCAAAACTGGAATATGAAAACTACCTATTCTCTAAAAAACTTGCATTAACTGGCATGGAGAAGAAATAGGTTGGTCGTTGTTCATGCCAGATAATTAGTCAGACATTCACTTGAAAATTGAAAAGCTTCAGAACATGGGCCAAACTGAGAAAGTGGTTACTTCCTTTTTGTAGATTCAGAATAACAGCAAAAATGAATTTGCATGATTATCATCTTGTTCCTTTTCCTCATTATCCGAAGGGCATCTATTTTGCTTTTCCTCTACTTTCCCAAATCCGTGGCACGTAGAAAGTGCTTAACACATATCGTTAAAAGAAGGAGGTTATTATAGTGCTCTGCACTCAGTCAAGACCATGGCTTGAAGGGAAGAAAGGTTCTGACTCTGCTTTGGTGCCTGCCACAAAATAATAACAATTATGGTATGAAGCGCTTACTATGTGCCAGGCACTTTACTAAGTGATGGGATGGAAACAAGCAAATCGGGTTGGACATAGTTCCTGTCCTGCACAGGGTTCACAGTCTTCATGCTCAATTTACAGATGAGGTAACTGAGGCACAGAAAAGTGAAGTGACTGGCCCAAGGCCACAGAGCAGACAAGTGGCGGAGCCAGGTTTAGATGATGATGATGCAGCGTGAAGCAGCTTGGCTCAGTGGAAAGAGCCCGGGTTTGGGAGTCAGAGGTCATGGGTTCTAATCATGGCTCTTCCACTTGTCAACTGTGTGAATTTGGGCAAGTCACTTCACTTCTCTGGGCCTCAGTTCCCTCATCTTTAAAATAGGGATTAAGACTGTGAGCCCCACGTGGGACAACCTGATGACCTTGTTTCCCCCCCCCCAGCGCTTAGAACAGTGCTAGACACATAGTGAGTGCTCAACAAATACCAACATTATTATTATTATGATGATGATGGCATTTGTTAAGCGCTTACTATGTGCCAAGCACTCTTCTAAGTGCTGGGATAGATATGAGATAATGAGGTCAGAGGATTAATCAGAGACCTAATCCCCATTTTACAGATGAGGTAACTGATGCACTGAGAAGTTGAGTGACTTGCCCAAAGTCACACAGCTGACAAGTGGCAGATCCGGGACTAGAACCCACGACCTTCGTGCTCTATCTGCTGCACCATGCCACTCCATGATGGATTTAGCAAACAGTGAGTTAGCCAGTCTGGGAAGAGGAATCTCGAAATTCAGGGACTGAGGCTTAGTCCTAGTTTGGCTAGGCCATTGGTGATGAAAAACCAATTGGGTGATGGATCATTCAGTCAGTGGCTGTTATTGAGTGCTTATTCAATTATTTGTCAAGTGCCATTGAGTCGTTTCCGATTCGTAACATCTCTATGGATATAATTTCTCCAGAATGTTCTGTCTTCTGCCATAATCTGTAACCTTGCTAACGGTTCTTCCGTTATCGCTATTATGGTTTCTAGCCACCTAGCTACTGGTCTGCCTCTTCCTTGTTTTCCCTGGACTTTTCCTAGCATTAGTGTCTTTTCCAGAGAATTAGTCCTCCTGATTTTGTGCCCACTGAGTGCTTGCTGTGACAATGCAGTAGAGTTAGCAGACATGATTCTTGCTCTCAAGAAGCTAACAATTTATATTCTGCCTTCCCCAAAGCACAGAGACCCAACAGATATCCTAAAATACATCTGGGCTGCAGCAGTTACCAAGGTAATGTGGCTTCGATTCCACGTTGCCAGAACCCAGCATCGACACTGTGTCGAGGTTACATTGGCCGCAAGTAGGGCCTCCGTCCGTGCATGCGCTGTGCGACGTTTGGCACCCCTGCATGCCTAAATCCTCGTTGCATTCCATGCCCAGGGGGATCGCAACAGATAGGAACGAGAGAGTCTGAGTGGCACTGCACCAATCACCAACATGAATTTCTGCCATTTAGGCCTCTAAGAAAGAAATAGGCCTTGGAGTTTCGATATTCATTCATTCTTTCATTCAGTCGTATTTATTGAGTGCTTACTGTGTGCAGAGAACTGGACTAAGCACTTGGAAAGTACAATTAGTCAATAAAGAGAGACAATCCCTGCCCACATCGGTCTTACAGTCTAAAAGGGGAAAGACAGACACCAAAACAAGTAAACAGGCATCAATGTAAATAAATAGAATTATAGATATATACACATCAAAACAAGTGACGGATGCTTTATAGCTGGGGAGCATTGCTCATTCTACTTCTCCATCAAAGGAAAGTGTTAATTTAACATAAACAGGTCAGTTCAGACAAATCGGAAAGTACGACGACTGCCTCAGAGCATGCCATCTGAGAGTGTCCCCTAAGCACAAGAGAGCCATGATGGGGGTAAGAGTGGGAGGGGTCAGCCAATTTGTCCCTGTCTCCGGGTGGCAAAATAATAATAATGATGGCATTTATTAAGCACTTACTATGTACAGAGCACAGTTCTAAGCACTGGGGAGGTTACAAGGTGATCAGATTGTCCGACTGGGGGCTCACAGTCTTAATCCCCATTTTACAGATGAGGTAACTGGGGCCCAGAGAAGTGAAGTGACTTGCCCAAAGTCACCCAGCTGACAAGTGGCAGAGCCAGGATTAGAACCCACGACCTCTGACTCCTGAGCCCGGGCTCTTTCCACTGAGTCACGCTACTTCTCTAGTGTCTGTCAAAATGTCTGAATAATAATAATGATGATAATGGTATTTGTTAAGCGCTTACTATGTGCCAGACACTGTTCTAAGAACTGGGGTGGGTACAAGCTAATTAAGTTGGACTCAGTCCCTGTCCCCTGTGGGGCTCACATCTCAATCTCCATTTTCCAGATGAGGTAACTGAGGCACAGAGAAGTGAAGTGATTTGCCCAGGGTCACACAGCAGCCAGTCCTGATTTAGAGATCTAAAGTTTAATCATTCGCATCTTTGACTTGGCAATCCTGGACCATCCAGTGTATTCAGAGAGATATCCTCTCCCTGACCATCCTCTTGTTTTCCAATCTTATTCTCCTTCCTCTGCATCATGTATTAATCTTGGATCTGTACCCAATCAATCAGTCACATTTATTGAGAACTTACTCTGCACAGAGCACTGTACTAAACACTTGGGAGACTACAATATAACAGAGTGGGATGACACATTTTCTGCCAACAGGGAGCTTACAGTCTAGATGGGGCGACAGATGCTAATGTAATAATTATGGATATAATTCTTCTTTTAGACTGTGAGCCCACTGTTGGGTAGGGACTGTCTCTATATGTTGCCAACTTGTACTTCCCAAGCGCTTAGTACAGTGCTCTGCACACAGTAAGTGCTCAATAAATATGATTGATTGATAATAATAATGATGGCATTTGTGAAGCGCTTACTATGTGCAAAGCACTGCTCTAAGCGCTGGGGGGGATACAAGGTGGTCAGGTTGTCCCACATGGAACTCACAGTCATAACCCCTATTTTACAGATGAGGGAACTGAGGCTCAGAGAAGTTTAGTGACTTGCCCAAGGTCACACAGTGGACATGTGGTGGAGCTGGGATTAGAGCCCATGACCGCTGACTCCCAAGGCCGTGCTCTTTCCACTGAGCCACATATAATAATAATGGCATTTATTAACCGCTTATCATGTGCAAAGCACTGTTCTAAGCGCTGGGGAGGTTACAAGGTAATCAGGTTGTCCCACGGGGGGCTCACAGTCTTAATCCCCATTTTACAGATGAGGTAACTGAGGCACAGAGAAGTGAAGTGACTTGCCCAAAGTCACACAGCTGACATTTGACAGAGCCGGGATTTGAACCCATGATCTCTGACTCCGTAGCCTAGGCTCTTTCCACTGAGCCACATATGCTTCTCACATATGTAATAATGATGGCATTTATTAAGCACTTACTATGTGCAAAGCACTGTTCTAAGCGCTGGGGAGGTTACAAGGTGATCAGGTTGTCCCACGTGGAGCTCACAGTCTTAATCCCCATTTTACAGATGAGGCAACTGAGGCCCAGAGAAGTGAAGTGACTTGCCCAAAGTCACACAGCTGACAATTGGCGGAGCCGGGGTTTGAACCCATGACCTCTGACTCCAAAGCCTGGGCTCTTTTCTGCTGAGCCACGTGCTGAAGGCCTGAGAGAAGGGTGGATAAGGAGTGCAAATCCAAGTGTAAAATCCGAGTTTATCAGCCACTCCCCAGTTTCACTCTCCCCATTTCAACAACATTTTAAGGGCTGGTTTCCATTCTCAGCTGGCCACCCACCATCTTTATTACTGCATTTCTCCTCATGGGACTAAGCTTCACATTTTCTTACTGTTAGGCCCCCTTCTTCTGAAAGACCAAAATTTCCTGCTTAGTCAAAAGAAGTAATACAAAATAAAGATTCCTATTTGCGTGGGAGATACCATGTCTATCTTGGCACCCACAATTGAGTATTATTAGATAGGGTATTTGGAGAAAGGAAACGGCTTGATGGTATTTGAAGAAGGTTTTTTTGCCTCCCACTTTTCCACGGCTCCAGCCTATTAACGTATTTGTATATTCTGCTTCTGCAAATGTCATACCATGTACCTTCAGCAGCTTTATAAGGAGTAGCCCCTCTGCAGGAGTTAATGCACTGAATGGGAAGAGACAAGATGGAGCTAGAATCTTTTCTACTCCCAGTTTATCACAGTGTGTAAAGGTCATAGCAGGGTGGTATGCATGGAACACTTGAAAGAGTGTGTTTCATCATTTCTGATGTTTAACTTGGAGAAAGGTCCAGTTGGGTGCTAAGAACTGTACAGAGGAATTTCAGTTTTGATGGTAAGAAATAATTTTTGTGTCTCTGGAAAGAGGAGCCAAAAAGGGGAAAAGTGATGTTTTGTAGAAAACTAAACAAGAATAAAATTATGGCAATTCACAAAAAGCAGTGACGTCTTGGTGTTCTTGATATGATTTCACACTTTGACCTAATAGTAACGAGGACATTTATTGAGTACTTATGGTGTGGTAAGCACTGAGATGGTTACGTGATTATCAACTTGGACGTGGTTTCTGCCCCCCCATCCCCACCCGGGATTCAGTCTTCCTTATTCCTATTTTACAGAGGAGGAAAGTGAGGATAGTGTTAGCAAGCCTCTAGCCCTGTGATCAATTATCAGTCAGTGGTATTTACTGAGAACTTACCATTTTCAGAGCACCCTACCTGAAGGGCAGAACAATTATCTCTTATTTGGGTGAGGAAACCTCCCCTCTGTGCCATCCATTTCCTGGTTCTGGGGCCTATTGTGGAGAAAATTCCCAGACCTAGATAATAAAAAGTGTGGTTTTCGTTAAGCACCTACTATGTGCCAAGCACAGCACTAAGAGTTGGGGAAGGCACAAGATAATCAAATCAGACAGAGTCCATCCCGCATGAAGCTCACAGTTTAAATAGGAGGGAGGATAGGCACTGACTCCCCATTTTATTCATTCATTCAATCCTATTTATTCATTCATTCATTCACTCATTCATTCATTCAATCATATTTATTGAGTGCTTACTGTGTGCAGAACACTGTACTAAGCGCTTGGGAAGTACAAGTTGGCAACATATAGAGGCGGTCGTTATCCAACGGCTGGCTCACAGTCTAGAAGACTGTTTTACAGTTGAGGAAACAGAGGCACAGAAAAGTTAAGTGATTTGTCCAAGTTCACGTGGCAGACCTGGGATGGGAATCCAGGTCCTGTGATTCCCAGGATCTGACTTTTACCATGAGGCCAGGCTGTCTGTCTAGACTCCCAAGGTGGCTGCCCTGGATACTTCCTTTTTGCTGTAGCTGTGGCACTCTGCTGTAGTTATTTCGGCTGCCGACGGCTTTTAGACATACAGTTCTTGTGTAGACTTCACAACATGCCTGCCTACTAGCCGGCTGGAAACCCATTTGGCAGGGATGTGAGAATAAGAGAGGCATAGTTTAAGCCACTAGCATGCTGATCAACTCCTCTGCAAGGATGCTTGGTTTTGAAGACTTAGCGACTGGATGGAAGTCTTAGTGAGCCAACGGACCTCGGGAGGTGGCATTAGTCTCTAGAAGTGTGGGGAGAGGAGAATGGGATCTTCTTATATAATTTTTTAATAGTACCTGTTAAGCACTTTTCTGTGGTATCTGTTAAGTGCTTAGTACAGTGCTTTGCACATAGTAAGCACTTAGTAAATGCCATTATTATTATTATTAGACAGGTACTGTTCTAAGCGCTGGGGTAAATAAAAGGTAATCATGTTGGATACGTTCCCTGCCCCACTTGGGGTTGACAGTCTTACTGCCCATTTTACAGATGAGGTCACTGAGGTACAGAGGATTTCGGTGACTTTCCCAAGGTCACACAGCAGACAAGTGGCGGAGCCAGAACCAACTGAAATTACTTTGTGTCAAGCACTGTATACCGCACTGAAGTAGGTGCAAGATAATCAGGTTGGTCACAGTCCCTGTCCTACATTCTGCTCACAGTTTAATTAGGAGGGAGGAGGATTTAATTCCTGTTATACAGATGAGGAAACTGAGACACATAGAAGTTAATGACTTACCCAAGGCTATGCAATAAACAAGTGGCAGAGCCCAGATAATAATAATGATAATAATGGTATTTGTTAAGAGCTGACTATGTGCCAAGCACTGTCTAAGGGTTGGCGGGGGGGAGGGGGCGGGGGGGGCAGGGGGAATATAAGGTAATCAGGTTGTCCCATGTGGGCCTCACAGTCTTAATCTCCATTTTACAGATGAGGGAACTGAGGCACAGAGAAGTGAAGTGACTTACCCAAAGTCACAAAGCTGACAAGTGGCGGAGCTGTGATTAGAACCCATGACCTCTGGCTCCCAAGCCCGGGTTCTTTCCATTGAACCGTGCTGCTTCTCAAACAACCCAGGTCCTCCGACCCCCAGGACCATGTTCTTTCCACTAATAATAACAATAATAATGATGGCATTTATTAAGCGCTTAGTATGTGCAAAGCACTGTTCTATGCACTGGGGAGGTTACAAGGTAACTAGACCACTAGACTACACAGCTTCCTTTCAAAGGGAATAATCAACTAATTCTCTTTAAACATTTTCCAGAAAGCCTAAGATAAATGTGCACAATCGGGAAAGTTTGTATTTGAAAGGACATCTAGTGATTTTAATTTCCAAAAAGGTAAAGCATATTAACTGGTTTGCAGTGTCTTTTTTTTTTTAATTCATTCGATTAAGATTCTCTCAAAGGTGGTTTTGATGCATCACAGGGTTCACAATGGGAAATAGCCCCACAAGCACAACGCCACTTGACAGATCTGAAAGGAAACACACTCCATCTCTGCCTTAGTGTCACTATTCTATTTTTTAAATATCCCAAAGGTTCTCCTCAAAGTTTTGGCGAAATCAAACAGTCCTTGCATCGTATCTACTTACTCTTACACTCTCCGAAGCACTTAGTACATTCCTCAGATCAGCCACTCGATCAACAGTGATTGGGAAGTGTGGTGGACCTTCTCTTGGTGGAGAAGGTCAGGGTTGGAAAAATGACTTGCAGATTGCTAATTTTTTGTGCTAATTAGCCAGATGTATATATCCCATCACTTGAGAAAGTAGAGATGGATTTGTTGACCTAAGGATATTGGCAAACATAGTAGGAAGAAAATACTTCATGCTCTTCCAGACTGTAAACTCCCTGGGGGCAGGGGACGTGTCTAACTACTCTGTTGTATTGTGCTCTCCTAAGCACTTAGTACAGTGCTCTGACTATAGTAAGCCCTCAAAAAATACAATTGATTGATCGATTGATTGGTTGCCAGATTTTGGATTAGTTAAACCTTAATGATTACACTGACTGACTCTTGGGGTATTCATATTTACCTTCCGATATTCTGAAGTCTGCATGATTACTTATATTACTCAAGAAAAGTGCCACCACTGGGCTTCTCATTTAGTTGCTATCAAGGCCAGAGTTGGGAGTCTAAAAATGAATATTTTCTGAATCTGAAATGGTTTGGACTCGTCTGACCGAGGTTCTGAAAAAAGGCAGCTCCGGGCCTCGGTTACTTAATGCATGAATATTCTCCCTGGTTGTCGGCATCTGCTCAGACTTGGGAGAAATAAGGAGCTAAATTCAGTTACTCAATTCTCATGACTCTGTTCTGGGAGTGGTTGGCATGAAGTTGGTTCATCTTCATTGCTTTCTGTTTCTGGGCTGGGGACCATATGACACTTAGTTTCCAGAGCCCAAGCTGTTCTGTTCTTCAAACAGCCCCGGACAACAATCCATTTCTGGAGTGATGTTGATGTTGTCTTTGGGACCACATGACAATTCCAAGCCCACTGGGAAGGGAAGTGGTCTAAGAGAACAGTGGTTATGATGCTGAGGAGTCAGGATTTGCCGGGAGAGGAAATGGGAGAGGGTGAGAGGTGGGTGTGTCAAGGAGGAGAAAGGGGAACGGCATCGAACAGGTTTAAATGTTTGTCTTCCCCACTAGATTGTATACTCCTCATTCATTCGATCATATTTATTGAGTGCTTACTGTGTGCAGAGCACTGTACTAAGCGATTGGGAAGTAGAAGTTTGCAGCATATAGAGACGGTCCCTACCCAAAAGCGGGCTCACAGAGACAGGGATCGTGTCTACCTATTGCTTCGTCCTTTCTCAAACGCTCAGTGCAGTGCCCTGAACTCAGTAAGCACTCAGTAAACACCACTGATTGGCCAACCGATTGATTGGCTGAAGAATCTGAAGTGAATGTTTAGATAATCTCATATAATCCCCTTCCCAACTCACATGCAGTCATAAATCCAGAATGGGAAATCCTAGACCTGTGGGGGCCTTCAAGAGGGCCCAAGAGACATATGTAATGATAACTCACCTAACAACAATCACCTCTGTCCCAATCAGGTTGGCCACCCCATTCCTGCATTAGATCAGCCCCTAAAAACCCCACTCTTGCATCAGCTGGCCATCTTGTTCAGGGCTCGAGTCCAAGCCAAATTTCCCGCCAGCGCAATTCCGCATCGAGAACCGTGGCGAACTCCGACGGGGAAAAGAACAACATGACTCACTGCTGGGCGTTACTGGAGGTGGCAGGGATGTCTGAGAGGCCAGAGATGAGGAAGACCAGAGATGTGCTTGTAGTGCTGTTATTGGCTTCGACTGCCTGTGATGAAAAGAACAGCAAGCAGAACCTGTCATATTGGGGTGTTTCTTCTAGTGGTGGCTGCAGGGCTTGAATCGCAATTGAGAGTAAAAAAGTACTAACCTCTCCACCAAGCTAGTCATTTTCTTCTTCCTAGACCTGCTGCAAACAATGCAGTGTCTAAAAGGATGAGGAGACCAGATCCAAAATCTTCTCTGCCTAGCTAAAGAGGAGAATCCGACCAGATTCTCGCTTCTCCGTTTCAAAGGAAAACTCATCACACCCCAGTGGTGGTGTGATCCTTAAAATGTTACCCTAATTTCTTTGAGTTAGGGCTGAAAATAAATTGGACAAACGGCTCTTTATTTTTCAGCGCCAGTCCTGTGTTCATGGGACTGCTCAGTTTTCTGCGTTAGGCGGCCGGGGGGAAAAGCAGAATGTATTTTATTTTTGAGAGGAGACACATCATATCAAATCATCAAGATAGAAGGCAGAAACGGTTACATAAGGGCTTTATTTTTTCCCTACAAAACACACTAGTTTAATTGGAAATTCCATTTTTCAAACCTACATTTTTCCTCTTTTAATTTGGTTTGAATAAACCGACTTTCAGATCCTAAAAAAAATTCTAATTTTACTAGAACTCTTTGTATAAACTCAGAAACAAATCCCAGACATGCTGATAACAACTGCCATGCATCTCTTTACATAGCTCCTGAGAATATTAAGGAGTTCACACAGAATTTCCATGTTAAAGGATTGTCGATAGGGTTTAAATTCAACCCCAAGCGAGCGGCGAAAATGTCATCTGCCAAGTGGTCCGTCCAGAACCTGCATGAGTTGTAAACAATTAAAAGGACATGAGCTTTAGAGGCCCAGAGCCGAGAGCTGAGGACATAATTGCACATTCGAGATGACTTTAGAAACTGGAGAAGCAATTGTTTCACAGTACGACATGAAGTAGCAGACGATATTTGTCTCTGCAGGGCCAGGCACGGCCTTGCGTGGCTGGATCATGTGAAGGATTTTTCAACAAGCCAGCCTGAGCGTGAGTGATGCTTAATGGCAACACGGAATAGTTTTTTGAATAGATTAGTAGCTGACGTCATGGAAAACAGCTATTTATCACTCTAATTTAGCATGAGATGCAACCCAACGCCCTGATGGATGTGTTTTATGGTTTTCATAAGAGAGAAGCAGCGTGGCTCAGTGGGAAAGAGCATGGGTTTTGGAGTCAGAGGTCATGGGTTCAAATCCCGGCTCTGCCAATTAGCTGTGTGACTTTGGGCAAGTCACTTCACTTCTCTGTGCCTCAGTTACCTCATCTGTAAAATGGGGATGAAAACTGTGAGCCCCCCATGGGATAACCTGATCACCTTGTAACCTCTCCAGCGCTTAGAACAGTGCTTTGCACATAGTAAGTGCTTAATAAATGACATTATTATTATTTTCAGCCAATCATAATAATGGACTCATTGACTAAAGTCTTATGTGCCCTTTACACATCCTTCATGATCTAGAGAAAAGGAGATCCCACAGGATAAAGATGAGTGATAAGTGAGAAAGAATGAGGTTTCCAATCATTCTGTTTCAAACCTCTTGAGCTCCTTTGGCTTCCAACTGAGCTTCCATCCCATAGCCCTGTGACAGAGGGAAAATTTGCAGGCGCAGTTTTGAATCAAGGAAGCAGTTCAGATGGGCAGTGATCTCATTTTCTTCTACTAAAAGGTTAATTCGTAATAGAGTCCTTTTTTTAAAATGGTATTTGTTAAACCCTTACTATGTGCCAGGCACTGTACTAAACACTGAGGTAGATACAAGCTAATCAGGTTGGACAAAGTCCGTGTTCCATATGGGGCTCACAGTCTTAATCTCCATTTTACAGAGGGCGTCACTGAGGCCCAGAGAAGTTATGTGACTTGCCCAAGGTCACACAGCGGACAAGCAGCTGACCTGAGATTAGAATCCAGGTCCTTGTAACTCCCAGGCCTGTGCTCTAACCACTAGGCCATACTGCTCTTTGCGGTGGAGATATCTTGCTATTCACAACATCTTCCCCAGCCCCTGGATCAGTGAGAGGTTAGCCGGCATGGAGTGATGATTCCCTCTTAAATCATTGGAATAGCAGAGAGTGACACTGTTCACCCTTTCCAAGGTAACAACTACCCTTAGACATCTAAATATGTCAGCAGCTGAAGGATCTGTTGGAAATGGGAGTGGGTGAATGTAGTGTTAACTACGTATTGGGTGTAAAACCTTGGGAAAATACCTCAGAAGCATAAGGCACATTCTCCTTGCCCACAAAGAACTCCACACTCTAATGGAGTGGATTTCCACTGATTCAAAAGAGCTCAGATTAAGATAACACCTTGTAAGAGTTCTCATACGTTCACCTGGCTCAGAGCAGTGTGATAAGTAAACCATCCAGGTTAGAAACTTGTCTAGTCGGTGCTTAAGGATCCGCCTGGTTGGAGGCTCCATATCCTGAAATATAGTTTCTCCTTAAATTATATATTTTATATTATTCATTTATATGAATGCCTGTCTCCCCCTCTAGACTGTAAGCTCATTCTGGGCTGGAAACATGTCAATTAATTTGGTTGTATTGTTCTCTCCCAAGCACTTAGTACAGTGGTCTGCACATAGTAAGCACAGAGTAAATCCCAGTGGTGGATTGATTGATTGATCTTTAACCAGAGGTTCCTCAAGAACATAATCCCCAAATTATAGAAGAATTGACTGTATACCCCAGTGAGATTTGGATACATTCCCAGAATGTGAATTCCTCAATGGACTTTCAGAAGAAAAGTTAGAGTCAAGGGAGGATCGTATACATTTCTGAATTAGAGGTCCATGGGTTTCTAGGAGGGAATTATGAGTGGTGAAAAGAAGGCTAGTTAACCATCCAGTTGCCCCCAGCAGAGACAATTATTTCGGGGGAACCATTGGTCTAGTGTTTTCATGAGTTATTCGAGCAATTACAAAGGAGCCCGGCTTAGCAGTGGGAGAAGTGTGATGTGTCCGTGGAGGGGGAAGATTTGAGACCACAGGGTTGACTGAATGTCAACAATACTGTAGGTATCGATATGTGTTCTCTAATCGACTAAGTAGTTTGCACTTCTCTTATTCATTCATTCATTTACTCAGTTACATTTATTGAGTGCTTACTGTGTGCAAAACAGCATACTAGGCGCTTGGGAGAGTACAATAGAGCAATAAACAGACACATTCCCTCCTTACAATCTAGAGGGAGAGAAAGACATTACAATGAATAAATAAATTTCAACTCTCTTTTGAAAGCATATTATGGAGAGCAGATTGGAAATTCTCATTTGCAAGTATTCTTTCTTCATGAATAGAAATGGAATGGCCATTCAGAAAAAATGTTTTCCTGGGTGGACTTCCCACACTCTCCCTCAGTAGTTCAATGATGCTCACTGCATCATAAGAGGAGAAGCTCACTGCATAAATATTTGATAAAGGAATAAACCTGTAAAATCAATAAAAAATTTGAGATCACTGAGCACAATTTAAAGCATGTGAAAGCAGTTAATAATGTAGACCTTTTAAATAAATAAATCTGCTGTGTTCCAATTTAGGCCAGTGCTATTTATATCTTGAGAACGTGATAGATGATTAACAGATAGGATGATTTGGTGAATCCTGAGATTGGTAATGCTAGTATATCACATTTAAATGTGCTTCCTATTCAAGAATCCTAAAGTGCATTACCTATGTTAATGAGGAGAACCAGAGTTGCCTTCCAGTTGTTAATTCTGGCTAGTAACGGTGGTTTCTCAAGCTTACCAAGTGATCATCCATTTTGAGCAGTAATAGGTGGAGACCAATCCGGTTAGATGCCTGTGTCGCAACAATTATTACTTCAGCAGTTGTCCTCCTCTGTATTGGTCCCTTAGTTTGAGAAGCAGTCAACCGTTTCCCATTGGGTAGTTAATAATAATAATAATGATGGTATGTGTTACTATGCGATAAGCACTGTTCTAAGCGCTGGGGTAGATACAAGGTTATCAGGTTGTCCCACATGGGGCTAACAGTCTTAATCCCCTTTTTGCAGATGAGGTAACTGAGGCTCAGAGAAGTTAAGTGACTTGCCCAAAGTCACACGGCAGACAAGTGGCGGAGGTGGTGGGCATCCGTTCAATACCTACGCTAATCCTGACTCTCTATTAGACTGTAAAATTTCTTGATGGCAGGATCTAGCTGAGGTCTTGTCTTCTTCATCATTTCCCATGGAGATAGGGTGGCTGATTGTCCGTTTTTATGAGGGACAGTAGGTTGTTAATCAGTCAATAGTATTTATTGAGCACTTACTGCGTGCAAGGCACTGTACTAAGCTCTAGGGAGACTACAGACACATTCCCTGCCTACAGAAAGCTTTAACATCTGATCTGTTCCCCATATGGCCCAGGGCACTTTTATGTCCCTTTAAAAACTGTTTCCTTCCACCTTCATTTCCTTTGGTTCTTCTGATTCTAGACCAGACTTCTCACTGACCTGGAAGTGCTTATGTACTGACGTAGATCCATCCTGGGGACAGGCAAATAGATGCTTATTCCATTGTACATTCAAGTATTTCTTTTGATTACTCCATTTGTAATAAGTTTTATGAATCTGCTCTGTTATCGTGGATGCTCGTTGTGGACAGTAGTTAGCACAGTGCTTTTCGCCAGTGGGTGCTCAGTAATTACTTTTCCTACTATTTCTACAACTGGAAGAGAAAAGTAAAGACTCTGGAGGAAATAGGGAGTTCAGCAGTGAAGCAGCGTGGCTCAGGGGAAAGAGCCCGGGCTTGGGAGTCAGAGGTCGTGGGTTCAAATCCTGGCTCTGCCAATTGTCAGCTGTGTGACTTTGGGCGAGTCACTTCACTTCTCTGTGCCTCAGTTACCTCATCTGTAAAATGGGGATTAAGATTGTGACTGTGAGCCCCACGTGGGACAACCTGATCACCTAGTATCCCCCCAGCACTTAGAACAGTGCTTTGCACTTAGTAAGTGCTTAGCAAATATCATCATTATTATTATTATTATTATTATTGTTACTGTGTGCTTGGCAGAAATGCATGTGAGAGGCCCATGCTGTCTCCATGACGCCATGCTGCTTCCATTAAACAGCCAAGTAACCCTTCATTCGTTCATTCATTCAATTGTATTTATTGAGCGGTTACTGTTTGCAGAGCACTGTACTAAGCGCTTGGGAAGTACAAGTTGGCAACATATAGAGATGGTCCCTACCCAACAATGGGCTCTCAGTCTTGCCCACCTGAACTTTCAGACCCTTTCAGCTAAAGCGAAAGTAGGCTGAACTTCATTCTTTAGGAAGTAATGTAGAAGATGACTCCAAGCTGATGAGGATTTAATTTCCAGTGCTAACCTTCAATTAATTTGTAACTTTTTTGGCACTCAGTTTGCTGTAAATGGTTGTAATTATGTTGTTTTCTGAACGGTGAATTCATTCAGGGTAGAGTCTCCAGACTGTTTATACATCTGGAATATAGCAACTTTTTTGTGTGTTTGGAGGGGGAGAAGGGAGTGGGAGGAGGAAGTTAATAAGGAACTTTTAAAAATTTTCATTTGTTTGAAAAAAGTAGATATCTCCCAGACAATCATTGGGAACCTAAAGTTAGTGTTTTCTGTTTACAGTTTGAGGTGAAGTAACATGGAAATTATTCAGGTTTCAGTTTATGTCTCTAAAAGGTAGCTACCAGGCATCTTTATGACTTTCATCTGTAATTGCCTATTTTCTGTAAAAGTCATGATGTGCTTTTCTGCTCCAAAGTCAATCAGTAGTATTTATTGAGTCCTTACTGTGGGCTGAGCACTCTACTGTATGCTTGGGAGAGTACAATAGACTACCTGGATGAGATACCTGTCACAAAGAAGCTTAAAAATCTTGCTGGGGAGAGGGATACTAAAATTCATTGCATATAGGAGGAGGAAGTGTCTTGTATCTGTGTGTGGGCAAAGAGAAATGGCAGATCAGAATGATGAGAAGGTGGTTCAGCAGACTGTTGAAGGTGCTTGGAGTGTCTACCTAGGAACTAGTCTTCTCAGCATAAAGCTGTAATGGCCATGCTAAATATTCGGGTTTTGTGGCGGAATGGAAACATTGACATTCGGGCGTTAGGTGTTTATTGCTCTGCACACAATAAGCGCTCAATAAATACAATTGAATGAATGAATGAATATTGGACTTGAGGACCTTCAGCAAGCTGTTGAATTTTGGAATAAGAGCGATTTCTGTAATGGCATCAGATGGTGTTGATTCTTTCCATTCATGGTTCAGTTGTGAACAAGTTTCTGTGTGTTTACTTCCTAGTACCCAGTAAGATCTAGGTCTGGTTTCCCGAACACCCTAACTGTGGGAGACCCTCAAGGTTCAGTTCTGGGTTCTATTCTCCATCTATACCCTCTCCCTGGGAGAATTCATTCCCTCCAATGACTTCAGCTACCATCCTTATGCAGATGATTCCCAAAATTACATCTCCAGTCAACCTCTCTCCCGCTATGCAGTATCGCATTTCCTCCCGCCTTCAGGACATCTCCACCTGGATGTCCCCAAAACACCTCAAACTAAATATGTCCAAAACAGAACCCCTTGTCTTCCCACCCAAACCCTGTCCTCCCCCTGACTTTCCCATCGCTGTACACAGCTCCTATATCCTCCCTGTCTCACAAGCCCATAACTTTGATGTTATCCTTGACTCATCTCTCTCATTCAACCCACACATTCAATCTGTCACCAAATCCAGTCAGTTCAACTTTCACATCTCTAAAATCCGCCCTTTCCTCTCTATGCAAACTGCCACCACGTTAATCCAAGCATTGATCTTTTCCCAACTCGATTACTGTATCGGCCTCCTTGCTGGCTTCCCTGCCTCCCGTCTTTCCCCACTCCAGTCCATACTTCACTCTGCTGCCCAGATCATTTTTCTACAAAACCTTTCAGTCCATGTTTCTCCACTCCTCAAGAATCTCCAGTGGCCTCCACATCAAACAGAAACTCCTTACCATCGGCTTTAAAGAACTTAGTCACTTTGCCCCCTCTTACCTCACCTCGCTACTTGCTTAGTACAGCTCAGCCCGTGCACTTCACTTCTCTAAAGCCAACCTACTCACTGTACCTCGATCTTGTCTATGTGGCCGCTTATTTCTCACCCATGCCCTTCCTCTGGCCTGGAATGCCGTCCCTCTTCATATCTGACAAACGATCGCTCTTCCCACCTGCAAAGCATTATTTAAAGCACATCTCCTCCAAGAGGCCTTCCTGGACCCTCATTTCTTATTCTCCCACTCCCTCCGTGTCACCTCTGCACTTGGATTTACACCCTTTATTCACCCGCCCCTCAGCCCCACAGCACTTGAGCCTTGGTTATTCCCTAATCTGCTGGGGAAAAAGCATGGTACTGGCCTTTCTCCAGGCCCCCACTGCAGCCAGAAGCCTGGCATTTTCATACATTTGGGAGACG
Organism: Tachyglossus aculeatus; assembly: GCF_015852505.1. Taxonomy (NCBI): domain Eukaryota; kingdom Metazoa; phylum Chordata; class Mammalia; order Monotremata; family Tachyglossidae; genus Tachyglossus; species Tachyglossus aculeatus. The sequence continues at coordinate 7,433,448 of NC_052074.1, forward strand.
ATGAGAAGCCATGGGGCCTAATGTAGAAAGCACAGGCCTGGGAGTGAAAAGGACCTGGGATCTAATCCTAGCTCTGCCAATTGCTTGCTGTGTGACCTTGGCTAAGTCACAACTTCTTTGTGCCTCTGTTTTCTCAACTGTAAAATGGGGATACCTGTTCTCCCTCCTATTGAGAGGCTCAAGGAAGGACAGGAGCTGTATCCAACCTAATAATTTGTACCTATCCTAGTGCTTAGAACAGTGTTTGGCACATGGTAAGTTTTTAACCAATTCAATCGTATTTATTGAGCACTCAGTATTTGCAAAACACTGTACTAAACACTTGGGAGAGTACAATGTAACAACAAGCAGACACATTCCTGCCCACAGCGAGTTCATAGTCTAGAGGGGGAGACAGATATTAATATAAATAGATAAATTAATAAATAAATAACAGATATATACACAGATACACCTGTGCTGTGGGGATGGGAGGGAGGATGAATGACGGAGCAAGTAAGAATGGTGCAGAAGGGAGTGGGAGAAGAGGAGAGGAGGGCTTAGAAAAGGCCTCTTGGAGGAGATGTGCCTTCAATAAGGTTTTGAAGTGGGAGAGAACAATTATCTGTCTGATATCTGTTTTCTAGACTGTGAGCCCACTGTTGGGTAGGGACCGTCTCTATATGTTGCCAACCTGTACTTCCCAAGCGCTTAGTACAGTGCTCTGCACACAGTAAGCGCTCAATAAATACGATTGAATGAATGAATGAATGAAGTAAGAATGGTGCAGAAGGGAGTGGGAGAAGAGGAGAGGAGGGCTTAGAGAAGGCCTCTTGGAGGAGATGTGCCTTCAATAAGGTTTTGAAGTGGGAAAGAACAATTATCTGTCTGATATCTGTTTTCTAGACCGTGAGCCTACTGTTGGGTAAGGACCGTCTCTATATGTTGCCAACTTGTACTTCCCAAGTGCTTAGTACAGTGCTCTGCACACAGTAAGTGCTCAATAAATATGATTGAAGGAATGAATAAATATGAGCAGGGAGGGCATTCCTTGGCCAGATGTAGGATATGGGCAAGTGGTTGGTGGTGAAACAGATGAGATTGAAGTACAGTGAGAAGTTTTAGCATTACCAATACCATAAAGAAATGATTAGGCCTATACAATTCAGCTTTACTTAATGATAATAATACTAATAGTAATAATAATAATTATGGAATTGTTAAATGCTTACTATGTGCCAGGCACTGAACCTCTCTGAGGACAAACACAGAAAAACGGCCAAACCAGACCCCTTCAACTCCAGTGTGCCTGACCAGATCACTGTGGATTGCCCATAGCGTATTGCTAGAATTCCTTGGGCAAACTTGTGCAGAAGCAATCAGGGCTCAGTAACTTTTAACATATGACTGACAAGGATTTCCTAGCTCATTCTGCCAGCGTTGTCCTTGAATGAACTGAAGCAGACAGGCAAATGAGAACAGAAGAACAAAAGCGGTGCTATACCGAGTCACAGCAATGGCCAATCCAGGCCAGGATTCTTTCTCTGCCTAGGGAGATTTCTAGCAAAATCATATATCAAGAGTTAAAGTGTCTTGTCTTTTTCCATGTGTGAGTGATCTCACCTAGTCACTGAGGCTCCTTCAGGTGTGGGCTGATGGGAGGAATCATAGTGGTGAATGAATAAACGTGTAATAATATTTCTCCAGCATCTCCTAGGTTAAAAGAATGGGAGGAATCCAAATTGAACACCGTATACTCGTGTGTCTGATTAATGGGGTGGAAGCATTTCGGATCCGAACTCGCCTTTTTCGATTTCTGGTTTGTCAGTGAACTACTAACTGTGGAATGTGTCTGTTGTATTGTTATGTTGTGCTCTCTGAAGGGCTTAGCACAGTGCCCTGCATGCAGTAAGTGCTTAATAAATATGCTTGATTGATTGAACTATCAATAGCTAGTTATCTTGTTATAATTCCATGAGACCGTGTCAGCCCTTTTCTCTTTTTTTTATATTACAGCGTGAACTTCCTGGTTAGGTTTTTGGTTTTTTTTGTCATGAGTTCACTCTGGGGATTTATTTTTGGGTTGTGGTGATAGGGGAGAAAGAGGATTAAATGAACATTTAAATCTCCTTTACCATCATCCATAGTGTATACTGAGAGTCGGCAGAGTGCTAAGCACAGTGCAGTGTGCTTGGGAGAGAACAACAGAAGCAAGAGAAATTCACTGCCCCCAAGAAGTTACAACTGAATGGGAGCAGACAGAGAAATATTATTTACAAATAGTTGGAGCAGGAGGAAGAGCAATATTACAAGAAGTAATAACAATCCTAATAACAATAATAATAATGGTATTTGTTAAGTGCTTACTATGTGCAAAGCACTGTTCAAAGTGCTGGGGGGATACAAAGTGATCAGGTTGTCCCATGTGGGGCTCACAGTCTTAATCCCCATTTTACAGATGAGGTAACTAAGGCACAGAGAAGTTAAGTGAGTTGCCCAAAGTCACACAGCCGATAAGTGGCGGAATCAGGATTGGAACCCATTACCTCTGACTCCCAAGCCCGTGCTCTTTCCACTGAGCCATGCTGCTTCTCCTGTTATTAATAATAATGATTGAGGTATTGAGGTATTTAAGCGCTTACTATGTACCAAGCATTGTGCTAATCACTAGTGTAGATTAAAAAAATAACCAGATCAGACACAGACTCTGTCCTTCATGGGCCTCACAATCTAGAGGGAAGGAGATCAGGGGGATTACCTCCATTTTATGGACGAGGAAACTGAGGCACACAGGAGATAAGTGATTTGCCCCAGGTTACACGGTGGGCAATTAGAACAGGGTTTTCTGAATTGCAGTCCTTTGCTCTTTCCATGGGGCCTTATTATGCCATGCAAATATATCAAGTGGAAATAGCTGAATAAATGATTGCATATACAATTGAATGCATACATATGTGTACATTAGTGCTGAGGATGGATATATATGAAGCAGCGTGGTTTAGTGGAAAGAGCCCGGGCTTGGGAGTCAGAGGATGTGGGTTCTAATCCCGGCTCCGCCACTTGTCTGCTGTATGACCTTGGGCAACTCACTTAACTTCTCTGTGCCTCAGTTACTTCATCTGTAAAATGGGGATTAAGACCGTGAGCCCCACGTGGGTCAACCTGATTACCTTCTATCCACTCCAGTGCTTGGAACAGTGCTTGGTACATAGTAAGTGCTTAACAAGAGCTTAAGTGCTCCCTGACTGAGCCCCGTCCTTCCTCTCCCCCTCCTCCACCTCCCCCTCCGGGGGGCCGTTTTACCTCCTTCCCCTCCTCACAGCACCTGTATATATGTTTGTACAGATTTGTTACTCTATTTTACTTGTACATATTTGCTATTCTATTTATTTTATTTTGTTAATATATTTTGTTTTGTTGTCTGTCTCCCCCTTCTAGACTGTGAGCCCACTGTTGGGTAGGGACCGTCTCTATATGTTGCCAACTTGTACTTCGCAAGCGCTTAGTACAGTGCTCTGCACACAGTAAGCGCTTAATAAATATGATTGAATGAATGAATGAACAAATACCGTCTGTTATTATTATCATTATCATCATTATCATTAATATTTATTATTATTAATAATATTCATTATTTACTGATAATTATTGCTAGTTTATTATTTATTATTATATAAAGAGTAGAAATGCTAGGGGTGGTGATGTGCCAATGGGAGTGTGGTATTGGGGATTAGTCAGGGAAGGCTTCCAGGAGGAGGTGAACATTCTCGAGGATTACGGGCTTCACTACAGCTATGGCAGTATACACTAAGCTAATGCAAGAAAGGAAGGATGAAAAAAAGAAGCTTCTTTTATTCAATTTGAAGAATAAGGATCCAACATTTTTAGTTCTTTTATTTTATTGTTCCTGTTGGTAAATGGTTCGTAAAATGGAAAATGTTCGTGTTCACCCACTTTAGCCATTTGCCCTGAAATGGTGGCTCCTTCTGGGGACTCACATTTTCCTGACTTTGAAAAGGTTTTCTAAAATGGGAGCTCAGGACCTGCACAGGTTGGGAAAAACAGAAACTTCCCACTTAGATTGTTCCTCCGGGAGATGGAGCATTCCTCCACGGTCTGCCTAGCTGACAGTCAGAGTACCCAGGTGGAAGGGTGATTTTAGGGCCAGTGAACAGTGAATTTCCACTGCATCACAATTATGGGAACACCTGCTCTAAGTGGCAATTTGAAAATGCCTGATCTTGGTCTTCCTCTAAGGCTCCAGAATGAGTGTCTCCTAAGAGACAGCTGGTCCAGCATGGCTAAAGTGACACCCATTCCTTTCTCCGATCAATCAGGCAAACAAGCAAGCACCATTTAAAGCTCTTGGAAGAGAGCAATCGAAGTAGTTGACATGATCCCTGCCCTCAAGGAGCTTACAATCTTGCAGAGGAAACTGAAACGTAAATCACGTATGCGTAGAAGGAAAAAGGAAAAATTGATATGGATATGACTTCAAGGGAGGCTTTTATCACTTTAAAATCAAGCTTCTTGACTTCTAAATATTCAAGACTGTGAGCCCGATGTGGGCAGCAATTGTCTCTATTTGTTGCTGAATTTGTACTTTCCCAGTGCTTAGTACAGTGCTCTGCACACAGTAAGCACTTAATAAATATTATTGAATGAATGAATTAACCTAATTGGGTAGGTATAGTCTTCCAATGTCTGGAGAGCAGACATAGACACTGACAGCCATGTGGCCTCGTAGAAAGAGCATGGGCCTGAAAGTTAGAGGATGTGGGTTCTAATCCTGACACTGCCATATGTCAGCTGTGTGACCTAGGGCAAGTCTCAGTAACCTCATCTGTAAAATGGGGATCAAGACTGTGAGCCCCATGGGGGGACCGGGACTATGTCCAACTTGATTACCTTGTAGCTACCCCCGGCTTAGAACAGTACTTTGAACATAGTAAGTGCTTAACAAATACCACAGTCATGATTATGACCATTATTATTATTGACATGCATGTGACACCATTACCCATCAATTTCTGCCAGGAACAATCTTTAAAAAGCCCAGAAAACTCATCACAGACATCGCTTGGCTCAATGGAAGTTCAGGGTCACACAGCAGACAAGTGATGGAGCTGGGAATAGAATAATGATGATGATAATAATAATAATGGTTGTTAAGCACTTACTATATGCCAAGGACTATACTAAGTGGTGGGGGGTAGATATAAGATAATCAGGTTAAACACGGCCCTGTTCCACACGGAGCTAACAGTTTTAGTAGGACAGAGAACAGGTATTAAATCCCCGTTTTATAGATGTGGAAACTGAGCCCCAGAGAAATTAAATGACTTGTCTTATGTCACCCAATGGGCTAATGATAGAGCCAGGATTGGAACCCAGAACATAGTACAGTCCTGGCAGTCTATTATCACTTTGAAATCAATGGCTAGGCTTTATCTCTCAACATCCTGAGAGCAGACATAACATGGACATAAAGACGATACCATCACCTGCCTCCTTATCTCTTTCTTACTTTGCTTTTTGCTCAGAAAGAGCCCCTCCTTTCTCAATCAATCAATCAATCATATTTATTGAGCACTTACTGTGTGCAGAGCACTGTACTAAGTGGTTGGGAAGTACAAGTTGGCAACATATAGAGACGGTCCCTACCCAACAGTGGGCTCACAGTCTAGAAGGGGGAGACAGAGAACAAAACAAAGCATATTAACAAAATACAATAAATAGAATACATATGTATAAATAAATAAATAGGGTAATAAATACATACAAACGTATATACATATATACAGGTGGTCTCCAACTTTCTGCTCTCATGTTGAAGTGACAGTAAGAAGATGCATCAAATCAAGACTTCCAGCTAATCCAGTGAGGCTTCATGGAGGAGACAGTTTTAGTCAAGTTGTGATCGTGGCGTGACAGACGAGTGACAGATGAGTCGTGGCCCTGAAACATCAAGTTCTAGAAAACTGGATAAGGCTCTTCCATTCAGGAGCAACAGGTTGGATTAAAGAATCAAAACGGAAGAGTGGGAAAATAGATTTCAACAAACGGTGAGGAGGTTCCAAGTGAGGGCAGTGAAGGAGGAGGTCAAAGGGAGTTGGCTTTGTGAGGGACATCGGAGCTTCTGGTTGGCCAGGTGGACCGTTCATTTGTTCATTCAGTCGTATTTATTGAGCGCTTACTGTTTCCAGAGCACTGTGCTAAGCGCTTGGAAAGTACAATTCAGTGACAGATAGAGATAATCCCTACCCAGCAATGGGCTTACAGTCTACAAGGGGGCACTTTAGCTGCTAGGTTCACTTCTGCTCTGCCACTTCTCAACATCCACCGTGGTATTCTTTGAATGAAATTCTGAGCTTTGTTCCTTGATGTGTCATTGACACGGTGTGACCTTTGGAATGGCACCTATGTTCTATGCCCGATTTCGCTGCTTTCTGATCTGTGTCTTCCTCCTCAGAGAGAAACCCAGCAAGGATTGAAAGGGACAGGCGCCTGAAACAGCTCCTTAGCTAAGCGTAACATATACATCTGAATCATCTACATCTGCAAATCTAATAATAGATACATAAATTGATAATGCCTTCGAATAGCCCTGAAATATGTGAAATGATTTAAGTGGTGCTGTAATTGGAACTCTGTAGGAGGAAAAGAAAAAAAAAATCTTTGTTTCTAGCTTGGAAAAACACCAAATTCGGGGCATATTCCCAGGGATGTGGGATTTTGAGTGCTTCTAATGCCAGAGAATGGGATTATGGGATTGGAAACCGAAATATACGTGTCTTCAAGTTCATGTGTGTGTTCGTTGACTGTCATTAGTTTGTTTTATCATCTTGCTTGAGCAGTGTTTGCATTTGGAAAGAATTGATTCCAGAGGGACTCTTTAATGGGGAAATGCTGAGTGTGTTGTGGCAATCCTGAGGATGAACATCTTTCACTCCCCAGAATGGCAATCCAGTTCGGCAGCTAGAACCTTTAATTCCTAATATCTGGGGGCATCATCTAGTTACTTGGCGCTCTCCTGTCTCAGCAGTGATAGCCACGTTTTCATGAAAAGCTGTCCCTCTGACACCCCCATATTTTAAATCAAAGAAAACATAAATACACACATAAGTGTCATTGGCTTTTAAGGTATTCTGTAAGTGGTTAAATTTTATAATGAGGAGACAACCAGCTAATGGTTTTAGTGGCACCCATAAAAGCTCGTAAAATACAAAAGTTAAATTTTGTCATATAATGTGAATCAGTGAGAGGAACCACTAGTTTCCTTTTCCCCCTGAATAAATTCTAAACAATCCTTAGAAAATGAATTGTCCGACTGCAAATCAGGATGAAATATCTTACAGCCATAAAACTAGAACTACTTTCAGACCACTTAGTGGAAAAAATAAAAAAAAAAGGGAGAGTAACTTGTCAACTTTGTTGTTGCAGTATCGCCGCCAATCGTATCAGATGCTTAGTTGTTGCCTCCATTTTTGCCATTTGACCTTGTTTAGATCAACCTGAATCAAATCGAAAGACTGCCCTCCCAATTTCCCCACCCATAATAGGAAGCCAGACCCTGGAAGAGTGCTTCCAACTGGAGATGTGCCAATAGAAGTAATTACGTGATGAAACTATTTAACTTTGACTAAAATACTCTCACCAGGTTCTTTCAAACGGTGTGTCTTATATCTTGTTGAAGCAATTTTATATCATGCCTTTAAAGTACAGTAATGGCCCCTTGCATCGACAGAATCCTCGTAAAAAGGAAGCCCAGGACCTTGCTCATGAAGTGCTATTGATTTTTTGAGTTCCTGCTAGAGTTGCCAAAGATACAACACTCTTGTTAGGGAGAGGAGATACTTTGGCCTTCAATATCACAGGAGGGTTCCTTGGTAAGCACAGGCGTCAGTGTGCTTTAGTGATAAATAATGTATTTGGGGGATAACTGCCCATGTTATTTTGTTAGTTTTAATATGACTCAGCATTTGCTAGCTCCGATTTTTTCTTTTTTTGTAATGTCTCCAGCAGCTATGTCGGATAGTTCTAACATAAGCACTGCCTTTGTCAAGACAGCCCTATGCAATAGTTAATCTAGGTTTCATATGTATTGTAGGCTGATTTCTTTTTAATCATTAAAAAAAGTTCAAACGCTATTTGGAGCTATGATTCCGGTTTATTGCTGGGTTTTTCCAAGGACCTCGAATTCCTAGCTGTGTCTAATGCAGGTTAAGTTCATTTTTAGTCACCTCTAGGAAGTCAGTCTGAGAGATTTATAGCAATTGTCCACTGCACTGTGTATGCCACTACCGACGGCAAGCAAGTAAAACAGACCATCTTGGTAGTACGCTCCAAAAATATACACTCCTGCAAACCTACATTCATACAGCTAGTTTAATCCAAACTGGCTTCTGTGGACATTTTATCGATGAATTGCATCATGTCTTCCCTGAACGAAGGGAACTGAGGATAAGGAGGTCCTGATGACCAGGCTGGGATGAATTTCAGTAGATGCGGAAAAGCTTGGCCTTCATTTTTGCGTTCTTTGAGTTCCACCTTTCCTAATTTGGTCCTTAAATCTCAGCCAAGGTGCCAAGTGGATAGCTCTATCGTTTTAAGATTTCAGTTGCTCCACCGAATTTCAGCATCTAAACTAGATGTGCCCTCTTTATTATATCAGAAGAGAGTCATGATATATGATATATGACATGATATATAACATAAAAATAAATGCTGTGATCAGCTTGGGCATGCAAGGTTAAAGATATGGGTGACCATCCCTTCCACCGCCTCCAAGTAGCCTATATTAATAATAATAGTAATGATACTAATGATAATGATATAATGATGATGACGACGATGGTAATAATGATGGTATTAGTTAAGGGCTTACTAGATGCCAAGAAAATTAATTGCTTATTCTGTGCCAAGCGCTGTGCTAAGTGTTGGGGAAGATACAGGGTAATCAGATTAGACACAGTCCCTGTCTTTTAGACTGTGAGCCCACTGTTGGGTAGGGACTGTCTCTATATGTTACCACTTTGTACTTCCCAAGCGCTTAGTACAGTGCTCTGCACACAGTAAGTGCTCAATAAATACGATTGATTGATTGATTGATTGATTGATCTCCTACCTAGAAGAGGTTCACTGCCTGTTCCTCCTACCAAGAACTGTCATGTCCTTTAATTAGGAATCCTCCAAAAGCCAGTGCAAGCACTTAGTACAGTGCTCTGCGCACAGTAAGCGTTCAATAAGTACGATTGACTGAATGAATGAATGAATGAATGAATGCAGGAAAGAAAGAGCCACAGTGGGTGATGATGAGCTTTGGAGTCAGAGGTCTTGGATTCAAAATCCGGCTTCGCCGCTTGTCAGCCGTGTGACTCTGGGCAAGTCACTTAACTTCTCTGTGCCTCAGTTACCTCATCTGTAAAATGGGGATTAAGACTGTGAGCCCCCCGTGGGACAACCTGATCACCTTGTAACCTCCCAAGTGCTTAGAACAGTGCTTTGCACATAGTAAGCGCTTAATAAATGTCATCATTATTATTATTATTGTATTCGTTAAGCTTTTACTATGTTTCAAGCACTGTTCCAAGTACTGGATGAAAGTAGATGAGTGGTATACTTCCCAAGCGCTTAGTACAGTGCTGTGCACATAGTAAGCACTCAATAAATACGATTGAATGAATGAATGAACGTGGGCACGGGAGTCAGAAAGACCTGGGTTCATTCATTCATTCATTCAGTTGTATTTATTGAATGCTAACTGTGTGCAGAGCACCATACTAAGCACTTGGAAAGTACAATTCAGCAACAAATAGAGACAATCCCTGCCCACAACGGGCTCACAGTCTAGAAGAGGGAAGACAGACATTCTAATCTTGGTTCTACCGCATGTCTGCTGTGTAACCTTGGGAAAGTCACTTCACTTCTCTGTTACTCAGGTCCCTCATCTATCAAACTGGGATTAAGAGTGTGAGCCCCAGATGGTAGAGGGACTATGTCCAACCTTATTAACTTGTATCTTCCCCAGCACTGAGAACAGTGCTGGGCACATAGTAAGCACTTGACAAATGCCATCATTATTGTTATTATTATTATTATTATAGTAAGTGCTTAACAAGTACCATCATTATTATTATTAAATATATTCAATTTGAAAATGCCCCACGCATGCACCCAAACAATACATTAGAAGGACATACAAGCATATTTGCCAGTGTGAAGCAGATTCGTTTTGACCTATGATTCATGGAAGACTTCATCATTTCATTAGTGAAAGCAATGAGGAAAGCAAGCACCACGGCTGTTTCTCGTGTTATTTGACCGATCTATTCTTTCTAATAAAGAAGCCAAAGAAATAAAAAAAAATTGATCTTTATTTATTGACTCCCTGGTGAGTATAGTTAAAGTTGACAGAGATCAATCACAATAATGTTAAAAGAATGATATAGTGTAAGATGACCTGGAATTGCAAGTGGAAGTTTAATTACTAGGGCATCAAAATTTTACCATATGCAGAAAATTGGAGGAAATGTCTTTCTTACATACCGAAGCCTGATGGAAGAGGAAGGCTCGGCTGAAATGTTGAAATTGTGGCAGGCTGGCTCTGGGGTGCTCTGCATTTTACTCTAGGTCCTGGGAAAGCAAGGTAAAAATGCCCACAGAGGAAAACTAGGGTCTGATCTTCTCTTCCATAAAGCATTTTCACAACCACAGTGTGGCTTAGTGGGTAGAGCCTGGGCCTATGAGTCAGAAGAACTTGGGTTCTAATACCAGCTCTGCCACATGTCTGCTGGGTGACCTTGGTCAAGTCACTTCACTTCTCTGGGCCTCCGTTACCTCATCTGTAAAATGGGAATTAAGAGTGTGAGACAGGGGCTGTCTCCAATCTGATTAACTTGCATCTACCCAGCGCTTAGAACAGTGCTTGGCAAAGAGTAAGCACTCAACAAAGACCATCATCATCCATCTCATCTCAGAACTTTCAAACTACTGCAGTTGTTACCCCATTTAATATTGCCCACTACGAGATATTGTTTCCCTGAAAATGAAATGGTGCATGATAACTCATGGGAGAAGTTTTTTATTCTGAATTACTTGACGAAGGGCATTGTCACGTGATATTCCAACTTCTCCGGGGAGAGACTGACGGTTTTAACATTCCTTACCTTCTCTTTAAAATGTTCTGTCTCTTGTCCTTTTTGAATTCTGTTGTCTGGACACGTTACCTAACTAGTTGGGACAGTCTCAGTGTATACACATGTGGTTGCTGTGAATAGACACGTGTGCACTTATGTGTACGTGAAAAGAGGTGCTGTAGAGAACAGGGCTCATTCGCTCTTCCCAATCCCCGGCTCTAACAACTCTTACCAAGATCCCACAAAGCCACTCAGTCCCATTCCCACCATGGCCTCTGCCCTCTTTTTATGCTACCTTAAAATTATTCTCCTATTCCCAGTTCCACAAGAAGACATGGCTTTCAATCCAAGTCCTCAGGCTTTTGTCTTCATAAGGAAAAAGCCCTGATGAAAGCCATTGTCTGGGTGTGAACCCTGAATGTAATTGCTCCTGGAACCCATGACGATATCAGTAACAAATATAAATACACATTCAGTGACTTTTCTGCTGAGGTTTGGTGTAATCTTAGATGGTGAATTAGCAAGGTTTTGCTTTGGAGAGTAAAAGAAAAGAGTGAAATTCAGTAACATTTGAAATAGAGGTGAATAGCCAGAAAAAGGAAAAGAATGGTGGAAAAAATATGTTTATGCCCCATCCCTGTTTCAAATTCCCTGAAAGTGTGATTTTTGTTGCTGTTGTTTGCTTAAGTCTGGTTTTTGTTATTTTCCTCATCTCTTGCTGAGAGCCATATCTTACCTCTTCTACCCAGACTTTATAAGAATGCTGAGTTGTCATGGAGGAGTTTTACTTCACACTGGGGAGATATTAGATGATAAGATCCACCTTGTTCAGATTTATGGCTTTAGCATATTTCAGGCTAAAAATATTTTTTCTACCATCTGCTAAGATTAGCACTCTAGAGGTGTAATAAATTTACCCCCCTGTTCCTATGATGTACTTTGGAAGCAACTTGTACTTTATTCGGCCTAATTGAAAATAGGGTAAGATAAATGATGCACTTTGAATTTCTCTCTCAGACGTACCATTGTTCACCACTTCAACTGAGGATGAGTAGATCTGATTATAATTCCATAGGACTGGTAAAAGAGAAGTTTCTTAGGTTGAAATTATGGAATCCAGCATTGTCACTGTCCAGAGGAATCTGACATATTCTTAAAGTGCATTTACTGCACACCCAATGAAATATTGGTTTGCAAGGGAAAACCTCCCAAAATGAGGAATACAAAATTAATAGTTATAGAAGCATTCTACAATACAGCAAGGTCAAGTCAGAAGCTGGGAAAACTAGAAGCATAATGCCGTTGTACCAAGCAATAATATGAATGATAATGATAACAATGCTTGTGGACTGTGTTAAACCAGGACAGATTTGGTTTTGGGGAAGAATGTTCCCCAATTTTTCCATCAGATCACATCCAGACGGTGTAATGGAAACCTGCGTTATGGCACAATGGTAGGTAGTGGGGCTCATTTAGCTTGAAGGAATCATTTTTTGTTCATGGTTGCCTTATGGCCCGGTTGTTCATTCATCCATGCAATCATATTTATTGAGTGCTGACTGTGTGCAAAATCACTGTACTAAGTGCTTGGGAGAGTACCATGTAACAGTGAACAGTCACATTCCCTGCCCACAATGAGCTGCTAAGTGAAATTATCCAGATAATCCAGATCAAAGCTATTTCAGGCAACTCCCTTTGTCCACCCAACTTCTAATGGCTAAAATAACAGCGTAATGGAAATCAAAGTTTATTTGGGGCTCAGTTCTCTGGATAAACAGTGCATAGTTAGTTCCAGAGGGTAGGCTGTGCATAAGGACTGTTTCAACCAAGGTGATTTTGGCATTTGCCTTGGCTTCTAGCCCTTTCCTGCTCTGCTGTGCTTTCTTGCCAAGATGTGTGTCTTGATTTCCCATCCCTTTTATTGTTACCTTTGTGTGTGGGTGGGTGGGGGGGATTTGTTAAGCTCTTACTGTGTGTCAAGCATCATCCTAAGCACTGGGGTAGATATAAATTCATCAGGTCAGATACAGTCCCCATCCCATATGGGGTTTACTGTCTTAGTAGAAGAGAGAACAGGTATTGGGCCCCCATTTTGAATATGAGGAGACAGAGGCACAGAGAAGTTCAGTGACTTGCCCCAGGTCACACAGAAAGCAAGTGAAATTAGAGAAGCAGTGTGGCCTAGTGGATTCAATATGGGCCTGGGACTGAGAAGAACCTGGGCTCTAGTCCTGGCTGTGCCACTTATCTGCTGTGGGACCTTAGGCAAGCCACTTAACTCCTCTGTGCCTCAGCTTACCTCATCTCTAAAATGAGCCCTAGGTGGGACAGGAACCTGATTTGATTGTATTCATCCCAGCAGTTAACATCACCTCTCAACATAGCAAGTGCTTGACAAATGCTATTGTTATTATTACTACTGCTATTACTAGTACTACTAATAATATTGTTGTTATTCTCATGTGGCAGAGCCAGGATTAGAACCCAGGATCTCTGGCTCCCAAGCCCAGACTTTATCCACTAGGCCATGTTACATCCCTAAAATGGACATACTGATAATTGGATCATAGTTGGTAAGAAAACCTTGGAGGGAAGCATTAATGGTCTTTGGGGAATTTTTTTGAGATTTAGAAATAAAATATTCACTGCCATTTTACAATTGCCTAAGCAGAGCTCCTGGAACAATTTCTAATCAGTGGTGGGGGGGGAGGTTTGAAAATTTTTCCACAGTGAAGCATGAAAAGATTAATAAAGATGCTCCTCCCTATGTTTCGCCCGATATGTTCCAAAAGGTCATTTGTACATGAGCCACCCTATTCTCCATCACTTATGTGCTTGGGTTTGTACCCCTTAAACACCTTAATATTCACTCCACTGCCAACCCCCCAATAGTTAGGTACAGGACATTATACTCTGCCATTTCCCCAATCTGTAATGTATTTTAATGTTTGTCTCCCCCGCTAGACTGTACGCTCCTCATGGGCAGGGATCATGTCTACCAAATCTGTTGTATTGTTTTCTCCCAAATAGTACAATGCTTTTCTTCTCCTTGTGGTATTTGTTAAGCATTTTACTATGTGCCAGGCACTGTACTAAGCGCCGGGGTAGATTCAGTCAGGTTTGACATAGGCCATTTTTCACACGGGGCTCACAGTCTTAATCCCCATTTTACAGATGAGGTCACAGAGAAGTGAAGTGACTTGCCCGAGGTCACGCAGCAGATGCCTGGCGGAGATTTGAACCGAGATCCTCAGACCCCCAGGCCTGTGCTTATCCCTCTAGATGACACTGCATCTCACTGTGCACCACACAATAAGAGCTCAGTAAAAGTTATTGATTGATTCACTGTTCGGTAAATTGAGCTGTGAGGTTAGTTTTGTGGGGAGTTGCTATTCCATTACAATTCTATATTTTTTTCCTTGAATATTTATGTTTTCACTTTAACACTAATTGTAAAAATACGAGACTAGCCAGTGGTAATAATAATGATGGTATTTGTTAAGCGCTTACTTACTCTGTATCAAGCACTGTTTTAAGCGCTAAGCATGGTAGAGGTCCACAGCAATGTTATGTGATGCACTGCCCTAAGGACTTGAAGTTGCACCAGAAGCATGAAGCATATACCCTGCCTCCATGGATCTTACACTTCAAGTGGAGAACCAACTTAAAGTAATCAAAATAAATGTTTCAATTGATAATGTATAGGTACGTAAATTGCTGAGGAAGGGTGAAATGAAATATATAAGTGCTAGCAGTGGCTGTTGGTTTTGAAATCAATCATAGTATTTGTTGAGTGCTTGCTCTGTGCAGATTAGTGTACTCATCTCTCTTGTCACTGACCCCTTTCTAATATCCTGCCTCTAACGTGGAATGCCCTCCCTCTTCGTATCTGACAAACACCCTCGAAGCCTTATCAAAAGCACTTCTCCTCCAAAAGGTTTTTTCCAAGTAAGCCCTCATTTTCTCTTCCCCCACTCTTTTCTGCATCACCCTTGTACTTGGATTTCCACCTTTTATTCCCCTCCCTCCCTCCGCCCCTTAGCACTTATGTAAATGTTTGTAATTTACTTATATTAATGTCTGTCTCCCCCCTCTAGGCCGTAAACTCGTTGTGGGCAGGGAATGTGTCTACCGACTCCATTGTGTTGAAATCTCCCAAGCCCTGCGTGCAGCGCTCTGCATACAGTAAGTGCCCAATAAATATGATTGATGGGGAGAGTTTGAGAGAGGGGAAACATAATCCTGCCCTCAAGGAGTTTACAATCTAGCAAGATACGGGGGAGGCTAGTGGACTGAATTCTCCTCCTGGAATACATTCCTCGAGGGTAGTATTTCAGCATCTGTGTCCAGGCATCAAGAAATGGGGGTTTCTGTTGGAAACAGAGACCCTAATTCCACCCAAGCCGTGTGAACGGCAGCTCCAATATTACCGTCTGCCTCCCTGCTCCTGTCGTTGTCATCCATTTCTCGCGTCGGTCACAGAAATTGGGATTGTATCGAAAACAATTGCCGTTATTAACAGGTTAAGCTGCCGGGATGTTAAAATAAAGGCTTCCCAGCTTTAGTGTGTTTTGTTGTAATCATCTCCCAGATGTCTTGTCGGAAATCAATTCAAGTTCAGAACTGGCTAGAATTGGGAGGTCAAGGCTTTGGCAGACTAAATATTTTATCTTGTGCTCATGTCTGGAGCTTTTAAAGATGTGAATTGGGGGCTCGTTTCTCTTATCCCATCTGGACAAAGATGATTGGCTGTGCCATCTTGCCCGGGTTTAGGACAAGGTAAAAATCAATTATAATCAATTATTAAGAGTCTTCTATGGCTGCATTGCTTAAAAGTGGATTTTAAAAGTTCAGTTCTGAAACCTGAATATCTTGGGTGCTGGTGGAGATGTGGCTATTTGAGAATGTCAAATATAGATGTTATCAGCATTAGGAATAAATTCACTGAATTCCTATATCCCCATGTTTCGAAAAAGCGAGGGGGAAAATGAAAAGTTAGAGATACTAATCATTCCACTACTAAGTTGAAAAATCAAGTTACCTTTCTAGAGACATTCCCATTTGACCTCACTTTAAGATGATGTCCCAGAAATGTCTTTAGATGCTCTCTCCATTTTGTATAACTTCTTCTGCAATTGGTATAAGTATGCGTGTGCACACACACACACAGATTGATGCATGTTTTATTGAGAAAAGCATTTTCTGAAAATGAAAATTCATCCATTTTTCTCTTCACAATATTTACATCTAAAAATAATTTCCTTCACATACAATAAGGATGAAAACCCATTCATATCAAATGAGCCTCAGTCAGA
This sequence comes from Tachyglossus aculeatus, assembly GCF_015852505.1. NCBI lineage: Eukaryota > Metazoa > Chordata > Mammalia > Monotremata > Tachyglossidae > Tachyglossus > Tachyglossus aculeatus. The sequence goes on from NC_052074.1 coordinate 7,449,880, forward strand.
GTCATGACCAAAGACTTGAACTCAATTCAAACGATCTTATTTTCGAGTCTTCAACAGAGTTCAGTTAAGTTTTTCTTTCCACCTACTTTCCTTTCACGGAAGGCCCATTCAGTCCAAAATACCACCAGCAAACATAGTCCAAGTCTATTTTGACTTAGACTACAAGGTGAGAAAATGAGGTTTATAGAATCCTGCAATCGAAAGAACCTTGAGAGGCTCAGCTGACCCAGAAAACTTCTCCCTAAGCAGGTGAAGGGCTAAGATGGATTTTCCCTCAAAATCTTCAGAGATAGAGAATTTTCAGTCAATCAGTGCTGCTTTTTGAACACTAAGGGAGTGTGAAGTATTGTACTAGGTGGCTGCGATCATTTTTCTAAAAAAAATGTTCAGTGCATCTTTCCTCACTTAAGAAGCTCCACTATTTGTCTGTCCACCTCCACATCAAACAGAAACTCCTCAACATTGGCTTTTAAAGCATTCAATCAACTTGCCCCCCTCCTATCTTGCCTCCCACATAGATCTCACAGTCTTAATCCCCATTTTACAGATGAGGGAACTAAGCATGGCCTAGTGGCTAGAACACAGGCCTGGGAGTTACAAGGACCTGGCTCCTAATCCTGGCTCTGGCACTTGTCTGCTATGTGGCCTTGGGCAAGCCACTTAACTTCTCTGCCCCTCAGTTACCTCATCTGTAAAATAAGGATTAAGATTGTGAACGCCATGTGGGACAGGGACTGTGTCGAACCTGATTAACCTGTATCTACCCCAGTGCTTAGTACAGTGCCAGACACATAATAAGTGCTTAACAAACACCATAAAAAAAACAAAACTAAGGCACAGAGAATTTAAGTGACTTTCCGAAGGTCCACAGGGCAGACAAGTGGCGATGTCAGGATTAGAACCCAGTTCCTCTGGCTCCCAAGCACACGCTCTTTCCACTAGTCCATGGTGCTTTACTGCTTCAGTAAGTTGCCACTCACCGAGTGGCCTATGCCATTTTTGGAATTCCAATTTTGGCTGTTTCAGTCCCGAAGGGCTTTGGGAGCTCCACCCAAACTTGGATGGCCTGGGTGACTGTGACACCTCATTCCAGTCCTCTGTTAGAGGAAAAGATTTGGCAGAAACCTTTGGATCTTTTTACAGTAACTATCAGCTGAATGCCTCCCACTCTGAAATCTCTGAACGGACACATGCTTCGTTTTGATTTGGCCAAGGCATTATCCTATAATTATAAAGATCTTTCATCTGAGGACTCGGAATGCTAAATTGGTTTACTTAGGGTGGGAAAACAGCTTTGATGTTGACTGAATCCAAGAGCGCCTATTCACATGCTACAAATAGATTCAGTGTCACTTTGTCTTTTTGTAATGTTCTGCCCCGTACACATAGGCTCGAGGGGCTTCTGGGCACAACCAACCCCCCCAATTCCTCGTGGATTTTCCAGTCATTGGAGCCTCTGTTTATCCCCGGTCGGCCGACACCTGTAATTAGTCCATCAATGGTATTTATTGACCACTTACTGTGTGCAGAGCATTGTACAAAGCACTTGGGAGACTACAACACGAAGGAATTAGCAGACACTTTCCCTGCCTATAACGAGCTTACAACCTGGAGGGAAACCTGGGTATCTCTAAGTAAGCATGTTCATTAGGGAAACTTCTCAATCCAATTACTCCACAAAGTCCTGTATTTTTCATCCAAAGAGGATGCTGGGAGTTGGAGCGGGCCAGTGGAGGGATGGGGGGAGAGTGTCACTCTCTTCCAATTGGCACCATTGGAGTTGGAGTCACAATCCTTGGAATGGGTCAACATGAAAGGTCTTAACCCCAGCCATTGCCTCCTAGCCTCTGCTGCCCAGGGTAAGACTGACCTCTTAATAATAATGATAATAATGGCATTTATTAAGCGCTTACTATGTGCAAAGCACTGTTCTAAGCACTGGGGAGGTTACAAGGTGATCAGGTTGACCCACATGGGGCTCACAGTCAATCCCCATTTTACAGATGAGGTAACTGAGGCACAGAGAAGTTAAGTGACTTGCCTGAAGTCACACAGCTGACCAGTGGCGGAGCCGGGATCTTAATCCTTGGCCACCTCCCACTCAAGATGGGCCTTTTGTCTGATTTGCTGATCTATTTTCCTGGGATTTCCTTCCTGTTTTCTGGGACCAGAATTAAGTCTTCAGTGTGGCTTAGTGGATAGAGCCCGGGTCTGGGATTCAGGCAGACCTTGGTCCTAATCCCGGCTCTGCCACTTGTCTGCTGTGTGACTTTGGCAGGTCACTTCACTCCTCTGGGCTTCAGTTACCTCATCTATAAAAGAGTGTGAGCCCCATGTGGGACAGGGACTCTGTCCAACCTGATTAACTCGTATCTCACTGAGCACTTCAAACAGTGCTTGGGCATATACTAAGCACTTAACAAGTCTCATAATTATTAGCAGTACCATTATTACTCCAAGAAAAAACTAGCCAACTTCTTTTTCCCATTATTATATAATTCATGATTTCACATATTCATTCATTCATTCATTCATTCAATCGTATTTATTGAGCACTTACTGTGTGCAGAGCACTGTACTAAGCGCTTGGGAAGTACAAGTTGGCAACATACAGAGGCGGTCCCTACCCAACAGCGGGTTCGCAGTCTAGAAAGGGGAGACAGACAACAAAACAAAACATATTAACAAAATAAAATAAATAGAATAGTAAATACGTACAAGTAAAATAAGTAGAGTAATAAATATGTGCAAACATATATACAGGTATCACAGTCACTGATTCCATAGTTGATGTGCATTTTGATATCATTTCCGGAAGCCCCAGACCACTCAGCTAGACCTTCAAAAGGAAAACTTGGCACCTGAGCTCGGAGCTCGGACCCTTCTCAATTTTTCTTACATCTGATAAAACGCAAAAGTCTGAAAATTGCAGGAAGCGTATTCTTAGCCTGTCACCAATTATATGCTAACATTCATCAGCTGGTCCAGCCTTTCAGGAGACCACCGCTGAACCTGAGCCTTTTGACTCAAGTCCTCTGGCTCGGGACCATGCGTGACAGGAAGAAAAGGAGCAAAAGCAGAATGAATGTTTGTGTTTGGTTTTCTTGGAGCTTAAAGTGTTTGGGGGGAAGGTGAACCCCCATTTCCTTTTCCTCAGTGGTGGGGACACCCTATCCTTTGAATAATGAAGCATACGGTTCCCTTGAAGAGCGTAAGCAGAGATGAAAGCATCTATTTATTTTTGTCAGTGAAAATAGAAGTCTAGAAACGGCATGTGTTTCTCATTTCAATGCACTTTTATTTCATTTATTTAGCTGTATGGAGGAATCCAGCCAGATTTTGCTCAATCACAACAAAGGTCTTATACTGTCCAAACATGGTACATTCCTGAAGCTACTAATCATGGCACCTATCCTCGTTTCCCAAGTCAAACTGGCCACTTTGTGGCATTCCTTGCTCTAACCTTGGGCACGAGCTGTGATGTTTATATCTTTGTAAAAGGGTCTTTAAGCAGGCAGAAACATGTTGCTACGACCCCATTCTAGACAAAGCTGGCTTAGAGTCAGTCAGTAATCGAGACTCTGTTCCTGCTCGCCCCATCAACCGTGGTTCATAATGAGGAAGTGTTAGTTTTTCCACTCCATCTCTTCTTATTTTGAAATGAGGAGGAGGAAGGCTCAAGGTCTATGTCTTTTATTGTATTAAAGAATGAAGTGGCGAGGAGAAACATGGGAAGAATATGAGCCCGAAGGCTAGGAAGTATGGACTGTTCACTGGAAGTTGGTACCTCTCTTAATCGCGATGGTATTTACTGAGCACTTACTTTGTGCAGAGCTCTGGACTAAGAGCCTTGAAGAGTACAATACAACCGAGTTGGTAGAGATGTCCCTTGGGATTGCAAAACTCAGAGGCAGAAATGAAAATGGCTCCTGGCTGTTCAGGGGACCAGTGTGACTGCACAAAAAGGGGGACTGAACGCCAATCCATTAAATGATTACAATCAATGTTATATACTGAGCACTTGTTTTGATGTCTGTCTCCCCACTTCTAGACTGTGAGCCCATTATGGGCAGGGATTGTGTCTATTTGTTGCTGAACTGTACTTTCCAAGCACTTAGTACAGTGCTCTGCACACAGTAAGCGCTCAATAAATATGATTGAATGAATGAATGAATGTGGAGCACGGTACTAAGCGCTTGGGAGAGTACAACACGACAGAGTTCAGAGATATATTTCCTGCTCACAAGAAGCTTACAGTCTAGAGGGGAAGCAGACATTGAAATAAATTATGGATATATCGATAAGTGCTGAGAAGCTAAGGATAGGATGAATAGCGAGTACTTAAAGGATACAGATCAGAGTGGATATGCAACACCAAAGAGAGAGGGAATGAGGGAAATGAGAGTTTAGTAGGGGAAAGCCTCTTGGAGGAATTGTGATTTTAATAAGGCTTTGAAGGTGGGGAGTTGGTGATCTGTTGGATACGAAGCGGGTGGGAGTTCAAGGCCAGAGGGAAGACGTGGGCCAGGGGTTGGTGGTGAGATTGATGAGATTGAGGTAAGTGACTAGGTTGCGTTAGAGGAATGAAGTGAGCGAACTGGGTCATTGTAGGAAATCTGTGTGTTAAAGTAGAAGGGGGAAAGCTGATTGAGTGCCTTAAAGCCAGTGCTAAGGACTTTCTGTCCGATGAAGAGGTGATGTAGGTTCTTAAGGAGTCGGGGAGAAAAGGGCTAAATGTATTTTTTAGAAAAATAATCCCACCAGCAGAGTGAAGTATGGACTGGAGTGGGGAGAAGAGACAGGAGGCAGGGAGGTCAGCAAGGAGACTGATGCTGTAGTCAAGGCAGGATAGGATAAGTGCTTGGATCAGTACAGTAGCAGTCTGGATGGAGAGGAAAATGCAGAATTTAGCGATGTAAAGGTAGAATGGACAGGATTTGGTGACAGATTGAATATGTGGGTTGATTCAGAGCTAATCAAGGATAATGTCAAGATTATGGGCTTGTAACATCCATTAGAATGTGAGCTCCTTGTGGGTCATAAGGTGTCCCATCTTCATTTTGCACTTTTCCAAGCCCTCTGTTTTGTACTTTCCAAGTGCTTATACAGTGGATTGCTCCAACTGGTTATTCCACAACTACTACTGATTGATTCATAGTAGAAAGCTCATGGGGATGGGAGTTAGAAGACCTGGGTTTTTGTCCCAGCTCTGCCATTTTCCTTTCTCAGTACTGTTGCTTCACATAGTTCATCTATATGGTGGAATTGGACCTTCCTTACATTAGAAACCCCCTTAGCCTAGCTGCAGAATCATTTATATGGTATTAATGACTTTGGTTCTGGCAAGGTGGGAATTCCCTGAATTCATCTTCCACTCCTGTTTCGTAGCCAAAGCTCACCTGCCTCCTTCTATCCCTTAACTCTAATGCCCCTCCATGCCTGCCTTCCCCTCTATACGTTCTACCTTCCCTCCCTCCCTCACCCATAGATGATCTGTGATTTATCCCGATTGGCAACTCTAAAAGGAAGTGCTTTTCTTCTTCAAACATAGCTCCAGTATGTCTCTCCAGGAACACCACGGATTGACACTGGTAAAATCAGAGCAAGGTCGAATGTTTTAAGAACTTCTTTCACCTGCAGACAGGCAGTTCTCTCCGCCTTCCCTCCCCAACCCTTCTAGACTGCGAGCCCGTTGTTGGGTAGGGACCATCTCTGTAGGTTGCCAACTTGTACTTCCCAAGCGCTTAGTACAGTGCGCTGCACACAGTAAGCGCTCAATAAATACGATTGAATGAATGAATGAACCCTAATCCACTTTGGGGATCGCTTCCCTGCTCCAAACCCGGAACAGATTCCATTGGTCCCACGTTGCCCTCTAAGCCTAAAGAAATGTACAATGTTGTGAAAAGTGAAAAGTAAAACACTCTCCAGTGATCCTTCCCGAAGTGGCAGAGGCAGATTTGTTTGCCTTCATATCGTGTCCAGGTTGATTTTGAATAGTTCCACTAATAAAGACATTTTTGTCCCCTTTCTTTTCAAGTCCGTTTGAGCACCTCTCCTGCAACCCAGCTTCTGTGGGTGAGTGTTTTATTTACCACAATCCCAACCTTATATGGAGAGGATTCTGGATCTCACGCTTTGAGACAAGCAAGCCCTCTGATTCCTGGGTCCTGTGTAAAAGTGGTTTATTGTGTTGGGGATTTATTTACCGCACGCACTCGTTTGAATGAAAAATCACTCTAAGAGCGAAAGTGATTCCATTGGATTTAACCATGAGTCAATGGGTCAGGCTGAAGGCTACATCCCCCGATACATTAACCAGAGCCCAGGAAACAAAGAACGTTTTTTGTCAGTGACTCATCTTCAATCCTTCATTCCCTCTCTGAAATGTCTCACCCGTTCCCTCTTATGCCTTCTCCCTGTCTTACCCTCAAAAAGTTTAGAAGAAAATCCGGAGATTCTTCTTGATTTCAGTCCTGCCTCCAGACCTCTTTCCCTCCCTTGAGAACAGAGTCCAAACCTAAAAGCAGAAATTCACTAAGTGATGTATTTTTACTCACTCTCGTTCTCTGTCTCTCATGCCCACGCAGACGCGCGCACACTTTAAGACTGGGCAGAACACAGACATGGTCTGAAGGGAGAGTCAAATTGATTCTTTAGTTCTAGTTTACCCTGGGCAGGATGAAAGCCTAGGGTATAGTCTGTTCAAAGTAATACCCTGCTAAGCAAGAATGCTCATCCTTTGTGTACAGGTTTCCACAGAATAACATGTTGTTCAGAATGCAGAGCAGAACTTGAGTCCCTATGTTTTTTGGTATTAATTAAGTGCTTACTTTGTGCCAGGCACTGTACTAAGCACTTGTGTAGACTCAAGATAACCGTGCTCTATCCACTATGCCATCCTGGGGGAATTGGGGATCTCATTTAGGCAGCTACACCGGTTCGTCTACAAGTCGGGGTTGGGGAAATGTGAATGCTGTGAATGAGGCATTGCATAATTACAGAATGGAAACCTGGGGAAGATTATTTCCTGAGAGAACCTGTAGCTGGCGTCCCTTGATTGAAGCAGTTGGCTAATTAGATGAGCAACGAGTCAGTAGAAACCCATCAGGGAGCAGCCTACAATGTTGAGAAGCAGCATAGCTCAGTGGAAAGAGCACAGGGTTTGGAGTCAGAGGTCATGGGTTCAAATCCTGGCTCCTCCAACTGTCAGCTGTGTGACTTGGGGCAAGTCACTTAACTTCTCTGGGCCTCAGTTATCTCATCTGTAAAATGGGGATTCAAACTGTGAGCCCCCCATGGGACAACCTGATCACCCTGTAACCTCCCCAGTGCTTAGAACAGTGCTTTGCACATAGTAAGCGCTTAACAAATACCATTATCATCATTATTATGTTGAACGAGGTCCCTGGCCCACGTGAAGCTCACGGTCTTAATCCCCATTTTACGGATGAGCTAACTGAGGCCCAGAGAAGTGAAGTGACTTGCCCAAGGTCACACAGCAGACAAGTGGCAGAGCTGGGATAGAACCCAGGCCCTCTGACTCCCAAGCCCATTATGTTTTCTCTAGGCCACACTGCTTCTCCATGGGTGACTGGATCTCACAATGCCTGGCTGCTCCATTTCTGCCTTAGACGTGGCTCCACTTTGCATTGTTAGGGGTCTCTAGTTTCTCCCCAGTTACTGTTGATCTTTCTTCATCCTCAGCATCCTCACCATCATCATCATCGTAGTTTCATCCAACAAGCGGACTCAAAAGCCAAAACAGACAGTCTCGAGAACAACCAGGGGAAAGATTGCTCTCCTTGAGCAGGGACCAGAGGAAAATTGGGAGACCTAAAGGCAGGTTTGAAAACTGTGACAGACTCTGGCAGGCGTTCGCTCATCACTGCGGCCAAGGACCAGCTTCTACAGCCAGACTTTGTGGAATGGAGGGGGACATAGTATGTCTTTTCTTCCTCCCCTGCTTGCATTGGTAGGATTTCAGTCACAGAGGGGAAGATACATTTGTATGTCTAGGCAGTCAGTCAATCATATTTATTGAGCACTTACAGTGTACTAACTGATTGGGAGAGTACAACATAACACGTAACAGAGACATTCCCTGCCCACGATGAGCTTAGGGTCTAGAGGCAGGCTTACTGTCTGGAGACGAGCTTTTGTTTTAGAGATGAGCTTTCAGACTCGAGATGAGCTTTTGTTTTAGAGATGAGCTTTCAGACTCGAGACGAGCTTTCGTTTTAGAGACGAGCTTTCAGACTCGAGACAAGTTTTCAGTCTCGAGATGAGCTAACAGTCTAGAGACAAGCATATAGTCTAGAGATGAGTTTACAGTTAAGACGAGCTTATAGTCTAAAGTCTACCACCTCTGTGGCACCTACACACATGTATAGATTCCTGAAATGGACTGTGTGAATTCAGCCCCTGTTGTGTGCAGACCATGGGGCAAGGTACTTTGGTTGCTTAGTAAGTGAAAACTGCAATCTTCGCCCTCAAGTATCTTGCAATGAACACACTTAGCCAGATCAACAGACACTTAAACTGGTCAAAAGAGTGATGCTGTGAAAGAGTGTAGCTTTCTCTCTTGAAAAGGCAGGGCCCTGCAATATGCTTGTCTACCACATGTTTTGTTTTGTTGTCTGTCTACCCATCTAGACTGTGAGCCCATTGTTGGGTAGGGACCATCTCTGTATGGCGCCAACTTGTACTTCCCAAGCTCTTAGTACTCTTCACACAGTAAGCACTCAATAAATATGATTGAATGAATGAATGAATACCAAGGGCAGATGGCCATGGTGAGGTGTAGGTGTGACACCACTTGACAGGGAATTCAGAGGCCCAGGGGTGCAGCAATGATGTGAAGGTCCAGGCTGATTTGTGTGAAGTCCAGGCTGCAGACATGGCCTTAGTGGCTCCAGTTATCACTGGGGAATCATTTCTGTTGGCCACCTGGGGTATCTTTTTGGAGGAAATGGCTGTGTTCCACTTGGGAACAAGGATTTAACTGTTATAATAATGATGGCATTTATTAAGTGCTTACTGTGTGCAAAGCACTGTTCTAAGTGCTGGATCTCTGGCCCTGCCCCCTAATTTCCTGTTTCTAACACACATGAGAGTGGCATGCAAAGTCATGTGTGCTGTTAAGAGGGAGGGGGGTGAGAAGGGGGAGATGCACCCCCTCCCATATATAGATGAGAGGTTGACTCACCCCCTTGAGTCACCCCTTCCATATTCCCCTCCAAGGACCACAGCCAGGATCAGCACACCAGAGCCTCTTCCCTCCTCCCCCGAAGTTGATAATAAAATGGGGATTAAGACTGTGAGCCTCATTGGAGAAGCAGCGTGGCTCAGTGGAAAGAGCACGGGCTTTGGAGTCAGAGATCATGGGTTCAAATCCCGGCTCTTCCAAATGTCAGCTGTGTGACTTTGGGCAAGTCACTTCACTTCTCTGTGCCTCAGTTACCTCATCTGTGAAATGGGGATTAAAACTGTGAGCCCCCTGTGGGACAACTTGATCACCTTGTAACCTCCCCCAGCGCTTAGAACAGTGCTTTACACATAGTAAGCACTTAACAAATGCCATCATCATCATCATCATCATCATGTGGGACAGGGACTCTGTCCAACCTGATTAGCTTGTGCCTCCTCCAGAGCTTGGTACAGTGCCTGGCACATAGTAAGCACTTAACAAATACCACAATTATTACATAAGCCTGGTGTGGGCAGGGATTGTCTGTCTTTGTTGCTGATTGCACTTTCCAAGTGCTTAGTACGGTGCTCAGCACATAGTAAGCGCTCAATAAATACGATTGAATGAATGAATGAACTGTCAGCCTGAAGTAGAAGAAACCTGCCAGGAAAGCTTTGGAATAATTCCTTCCACCCTCGGAGCAAGGTGGCACTAATGTGTGTGAGCTGGGGTATTAAAGCGTTTCCCATCCATCTTTCTTTTAACCAACCATTTGTTCATTCATCCAATTGTATTTATTAACTGCTTACTGTGTGCAGAGCACCGTACTAAGCGCTTGGGAAGTACAAGTTGGTAACATGTAGAGACGGTCCCTACCCAACAGCGGGCTCGCAGTCTAGAGGGGGGAGACAGACAACATAACAGAACATATAGACAGGTGTCAAATTCGTCAGAACAAATAGAATTATAGCCCCGGGATGGTTGGAGCCCTCACTGTACAAGGAGGGTCCGTAGCAAGTCAGACAAACCTTTGCTCACAAGCAGTTCCCTGAAGGACTCTAATGCTGTTTATTGTTAATACTACCATCCCCGATGCATTTTATCTTATACGTGGAATCAGGCCGAATGCACCTGGGCTCCAAGAGTTCATTTTAATCGGTTGTGTTTCTGGGTCCCTGTCTGATTCATTAAGCGGGAGGAGGGTTTTTCAACTCCGCCAGGAACAGGATTGCTATCGGCGCCGCCATTAGAACGGCAGTGCGGAGGGCTTGAACATCTTCCAAACGGGAGCATCAGAGTCCAGAACCACAATCTGGCCATCTCCCATATGTTGGCTTTTAGAACTGTCACAGACTCGTCATCACGTTTGAGTTCCTGAAGGGTCAAAATCTGCTTTCTTAGTGAACTGTCTCAATCCAACAAACAGTCAAAATGTTCTCAAAGGAAACTCAGCCGCTCTCGCACTGTCAGTTTGAAACTTTCCAAGCAGCTCACCTTTCGTTGAGGGCAGCCGCCTCGTGGACTGAGAGTGGGATTCCATGGAACAGTGCGTTCCCATCACGGATACACACGAGGAGCTGAATCCTCATCCCAGCTCGGCTACTGGCCGACCCCTGGCTTTGGACTAGCCTTAACCTCCCTTAAGATTGAGTCACTTAACCTCTCTGAGCCTCAGTTTTCTCCTCTGTGAAATGGGGTGACAGAGAGATGGTGAACCATCTCGTAACCTCAAACCTACCCCAGTACTTAGCGCATAGTAAGCCAGTCAGCCAGTCAATCATATTTATTGAGCACTTACTATGTCTGTACAAAGCGCTGGAGAGAGTTCAGTATAACTCTTAACACTTAATAAATGCTAGAATAACGATTAGATGCTTGACCTCTCTCATCACTTGGGTGTGTGAAAAACCGTGGGGAATGGTATGCTCTATTCCTCTCCGATGCTTCTTAGCCTGAGAGTCGAGCGTTGAGGTCATGGGATAAGAACCCGGCAGAACTTACATTTGACCAAAGGCCAGGCATATGCAGGCTTCAATCTTTTGCTGAAAATATGTTTAGCAAATATGATTTGGGCATAACACTGTGTAAGGATTAGGTAACAGCCTTCCCTCCCTATTAGTCTGTTCTGGTATGATACGACACACACATGGTTGCAAGTATATTTGATGCCGGAAGGAATGGTCATGTGCATATGCGTGACGTCGGTCAAAGCATGTTGCTGCTGGGTTTCCCAGATCGTTCCCCTTTACACTCCTTTAATAATAAAAATAATGGTAATTGTGTGGGTGATTGTGACTAGGTATCAAACACCATCCTAAGCCCTGGGGTAGATACAAGATAATCAGTTCGGACCCAGGCCTTGTCCCTCATAGGGCTCACTTTCTAAGTAGAAGGGAAAGCAGGCATTTAATTCCCATTTTACAGATGAGGAAACTGAGGCACAGAGAAGTTAAATGACTAGCCCAGATCCCACAGCAGGTAATTGCAGTGCTGGGATTAGAAGCCAGGTCCTCTGGTTCCCAGGCCTGTTGTCTTTTCATTAGGCCACACTCACCAGCCCCTTCTTTGAAATATGCCATTGTACTCAATCCGAAAAAGCAATAACTTCGATGCGGTAGGAATTCTATTTTGTCGGAATTGGCCACAGTCATATTTTCGGTGTTAAGTGAACTTCACCCCAGTTTGGATGGAGCTTAGAAAGCAGTCAACTGAGGGAAAAAGATTGCTACCACTGTGGACAGTGGAAGCAGCGATGGAGCAGACCAACCTAATCGATCTGGGGGTCGGAGTAGCTTCTTGGTGAAAAGATTTGGATGAGGCTAGAAGGTTAGAGGGAGCTTGGAGAAACTCATTCATTCATTCAATCATATTTATTGAGCGCTTACTGTGTGCAGAGCACTGTACTAAGCGCTTGGGAAGTACAAGTTGGCAACATATAGAGACGGTCCCTACCCAACAGTGGGCTCACAGTCTAGAAGGGGGAAACTCAGCGATAATAGAGCCATGTTGGATCCACCAATCAACTGAGGATGTGAGAGAGTGAGTCCCTAACCAGAAATGTAAATGTCCAGAAGAGCAGCTATTACACTATTCCTTCACGTGGTGCCACTATTTGGGAGAGGGTGAGAAGCAGCATGGCTCAGTGAAAGAGCACGAGCTTTGGGGTCAGAGGTCATGGGTTCAAATCCTGGCTCCACCAATTGTCAGCTGTGTGACTCTGGGCAAGTCATTTAACTTCTCTGTGCCTCAGTTCCCTCATCTGTAAAATGGGGATGATGATTGTGAGCACCCCATGGGACAACCTGATCACCTTGTAACCTCTCCAGCACTTAGAAGAGTGCTTTGCACATAGTAAGCACTTAATAAATGCCATAAAAAAATACCGGTACTTTTTTAACTCTTACTGTGTGTCAAACAGTGTTCTAAACACTAGGGTAGATACGAGGTAATCAAGTTGGAACCAGTCCCTATCCCACACGGGGCTCACAGCTTTAAGTCCCATTTTGCAGATGAGGCAAGTGAGGTATAGAGAAGCAAAGTGACCTGCCCAAGGTCACACAGCAGACTGGTGGCCTGATTCAGCAGTGGCATTGCCAAGTTCTTAGGAACAGTTCCTAGAACACGTTCAGATCCAGTCGAAATGACCAGAATGAGTGAATCACGCCTGTCTTCACCATACCAGGTTTTCATAATCTATCCGTCAGTCAAATTCTTATTGGCTTAATCTGGGCAGGGTGCTACATTAAGGACATGGAAGTATACAATAGTGTTGGTTGACATGATTCCTTCATTTGAGAAGCTTAAGGTGGAAACAAAAATGAATTACTGTAGGAGAAAGCCACCAAGTGTAAATCTATATGTGTGTGTATATATATATATATATATACAAACACACACATACACACATAGGTGTTGTGGGGATTGGCTGAGGTTGACTATCTAAATAATGAGGGAGTGAGAGCTCAACTGTATAGGCGATGCTGTAAATGGGGAAATAGGTTGGGGAGAGGTGAGCTTAGTCAAGGAAAGCTTCCTGGAAGAGATGTTTGGAAAGGGACCGTCTACTCATTGCCAACTTGTACTTCCCAAGTGCTTAGTACAGTGCTCTGCACACAGTAAGCTCTCAGTAAATGCATTTGAATGAATGTGATTTTTTTAGTGGGTCTTTGAAGGTGGGGAGAGCGGTGGTCTGCTGGATACGAAGGGAGTTGGATTTTCAGGCTGGAGGAAAGGAGTGAACAAGAGGTGGGCAGGTAGAGAGATGACAGCGAGGCACAGTGAACAGGTTGCTCTTAGGGGAGCGAAATGTCTGAGTTGGGCTGAAATGTGAAGGGTGTGAGGGTAAGGAGGAGAGAGCTGAGTGAATGCTCTACTAAAGTTGATGGGGAGGAGTTTCTGCTTGATGCCAGGAGGGACAGGCAACCGTTGGAAGTTTAGGGGGAGTATAGACACTTGGGCCAAATAATGTTTTAGCAAAATGATATAGGCAGCAGAATAACGTGTGGAGTGGAGAGGGGAGAGGCTGGAGGCAGAGCCTTGGACATGCCCTGCCAGTGATTCATTCATTCAGTCATATTTATTGAGTGCTTGCTGCATCCAAAGTACTATACTAAGCGCTTAGGAGACTACAACATAACAATGAACAGACACATTCCCTGCCCAAGTTGAATTTGTGCTGATTAGAATACAGGCACCTCGTAGACAGAAAACGTGACTCGTGATTCTGATATCCTTTCCCAAGTGCAGCGTGGCTCAGTGGAAAGAGCCCGGGCTTTGGAGTCAGAGGTCATGAGTTCAAATCCCAGCTCCACCACTTGTAAGCTGTGTGACTTTGGGCAAGTCACTTACTTCTCTGTGCCTCAGTTACCTCATCTGTAAAATGGGGATTATGACTCTGAGCCCACCGTGGGACAACCTGATCACCTTGTAACCTCCCCAGCACTTAGAACAGTGCTTTGCACATAGTAAGTGCTTAATAAATGCCATCATTATTATTATTATTATTTGCATCCTATGGGAACTCCTTTACTTAAGCGCTTACTATGTGCCAAGCACTGGACTAAGCGCAGGGGTAAATGCAAGTTAGGTTGGACGCAGTCCTTGTCCCACATGGGGCTCATACTCTTAATCCCCGTTTTACAGATGAGGTAACTGAGGCCCAGAGAAGTGAAGTGACTTGCCCAAGGTCACCCAGGAGAGAAGTGGCGGAGCTGGGATTAGAACCCAGCTCCTTCTGACCCTCAGGCCCGTGCAAAGTCCACTAAACCACGTTGCTTGTCCTAAGGATCATCACGACAAAGGAGCAGGAAAGGAGCAATGAGTTCCCCATGCTGAGGGGAAAGGATTGTCTGGATGGACCAAGGATGATTTTTCTGGATCGTCAGAGGTACGATCCCAAAGCGCCGTCCCCCATGCCATCTTTTGTCTGCTGGACGGTGTCAGAGCAGGCCGCACCTGAGCAGGCCTGTTTCTCCGTGCGATTGCAATTTTCAGCCTCCACAAGCCGAGAGTAGCTATCTAATTGCGCAGCCAAATGCAGTCTCTGTATTTGCACATGCAATTAATTTGGTTTTATTTGAAAACTCTCCAGCAAGGTTTGAGCTTGAATTTTAAAAAAATCATCTTCAAAGTGTTATCCGGGGGTGGGGGAAGAGAAAGGGAGGAAGTCGGAGAGGGACAGACAGAGAGAGAGAGAGCTATTTTTTGGTGGCCTCCAAGCCCAAATTTAGGGTTTGTAGGATTTTCAAAGAGGTTTCTGAGAATCAGTGTATGGGTAAAGCAAAGATAGTAGCTTGATTGTGGATAATGATAGCACTTGTAGAATTCACGATCTCTGCTTACTATGTGCTAAGCACTGGGGCATATTCAAGGATATGGCTTGACCTGCCATCTGTCCCCTATGCAGCTCACAATCTGGATCGTCCCCATTTTATAGAGGAGGAAGCCGAGAACCAGAGAAGTTAAGTGATTAGGCCAAGATCACACAGCAGACCAGTGGCAGAGCTGGGACAGAATCCAGGTCTCCTGTCTCCCAGTCCCGTGCTCTTTCCACTAGGATACGTTCACGTCTATTGAAGAGACAATGGGAAATCCGACAGGTTTTGTCGACCGCTGAGAAGATTCGGTTTTGAGGAATGCCAAGCTCCATTGACTGTCTCCCATTGGAAAGCTCCAGATTGAGTGAGAGAAGAAGCAGGCCCATCAGGGAAACCGATCCTGGTGCTCTTCGGTTCCTGGCCCTCACCCTGGCCTTACTGCCCTGTGCTGGACCAGATTAAGTACAGAAACAGGGATCAGAGAAGCAGCGTGGCTCAGTGGAAAGAGCATGGGCTTTGGAGTTAGAGGTCATGGGTTCGAATCCTGGTTCTGCCACTTAACAGCTGTGTGACTTTGGGCATGCCACTTAACTTCTCTTTCCTCAGTTCCCTCATCTGTACAATGGGGATGAAGACTGTGAGCCCCCTGTGGGGACAACTTGATCACCTTGTAACCTCCCCAGCACTTAGAACAGTGCTTTGCACATAGTAAGTGCTTAATAAATGCCATCATTATTATTATTATTAGTCTAGTGCTAGTGGCTGCATAGTGCCCTTCTCATTGCCTCGGCGCTGCCAGTAGTGTTTCCACTGGGGCAAGGATTGTGACTGTGAGCCCACTGTTGGGTAGGGACCATCTCTATATGTTGCCAACTTGTACTTCCCAAGCGCTTAATACAGTGCTCTGCACACAGTAAGTGCTAAATAAATACGATTGAATGAATGAATGAATGATGACCACAAGCAAGCAAAATGGTGAGTGCAACTGGGCTACCATCAGTCACCCACATTACCTAATCACAGAGAGAACTGGAATTCGAATCCAGAGCCGGGTGCTGTCTCCCCCATTATATCACCAGCTCCTTGAAGGCGGGGATCGGGGCTACTAACTTTATTGTACTGTACACTTCCAAGCACTTAGTACAGTGCTTGGCACAGGAGAAGCAGTGTGGCTCTGTGGAAAGAGCCCGGGTTTTGGAGTCAGAGGTCAGGGGTTCAAATCCTGGCTCCACCAGTTGTCAGCTGTGTGACTTTAGGCAAGTCACTTAACTTCTCTGGGCCTCAGTTACCTCATCTGTATAATGGGGATGAAGACTGTGAGCCCCCCGTGGGACAACCTGATCACCTTGTAACCTCTCCAGTGCTTAGAACAGTGCTTTGCACATAGTAAGTGCTTAATAAATGCCATCATCATTATTATTATTATTATTATTAATGAGTATGCAGTTAATACTGTTGAACGATTGACACTGGACCAAATGGCAGCAGACTCCCAGAGCGTACAGGTCAGAGGTAGAACGTTTCTTCCGATTACCCTTCTTCAGAGTATATACTCGCCCCTTGCAAACCCGGCCACTCCATCAGAACTACTGTTTGCACTCCCCCATCCCTGTTGGTGTCTCACCTCATGCAGCCAGCTAGCTTACTACCCTGGATTAATAATAATAATGATAGTAATAATAAGAACAATAATAATAATGGTATTTGTTAAGTGCTTGCTCTGTGCCAAGCACTGTTCTAAACACTGGGGTAGATACAAGGTAATCAGGTTGTCCCACGTGGGGCTCACAGTCTTAATCCCCATTTTTCAGATGAGGCAACAAGCATAGAGAAGTTAAGTGACTTGCCCAAAGTCACACAGCTGATAAATAATAATAATAATGGTATTTGTTAGGCACTTACTATGTGCAAAGCACTGTTCTAAGCGCTGGGGAGGATATAAGGTGATTAGGTTGTCCCACGTGGGGCTCACAGTCTTAATCCCCATTTTCCAGATGAGGTAACTGAGGCCCAGAGGAGTTAAGTGAGTTGCCCGAAGTCACACAGCTGACAGTTGGCAGAGCCAGGAATCGAACCCATGACCTCTGCCTCCCAAGCCCAGGCTCTTTCCACTGAGCCACGCTGCTTCTTTAAGTCGAGAAGCAACCTGGCCTAATGGATAGAGCACGGGCCCGGGAGTCGGTGGACCTGGGTTCTCATCCTTGGGCAAGTCACTTCACTTCTCTGTACCTCAGTTACCTCATCTGTAAAATGGGGATTAAGACTGTGAACCTCATGTTGGATAATGGACTGGGTTCAGCCTGATTAACTTGTATCTACCCCGGTGCATCATACAGGGCCTGGCACCTAGTAAATGCTTAACAAATACCATAAAAAAGTCTACGTTGAGCCTGGGAAGCACATAATAAGCGCTCAATAAATACGATTGATGATTATATCTACAAGAGTGGGAGGTGGGCTGAGCGAGAGCTGCCGTCGGGCTTGCAGGACTTTAGCAACCCCTAGACGGATACTTTGTTCTTGTGAACATGACGTCTCTTCGTTCTGTCCCTCGACCTGTTCGCCCTCCTGCCTGTGACTTCATAAAGACACCCCACGGGGTGACAGGGAACACTGCAATGTCGAACCGAGAAATTGTTTCTTGGAAATCCCGCTCTCCCCGCCGCCGCCCGCCGTATCTCCAGATCTTATTTTTGCAACATCTTATTCTGAGCTTGTGTAGATGAAGGATTTCAAGTAGCCTTTCTGGCTTTCCACAAGGCACTTAGGATGCCTCTGAAGGGTGAAGGACAAGTAGGAAAGAAACTTAGCTAATCTAACAGCACCATTTGTTGCTGTTGAATCTGCTTCTCCCTCCGAAGATTAGCTCCATCTTTTTCTTGTAGCTTATTTTCAAGTGACATGTGCCTTCTCACACAGTATGGCAAATGACTAGGTTTTTGCCACTTAATTTCACAATCCAGATGGTCTCCTTTGTGGCTTTGTACCTTTGATTTAACACTGCAAGACTTTAAAGCCAGTCCGTTCTTCCTGGCGTGTGGGAGAGAACAGAAAGTTTATTTCTGCGAGGGCTTCTTTCCATTAAAACCTCTCATTTTCTACCCACCCAGGCTGCCTAATCCACATTTCGTTTTTTAGCTCGGTCTTGCCATTTCAGTCTCTCTCCCCGGGTTTAAATAGGGGAAGATATTATGCTCTATTGTTAAACTCTGCGTTCACGTCGGAGATAGCGAGGCCAGTTGGAAAAAACACGGAACTACCCAAATCCCATCCTCAGCTGTGCCACCGACCGTCTGTGTGACCTTGGTCAAGTCAGTCACATAACCCCTCTGACCCTACATTTCCTCATCCTGTAAAATGGGATTAAGACATTTCCTCTCCCTCTCTTTTAGATTGTGATCCCTGTAGGGGAGAGGGACAGGGTTCAATCTTTTTTTTTTATGCTATTTTCCAGGCACCGTTCTAAGAACTGGGGTAGATACAAACTAATCAGGTTGGACACAGTCCCTCTCCCACATGGGGTTCACAGTCCTAATCCGCGTTTTACAGATGTGGTAACTCGGGCACAGAGAAGTGAAATCGATCAGTCAATCAGTTGTATTTATTGAGCGCTTACTGTGTGCAGAGCACTGTACTAAGCGCTTGGGAAGTACAAGTTGGCAACATATAGAGATGGTCCCTACCCAACAGTGGGCTCACAGTCTAGAAGGGGGAGACAGAGAACAAAACAAAACATGTACAAGTAAGATATGTACAAGTAAAATAAATAGAGTAATAATAAATAAATAGAGTAATAAGTAGAGAAATGACTTACCCAAAGTCACACAGCAGGCAAGTGGCAGAGTCAGGAGTCGAACCCAGGTCCTTCTGATTCCCAGGCCCAAGCTCTATCCACTAGGCCATGCTGCTTCCCCTGATTATTTTGGAACCACTCCAGCTTTGGGGCTTATAGGGAGTGCTTAATAAATATCATCATTATTATAAACAAAGAAGACTCTCAGCCTTGGCAAAAGTTAGCGAGCTGAAAAACAGAGAACCTATTAAAAAGTGAACTTCCAAGAAGCTAAGTTATTGTAGTAATAATCACAGGCAGTTACAGTTACCAATTAGAAAGAGAACATAGGGCTGGATCTCTCTAACAGCAGCCTAGATAGATGGTTTCTTTACAAAGTGGAACTCCTGCAGAAGTAGGACTCCCTGCTGCTCTGAAAAAAAAAGCCCCAACCAAATGAAGAGCTGATTCGTTTCACAAGCCACGGGGTGCTTTTTATTGTTATTATTAATAATGATAATAGTAATAATAGTAATGAAAAATTATGCTATTGATTAGGCTGATTAGGGACTTACTAATGCCGGGCCAAATAATATGCTAAGTACTTGCCGAGTGATTTTTGTTAATATGTTTTGTTTTGTTGTCTGTCTCCCCCTTCTAGACTGTGAGCCCGTTGTTGGGTAGGGACCGTCTCTATATGTTGCCAACTTGTACTGCCCAGGCGCTTAGTACAGTGCTCTGCACACAGTAAGTGCTCAATAAATACGATTGAATGAATTAATGAATGAATAAGGTAGACACAGTCCCTGCCCCACCCAGTGTTTATAATCTACGAAATGGGGATGAAGATTGTGAGCCACACGTGGGACAATCTGATCACCTTGAATCCTTCCCAGCGCTTAGAACAGTGCTCTGCACATAGTAAGTGCTTACCAAATGCCATCATTATTATTCTTTATCATTATTATGAGTCAGAGAGAGAATCAATCAATCACTGATATTTATTGAGTGCAGAGCACTGTATTAAGTGCTTGGGAGAGTGCAGGAGAAGCAGCGTGGCTTAGTGGAAAGAGCACGGGCTTGGGAATCAGAGGTCATGGGTTCTAATTTCTGCTCTGCCACTTGTCTGCTGTGTGACTTTGGGCAAGTCACTTAACTTCTCTGTGCCTCAGTTACCTCATCTGTAAAAAGGGGATTAAGACTGTAAGCCCCGCGTGGGACAACCTGATAACCTTCTATTTACCCCAGCACTTAGAACAGTGCCTGGCACATAGTAAGCGCTTAACAAATACCATTATTATTACCATCATTATTTGTTACCTCCTTCCCTGACAGACCTTGGGCAAGTAACTAACTTCTCTGGGCCTCAGTTTCATCATCAGTAAAAATGTAGAAAAGATATAATAATAATAATAATAATGGCATTTTTTAAGTGCTTACTATGTGCAAAGCACTGCCCTAAGTGCTGGAGAGGATACAAGGTGATCAGGTTGTCCCACGTGGGGCTCACAGTCTTAATCCCCATTTTACAGATGAGGCCACTGAGGCACAGAGAAGTGAAGTGATTTGCCCCAAATCACACAGCTGACAATTGGCGGAGCTGGGATTTGAACCCATGACCTCTGACTCCAAAGCCCGTGCTCTTTCCACTGAGCCACGCTGTTCTCCCTCTCCTTAAACCCTAGGTCCAATATGGGCTAAGGAC
The DNA here is from genome assembly GCF_015852505.1 of Tachyglossus aculeatus. NCBI lineage: Eukaryota > Metazoa > Chordata > Mammalia > Monotremata > Tachyglossidae > Tachyglossus > Tachyglossus aculeatus. The sequence goes on from NC_052074.1 coordinate 7,470,363, forward strand.
TGTGTCCGACATAATTATCTTATATCTACCCCAGTACTTAATACAAAATTGGAAAATAGGGCTTTAACCAATACCACAGTTGCTATTAGGCAGTTCGGCTTCTGCCTCCCTGCAATTTATTTTAGCGTCTCTCTCCCCAACATAGATTCTAAGCTCTTTGTGGGTAGGAACTGCACCTACTAAGTTCTGTCACACTCTCCCGAGCATTTAGTACAGTATTTGGAAGACAGTAAGTGCTCAATATTATTCATTTGCTGCAAATAGGAGATTCCTAGCACGTTTCTCCAGGATCTGTTTAGAAGACACAGGGAACATGACCACTATGTCATATTATACTCCCCCATATGCGTAGTACAGTGCTCTGCATGCAGTAAGCGCTCAATAAATATGATTGATTCTGCTGGGACTCATTTTACCTGTTCCGCTTTAGAACCATGTGTTGTTGGGAGGAACTAGCAGGTGGCTTCTTAAGGGATAAGCTTCTTGTGGGCAAGAAATCTCACCGTTCATTGTTGTATTGTACTCTCCCAACCACTTAGTCTGGTGCTCTACACACACTGAGCACTCAATAAATATGATTGAATGAATGAATGGATGATCCTTTGGCTCTAGTGCCCGGGACTCAGAGTCAGCATCTGTAAGGAATGAAATAGGAACCTCAGGACTTCATGGCATAGAACCAGATAAATGTTTTTAGTGACTTTTGTGTCTTTCCTTAATTAATTTAGGTATTCTGTGGCCACTGGAATGTGATGCCGATAGAACTGTTGAATGGTTCTAGTACCATCACAGTTCCTAAATATATGAAATTAAAAAAAAAAAAAAAGGAGGAAATCAAGGTTGTGCTGAAAGGAAGGTAGTTAAAATTCAGAAAGAGGGATTCCTTAATTAACTTAATAAAATTACTAATGGAAGCATTTTAACTGCTAAATTTAATTTACTTGTCAAGATATCAGGCTACAAAGAGGAGGGACGAATCGGAACTCTGCTTTCCATTATGATGTACTCTATTGTAGAATAAATTTGTTTAAAATGAAATATATCACAAAAAGCCATCAGTGACATCTTAATTTGGAACAGCCAGTTGAAAAGTAATTAGAATGTGAAGCAATCAGTTCTAGGAAATCAGTGTTCCCTTTACATAAACATACATTTTTACTATTTGTATACAGGAAAGACATCTAGGTACGTGGGCAGGAAAGGACACTGAGTCTATTGGCTTTTTGTGTTTTCTCCCTCATTCTTTTTTTTAACCAAGCTGTCAAAACAGAATATTGTTGATGGCATTAAAAAATAAGCATTTAATTTGATTTATTTATATTTACACTCATAGCAGCGGAGAGCGTGTTTATTGCATGGGTTTAAGAGATTTACTTTTCAGTGTCTTTTAATTCTGAAATGCATGTTACATCCTCCAGCAAACTCTGACACCTTCTACAAATGAGTGCCTGTCGAGTATCAGGTGAAAATCACAATCTGCAGAGTTTGTTTTATGGGACCAAATCTGACATCTCATAAAAGGTGCTATGATGGTTTGGGGAGAGATTAGTTGGATTCAACAGTAGATATTGCTGAGCTAAAAACACATTTAATTATGTGGAGTTTGAGCTTGTGGAATAAAAAGCAAATCCCCCCCCTCCCCTCATTACTCCCACCCAGCTCCAAGTAAAAGCCTGTGGCAACAGGGAAGGGGAGAGACTAAGGCTGGCTCATTCCCTGGACAAGGATAATAACAGGTTGGATGGAATTTAGACATTTGACACTCACAGAGGAATATATGTTTCTAGGGATACTTGGTGCATATATGCTCCTGTGGACGCACTAAAGGTAGTCTTGATATTTATTAAATTCATTCAGTTGTGTTTATTGAGCACTTACTGTGCACAGAGCGCTGTACTAAGCGCTAGGGAAGTACAAATCGGCAACATATAGAGACGGCCCCTACCCAACAGCGGGCTCACAGTCTAGAAGGGGGAGACAGACAACAAAACAAGTAAACAGGTGAACAAAATAAGTACTAAATGAATCCCAGGCACTGTCCCTTCCCTCCCCACAGCACTCATATATCTGTACATATTTATAATTCTATGTATTTTTATTTATGATTGTATATATCTATGATTCTTTTTATTTATAATGATGCTACTGATGCCTGTTTACTTGTTTCGATGTCTGTCTCCCCTTTCTAGACTGTGAGCCTGTTGTTGGCAGGGATTGTCTCTATTTGTTGCCGACTTGTACTTCCCAAGCACTTAGTACAGTGCTCTGCACACAGTAGGCACTCAGTAAGTATGATTGATTGAATGACTACTACGCATTTTGGAGAGTACGACAGACACACGATACTTGTGTCCTGACTGCCTCCTCCTCTAGACTGTGTCTCTCCGTCTAGACTGTAAGCTCGTTGTGGGCAAGGAATGTGTCGGTTTATTGTTAAATTGTACTCCCCCAGCACTTAGTACAATGCTTTGTACGTGGTAAGTCCTCGAGAAATACGTCTGAATGAATGAATGCTCTCCCCAGTACTTAGCACAGTGCTCTGCACACAGTGAGAATTCGATAAATATAATCAACAGACTGATTCCAAGACGTTTTACTCTAAAGGGGGAGATGGTCATAGCAATGTTTATTCATCTTATTATTAAGTGCTGTCGAGTCATTTCCAGTTCATAGCGACTTCATGGGTATACTTTCTCCAGAAGGTCCCATCTTCTGCCACAATCCGCAAACTTTCTAATTGTTATTGTGGTCTCTAGCCAACTAGTTGCTGGTCTGTCTCTTCCACATTTTCCCTGGACTTTTCCTACCATTAGCGTCTTCTCCAGAGAATCAGTCCTTCTGATTATGTGTCCCAAATATGCTCATCTAAGTCGAGTCCTTTGGCCTTCCAAAGACCACTTTGGTTTAATTTGCTCCAAAATCCTTCTATTTGTTTTTTGGGCAGTCCATGCAATTTTTACAAATTGAATTATCAGAACACCTTGTTGACTGTACAGTTGATTATGCATGCATACATATGTGCTGCTCTGAAGAAGGGTATGCTTAAATACGTAGGTACCAGAGGTGGCAGTTGGATAAAAGTGACTGGGGATGAATCGGGGAAAGCTTGCTGGAGGAAGCATGATTTTATGGAGGGCTAATAAGGTGGGACTGAAATGCTCCTTAAAAGGAAGATCACCTTCCTTTAATTCTAAGATGAATGAAAGTGAAGAATTTTGAGCGAAGAAATGTAGTATTAAGTGAATTGCTCCTAATTGGGTGGGAAGTAAAGGGCTTTGGCAACGATGAATTCCTCAATTCTCCTACATCCAAGGGCTTACATTCCTGAAGGAGTTTGAGTTTTATTCTGCCATCATGTTCTTTGGTTTGTTTTTATTTTCTTCTTTTTAATGATATTTGTTAAGGGCTTAATATGCACCAGGCATTGTGCTAAACGCTGGGGTAGATACAAGCTCATCAAATTGGACACAGTCCATGTCCCACATGGGGCTCACAGTGTTAATCTCCAGTTTGCAGATGAGGTAACTGAGGCAAGGAGAAGTGAAGTGACTTCTCCAAGGTCACACTGCTGAATCCATGTCCTCTGACTCCCATACTCTTTCCACAAAACCATGCTGCTTCTCACGCTGTTTTATCCAGGTGAATGTAAGTTGTCTGAATTAATGTACCCTGAGGCCCTAACTGTGCTGTAGCCACAAGGGATAGTGAAAATACACTATTCCGGTCACTCCTACTAGATCACTTACTGGTACTTATTGAGTATCCAGTTTGTGCAGGGCAGTCTATACTGAATGTATATAATCGCACTCTAATGTCTTAGCCCTGTATAAATAAGAAGGTGAAGGAAATTCGATATGCAACTGGAGTAATATTAAAATGTGTGGCTGTAGAACAGGGGAATTGAAACATAAGACAGCATAATTAAGGCTTAAGAAGTTAATATTCCCCTAAAGAAGACGGCAACAAAAAGAAGAATGCAGGCTAGTAAGAAAATGAGGTCGGGAGATGAACTCTCGAGATGCCGGTGATTCTCTGAGACCTCTAGTTAAACTTACGACGGTCCAGAGATCTGTAAGTAATAAAACACAGTCCCGGAAAGGGAGGAGGAGGAAGCTACCGTCTGGATTGGGCTACCTCCCTTGGAGTTTGAAGGGAAACGATAAGACTCGCAAAAGGGGAAAATGAGAGATTGCTAGAAACGGAGGTTAAATGGAGTGAGGAGGTCTTTCATAACTGTTTCAAGGGAAAAAGCGATACTTGGGAGGAAAAAATGGCTTGTGAATAATGAGGAGGCAAGGGCATAAAATTAATGACAGCTGAGATATTGACCTTCTCCTTTATGTCCGCTTTTACCAGAAAAATGAAAAGATTAAATTGGGAGAGCCCAATGAAGATAATCAGTTCATAAAAATAGGTATTGACCAGAGAGGAGAGGGGAAAATTTGGAACAAAATTAAACATGCTAGTGTATTCAAAAATGCAAGGTGATATGCCTCCACAGGAATTAGATTAGATTCCAGGGGAATTAGATAAAATAGTCACAACGAGATTTGAAAGAATCCTGTCAAACTGGAAAGATGTCAGCAGATTGGCAAGACAAGGGCGTTTGGCATAAACAGCACAAAATGGGAAGTAGAGAGAGTCTGGAAATTGCCATTTTACGGCCATTTATGAAGCGTTCCAATAACACTTCGTACTTACCTGTTTAGTGGTGTAACCGGCTGGGTGTCTATGAGCTAGTTTCATGGACTTTTTTTTCCTGTTTTTGGTGAGACACAAAATAAATTTCTTGGATAGCGTAGTCCCATTCTAAAATCCTGAGTTATTTTAAAAGTAAAATGATAGTTTTATTTTGAGATGAAGTTGATAAAAGTAAAAGTAGCAACTGCATTTTAGCAGTAAAAAACATTGGGCCTAGGAAGAACAAATCAGGGGATTTAGGGATAAAATCTGGAAATCCAAAGCAGGAAATGAAATGCATTTTCTTAAAAAAAAAAAAAAAAGAAATACTTCCTGAGTAACATGGTGTGTGCCAAGTTTCAGTCCAAAATCACATTTTAGGTCATGTTAAAAAAAAATACCTTAAAAGCCAGTTCTTAAGAAAGAATGGTGTTGAAAGGAAAACCTGTTAAATATGGCATGTGGAGTATAATTAGGAATGACTAGGTGACATGAAGATGAGGCATTTGATTTTCAAGTGACAGTTAGGAAAAAAATCAGTGATAGTGACAGAGGTTTCCAATAGGAGATCCCTCATGAGAACCGGCACACTTGGAATTGGGCATTGGAAAAAAGACTTGTCAGAGCAGCATTTTGTTGAGATTTTGGGATTCACTTCTGTCAACTGTCCTCAGTTCTTCTATCCTGTCCAGTCTTATGCTGTCGAGTCGCTTCCACCCTAAAGCGACTCCATGGACCCATCTCTCCCCAAACACCCCACCTCCATCTGCAGTCGTTCTGGTAACGTAGCCATAGAGTTTCCTTGGTAAAAATCCAGAAGTGGTTTACCACTGCCTCCTTCCAAGCAGAAAACTTAAGTCTCCACCCTCGACTCTCACCCATGCTGCTGCTGCCCAGCACAGGAGAATTTTGACTTGTAGCAGATTGCCTTCCACTCGCTAGCCACTGCCCAAGCTAGGAATGGAATAGTTAATAGTTTAAGTAACTAGTAGGGTGGTCATTGACGACATTCACAAATACCAGATGTGGATGGCCCTGTGATACTACCTATGTGTTTGCCCGTGAAATAGCGTGCCTTAGTGAATGGAGCAAAACCCTGGGAGTCATAAGGTCATGGGTTCTAATTCCGGCTCCGCCACTTGTCTGCTGTGTGACCTTGGGTAAATCACTTCACTTCTCCATGCCTCAGTTGCCTCATCTGGAAAATGGGGATCGAAACTGCGAGCCCCATATGGGAGGGGGACTGCGTCTAACCCAATTTGCTTGTAGCTACCCCAGTGTTTAGTACAGTGTCTGGCACATAGTAAGCACTTTACAAATACCATTATTATTATTATTAGTGAATAAGCAGCTTCATTCATTAAATAGTATGACCACAGGCTTGGGAGTCAGAGATTGTGAGTTCTAATCCCAGGTCTGCCACTTGTCAGGTCTGTGACTTTGGGTAAGTCACTTAACTTCTCTATGCCTCAATTACCTCATCTGTAAAATGGGGATTAAGACTGTGAGCCCCACGAGGGACAACCTGATTACCTTGTATGTACCCCAGAGCTTAGAACATTGTGTGGCATGTAGTAAGTGCTTAACAAACACCACCATTATTAATGTCATTATTATTCAGTGATTACTGTGTGCAGAGCACTGTGCTAAACGCTTGAGAGAACTGTTGGGTCTTCTAGACTGTGAGCCCACTGTTGGGTGGGGACCGTCTCTATATGTTGCCAACTTGTACTTCCCAAGTGCTTAGTACAGTGCTCTGCACACAGTAAGTGCTCAATAAATACGATTGAATGAATGCAACAATAAGCAGACACATCCCCTGCCCACGAGCTTTCAGTCCAGAGTGTAATGACATCCTGAGAACCATTCTGTAGCAATACAATGGACCTAGAGTGTTTTCCCAAGGAGATCCCCTGAAACCCCAAAACTAGTTCCAGACCCTTTGATTTCCCTCCTAGATCCTTCTGCATGGAGGTGCCGCTTCTGCGTGGTGAGAAAGCTAGACAGAAAAGAGAGGACCTGTAAAGTAAAAAATGTCAGTCATACAGATATCCAGTGCCAAATCCTTAGTGGACAGAAGACAAACCACCTGAAAACCGGACCCTCCAGTCTTAATCCCAATGATCCTAGGAACTAATCAATGCGTATCTATCTCATTTTCCCCCTCTTAGGACGAAGCCATCCCAAGCTGTTACTTTCATGCCCAGAGGCATCCTAATTCCCCAGCATGTTTTAATGCTGCAATTTCCTTCTAATAACTGCTATTGTTTCGTATTATTTTCATGGTAGTTAAAGCAGTTTAGAGTTTTTGTTCAAACTTTTAATAGCTTGTGATCATCAGCTCGCCAGAGTGGATTTAATATACTTTCAAGATGGATTATCCCTATACAGGACAGGGATTGTGTCCAACGTTATTATCTTGTATCTACCTCAGCGCTTAGTACAGTGCTTGAGCCATAGTAAGCACTTAGCACACACCACAGTTAGTATTAATCCTACAAGGAGAGTCTTTATTTACGACAATCCCTTCCACGCTATAGAAATTAGTACCTTAGTCGGCAATAGAAAAATAGCAACACATTCATGAAAGTGGCCATAGTGGAAGCTCTACCATTAGGTTTGAATCTGAAGTGAACTTCAACTCTCACATTGATTTTACTAGGTCTTGGTGGGCATTGTAAGCTCAAGATGTCTTCTAAATCTGTTGTGATGTACTCTCCCAAGAGCTTAGTACAGTGCTTTGCACATAGAATGTGCTCAATAAATACCGAGTGAGTCCTAGATACCAAAATTATCATTAGAAAGCATTCTAAGTTGTCAGTTTAGAAAAGAATCTTGGAAATCACCTTAAGGGAGGAAAAGGAACACCTCAAAAGAATAGGATTGGGGATGAGCGGAATAAAATAAAAGAACTGGAATGTAATTCACTCTAAAACATTAACTCTTGGTGAGCTTGCGTTTTATGTCGAAAAAAAAAAAAAGCCCCTTCGGTATTCGCAAGCTTCGAGAAATTAGGCTACACTTAGCTCAAGGCAATGAAAAAAACCATGGTGTGAAGCAGGCTGTTACTTGTGATTGCGGGTTTGTTTGGGGAACATTTTTGTTATTTAATCCACTTTCCAGCCCTCTCCTGCCTTATGAAAAGAGAATTCTCTTTTTGAATAGCTAATAGACGCTAAGGCCCACCTTGGGCAACTTGGTTGGCTTTCTAGGGACAGAGCTAGGTCCCCCGCCATCTCTACCTGCCCGACACAGTCAGACTGTCAGCCCATCTGCCTCGGAAGGCTGAAGATGGAGATGGAATCAAGTGCCACTTGTTATTTATTGAGTCCTTACTCTGGGCAGAGCAGTGTATAAAGTGCCTGGAGGAGTACAGTAGAGTTAGTAAGGCACAATCCCTGCCCTCAGAGAGCTTCCATTACGGCTTGCCGGGCTTCTGCCCTCCCTCTCATGAAGGGGTGTCAAGCTCTCCCCTTCTCCACCCTGTTTCCTGTGCTCCCTCTCCAGTGCGGCAGATATCCTGCCTTGAGCACTTCTGCTTCTCCAACTTTCCTCCGTGAAACTCCATCCCCAGGACAGTGCCATCCCGATGTTGGAACAGACTTGTCTGTCTCCAGCGGGGCTCCCACGCCCGCCTCCACCTGCAAATGTTCCACTCCCCCAATTTTCTCTCCCTCCCACCTGGGTGTCACAGCAATGCCACCTGCCTGACTCTCCCCACTCTCTTGATGAGTCGCCAAGAGCCAAGTCAGGCACGACGAGGAGAGCAGAACGCGTTGCTTCGCTCGGGGAAAAAAAGTGTCAGTCGCCTCCAGTCAGGGTGATGAAACGGAACTTGATCCTTGAGATATTTTAACCTTTGAGAGGAGGAGATTGGAGAAATCAGCTTCCACGCTGGCTTGGTCTGTTGGGAATGTTAGCCCCAAAGGAGCAGGAACCCTTGGGTGGATATCCCTTTCATTCAATCGTATTTATTGAGCGCTTACTGTGTGCAGAGCACTGTCCTGAGCGCTTGAGAGAGTACAAAATAATGATAAGCAGACGCATTGTACATTGGGCGTGGCTTAGTGGAAAGAGCAAGGGCTTGGGAGCCAGAGGTCATGGGTTCTAGTCGTGGCTCCACCACTTGTCAGCTATGTGACTTTGGACAAGTCACTTAACTTCTCTGTGCCTCAGTTACCTCATCTGTAAAATGGGGATTAAGACTGTGAGACCCCCGTGAGATAACCTGATCACCTTGTATCTACCCCAGCGCTTAGAGCAGTGCTTGGCACATAGTAAGTGCTTAACAAACACCATCATCATCATCTTCATCATTACCAGGTTGTCCCCGCCTGCAGAATAACCTCCACACACTTGCATGGTGTGTAGCTCTGAGGTGTGTGTTGGGTAGGGATTGTCTCTATCTGTTATTGAATTGTACTTTCCAAGTGCTTAGTACAGTGCTCTGCACACAGTAAGTGCTCAATAAATACAATTGAATGAATCTACAGAATGAATGCTCAACATAGGTATGTTTAGTCGTGGCTGAGAAGCAGTGTGGCCTAATGGAAAGAGCTCAGCCTTGGGACTCAGGAGACCAGGGCTTGAATTTTGCCTTCAACCCTTTCCTGCGGTATCAATTTGGGCAACCTACTTGGCTTCTCTGTGCCTCAGTTTCCTCCTCTGTAAAATGGGGATGGAATACTTCTTCTCCCCCCCAGCTTAGACTCTGAGCCCCATCTGGGATAGGCACTTGTGTCTGTCCTTATTATCATGTACCTACCCCAGCACATAGCGCAGTCCTTGACAGATAGTCAGAGCTTAACCAATGTCACTATTATTATTATTAGGCAGAAATGATATTATCGTCATTAATACTGATAAAATAATAACGCAGGCAGTGGAAGGGCAAGTAGAAGCTGTTGCTATGGGTGACACCTCAGCTGAAATATTTTCTACCAAACGTGTGCCTCTATCCCTGACTGTCTGACTCTGCTCACTATGCCATGCTATAGTGAGTTACGGCACGTAAGAGCACTGAGCCTCAGTTTCCTCATCTGCAAAATGGGAAGGAAACACCTGCTTTTCCAACTGCTTAGATTATGAACCTCATGCAGGATAAGGATGTGGCTATCAGATGATCAGTGATCTCCCCGGCACTTAGCACAGTGTTTGCCCCAGAGTAAGTGCTTAATAAATACCATCATTAAGTTACCAAGAAAAAGTGGGGAACAGCCAATAAATAATTGATGTCTCCCTATCTTCCCCATTAGATTTTCAATTCGATTAGACCAGTGTGCTTCCCCAGGCACTTAATATAGGGCTTTTCACTCTTTAGGTGCTCATTGAATCCTGTCGATTGATTGTTTGATTGATCGATTGATTGGAAATCCCACCAGTTGTGCAGGCTGCTTGCCAGTGCTGCTTCAGCTGAAAGGCTGCTTAGCCTGGTAATTTGGCAAGGAGAGAGTCAGGAATTGCTGACTATATTTTTCATGCCACAATCCCCCTTCCGTCCAACTGGGGCTTCATCTGTGAATAACGTTATATTGTACTCTTATTACTACATTGTACTCTCTCAAGAGCTCACTACAGTGCTCTGCTTCTGAGCTTTGGACCTTCTGTTCTGCCTCTTGGTGGCATCCATAAGGCCCACCAAAGCAGGGCAGTCTGCTCTGCCTAGAACACAACGGCATGGCGGGGGAAAAATTCTCCCACCTGCACACATCTGTCTGTCTGTCCACAATGCGATGTGGAGTTAGAGAAGCCCTAAGGGTGCTTGCATGCTCAGTTCCAGCAGGAGTGAGCGCTGCAAAGCTAGTTTACTTCAACGAAGGAAACAAACCCTGGCCTTCTTTTAGGAGAACCAGATGTTCGTCACAAACCTGAACCTCGATTTTGTTTACCTCCCCAGCGACCTCTGGCCCATGTCTTGCCCCTGGTTACGAATGGCCCCCGTCCTTACTTTCCTTTGCCTTTCAAAGCCTTACTGAAGGCTCATCTCCTCCAAGAGACCTTCCCTGACTAAACCCTCTTTTCCCAGTCTCCCTCTCCTTTCTAAGTGGCTTTGGCTTGCACCCTTTATTCATCCCGGCTTCCATCCCCATAGCACATGTGTACATATCTGTAATTTAAAGATTTATTTATATTATTGTACATATTTGTTACTCTATTTATTTATTTATTTTACTTGTACATATCTATTCTATTTATTTTATTTTGTTAGTATGTTTGGTTTTGTTCTCTGTCTCCCCCTTTTAGACTGTGAGCCCACTGTTGGGTAGGGACTGTCTCTATATGTTGCCAACTTGTACTTCCCAAGCGCTTACTACAGTGCTCTGCACACAGTAAGCGCTCAATAAATATGATTGATGATGATGATGATGATGATGATGATTGTCTTTCTCCCCCTTCGGATGGTAATCTCATTGTGGGCACGGACAGTATCTGTTTAGTGTTACATCATACTCTCCCAAGCGCTTAATATAATGCTTTGCACACAGTAAGCACTCACTAAATACTATCAAATGAATGAATTAAAAAGCCTGAGGAGGACTCAGCATGCCACACCAGTTTAGGGATGGGAATTCCCTGTGTGTTTTTGTGACTGGAACCGAAAGCAGGGGGAACTCCTCAGAACAGACCACACATTTGCCTGTCCTAGCAGCAACCCCCCGAAACACCTCTCTGGAGAGAAGTCACTTTTACTATTGGGCCTTGCCCATCTACGGATTCCTGGAGGCTTTTGACCCCAAGATTTGCTATGTAGGAAGTAATTATATCAAGGAAGAAACAAGAAGTATGGGTGCAATGGTTTTGTTTCCCCTTCTCCATGTCTTTTAGTCATAGAATAAATGAGAGAAGGGGCAAGCTACCTTAATGAACCCTATTCTGTCCTTTAATTTCCATGTTCTGGATACTTTAGGATCCTAAACTATTCAAGGGCTGCCTTTACTTATCAATTCTCCTGCTTATTTCCAGGAGTCTGATTTCTTATCCTTGTACATTTTTCTACATGCTTATCCTCACTATCTGAGTTTTACACTATCGCTGGGGCTTTGCTAGAGTGAATTACTGAATAACCTTGTATATTTTGCAAGTTAATGGACTCCCATGCTGCTCTGCTCCAAAGGGATTAATTTTGAAAGCATCATAAACCTATAGTCGCTCCATCTCAGTTTCTCTTTAGTGGTCACTTCACTCATTCAAGCTGCTCCTATTGCCTGTGGACTCCCTTGCCCTGTAAATTCTGTGTATGTATACTATATGCACCTTGGGGATCTTGCATTTTGCATATATCTGTTATATTGTCGTATTGTCCTCTCCCAAGTGCTTAGTTCAGTGCCTTGCACACAGTAAGTGCTCAATAAATACGATTGATTGATTTCTTTTATGGGGAAAGCAAGTTTACCTAAATGAACAAAACCATACGTGGTGTCAACTCACTCTTCCCATTTCTCCCCTCAGTGGAATATAAATGTGTAAAGGCAGTGACTGTTCCCTGATGGTTCTTTGGAATTTCCCCACTGTTGTTAACTGATGTACTGACAGGCAGACGGGATAATCACAACCCAGGTTTTAGGCTCAGCTCTGCCACTGGCCTGCTGAGTGACCTTGAGTGTGTCACATCACCTCTCTGTGCCTCAGTTCCTTCATCAGTCTCACTATCTCTTAGCAGTGTGGCCTTGTGGATAGAGCACGGGCCCGAGAGTCAGAATGTCATGGGTTCTAATCCCGGCTCTGCCAATTGTCTGCTGGGTGGCCTTGGACAAGTCACTTATCTTCTCTGTGCCTCAGTTCCCTAAACTGCAAAATGGGGATTAAGACCCGGAGCCCCATGTGAGACAGGGACTGTGTCCAACTCAATGATCTTAAATTACTCTAGTGCTTAGAACAGTGCCTGGCACATAGTAAGTGCTTAACAAATAGCTTAATTATTATTATCAGTAGTAATAATGATAGTATTGATCACTTACAGGGGGCAGAGCACTATTTTAAGCACTGGGAGAGAATATGCAGTTGGGAATTAAACCCTGACCTCATCCCTCGAGGGGCACTTAGATTATGAACTCTGTGTAGGATATGGATGGCTTCCAGTCAATCGATCAGTGCTATTTAATAATAATAATAATAATGGTATTTGGTAAGTGCTTACCATGTGCCAAGCACTGTTCTAAGCACTGGGGTAGATACAAGGTAATCAGGTTGTCCCACATAGGGCTCACAGTCTTCAGCTCTGTTTTACAGATGAGGGAACTGAGGCACAGAGAAGTTAAGTGACTTGCCCAAGGTCACACAGCAGACAATTGGTGGAGGCAGGATTAGAACCCACGTTGTCCGACTCCCAAGCCCGTGCTCTTTCCACTAAGCCATGCTGCTTCTATTGAGCACTTGCTATATGCAGAGCACTGTACTAAGCACTTCAGAGAGTACAATACAGCAGAATTAGCAGATTCTCCCCATCCCCATCCCCCCTGCCTTATCTCCTTCCCCTCCCCACAGCACCTGTACATATGTATACATATATATATACATATATATGTATGTATATGTTTGTACGTATTTATTACTCTATTTTATTTGTACATATTCATTCTATTTATTTTATTTTGTTAATATGTTTTGTTTTGTTGTCTGTCTCCCCCTTCTAGACTATATGCCCGCTGTTGGGTAGGGACCATCTCTATATGCTGCCAACTTGTACTTCCCAAGCGCTTAGTACAGTGCTCTGCACACAGTAAGCGCTCAATAAATACAATCGAAAGAAATTAGCAGATATGTCCCTGCCCATATTGAGCTCCAAATATCTTATTTCTACCCCAGTACTTAGTACAAAGTAAATGGTTAGTGAATGATACTACTATTATTCATAGGAGAAGGCGGTCCACTCTTTCTGGAGTCCAGCACCCTTCCTGCTTTGGAATTGATCCAAGATTTCCACCTTGTGTTGTGCAGCTCCAGACAGCAAGGCAGAAGTGGGGGGGAATGAGTCCTACTGAAATGCCAGTGAGCCTCTCTGCCCCCTGCTCATTCCCATTTTCTCTCCTAGCTCCTTCTCAAAGATGCAGAGAGAACACCCCTCCACCCCCATCGAGGCAGTCTCTCCCAAGGAATCTCCCACCTCTTGAGAAAGTCAGCCTGGAGGAGCAGAAGACAGCTGAAGGGCTGGTTTCCCAGGGCTTGATGATTCGGGTGATCTAATTTGACTTCTGAAAGCACCTTTCTCCTGCCCTTCCCTCAATTCTTCATTTTATTTTCCATGACCTATGAAAAGAGCAAAGGCCTGGGAATCAGAGGACCTGGGTTCTAATGCCAGCTTTGCCAGTCGCCTGCTGTGAGACCTTGGGCAAGTCAACATCTTTGTGGCTCAGTTTCCTCATCTGGAAAATGGGAGTAAAATACCAGTTCTCCATCCTCCTTAACTGTGAGCCCCATCAGTGCTTAGAACAGTGCTTGGGACATAGCAAGTGCTTAACAAATACTATTATTATTATTATTAATATTATTATTATTATTAGGGACAGAAACGGTGTCTGACCTGATCCGTGTGTATCTACCCCAGCACTTAGAACAGTGCTGGATGCATAGTAAGCTCTTAACAAATATAATGATAGTAATATTAATAACAGTAACAGTAGTAGGAGTAATTATCCTCAGCTTAAATGATCATTTTTCTCTAGAATCTCAGGTCTTTGACTACATGGAGAGAACTAAACCAAACTCGTCTTCGAAAGGTTTAGTGAAAGCCTACATTTAGTCTGTGTTCTGCAGGTACACCTCAATACCTGGTGCTGATTGGATTTTGGTCAGCTTATATAGCTTTCTGACATTTTCCCATTAGAAAAGCATGTACCCATCTTTATGTCTTTTCACTGTCTCGTCTGGCAAGTAGTTCTCTTTTGCAAGCTAAGAAATCCTTAAGGAGGACTTCCTGGCCAGGGAAAAGTCTTCCATCATCCAACAGTCTCTCACTTTTCTATTTTAAATCTTGGCCACACACATATGGTTAGGCATGTGTGTGTCTGAACGTTCTTTCCACAGTGACTGATTCAAGCTATTCGAGAGTCAGACGGTGCTCATCCCCATCCCCTCCGGTTGTTCCCCGAGAAATTCCTCATCATCCATTTGGAAGCACTCCCTTATACTGGGGTATTCCTTTTCACCTCTATCATTCGCCATACCTTTATTTTATGTTCATGTTTCTGGCCTCCCTCTCACCCTCCTCTCCACTCTTCGCTGACAATATTCATCTTCTTCTTTCTGTGGATTAAGAAGCTCACCATCTGCCCATTGACTGGGATCCAGGATCTCAAGGGAGCAAAAGCACTAAGGAACCTGATCTTACTGGAGAGAGATAGAGAGAGTGAGAGAAAGAGAACCTAGTTGCTGTGATTATCTAGTATCTAGGGGCACCTATTGAGTGTGGAGCCCTGTTTTAAACACTTGGGAGAACGCAGTAGAAGTAATAGATGAGGTTCCTGCTTTCTAGGAGTTTACAGTCTCAGGGAAAGACAGGCAGACCCAAATGATTAGCAAATAGAAGGAGCCCTGGGAAGATTCAGACACGTGTCTGTTTATTGTTGTGCTGTGCTCTCCCAAGGGCTTAAGTACAGTGCTCTGCACACAGTAAGCGCTCAATAAATACGATGGAATGAATGAATGAATATCTTTCCAGAGTATGGAAAGGTAAAAATGTGAATAACTTGGCTGTGTGTCCCCTAAGTACTTTGATATGCCCCTTGATCTCACAATATTTGTGTAAGTATTCCTATTCTCTACTATTTCCCCAACCCTAATCGATTTTAATGTCTGTATCCCCTGTAGACTTTATGCTATATTTTGGCAGAGATTGCATCACCCAACTCTGCTGTACTGTAGTCATTCATTCAATCATATTTATTGAGCGCTTACTGTGTGCAGAGCACTGTACTAAGCGCTCGGGAGGGAACAATATAACAATGAACAGACATATTCCCTGCCCACAGACAGACATTAATAAATTGTACTTCCCCAAGCACTTAATAGAGTGCTCTGCACACAGTAAGCGCTCAGCAAATATCATCGATTGATTGATAACTGATACCAAGGATAGCTGTTCATAAGTGCTGTTGGGTGATCATGACCTGGGGTGACCAAATTTAATCTGAGGATGCTTCCTGAAGGATGTGGGATTTCAGGAGGACATCTAAGCCTTCAAACCATCTCAACACTGAGAACTCATCCATCATTGGGAAGTCCAACAACTAGATTTTCTGGTCACTCTGGAGTTTGGACAGAGAACCAGACATTGGGCTAGGGGGAGGAACAGAAACATGGGACATGCTGGGTTATGGGACGTTAGCTTTTCCCCTAGGTAGCTTGCAGGGCAGAGAGGGAAGTTCAAACAGCTTAAAGGGAGATTGTCCTACAGTTTCCTCATGAGTTAATAACCCAGAAAAAAGGTTTTGTCACAATTCCCAGATGGCCTGAGTTTATCTTTGAGAGGTGAGCATTTTACTTAGCTGCCCCATTGTGTTTTAGGTTTTTTTTTATGATATTTGTTAAGCACTTACTGTTTGTCAGGCACTGTTCTAAACACTGGGGTAGATATAAGCTAATCAGGTTAGGCACAGGCCCTGTCCCACGTGGGGCTTGCATTCTTAATCCCCTTTTACATATGAAGTAACTGAGGCATAGACAAATTAAATGATTTGCCCAAAGTCACACAGCCAAGTGGCAGAGCCAGAGTTAGATCCCAGAGTCTTCAGACTCTGAGGCCCATTTTCTATCCACTAAGCCATGCTGCTTCTCCTGTTTTAGAGATGCAGCATGGCTTAGTAGAAAGAGTCCCGGTTTGGGAGTCAGAAGTCATAGATTATAATCCCAGCTCTGGCACTTGTCAGCTGTGTGACTTTGGGGAAGTCACTTAACTTCTCTGTGCCTCAGTTACCTCATCTGTAAAATGGGGATTAAGACTATGAGCCCTACATGGGACAACCTGCTAACCTTGTATCTACCCTAGCACTTAGAATACTCCTTGGCACATAGTAAGTGCTTAACAAATGCCATCATTTTATTATTATTATTTTTTGTTGCCTCAGCCCCTTCAATTGCAGATCCTATTCAGAAAGGGAAAAAAAAGAACAAGGGAGGCCTAAGGAACTAAAATCTAGCTATTTTAAGCCATCCAGAAGTTTCCCCCAATGCATTAAAAGACCTCTCTCATTTTAAGTCCAGTAAATCAGCTGGAGCTCTTGTAAGCACCCACTTCAGTTATGTACCTATTTGTAATTTATTTATTTATATCTATCATTCAGTCTATCACCCCTTTAGACTGTAAGCTCACTGTGGGCAGGGATCTTGTACTCTCCCAAGTGATTGGTACAGGGCTAGGCACCCAGTAAATGCATAATAAATGCGTTTGTGTGTGTGCTCCAGATGCATACCCTGAAGATGATCACGCACGCTGCTGTTATTTTGTAACTCTCTCAAGGACAGAACCTGCAAGGCCTTTGAAAGGGAAGCAAGAAGGGGAAGCAGTAGATGGAAATATTGAAACATTCAGTCAATCAGTTGTATTTGAGTGCTTATGGTGGGCAGAGCACTGTAATAAACGCTTAGGAGAGTACACTAGAATCAGATACTCTATTGGGCATATTGAGTTCCATATTGGGTGGGACGTTTTTGGCCTTGCCCAATACTTCCCACCTCATACAGGAAATAAAATCACGTCACAGAGACAAGGGAAAATATTCTGCAGGACCTGGAGTGCAGACAGTGGCAAAGGAAAGTTGCTTAGTCTGAGCATCTATTCTTAACTCACTTTGCTCTTCCTAGAAATCACAGAGAACCTATACAATGCTCTCTTTAAATAGTTTTGTAGCCTCCATGATAATTCCTAATTTCATTAATTCATTACTTTCCCCTAGTCAGATATGGGATGTCTGAATGCATTATCAAAATTTCCTTTTGATGCTGAAATAAGTTGGTTCCCTCCTTCATGTTCTGTCTAAGCGTTTTTACTTCCGCGATGAATGTGCCATTGTTTCAATCTGTGAGGTGCTGAATATAGTGAACTGAGATAATCTTTTTCCTAACCTCCACTTTCACTTTTTCTTGCCTCCTCATCCCTTCATCTATTGTCTCCAGCATTTGTGTTTTTCGTGGTCTCCGGCACAGGAACTCATGCTCTTTTCAGAGGTCTGTGGACTGGAGTAAGGCAGCTGTTTCCCTAAAGCCCGCCAGCTTCCCTTGAGCACTTGAATCCTCGGGAAAAAGATAGTGCCCTGAGGGACAAAGAAATGTCAGGATGCAGCTAGCTCTCTGGAACTGTTCCTCGTGTCCAACTACAGAACAATTCTGAGACCGTGACTGTGAATGGATGTGGCTCGAAATACCATTCCTAAAACCTAGCCAACTACCAGCCAGGTGATGGAAGGCAAACTGAACAGTAAAGGTAATGTGTGCCAAAATGGAGGGAGGCTTAGCTCATCTTAAAAAATTCCACATCCCAAAGCAACAACTGGATTCGAACAAAGCACAGGAGCTTTTTCATATGTCTCCCAGGTCCGAACTGTCCACTTTTCATATGCCTCCTGGTACAGAGCTCTAGGCTCGTTGTAAGCAGGGGAAATGTCTATCAGCTCTGTTGTACTGAAGTCTCCAAAGCGCTTAGTTCAGTGCTCTGCACACAGATGGCACTCAATTATTAGGAGCACTGTGTCAAAGAGCACCAACCTGGGAGTTGAAGGACCTGGGTTCTAATCCTGGCTCGGCCACTTACTTGCTACGTGACCTTGGACAAGTCACTTTCTTTGTGCCTTAGTTCCTTCATCTGCAAAATGGGGATTCAAAACCCATTCTCCCTCCTACTTAGACTTTGAGCCCCATGTGGAACCTGTCTATCTTGAATCCCAGCACTTAGTACAGTGCTTGGCACATAGTAAGTGCTTACCTAATCCCACTATTATTATCATTTTTAATAATAATGAATACTATCGATTGCTTTTCATTTTGAGTGCTAGGGCAAAATGTGAGCAGGAAATGGATCTGAGGAGGGGACTGACTTTAAATAGCTAATGGGTCCCAAAGCCACCATTTTGAGGCTTTTCAGCTCCGATTGGAAACTCCCAGCTCTGTCCAGAAATCAGGGATGAGCAAGGCTGTATGTCTACCTTAAAAGCTTGTGAGGACAATTATTCTCATTGCCCACCTGCCCAGATGGGCCCTGTAGTCCTGGCTACCTACAGAACCCGGTGGTGGGCTAGGGGTAGGTATCTCCCTCCAAAGAAAGCAAAAAACATTCCCATTGAGGCCACAGGGCTTCCCGGTCATCTCCAGCCCAATCCGAGAACTGTGATGGGAAAGAAGAATGAGGAGCTCATCCTCCGTGGAACACTGATGGCATCTCCATTGGGGAGATTGCACGTGGAATATTAATTGCTCAGCCCTGGCTTTGTTATACCCATAACTTTCTGAAAAATCCCCTTTGCCTGGCTTTATAATGTCACATTTTAAAATATTCAGGTTGCTTTTGTTGTTCTTTACATAAAAAATTAATGATCATGAAAGTATTATCATGTTTATTTTAAAGCAACTATTTTCTACATTTTAATTAAAAGTTGTAATTCACCATCCTTTGACCAAGTAATCTTAAATCTTCATCTTATTGGTAATGGGTATTGGGCCAGATTCAGAGAGAAATACAAGCGTTACTTAATGCAAACAGTAAAAATCTCAGCATTTCCAGAGATATGGTTCAGTTCAATTCATGCACTGTGCTAACTCTGCCTTTTTAATTAGAAATATTCTCCTACTTATGCAAGACTACTGGAAAGGGAAGCATTGTCTTGTTCATTACGTATTCCATGTGAATCGCAAATGGACAAAACCAGGCATAATATGACGACTGTTGTGTTATTAAAGCACTTTAATAAGATTACACCCTCAATAGGGCAAGTTTATCAAATACCCATTTCTTCTTCCGGAAGGAACAGAGAGAACTAAATCAGCTAGGTGGATGTGAGCCTCTTCCGATAAGCACAGGTCTTTTTTATTTTAATTGTGTCTTCTTCTGTCACTGCTTTTGGGAAAATTTTCGGAACCAAATGAAAGAAACATGAACTGCCTTTCATTTCTAGTCCAAAATTCCCTATGGAAATTCACCTCATATTCTCTTTCACTGTTCTGTTATCGTGGTTTGAGAAGATGTTTGAAATGCAGAGATTTCTGGGCAGATGTTGATTTGAAAGCAATGTTCCAATAGCAAAGGGTGTGGATTTCTAAAATTATTACCCCTGCCCCTTGTACTGGGGCTTAAAATGTCCCTTTTGCCAAACTTCCTCCCATAGTGGGCCTATCATGGGCCAGTGTTGATCTCTACACCTACAGTGAAAAAATCGAAGAAAAGTATTCAGATAGCCACAAAACCACTGCAAAGCCGGAGCTTATCTACGTGCATTACTTTGATTTCAAATTATTTTTAGCCTGGCTTTTATCGTGCTCATTGTTACATACATAAATCTTTAAAGTAATAAGTTTTGCAAGAAATGGTCATAAAAATTTACAGCCAGTAACTTTTCCCCTGTCCCTTACAATGATATTCTACTAAAACCATTAAATGGTTCTCACTAATGCCCTTTAAATGATTGTGTAATGACCCACAATCTCTTGTAAGTGAACAACCATTAAAGAATTACCAGTTCTTAGCATGCTTTTAAGTACAGTTTAAATACAAGGGAGGTAACATATAATATATTTGAAAAAGTATGAACTTGGAAATAGGAAAAACGCGATCACCACAGAAGATTCTGTAGGTATACGATTCTGGCAATGATCTTACTGAACAATTCAACAAAATACCTGCTTTTGCCTATGTCTTGTTTAAAGTCTGAGTCGAATCTTTTTGTTTTATTGCAGAGAAGAAAATAATTTCATAAACTGGAGTCAGAAGCTGGGTGGGGGAGGGATGGAAGTGAAAAGGAGTCAGCTCTTTTGGGGAGATAGGTCAGAATCAGTTGGATCCATCTATAAATACGTTGGCTTAGGGCACACATAGCTCCCTGTGTGCAGCTTGGATGTGGGATTCTCTCAAATTGCTAATCAGAAATAAAGCTCATTAACCGTAATGGCATTATTCATTTGCTGGGGGAGATTTCTACTACTGCTGGGTGGGGGTTTCTGGATTCAGTTTGTGTAGATTCTGAAACAAAGGAAATTTATGTTTCAGGGGTGACAAGAGCCAAAATACATACTCTCTCTCTCCCTCTCTCCTGCTCTCCCCCTCCCTTCCTCTCTCTCTTCCTCTTTCCCCATCTCTTTCCCTCTCCCACAGTCTTATAAATACACAGGCAAGCACTGGACTTCTTTCTCCTTTGTCACATTTTCTACTTGCATTGCATGGTGCATCAAAAGAAGCAGAAGTAGCATGGCTTAGTGGAAAGAGCACGGGCTTGGGGGTCGGAGGACGTGGGTTCTAATCCTGACTCCACCACTTATCTGCTGTGTGACCTTGGGCAAGCTACTTAACATCTCTGTTCTTCAGTTACCTCATCTGTAAAATGGAGATGAAGATTGTGAGCCCTATGTGAGACAACCTGATTACCTAGTATCTACCCCAGCGCTTAGAATAGTACTTAGCAAATAGTATGAACTTAACAAATACCATTATTATTATTATTATTGTCTAAGGGGAGGAGGAAACGTAACATCCCAGACCAAGAATTCTCCTACGGATTCAGTCATTCAGCTCAGCGAAAGTGTGATCACCTTGCCTTTGAATTTTGCCATTCCTCTGGCAAGAGACAAAATGGGAGAAAACTGAAGGAAATATCAGTCACTCAATAGTATTCATTGCCCTTAATATGTGCAGAATGCTGTGCCAAACGCTTGAGAGGGTACGATAGAGTTAGTAGACAAAATTTCTGCCTTTAATCTTACAGTCTAGCAGGTGGAAACAGACACTAAAGACAGGGAACATGCCTTCCAACTATGTTATGTTGTACTCTCCTAAGGGCTTAGTACGATGCTCTGCACACAGTTAATGCTCAATAAACATGATTGATTGATTGAGATAGGAAGAAGGAAAGTGAACATGTAGATGAGTAAGGGCTTCAATAACATAAAGGGCAGGAGGTCATTGTCTAGAGAAGCAGCATGGCTCAGTGGAAAGAGCCCGGGCTTTGGAGTCAGAGGTCATGGGTTCAAATCCCGGCTCCGCCAATTGTCAGCTGTGTGACTTTGGGCAAGTCACTTAACTTCTCTGTGTCTCAGTTCCCTCTTCTGTAAAATGGGGATGAAGACTGTGAGCCCCACGTGGGACAACCTGATCACCTTGTATCCCCCCAGCACTTAGAACAGTGCTTGGCACCTAGTAAGCGCTTAACAAATGCCATCATTATTATTGTTTGAAGGTTGAGGGCAAGGGGGGAAAGTTCTACAAAGGAAGAATGCTGGCGGAATGAAAGGAAGCACTCCATGTCCGGCACCGTATCTGGTAGTAACAGATCGTGGACCAGCAGTGGTCGAGGAAGACCACACGATCCCGAGACATATTCTGTGAGGGATCCGACTCCACTTTGGGGTGAGTTAGATTGTGCCGTTTAGCTCCGTGCTGTGTCCGTGATGAGAGCATATGGTCTGACCCACTAAAAATATTCACCTGAGTCACACCTCCCAGCTGCTCCCCCAGGGCAACTGGCCAAAAGCTCTCAAAGGCTTTACCCCTCAGAGGAAAGACCAGATGAAGTTACCACAGGGTGCTTCGGAGGAACACAGCGTATGACAAGAGTTACTCTGGCCTGTTGGAACGTCTCTCCTGGAAAGTGGCAGGAAACAGAATTATTCACTCCCTAGAGATCACAGTTTACACTGACCTTTTATTAGCAGTACGTCCCCTTAGATTTCAGCTCCGCATGGAGAGCGACTGTCTGACCTGATTATCTTGTATCTCCCCCTACGCTTAGTACAAAGTTGACACCTAGTATGTGCTTAGCCGATGCACGATTTTTATAGTCGTCATTACTATCATTACATTTATTATTACTAGTCAGTCATTCAGTCATAGTAATTGAGTGCTTATTCTGTGCAGAGCACCCGGGAGAGTACAATATAACAGACACATTCCCGGCCCACAGCAAGTTTACAGGCTAGCTCACATAGTAAGCACTTAGAGAAGCAGCGTGGCTCAGTGGAAAGATCCCGGGCTTTGGAGGCCGAGGTCAGGGGTTCAAATCCTGGCTCTGCCAATTGCCAGCTGTGTGACTTGGGGCAAGTCACTTCACTTCTCTGGGCCTCAGTTCCCTCATCTGTAGAATGGGGATGAAGACTGTGAGCCCCCCCGTGGGACAACCTGATCACACTGTAACCTCCCCAGCACTTAGAACAGTGCTTTGCATACAGTAAGCGCTTAATAAATGCTATCATTATTATTATTATTATTATTATTATTACTATTATTAACAAATGCCATCACTATTATTATTCCTATTACAGCTTACAGTCTAGTTTACAATCTATTATTAATTACTATGGTGCTTGATAAGCATTTACTATGGGCCAAGCACTGTTCTAAGCACTGGGGTAGATACTAGATCATCAGGTCGGACACAGTCCCTATCCTACATGGGGCTCACAGTCCTAATCCCCATTTTACAGATGAGGTAACTGAGGCACAGATAAGTTAAGTGACCTACTCAAGGTCACACAGCAGACATGTGGCAGAATTGGGAGGAGAACTCAAGTCCTCAAGTGCTCTATCCACTAAGCCTCGCTGCTTCTATGATTATTAGGTATTATGGGGAGTTCTGCACAACAAGTTCTCCATGACCATTGCGATAGAATCACTTCCATCTGTCTTTGCTGCTGTGGGAAGGAGCCTCAGTGTTTCTGGGAGAGGACCATCTGAACGGGTCCAGAAACCCAGGAAGTCTTTGATCAGGGTGTTGGCTACACTGGAGAGGGTGGTGTGTTTCTCGATTCTTGCGCAGGCCCAGAATGTAAAAGTTCCCAAAAAGTACACCATTTATTACTGTAGCATTTGTTAAGCTCTCACTATTTTCTGAGCACTATTCTAAGCGCTGGGGTGGGTACAAGCAAATCAGAGAGGACACACCTTGTCCCTCATGGGGCACACCATCTTAATCCCCATTTCACAGCCGAGGTAACTGAGGCACGGAGAAGTTAGGTGACTTGTCCAAGGTCACGCAGCAGGTAAGTGGCAGAGTTGGAATTGGAACCCAGCTCCTTCTGCCTCCCATTATCCACTAGGAAACACTTGCTCTTTCCACCTTCTAGAAGGCAGGCTGGATAACTATAATGAAACCATGATATGGAATTCAATATACTACTTGCCCTTCTTTCCCTTCTCTCAATTGTAAATTCATCATTTCATTCATTCATTCGATCGTATTTATTGAGCGTTTACTGTGTGCAGAGCACACAGCATGGCTCAGTGGAAAGAGCACAGGCTTTGGAGTCAGAGGTCAGGGGTTCAAATCCCAGCTCCACTGATTGTCAGCTGTGTGACTTTGGGCAAGTCACTTAACTTCTCTGTGCCTCAGTTACCTCATCTGTAAAATGGGGATTAAGACTGTGAGCCTGCCGTGGGACAACCTGATCACCTTGTAACCTCCCCAGCACTTACAGCAGTACTTTGCATATAGTAAGTGCTTAATAAATGCCATCATTATTATTATTATCATTAGAGGGTTCCATCTTAAAGTCTCCTCCCAGAGTCTATCTGAGCACTCCATGCTGGTTAGTACACCTGACTGTAATTTGGAAGAGCACAAATTGTAGTGGAAACCACCCTTTTTGACAGCTTTAATACTGTAGTGTCCCACCCTCCTTCTTGAACAATTCATGCAAGAGGGTTGCAATGTATCATTAATGCATTTTTAAAATGAGGTGTTTTTAGAGTGAATACCTGGTATTAGTTGGGATGCTGACAATCCAAAACAGGCCATTTGCCAGATAGTGCAATGGGGGGATGAAAGAGAGAGAGTGTGTGTGTGTTTGTAAGAAATCCAAGCGCATCTGGCATTTCAACGTTCTTTGTCCTGTATGCTCGGAGCAGGTTCTCTGAAAAGTTGGAATTGAAACACACATACATATTACACTATTTGCCTTCCAGAAATTAATTTTCAGGCAGCCCCAGATAGGATTATTTAATATTTATCTTTAGCTGCAGGAAGATGAATCTATTATTTTGTACGTTTATTTTGTTATTTTACCAGATTTCGTTTGCTCACTCTCTTCTATAGGGGGTGCTCAGAGGCCTACTCTATGTACCCACAAAGTGACAGAATCGGGAATTGAGCCAAATTGATTCAACAATTCAATCAGTAGTATTTGAGCTCCTACTTAGAGCTGAGAACTCTTAGGAGAGCTCAGTGAAGGTAGACAATATGGTTCTTCTTCGCTGAACTAATTGCAGGCCACAAGCAGGTCATTCATTCATTCAATCGTATTTATTGAGTGCTTACTGTGTGCAGAGCACTGTACTAAGCGCTTGGGAAGTACAAGTTGGCAACATTTAGAGACGGTCCCTACCCAACAGCGGGCTCACAGTCTAGAAGGGAGAGACAGACAGCAAAATAAAACATATTAACAAAAAATAAATGGAATAGTAAATATGTACAAGTAAAATAGAGTAATAAATCTGTACAAACATATATACAGGTGCTGTGGGGAGGGGAAGGAGGGGGCTCAGTCTGGGAAGGCCTCCTGGAGGAGGTGAGCTCTCAGTAGGGCTTTGAAGGGAGGAAGAGAGCTAGCTTGGCGGATGTGTGGAGGGAGGGCATTCCGGGCCAGGGGGAGGACGTGGGCCGGGGGTTGATGGCAGGACAGGCGAGAATGAGGCACATTGTGGAGATTAGCGGCAGCAGAGGAACGGAGGGTGCAGGCTGGGCTGGAGAAGGAAAGAAGGGAGGTGAGGTAGGAGGAGGTGAGGTAGGAGGGGGTGAGGTGATGGACAGCCTTGAAGCCAAGAGTGAGAAGTTTTTGCCTGATGCGTAGGTTGATTGGTAGCCACTGGAGATTTTTGAGGAGGGGAGCAACATGCCCAGAGCGTATCTGCACAAAATAATAATAATAGTTATGGTATTAAATGCTTACTATGTGCCAGGCACTGTACTAAGCACTGGGGCGATACAAGCAAACTGGGTTGGACACGGTCCCAGTCCCACGTGGGGCTCACAGTCTCGAGCCCCATTTTACAGATGAGGTAACTGAGGCGTAGAGGAGTGAAGTGACTTGCCCAAGTTAACATAGCAGACAAGTGGCGGAGCCGGGATTAGAACCCAAGACCTTCTGACTCACAGGCCCAAGCTCTATTCACTACGCCATGCTGCTTCCGACAAAACTGCCTGGTGCTCTCAGGAATCAGAATTTCTTGAAGTTCATTGGTGGTGTCTGTGGGAACAATAGCTCCCTGCTACCCTTCACGTAAATTCGTCTGAACATCTTGAGATGACTGTTGGACTGTGAGCCCACTGTTGGGTAGGGACTGTCTCTATATGTTGCCAATTTATACTTCCCAAGCGCTTAGTACAGTGCTCTGCACATAGTAAGCGCTCAATAAATACGATTGATGATGTTGGTAAACTAATCGCCCCCTGAAAATTTGAACTGAAGGAAAATAAGCATCAGTGCTGGATTGTGCAACAATGGATTTAATGTCGGGAGACTCGAGTGTGCATAAAATTCCCCAATCCTGCCAAGTACCTGTAGGTGTGAACTGTTAAATATCAATGGAGCATTACTCTCTCTGCACTGTCAGCAAACTTTAGTGTGACCAGAGTGAAGGCGATGCTAAAATGTCATTTCATGGACCACATTATGTGCTGCTTACAATGAATATTCCAGCCATGGTTTATTACGTTCTTGATAAATTGTCACTTCTTGGACAAAAATTTGGTTAGCTTATCTCTAGTGTCATTTACAGATCTTAAAGGACTGAATTTGCCCCAAAGATTTAATCATCATTCAGCAGCAGTCTGTAACCATGTGGTACTAATTTAAATTACTGTAGCAATGGACAAGTCTCTTTCGAGAAATTAATAAATGCAATTTATAAGGAATGTTAAGTAACAACTAACAATTTAATGCCCCGTGAGTTTCAGCCAAACTGATTAAATAATTAAAGCAGATTTCTAGGGATAGGGAAGATGTTTTTTACCATAAAAAGAGATAAACTGTTGGGGAATTGTATGCGTTCCTCTAGATGTTTAAAGATAATTAGATCCAAAACCTGTGAGAAAGCAACATGAAGATACTGGTTCAAATCAACACTGGTAATTTCAAAGGGAAGAGGGGAGATCCATCTTTAATCTGTCCTGCTGTTTTAAGGGACGCACTGTGGGGTTCCCAAAGTCCAGACAAAGTGTATATAAGTGGTGGTGGAATATCATGCCTGGGTCCAAAAGCAGTGTGGGAGACATTTCAGCCATTCAGCGGAAGGTCTTGGCTTTTGAAAGTTAACAAAGATTTTCAGAGGGAGTTTCTTTGGAGTCAGAATTTGCCACTTCTTTACAGGAGGCTAATCCGGAGTGGAAACCCACTGAAGGTGTTCAACTTTAGGGACCGTCTCTATATGTTGCCAACTTGTACTTCCCAAGTGCTTAGTACAGTGCTGTGCACACAGTAATCGCTCAATAAATACGATTGAATGAATGAACTTGCCCCGAGCTGCAATTGTAATGATATTTACTGACCGCCTACTGTGTGCAAACTAATAGTAGTAATGGCATTTGGCAAGTATCTACTGTGTGCAAAACACTGTCCTAAGCACTGGGAGGAACTGCAGTGGTAGACTTGTCCCTGCCCAGAAGGAACTTACACTTCAGTGAGGAGAGTGTGGAGACTTGAAATATAAGGAAAAAATTCCATTATGGAATGAATCCTAGACACTGCCCATCAGATCCCCTGAACCCAGTTTATTATTATTATTATTATTATTATTATTATTATGGTATTTGTTAATCGCTTACTATGTAGATTCAAGGTAAGCACTGGGGTAGTTACAAGATAATCAGGTTGTCCCATGTGGGGCTCGCGGTTTTAATCCCCAATTTACAGGTGAGATAACTGAGGCACAGAGAAGTTAAGCAGCTTGTCCAAGGTCACACAACGGACAAGTGGAAGAGCCGGGATTAGAACCCATGTCCTCTGACTCTCAAGCCCTTACCCTTTCCACTAAGCCACGCTCCTACCCACAGAGGAAAGAGTAGAAGGGGTCTCCGAATGCAAACCAGGGACCTCCTTCCACCATCTCCTTTGGTGTTGAGGTGGGAGAGTTCACCCTAATTTGCATCTTGCTTCCCCACTGCCGTTTTCTTGTATCCGGCCACCTGATTTGGGGTGCACTGAAGCCATGTCACTTCTCCGTAATCCCGGATTCAGATCAGCCTTGGGTCACTGGTCCCTTCGGCTTCCCGTTGCCATGGAATTTCACCCGATTCACCCAAGCTGGTAAGGCTGCCGTATGGGGGTCAGGGCAGAGAGAATTGGCATTGGTGGGCTACAGTGTCGGTGGGCTACAGTGTCGGTGGACCCAAAACGCTCCCAAACGCAAAGATCCTGGGGCATTTTCTTTTTCTCCCTAAAATAGTTGAAAATCATCCAACCAGACTCAGAAAATAACTTTGCTCCTAGTCAAGTATTGTATCAGAAATTCTTTACTGAACCTTTCCTCATCAAGTTGATGGTACAATCTGTCCTCTAAGCCTCCTTAGAAGACACCTTCCCTCCTCAATCCAAAATAACCCCTCTGAAAGGTATCATGAAGAGGTTACAGTCCTTTTGAAGCTGTAAATACTGCAGGAGTGCCGGACTGTAGGTCTATAAAAGACCTTTCCATGCAGTGTCAAGGAGTATGAGCCATAAGACAGCAACAGTTCCACTCAGCCATTAGCTCCCAAGATGCCAGCACTGATATTTGCCTCAAAAATAATAGCATGGGTGACAAAATATTCTCGACGTGTCAATTTCACATTGTTTTGGACCCACCATCAACTAGAGCCCCTGGATCTGATAGGCCAAGGCCTATTTTTATTGTTCTCTCAAGGTGATAGCGGAAACTGTTTCCTGAGAGAAGTTGAAGGGAGGAAGGGGCCATGAGCAGGGTCATCGTGGCGTTAAAATGTGTGGCGTTTGTTAGGGTTGCTTTGTACTTCTGCTGGTGGAGTTATGAAACTTGTTAATTGAGCTATAAATATAGCTGCAGCCTTTGCTTTCCAATAAGGCAGTGTGTTAATTTGGGTTTGGCAGGGGGAGGGTGAAAGCTGCCAATGTTATGTTAGGATTAGTAACATGCATTACATTTTAACTCAACCTCCCTGGGAGCGATGTTTTCCTCATCTATTATCTTTTCAACAGAAAGTATGAGAGAGAGAGAGAGAGAGAGAGAGGGAGGGAGGGAGAGGGAGAGGGAGAGGGAGAGGGAGAGGGAGAGGGAGAGGGAGAGGGAGAAGGAGAAGGAGAAGAAGAAATGAGGGAATCTTCCACAACAGATCACAGGGTTCAAAGGCAGAAAATTCACTTCATAACTCATAACCACATTTTTCAAAGGATGTCTTTTTTACCCTCTTCAATAAGTCACTCAACATATTCAGGAAAGCCTCTCGATCTTTAAAATACATATTATTTTCATATAATGTTATGTTCTATTTTTAGTTATTGATTCCCAAATTTACATCTCCAGCCCCGACCTCTCTCCTTCCCTGCAATCTCATATTTCTTCCTGTCTTCAAGACACGTCTACTTGGATGATGCACCAACACCTCAAAATAAACGTGTCCAAAACCCAACTCCTTAGCTTCCCACCCAAACTCCGTTCTCCCCATGTCTTTCCCATCACTACAGACAACACCACTATCTTCCCTATCTTACAAACCCCTACCTTTGGCATTGTCACTGACTCATCTCTCTCTCATTTCATCCACATAGTCGATCTCCTACCACATCCTGTCAGTTCTACCTTCACAACAGTGCTAAAATCTGCCCTTTTCTCTCCATCCAAAGTACTACTGTACTGATCCAAGGACTTCTCCTATCCTACCTGGACTGCTGCATCTTTCTCTTGCTGACCTCCCAGGCTGCTGTCTCTCCCCACTCCAATCCATGCTTCACTTGACTGCACGGATCATTTATCAACAAAAACGTTCAGTATCCATCTCCCCACTCCTGAAGAACCTCCATCGGCTACCCATCTGCCTCTGCATTAAAAAGAAACTCCATACTATCGTCTTTAAAGCACTCAATCAATTTACCCCATCCTACCTCACTTCACTAATCTCCTACTCCAGCCCAGTCCTCACACTTTGCTCCTCTAGAACCACCGTAATCGCTGTGGCCTGATCTCATCTATCTCACCACCGACCCCTTTCCCACATCTTCCCCCCCTTCCATATATGCCGGTCCACCACTCTCTCCACCTTCAAAGCATTACCAAGGTCACATCTCCTTGAAGAGGCCCTCCCCTCTTAAGCCCTATTTTTCCCATCTCGCTCTTCCTTCTGCGTCGTCTGTGCACTTCAATCCGTGACCTTTGGACAGTTATTTGCCCCACTCCCAACCCCACACTTATGCACATATCTTTAAATTATATATTAATAAATAAAATAATAATAATGGCATTTATTAAATGCTTATGTGCCAAGCACTGTTCTAAGCACTGGGGAGGTTACAAGGTGATCAGGTTGTCCCACGGGGGGCTCACAGTCTTAATCCCCATTTTACGGATGAGGTAACTGAGGCCTAGAGAAGTTAAGTGACTTGCCCAAAGTCACATAGCTGACAAGTGGCGGAGCTGGGATTTGAACCCATGACTGCTGACTCCAAAGCCCGGGCTCTTTCCACTGAGCCACGCTGTACACACATTATATATTATAAATTACATATTAATGTCTGTCTCCCCCTCAAAACTGTAAGCTCATTATGGGCAAGGAAAATGTCTGCTAATTCTGTTGAATTGTACGCTCCCAAACCCTTAGTATGGTGTTCTGCGCATAGTAAGTGCTCAATAATAATAATGATGGCATTTTATTAAGCGCTTACTATGTGCAAAGCACAGTTCTAAGCACTGGGGAGGTTACAAGGTGATCAGGTTGTCCCACAGGGGGCTCACAGTCTTAATCCCCATTTTACCGATGAGTTAACTGAGGCACAGAGAAGTGAATTGACTTGCCCAAAGTCGCACAGCTGACAATTGGCGGAACTGGAATTTGAACCCATGACCTCTGATTCCAAAGCCCGTGCTTTTTCCACTGAGCCATGCTGCTTCTCTTAATAATAAATAATAATAATAAATACGATTGATTGGTTGATTATGCCTTTGCAAAACAAAAAAGAATCCATTAGAACGGTCTGTGAACTTCAGTGAGCTTTCTATGGGAAAAATGCTCTGGAGCAATTGTCCAGGGTGGTGCTCGCCCAGGAAAGAGTTGTTTGGCAGGAGAGTTTTCTGGGAAACCTGCAGGGTTTGGATAAGTTTCCATGTGGAGCCAGTGAATGTCTAGCATCATTCTAAAGATTTCATTTTTCCAAAATCCTTTGAACTCCAAGATGCAGGCTTTTGAAAAAAGTTGGTGGCCTCATAAGGAGCATGGAAACATCTTCATTGACGTTGGCTTATGAATTCAGCATTTGAACAATTCTACTCTCACTTGACCTTCACCAACTGGCTTGATCTGTGGTCTAACATCATGTAGAGCCTCGTGGCCTAATGATGCCATTTGGAAGGCCCGGAGGCAGCCCCGAGTGAAAATGGTGCCAGTCTGAGCATGCCACGGTGTTGAAGTTTAAGGGAAAGGACCAGCATGAACTCAGAATTGTTTGTCTCCCATTTTTCAACCCCTCTCCGTTGAAAAGCACAAATTCCATTTGTGTTCCAAACCCAAAGGCCTACCGCCTCTTTTCCAAAATCCAAGGGTTTGGAAGGAATAAAGAACGTTTTAGAGCTTGGGCTAGGGAAGATTCTCATTTGCAGTGAAGATGGCATTGATTTTGGGAAACCAAAGTGTGAGGCTGGCTATCCTCCAAAAGAGAGGCCATTCACTGTATCTGTCCAAGTCCTCTTGCTATTTATTCCTTTTAATGTGTTTTTTCCACCCATCTGCTCGCTAACAATTACTATATGACATCTGAATATCAAGAATTTGGGTGAAGCCAGAACGGCACAGGGGAAACTTTAAAGCCATGAATCTCTAACTTGATTCTTTCATTTAGACGGATAATGCTGAAATGAGTATAGCCCCACGGGATTCTGATGCAGACTGAGAAAAAGAGTTGTTCATTCCATTTTATTCGATCAATCAATCAATGATATTTGAGCTCCTGAGTGCTAGGCAACTGTATTAAGCCCCTGGGAGAGTTCGACAGTTAGAATGCACAACCCCTGCCTTTAGGAGCTTAGAATCTAGCGAGGAAATGAGGGAGCTAGACACAAATTAAATTTGAAGAATGAAGATATTATGAAATTGAGAGAATAATGTCATTGTCTGGACCCAAGTAATAGCCCTTTTTCCTCATCACCCCACTTCACGAATTTGACAGCAAAGAGTCCAGTACTGTGCTCAAATATCTGAAATCAGTAGGTGGGGGGGGGGGCAATAGAAGTTGTTAAGACAGGAGCCAAATCTGTATTAAAATGTCTGCAAGAGTCACTACTATTGATCGATTGAGTTTGGTGCGGATAAAAATTCATCCTCCAGGATGATTGCTCTCCACATTACTCTCACCCACTATTAAACTCTCCCCAGCTCAGAAAACTGTTCATCTGCTGACAAAATCAACCTTCAATCTGGTCAGCTCCTCATCTACTTCGTTTCATTATTTTAACTTGTAGTAGAGGTGTTTAGCACTGCAGGCGTTAATGGGGCTGAGGAGAAGCTTGACAAGCAGCATGTCCTAGTGGGGAGAGAACAGACCTGAGAATCGGAAGGACCTGGGTTCTACTCCCGGGGCTGCCGCTTGTCTGCTGTGTGACCTTGGGGAAAGCACTTAACTTCTCTGTGCCTCAGTTACCTCATCTGTTAAATGGGAATTGATACTGGGAGCCCCACATGGGACCTGGACTCTGTCCAATCTGGTTAGCTTGTATCTACCCCAGTGCTTAGTACAGTCCCTGGCACACAGTAAGCGCTCAATAAATACGATTGAATGAATGAATGAATAATAAACACTTAAAAAACACCATTAAAAAACAAACAAACAAAAAGAGCATCTCCACTGGGTTTTCTTTGGAGCTTAATGATGGTGTATCTTAGGCATTTATTATGTGCCAAGCACTTAGTAGGTGCTGGGGAAGCTAAAAGATAATCAGGTGGAACGCAGTCCCTTTGGCATATGGGGCTCACAGTCTAAATGGGAGGGGCTACTGGTATTGAATCACTATTTAACAGATGAGGCATAGATAAGTGACTTGCCCAAGGTCACACAGCAAGTAAGTGGAAGAGACAGGATTAGAACCCAGGTCCTCCGACTCCCAGGCTCGTGGTCTTCCCCTAGGCCACCCTGCCTTCCGGCTTGTCAATCTGTTCCATAAATCCACCGAAGGCATAAGAAACGGAGAGACTTAAAATTAGGGCTAACCCGTTTGCATAAGTCTCACAGTTCAGCATTCCTGATGAGCATTCATTAGGGCTGTGAGTATCATGTAGCAAAGGTTAGAGTTTCATCGTGCAGCTGATAATTGAGCAATGAGAAACTGGCATCTCTTCATCTTGGGGACTGTTATAGGCTGACTCCTTTGCCCAAAGCCACTCTATGTAGCTAGAGATATACAGTTTTTGAAAAAAAAAAAGAGAATTGACCTCATGAATTCTTAAAATGTCTACAGTGTGCTAATGCTCCCTGTTTATATTGGGCTTCTCCTCCATCCTTTAAACCTTGATGATCCTGGGTGGGATGAACTCCTGGACTCTGAGCAGACATATTATGCCCTATTGCTCTCTCTGGCTCTGACATATTCCTGGTCCAGCTGTGATTCTCTGTTGTCCTGATTCGTAACATAGAGGGACAGTGGGAGAGGGCATCGCATCTGCTCTGGGCAATGGCTGGGGAGAAAACAACAACATGAATTCAGACCCAAGGGACTCACAATACACAGGTGAGAGAGAGACTAGTCTGCAAGCTTTTTGAGGAAAGGGATGATTACTTCTGGTACAATGTTCTGCATACAGTAGGTACTCAAATAGGATAAAATCAAAATTGCAGCAATAATAATAACAATTGTGGTATTTGTTTAGCGCTTACTATGAGCTAGGCACTGTACTAAGTGCCGGGGTGTGTACAAGGAAATCCGGTTGGACACAGTCCCTGTCCCACGTGGGGCTCACAGTCTCAATCCCCATTTTACAGATGAGGGTACTGAGGCACAGAGAAGTGAAGTGACTTGCCCAGGGTCATATAGCAGACAAGCAGCATGGCTCAATGGAAAGAGCGTGGGCTTGGGGGTCATGGGTTCAAATCCCGGCTCTGCCAATTGTCAGCTGTGTGACTTTGGGCAACTTACTTAACTTCTCTGTGCCTCAGTTCCTTCATCTGTAAAATGGGGATGAAGACTGTGAGCCCCACGTGGGACAACCTGATCACCTTGTAACCTCCCCAGCGCTTAGAACAGTGCTTTGCACATAGTAAGCACTGAACAAATGCCGTCATTATTATTATTAAGTGGCGGAGCCAAGATTAGAACCCATGACCTTCTGACTCCCTTGTGTGCTCTATCCTCTAGGAAATCACAGTTAGTTTTTGGGTAAGGGACAATCCCTGGACGCATTGACTCGTCATGGTCCGACTGAACAATTGTTCCAGCATTCCCCATGTGGAACAGGGGCTTCCGCCCTCCTTTTACACCACCCGTGGGTGTGGAAGGATGGTAGGACATGGCTCCCGCAGCATCCAACTACAGGGTGGCACTCCAGGCCTTCCTTATGTCACGCTCCACCACCCCCACAATTCCAGAAACTTGCTCCTAATGCCAACTTTGGTCTCCAGGACTTGTCATCATTTCAATCCTTTCTCACTGAACGCTTTCAAAAGTAAAGCCAGCTGCTTTGAAATAAGACTGCCACAAGCAGGTGAAAAAATGGTCTCGATAATCAATCAATCAATCGTATTTATTGAGCACTTACTGTGTGCAGAGCACTGTACTAAGCGCTTGGGAAGTACAAGTTGGCAACATATAGAGACAGTCCCTACCCAACAGTGGGCTCACAGTCTAGAAGGGGGAGACAGAGAACAAAACCAAACATAATCAGATCCACATCCTCCTGGATTGTGGTCTCTGGGCAAAAACATATCTGAGGAGATAAACATCCCCTCCATTTCCCTAAGAATCCTCTTTCAAGGGAGTATTCAGTGGAATGATGTAGCGGCGATGACCAAGCGATCTACGCATCGGATTTCTTTATTCTTGCTAGAGCCACTGTTTGACTAACCTTGCCCTGCTCACTCCATCCTTCATCTTTCCAAAGTAAATATATTAAATTCTACCAGGCTTTCTTTCATAATTAGTTATAAAAAGTTGAGAGTGTGTATATGACACACACTCTTGGGCGGTCCAATGATACACTTTTGAGATGGAGAGTCTCCTCTGTTATCTCTGAGTCGCTTTTTCCATTCTCCAAACTCTTGCAGAAGTAGCCCCAATCATCTTCCTAAAATGGATTTTTTCTCAAGTTGGGCCCCCCTCCATCCAGAAGTTGGACGAGCTGTCCACTCCCCCATGACACACACGCATCAAGTGGAAATTCATGCCATTTGACTCAAGGCTCTCCACCCAATCACTCCTTCTTACTTCTCTGCGTTCTTCACCTGCCCCGGCCTATCGTTCTAGACTGTAAGCCCGGTGTGGGCAGGGAATGTCTCTCTTTATTGCTGAATTGTACTTTCCAAGCACTTAATACAGTGCTCTGCACATAGTAAGCGCTCAATAAATATGATTGAATGAATGAGTGAATGAATCCTCACTCTATGTTTCTCCTAAGTGAATCTCCTCACCTCTCCCGCCTCTTGACACCGACTCATTCTCCAAGATGCCTGGACCTCCCTCCGTTTTCAAAACCTCCATACTACAACTCTACTCACAATCAAAGGCCTCCCAATGTATGATTAATTTTTCTTCTCCTCAGTTCAACTACCACCTCAGTATTTCTGCCCTACCTTAGCACTTATTCACTCTCAGTCTCCTGTAACACTTGTGTTATATACGTGTTTACATACTCTATTTTTAAGTATGCATTTACTCTCATTCATTTTTCTTTTCTCTTTTTTCTCATAATTAATCTAGTTTTAAGCACTTAGTGCAGTGCTCTGCACACAGTAAGCGCTCAATAAATACGATTGAATGAATGTCTGTCTCATGTAAGATTGTAAGTCCCTTGAGAAAGAGACTGTCTTTGACTTCTTTTCTACTCTTCCAAGTGTAGGGCTCTGCTCACAGTAGACGTTTTATAAATGATAATCCGGCTCTGCCACCTGTCTGCTGTGTGACCTAGGTAAGTCACTTAACTTCTCTGAGCCTCAGTTACCTCATCTGTAAAACAGAGATTAGGAGTGTGAGTCTCATGTGGGGCAAGGACTGTGTCCAACCTCATTAACTTGTATCTACTCCAGCACTTAGAACAGTGCTTGACACAAAGGGTTTAATGAGTACCGTAATAATAATTATTATTATTTATGTCATCAGTTGAATGCCTACTATTTGCCAAGCACTGTTCTTAAGCTTGGGGGTAAAGTCAGTAATCATAACAGGCATAGTCCGTGTCTGACACTGGATTCAGAGTCTGAATGGGAGGGAGAATAGGTAGTGCAGATGAGGAAGTTGAGGCACAGAGAAGTTAAGTTACTTGCTGAAGATCACACAGCAGACAACTAGCAGATCCAGGATTGGAACCCAAGTCTCCCGACTCCAACTCCTGTATTCTTTTCACTAGGCCATGCTGTTTCACTATGCCATTGGCTCATTGATTTAAAAACACAGATTTGGATCAGACCACCATCTTCTGCTGCAGGGACAGCTAAGATTCCTGGCCTTCTCTGGCCTGTAGAGTCAGCTAAAAATCATTTGGGATAGAATGACAGGAAAGGAATATATGCAGCAGGGAATTCCACTTTGGAAAGAAGCTCCTGCGGGGCATGACTAATGATTTGAAAAGATGAAATCTTTCCCATGTGCATACAATACTCAGCTATTTCACCTAGAACCCCCAGCTCAGCCTTCTTCTGTCCGAAGATAAGCTTTTCTTTCACATCATACCTCTTGGTTTTGTTCTTCAGGATTCATTTAATTGCTGCCAGCTTTTGGAGAGTTTGGATGAGGTAATTTTAGGCCTTCCACTAGTACCCGCCAGATAAGCCTGTGCTGGTTGCAGCAGTGAGGAGAGCTGTTTGTGGAAAACACTTTAAGTTCATTTTGTCACTTCCCCTCTCTTTATAGAGGGATCAATCGGCTTGTGGCTAAGCATAATTACAAATTGAAATGTACTGGACAACATCCTCAGTGGTAGAGCCTTTGGTGTAGCATACATTTAAGAGTCACCGTGTTTTGATTTCTTGGGTGATGTTTTTCTTTTTCCTTCCCCGCTTTTTGTGGGAAGCCTTGACAAGCCAAGTCTGAAGTCTCATTTGCGTGGATCTGTTTGTCAGGAAATGAATAAATGGAGGGCCACACTTAGCTCTTTGGTATATCTTGTGAAATATAACGATTATCCACTGCGTCCCAAATCTGGACTCCCGCTATTCTCTTCCTGAAAGGCAAGTGGTTTCCCCCAGAATCCTCCTGGGCTCAAGCTTCTTCCCTGGCATTGCTGCTGCTGCTCGATCCTAGGCATTTCTGAAGTGAAAGTTCAGCCCCATTTCTCTGTCTGTCAGGAAAGGGAAAGAGCCCCAGGGTTCCCTTAGGCCAGCCAACGGGAGAGGCAGAGGAGGATCGACTGGCTCCAAGATAGCCAAACACATTAAAAAAACCGATGACTGCCAGCTCGCCCAAGCTGGTTGGAGAGACAGCTGGTGGTCAGCTTGCCCTGAGGCTGCCCAGTATTGGTGCAAGGAAGGAGAGGAAGGAATGATATGGTGAGGTGGGCAGAGACCAATCAATCAATCAATAAATAGGATGTATTTATCGCTAACTGCATACGGAGCTCTGTATTAAGCACCTGGGAGAGTACAATAGAGTTAACAGACACAATCAGATAAACGGTTGAACGTGAGAGGCCGCAGGCTTACTGGGAAGGGGAGCTTTCTGATCCCGAACATCCCAGCAGGCAGTGTCAGTAACTGGAAGGCAAGAGCGTCTGTCAGACAAGAGTGTTTCTGGAAACAACGAGCCCACAGTGAGAAGCAGCATGGCCTAGTGGAAAGAGCACAGGCTTGGGTGTCAGAGGACCTGGGTTTTAATCCCAGCTCTGCCGGCTGTCTGCTGTGTGATCTTGGGCATGTCACTTCACTTCTCTGTGCCTTGGTTCCCTTATCTGTAAAATAAAGATTAAGACTGTGAGCCCCATGTAGTGCAAGGACTGTGTCTGACCTATTATCTTGTATCTTGTTTCTATCCCGGCTCTGCCACATGTCTGCTGTGTGACCTTGGGCAAGTCACTTAACTTCACTGAGCCTCAGTTACCTCATCTGTAAAATGGGGATTAAGACTGTGAGCCACACGTGGAACAACCTGGTCACTTTGTATCCCAGGGCTTAGAGCAGTGCTCTGCACATAGTAAGCGCTTAACAAATCAATCAATCAATTGTATTTATTGAGTGCTTACTATGTGCAGAGCACTGTACTAAGCCCTTGGAAAGTACAAATTGGCAACATATAGAGACAGTCCCTACCCAACAGTGGGCTCACAGTCTAAAAGATGCCATCATTATTATTATGCCATCATTATTATTATTATTACCCCAGCGCTTAGTACAGTGCCTGACATAGGATAAGTGCTTAATAAATTCTCTCTCTCTAGACTGTGAGCTCACTGTGGGCAAGGATATGCCTATTTGTTGTTATACTGTACTCTCCTAAGTGCCTAGTATAGTGCTTTGCACACAGTAAGCACTCAATAAATACGATTGAATGAAATTCATTCATTCAGTAGTATTTACTGAGCACTTACTGTGTACAGAGCACTGTACTAAGCACTTGGGAAGTACAAGTTGGGCTTGAAAATAGCACGATTACTGTTTATGGTGGTATAAGCAAACACTCTTTCACATAAATGAACCCCCTCCAGTTAGGTTTTCAATGAATCAATCAGTGGTATTTGTTGAGCACGTCCTGTGTGCAGAGCATTGAACTAAGCGCTTGGGAGAGGACCACACAATAGTGTTGGTAGACCCGATCCCTGCCTGCTGTGTGTTACAATATAGCAGCTTCCGTCTCTAACGTTGTCTTAGAAAGCCAGGCAATCCATAGGAAGTTGATGGGTGAAGTCTCTAGTCCGGAATGATGAACCAGCCTCAGTCTTGAAAACCCATGCGTAGGAATTCTATTTATTTTATTTTGTTAGTATGTTTGGTTTTGTTCTCTGTCTCCCCCTTTTAGACTGTGAGCCCACTGTTGGGTAGGGACTGTCTCTATATGTTGCCAACTTGTACTTCCCAAGTGCTTAGTACAGTGCTTTGCACAAAGTAAGTGCTCAATAAATATGATTGATTGATTGATTATAGAACCAGTGACTTGCATAGAGGAGCTCTCTCCCACTCGACCCTCTCTAGGCAGCAAACTTGTCGTGGGCAGGGAATGTGTCTTATATTGTTATATTGTACTCTCCCAAGTGTTTAGTACAGTGTTCTGCACACACTAAGCGCGCAATAAATACGATCGATTAACTGGCTGACCCTGCCCATCGTATTCTCACCGGGGCGTGGAATACCACGAAGGAGTTTCTAGACTGTGAGTCCACTGTCTTCTAGACTGTGAGCCCACTGTTGGGTAGAGACCGTCTCTGTGTGTTGCCAACTTGTGCTTCCCAAGCGCTTAGTACAGTGCTCTGCACACAGTAAGTGCTCAATAAATATGATTGAATGAGTAGGTAGGCAGGGGTGCCGCACAGAGCAAAATGCATGCCTAATTTTAGCGATCCTTGTCTACGTTAGTAAGCTACAGGCAGACCTTGAATCCAGGTCTCCTGATTTCCAGAACTGTGTTTTTTCCACAGGACCAGTGGCAGGGCAAGTAAGAAGTTACACACATTCAAAGGAGATTGAAACAATGACTGGTTTGGAGGTGTTGGAGCTGGTCCACCTGTTTTTTTAATAATGCATTAGGGTTCTATTTTCCCTTTCTGGGTAATCTGGAGTGTGCAGCAGATGTGTTGAAGAGCGGGGGAATTTATAATGCAGAAAATGTCCCTTGGCCTCAGTTTTCTGAAGCAGCGTGGCTTAGTGGAAAGAACACGGGTTTAGGAGTCAGAGGTCATGGGTTCTAATCCCGCCTCTGCCACTTGTCAGCTGCGTGCCTTTGGGCAAGTCACTTCATTTCTCTGTGCCTCAGTTACCTCATCTGTAAAATGGGGATTAAGACTGTGAGCCCCACATGGGACAACCTGATTATCTTGTATCTACCCCAGTGCTTAGAACAGTGCTTGGCATATAGTAAGCACTCAACAAAAATCATCATTATTATTATTATTATTTTCTCATCTGTAAATACAGGATTCAATCCCTGTTCTCCCTCTCCTTTAGGCTGTGAACCCCTTGGGGGACAGGGTTTGTGTCCAACCTAATTATCTTGTATCTATCCCAGCATTTAGTACAGTGTTTAGCACATTGTAAGCACTTAACAAATGCCCCAATAATTAGAAAAGACCACTTTTTCCCTCTTTACTCCATCCACCACCATATCAGCAGTCTTTTCTTAACAGCTTGTTGACCGTCCATGTTTTACTAGTGGCAGCATTACCCAGGGAGAAAGAGCATCCTCTGACCATATTCTAATCTATCTCTCCCATTGTTTTTCCCCCTCGCATCTTCTCGGGTCCAAAAAGTGCTTCTGACTGCTCTGTATCCTCGCCGAATTGGGTGGTGTCTTCACCTCTAGATATTCTTGTCGCCAGTTGATCTCTTTGCATCCCCGATCAGCTGAAGTAATGCTTTGCCCCGCAGAAAGAGACGATCCTGCATTTGACGTGAAAAATCTATCACCTTGCTAATTGCTAAGCCAAACATCCGAAATATGATAGGGCAGGCCCTCCCGATTGCAGTCTCATCAAATTCGGTGTGAGAGATAAACCTGGCCCCGAATCAGCTTGGCCACATCACGGCGATTCATGCCTGGGTTTTCAGGGGAGGCACTTGCACCCTGTAAATTACAGGTCCCCAGGCTGGAAACCACTTATTCTTCTCTGTAACTGACTCCCGTGATTCTCCGGTTCAGAAGGTCTTCATTAATTCAAGCCAGAAAGAGAACACACTTCTTCCTTTTCTCTCACCATTCCCACTGCTGAATCCAGGACCAGTGGGAATGGTGAGAGAAGCAGTGTGGCCTAGTGGAAAATCAGACAACTCAGGTTCTAATCCCGGCTCTGCCACTTGTCTCCTGTCTGACCTTGGGGAAGTCACTTCACTTTTCTTTACCTCATTTGCCTCATCTCTAAAATGAGGATTAAGATGGCGAAACCTATGTGGAACAGGGATTTGTGTCCAAGCTGAGTAGCCTCTATCTACCCCGGAGCTTCTATCAGTGTCTGCCTCAGAGTAAGTGCTTAACAGATACCGTTTAAAAAAAACACAATTGGTTGATTGATTGGACACAATCCCTGTCCCAGACATTGCTCACAGCCCCTAAGAAGTAGGGAGAACAGGTATTTTATCTCCATTTTAATAATGATGATAATAATAATAATGATGGTATTTGTTAATAATGTTAATAATAATAATGGCATTTATTAAGCACTTACTATGTGCAAAGCACTGTTCTAAGCGTTAGAAAGGTTACAAGGTGATCAGGTTGTCCCACAGGGGGCTCACAGTCTTAATCCCCATTTTACAGATGAGGGAACTGAGGCACAGAGAAGTGAAGTGACTTGCCCAAAGTCACAAAGCTGACAATTGGCAGACCCGGGATTTGAACCCCTGACCTCTGACTCCAAAGCCCGTGCTCTTTCCACTGAGCCACGCTGCTTCTCTGATAGGGAAGCACTTAAGCACTTACTATGTGCCAAGCACTGTTCTAAGCACTGGGGGAGATATGAGGTTATCAGGTTGTCCCAGGTAGGGCTCACAGTCTTAATCCCCATTTTACAGATGAGGTAACTGAGGCACAGAAAAGGTAGGGGACTTGCCCAAATTCATGCAACTGACAAGTGGTGGAGCCGGGATTAGAACCCATGACTTCTAACTCCCAAGCATGTGCTTTTTCCACTAAGCCATGCTGCTTCTCTTTACCAATGAGCAATGGAGGCCCGGGGAAACGAAGTGACTTCCCCTGCCTCCCACCACTGACAAGTCACCGACTAGATGAGGATGATGGTATTTTTTAAGTGCATACTACGTGCCAGGCCTGTACTATGCACTGGGGTGGATACAAGCAAATCGGGTTGGACACAGTCCACCCCAGAGCGTAGTACAGTGCCTGGCACATTGGAAGCACTTAACAAATACCATCATCATTATTATTATTATCATTATTATCTCTAAATTTCCCCTTTATTTACCACCTTATACCCTAATGGTGCTAAGATGGCTGCTGTCTTTGCTTCTCAGATCGTGAGCCCCAGGTTGGATGGGGATTAGGTCTACTCGGATTATCCTGTATCTGCCCCAATTCTTAGCTCAGCCTTGACACATTAATTAATTGATACCGACCTCAAAGGCCACTTTCTCCATAAGACTTTTCCAAGCAACTTAAACCAGCACTTCTCCCACTATTGAGTGTCCGTATCCCCCAGTCTGTCTTAGCCTTCTTTGGTACTGACATCTCTGCTGTTGCCTGAGGTGGCATCTCTGTCGGGTACTAAGGGACCGACCATCTTTTCTGATATCAATTCCCCTGCCGTCTCTTCTTGGCTCGGACAGCGCTGCATGCTTGGGAAATCGGATTTTTGTTCATGATGATGTTTCATACTTCAGTCCTGATGTTCAGCCTCATGTAATAGGTAGACCCAGGCCTAAATGTTTCAGTTGAACTATTTGTTCCTCTGGCTCTGGAAACCCAGGCAAGAAAGGCGCTTTGTCCTTTTGGGGGCTCGGAAGGAGGAGAAAGCAGCAGCAATCTGGGCCCAAGTAGGGCAGTACAAATACGATGATAAAGATAGGGTTGTCAGTCTGAGACTTGGCCCACACGACTGAAATGAAAATCTTCAGTCTTGGCTAAAACCAAGCAGCGCTATTACTCTGAAGGCTCGGGAGAAAAATATCCTTTCTCCCCGCCTGCTCCAAATCTTTCAAAGTGGCAAGACTTGTTTACAAATTGTCAGTGCCTATATCTATTACTTTTCGAATAATGGGCACTTCAAGCAAGAAAACAGCCTTAATTTTGTCATCTATGCATGAAATTAGTATGGAAATACCAAGCCTATTTCTGTGACTTAATTGATCCAGTGGATTGTCAGATGCTATTTGTGTTTATAGCAGAATAGGTGGCCAAGATATCTCTGATTCTTTTTGGTAATGGAACAAGAATGCAAATCCATCATCATAAAACGTTGGTGTTAAGTGGCCATTTAGCCAGACATCATGCAAACGTGCCGAGAGGGTGGTGGGGTTTTTTTTTGTGTATGTGTGCGTGTGTGTGTGTATGTACGTGCGTGTATGTTTGTGTGTTGGGTGTGTGTTGGGGGGGGCAGCTTTCTTTCCCAGTGAAATGCTAAAAAGACACATAATCTGAGGTCGCAGCCAGCTTGATCAAATAAATATAAATAGCGACAAGGCACATTATCCCCCGACTTCCCCTCGCTTTCGCATTTAGACT
This sequence comes from Tachyglossus aculeatus, assembly GCF_015852505.1. Taxonomy (NCBI): domain Eukaryota; kingdom Metazoa; phylum Chordata; class Mammalia; order Monotremata; family Tachyglossidae; genus Tachyglossus; species Tachyglossus aculeatus. Next base: position 7,513,906 of record NC_052074.1, read on the forward strand.
CGGGACTTCATTGTGTTTAACGAAGAAGGATGGTTTCCCTCCCCGAGGCATTTTGTTTCCAATCAGGAGTTTCGAGTTTTATTCGGAAAAGAAGCGCCGTCTGTGAGACGGAGACCCAGAGCTAGTGTGGGCCGGAGAGCCAGGGCGCACGATACCTCGGAAACGGGAGCCCCGTTTAGCGTTCTCGAGTTGGGCCTGGAGGCCTCATTTCTGGAGCAACGGAAATCCCAGGGTGGGGATGTTCCCCTTCCCGGACTAAAAACTTGAGCCGGTGTGGTAAGCGGTGCATATTATTGTACGACATTTACTGCAAAAAGAAGTGATGGGAGTAGAAAATGTGTACAGTGGCTTGCCTGCATGCTAGCAGGTCTTTTCTGGGCTCCTAAATGTTAACTGGATAGTAATGTAAGTTATTACACTCATTAAATTAGGCCACAAACAAGTCAACAATGATTCAGCAAAATGGTTTTGTTTGTATAGTGAAAGGAAGCCTGATAGATATCCAGTCAAACATTTATGGCTAAATGGATGAAGATTTTAACATTACAGCCTAATAAAAACCCCATACTGTGTGATTAAATAAGAGGGAAAGCAGTAAAAAAGAGAAAGCATAATGATGGTAACATGTAGGTCAGTTACAATTTAATTGTCATTGCACTTCATTGCTAACATATCAATTCTCTGCTGCTTAGCTGAGCAGAAAACAACAACTTAACATGTACCATAGGCCCACTGCCGACTCTTCAAACCCTTCACTTCCATCACCTGCTTTTGACTACTTCCTTAACAACCGCATGAAGTCTTCCCGCTTTAATAGGATAATCTTGCTGAAAGCCCCCGCTGATTATTTCCTCTCTCTGCTCAATGCATCAGTGATCAGTAAATTTACTTCACACTCTACATAGATGCTAAAATTAGATTGTTTGCATTACAACTTTCAATACTTCGGCAACAAGAAACACCTGCCTGTAGATTTATATTGTTTTGTTTAATGGTTTAAAATAAAGATAGCCATGCAGCGGCGATACCCTGATGTACTAGCTTGGAGAAGCACAATGGAGGATCATTTTTCTTACTTATCCAATTTGTACTGTATCTCCTAGCCATATAAGGTAGAGCTTCATTATCATTAATTGCAGCTTTAGAAAAAAACCATGGAAGTATTTGTTCTTGCCAACTTTGCTGCAACTTTATTTCTTCGGCACAAACTGCATGAAGCTGAAGGTGAAAAAAATACAACACTGTATATTTAATTTTTTTTTAAATCTGGATAATTTGCGCGAATCGCAAAGGGGCCTTTCCCACCTTTTAGAAAAAATTATTAGCGCTAAAGAATTGTCTGTCTGGCACTCTTATTCTGATCTATAGTAGGGACTTAACAGAGTACGTAACCGAACTATTAATTCAGGTGCCTAAGGTGACATTTTTTATCCAGATTTCTGCAGCCCATTTTGTACGGGATAGAGTGCAGCTCACTGTGTGGAAAAAGTGATCGGGCCAAAGCAGGATAACTTTATTAGAATGATTAGAAACACCAACAGTCTTTTATTCACCATCTTATTTCAATTTGGGCAACTGGGGCGCACCCCTAGAGCCAAGGGGCCCCAAGAGAAGCAGCATTGCTCCCCTTCCTCCCCCTCCCCATCCCCCCCGCCTTACCTCCTTCCCCTCCCCACAGCACCTGTATAGATGTATATATGTTTGTACGTATTTATTACTCTATTTTATTTGTACATATCTATTCTATTTATTTTATTTTGTTATTATGTTTTGTTTTGTTCTCTGTCTCCCCCTTCTAGACTGTGAGCCCGCTGTTGGGTAGGGACCGTCTCTATACGGTGCCAACTTGTACTTCCCAAGCGCTTAGTACAGTGCTCTGCACACAGTAAGTGCTCAATAAAGATGATTGAATGAATGAATGAATGAATTCTAATCCTGGCTCCACCACCTATCTGCTGTGTGACCTTGGGAAAGTCACTGCACTTATCTGGGCCTTAGTTCCCTCATCTGCAGAATGGGGAGTCAGTGCCAGTTCTCCCTTCTACTTAGACTGTGAACTCCATGAGGGACCTGATTAGCTTTTGTAATAATTATGATGTTTGTTAAGTGCTTACTATGTGCCAAGCACTGTTCTAAGCGCTGGGGTAGATACAAGGTATTCAGGTTGTCCCACATGGGGCTCACAGTCTTAATCCTCATTTTACAGGTGGAGAAGTCAAGTGGCTTGCCCAAGGTCACACGGCAGACAAGTGGCAGAGCCGGGATTAAAACCCATGACCTCTGACTCCCAGCCTGTGCTCTTTCCACTACTCCATGTTGCTTCTACCACGTGGCTCCTCGCATAGTAAGCACTTAACAATTACCACAATTATATTGTTCATTATCAACTGTTACCACCTTTCTTCAATTAGAAAGCTTTCCCTCTCCCGCCACTTCCCACCCCATCTACCTCTCCCCATCCCAGGCACAGCCTTGGGTAAATTCCGGGGAAAATAATAAGAGCAGGAAATGAGAAGCAGTGTGACCCAGTGGAAAGAGCTCAGCCCTGGTATTCATTCATTCATTCAGTCGTATTTATTGAGCACTTATTGTGTGCAGAGCACTGTACTAAGCGCTTGGGGAGTATAAGGTGGCAACATATAGAGATGGTCCCTACCCAACAGCAGGCTCACAGTCTAGAAGGGAGGACCAGGGTTCTAATGATGGCTCCATGACTTGTCTGCTGGATGGCCTTGGACAAGTCACTTCACTTCTCTGGGCCTCGGTTACCTCATTTGCATAATGGGGATGAAGACTGTGAGCCCCACGAGGGACAACCTGACAACCCCAGTGCGTAGAACAGTGCTTGGCATATAGTAAGCGCTTAACAAATGCCATTCTTCTTATCATTATTACTTTGCACATAGTGAGCACTCCATAAACACCATTGATTGAGTCACAATGCGCCTATAAACATTTATTGTTGCTGTTTTGGGGGCCCAAAGTAACCCAGGTACCACAACACTTTATCAATCACATTGATCCGGGTCAGCTATGGGCCTCCTCTGCTGGAAAATGCAGGGCTGAAGTGGCAGAAGATGGGGGAATAGAGTGAGAAAATGAGAGACTGAAAGCCTGCTAAGGGACATATGCTTTCAGAAGGGCCTCGCAGATGGGGAGAGTCCCTGGTCTGCTTGAGGCGAAGAGCGAGGGAGCTCCACACAGAAGAGAGGATGTGAGCAAGACCTGGTGGTTGGGAAAGGTGGGAATGAGGCACTCTGAGTAGGCTGGCTTGACGTAAGCAAAGCATTGTGAGATGGGGGGGTCGTGGGGAGAGGAATGAGGATAAGTAAGGGGGGAAGAGAGCTGATTGAGTGTCTTAAAGCTAATGTTCAGGAGTTTCCGGGTACATAATGGATCATTTATATCATCTTTCCATAAAAATATAGAAGTCAGGTCTGCACAATGTAGAAATGTCATTAATTCAAAGTCAGGACAATGGCTTTTACTGGGCTATTGTCCCAAATGGTTCATGACATGCATTAACCACGTTTTAACCTCGGTAGAATAGGATTGTCTTAAACAGAAGGAATGGGGATGGTCTTTATCGTTCTGATTTCATTTGTGATCTGAATTTCATACCACAGTCATCTTTAAGTAGAAGGAAAATGTGCTAATATTTTAAGGGGGCAGAATGCTTACGGTCCCTGCCTTCTGAGTTGTCGCACAAAACACGGCACCGACACTGCATCGGACTCACTTTGTAACTGGGCCCCGTGTATGCTAAAAATGCAGGTGCACTTTTTTTAAGGTATTTGTTAAGCACTGACTATGTGCTAGGCATTTACTAACCCCTGGGGTAGATACTAGTTAATCGGATTGGACACAGTCCCTGTCCCACGGATGGTTCACCGTCTTAATCCCCATTTTACAGCTGAAGTAATTGAAGCACAGAGAAGCACTTGCCCAGAGTCACAGAACAGGCAAGTGGAGGAGCAGGATTAGAACCCAGGTCCTTCTTACTCCCAGACCTGCTCTCTATCCATGAGTCCATGCTGCTTCTCACTTGGCAGTGTGCTGGTGTACTTGGTTGTTGTTCTCCCTGCCTCACTGGGGACATTACCGGTGCTGGGGAGGAGCTAGAACAAGTGAATCCGGTGACACGTGAATCAGTTCCTTCTAGGTGGGTCTTGGTCAATTGTTGGTCAATCAATCAATGGCATTTATCAATCAATCAATCAATCAATCAATCGTATTTATTGAGCGCTTACTATGTGCAGAGCACTGTACTAAGCGCTTGGGAAGTACAAATTGGCAACACATAGAGACAGTCCCTACCCAACAGTGGGCTCACAGTCTAAAAGGGGGAGACAGAGAACAGAACCAAACATACCAACAAAATAAAATAAACAGGATAGAAATGTACAAGTAAAATAAATAAATAAATAAATAAACAGAGTAATAAATATGTACAACCATATATACATATATACAGGTGCTGTGGGGAAGGGAAGGAGGTAAGATGGGGGGATGGAGAGGGGGACGAGGGGGAGAGGAGGGAAGGGGCTCAGTCTGGGAAGGCCTCCTGGAGGAGGTGAGCTCTCAGCAGGGCCTTGAAGGGAGGAAGAGAGCTAGCTTGGCGGATGGGCAGAGGGAAGGAGGGCATTCCAGGCCCGGGGGATGACGTGGGCCGGGGGTCGACGGCGGGACAGGCGAGAACGAGGTACAGTGAGGAGATTAGCGGTGGAGGAGCGGAGGGTGCGGGCTGGGCAGTAGAAGGAGAGAAGGGAGGTGAGGTAGGAGGGGGCGAGGTGATGGAGAGCCTTGAAGCCCAGGGTGAGGAGTTTCTGCCTGATGCGCAGATTGATTGGTAGCCACTGGAGATTTTTGAGGAGGGGAGTAATATGCCCAGAGCGTTTCTGGACAAAGATAATCCGGGCAGCAGCATGAAGTATGGATTGAAGTGGAGAGAGACACGAGGATGGGAGATCAGAGAGAAGGCTGGTGCAGTAGTCCAGACGAGATAGGATGAGAGCTTGAATGAGCAGGGTAGCGGTTTGGATGGAGAGGAAAGGGCGGATCACTTGGCAGTATTGAATACTTCCTGTGTTCAAAGCACTTGGGAGAGTACAATTCAACAGAGTCGAAAGACATGTTCCATGCCCATCAAGAGCTTACGCTCCATTCATTCAATTCAGTCATATTTACGGAGCGCTTACTATGTGCAGGCACTGTACTAGGTGCTTAGGAAAGTACAATACAACAATAACCAGACACATTCCCTGTCCACGACGAGCTTACGGTCTTGATGGGGAGACGGATGGTAAAATAAATTTCAGATATGTGGATAAGTGCTGTGGATCTGAGAGTGGGTGAAAATCAAGGGCTTGAAAGGCAGACGCTAGACCAAGGCTCATCTGTCGGTTGTTTTTTTTTAATGGTATTTGTTAAGCACTTACTATGTGTCAAACACTAGTCTAAGCGCTGGAGTAGGTACCATTTATTTAGGTTGGCCATAGTCCCTGTCCCAAATGGGGCTCACCGTTTAATTAGGGGGGGAATGGGCACCTATATTAAAAGTTGAGAAAACTGAGACACAGAGAAGTTAAGTGACCTACCCAAGGTCACACATCGAGGAAGTGGCAGAGCAGGGATTAGAACCCAGGTCCTTCTAACTCCAAGGCCCATGCTCTCTCCATTAGGCCACGCTGCTTATCATCATTAACGGTATTTACTGAGTTCTTAGGGTGCTACTTAGTACAAATGTCGATCCTAAAAGAAACCTCTAGAAGAAAGACTCAGTGGTATTTATTAAGCACTCACTGTGTGCCCAGCACTGTACTGAGCACTTGGGAAAGTCCAATACAACAGAGTGGGTAGTCACATTCCCTGCCCGCAACGAGCTTAGAGATACCTTTGACCAAAGGCTTCTCTCATCACCAACCCTACCCTTCTCATAGTCCTTGGCACGTGGTTAACATTACCATCATCATTTTCATTGGCACTTTCCCTTCATAGCCTCTTTAGTGGCTTTTATCAGAGAGCCGTTGGGCCAGTGATTTCCCCGAGCATCTGTCTCTGCTGAGGCACCCCGTCCATCCCTGGGAATGTCACCGGGCCTGGGAATCCAGTCTCTCCTCCTTGGCAAGAGAACCAGCTCTTCTCAACAAACGCCTTTTCCCGGGTTCCCTAAGTCTTGGAAACCTTGACATAATTTTCGGTAGCTCATTAGATAGATGATTGATGACAGATGAAAGACGATGTGCAGCAGCCCACTGACATTCATGCCTCCTTTGGAAATATCATCCGGAATTGGCATGAAGCTGATTTTACACCCAGACGCCTTCCGCCCCACATTAGCCCTCCTCTCCGCACCCTCCCCCCCACCACACACACCCAAAGTGGATTAAACAATTTGGTTACCCATGTCATTTGTGTTTACGATGCCCACTCTTGATGGAATTAGACTTTGGAATAATTAGCGGTGAAGAGAGGGCATCGCAAACACAAATGGCATGGATTGGAATTCTTCTTCAGCGTGTTCTCCATGAGTCAGTGGTAGATCTTTGCCTTTTTCGTGTAGTCCTAGTTGTCTGTTTCTCCCTTGGTATTGGCTAAGTGCTTACTAAGTGCCAGACACTCTACTAAGCTCTGGGGTAGAAACAAGCTAATCAGACTGGACACAGTCAAACATGGGACTTGCAGTCTTCATCCCCATTTTAGCGATGAGGTAACTGAGGCACAGAGAAGTTAAGTGATTTACTGAAGGTCACACTTTTCCAGCTTAACAAACACCATTAAAAACGATAAAATGGACAAAAAGGGATTTGCCTAAATTCACGCAGATCCCAGATTCCAGGCCCTTTAACTCTCCTGCTCCTTACATTGGGCCATGCTGTTTCTTTTCCCATTCCTCCTAACTGATTGAGGCTTACCTGGATTCATCACGTCCATTTCACCTGGGTGGGGTGTCCCATTAAGCGTGACAAGGGTAAGGTTCAAGAGATTAATGCCCTTTTTGAGCTTGAATTAGTATGTCAGCATCTCTTCAGACCTGGACCGTGGCACATAGGGAGTATTTCATAACGGACCTTACCCTTTAACTGAACTGTTCTAATATTATTCCTATCATAAGGCTACTTTTAAAGAGCCTCATTATTGGCTTCATTAGATATGTTACTTGCATCAGTGGCTGTAGTGTGCGTCGTATAATATGGGAGAGGTTAACATAGCATATTTATTATGTATTATATGGCATCTAGCTTGAAGTAGCCAAAAGGTTTATGGCGATGTAATTGGTAGTTAGTGTGAAATTTGTAAGACAAATAGACAATATCTAGGGTAACCCCTATAATCCTCTTCTTTCAGTTTTTTACAGCCACCAAAGGGCCTCATTAAAACAGCAGTCAGCACCTTAGTGAAAAGATACAGTGCTTCTAGTGCCCAAATGTGACAGAAAATCTGCATTTTGTAAATCTGACACCTTTGATAGATTATACAGTGTGAAGCCATTCTTTCGAAGCATTATGATATCGCTTAGGGTTCTCTTCTGAGTCCAACTTTGCTGTATTCACCAGCTATAACAATGCGAAAAAGAGTCGCTTGAACAAAATGAGGCTTGGAAAGGTAGAAAGGGACCTTTTTGTGTGAAACAAAGCTCTTCACCTATCCTCGAGGCCGAAAGAGCAATTGGCATTTCTTGTGGCCACTGAATATTTGGGGATGCATTCCTTTAGTTATTGGAACCGTCAGTTTTCATAACATATTGACGATTGGTTTGCGGGGTTGGGGGGGAGATGTGCGTGTGTGTGTGTGTGTGCGTATTCATGAACTATCCCACAGAGAGTGGGATGACTTTTTCATTTTTATTTCAAGCTTCTGTACATCTCAGGGAAGAATTCTGGCTTTTCACCAGAAAGAGACGTCTGAAAAAAGAAATCACTGGAAACCTCATTCTGCATTTCATGGGAAAAGCATGTGAAATTTGGACCAGGAACCTGGGGCCTTGGTGTCCCTGAATTCAGGCCTGGCTGGATTGATGACGAGCCGCATGTGGCTATCATACATTCATTCAATCGTATTTATTGAGCGCTTACTGTGTGCAGAGCACTGTACTAAGCGCTTGGGGAGTACAAGTTGGGAAGGGATAGGCAGGATGAGACGCAGCATGGCAGAGTGGATAGAGCATGGGCCTGGGAATCCGAAGGTCATGGGTTCTAACCCCAGGTCCGTCACTTATAATGACAATAATAATGATGGCATTTATTAAGCGCTTACTATGTGCAAAACCCTGTTCTAAGCACTGGGGAGGTTACAAGGTGATCAGGTTGTTCCACGGGGGGCTCACAGTTTTAAGTCTGGGGCTCACTTGTCTGCTCTGTGACCTTGGACAAGTCACTTCTCTGTGCTTCAGTTACCTCATCTGTAAAATGGTGATGGAGATTGTGACCCCCACATGGGACAGGGACTGTGTCCCACCCGATGTGCTTGTATCCACCCCAGCGCATAGTACAGTGCCTGGCACAGAGGAAGCATTTAACAAATACCGTAATTCTTGTTTCCTGACCATAGACACTGGCCCGAATCCTTCTTGACCTTCTGCCTGATGCTCATCATTAGAATGTTTGCCTTCCTGTGGGTTGAGTTTCCCATCCTAGATCCTCCCCAATTCCCAGTACAGGAGGAAATGTCCCTGACTAGGCCGGGCTCAAGCCGAGGAGGAAATTCAGGACTCTGTGCAACCCGATTTGCTTGTATCCACCCCAGTGCTTAGTACAGAGCCTGGCCCATAGTAAGTGCTAAACAAATATAATTATTATTAGTAATAATTCAACCCATTTGAATTTTCAGTAATGGAAGGATGATTAGCCCTCCAACCCCATCAGATGAATCTTCTCCTCTGTCCTTCATTTATTCATTCATTCATTCAATCGTATTTATTGAGCACTTACTGTGTGCAGAGCACTGTACTAAGCGCTTGGAAAGTACAATTCTTCCTCTAGGACCCTGAAATTCTTACCCCAAGAAATATCTAACGCGGATCAGATTTGCAGGAGAGGAATATCATCCCGGTGCCAAAACGGCACTAAACAAAGGAGGAAAAAAGATTACTCTTTAATTCCGAAACAGCCATCTTTTGATCTGAATGCTATTGAAATGCATTCTCTGCTCTGAGAGCTATTAAAATCTCTTTCTCTATTGCTCTTTAGTTCTTGTCTCCATGCACAAACTCTTTGGGAAGGTCCCAATGTTTCTTCATCAGATAGTGAAAAGAAGACAGGATAATAAAAAAACATGTTATATTGTATCTTTGAACGGAAGTGAGAGACAATAGCAGGTAGCTCAGTGAAAGCGGTGGCAATTCAAAGCAAGAAAACCCATCTGACCATTGTGTTTATCACATTATGGAGATTCATTGCAGGATGAATGATATTTGGGTTTAAACATGCCAAGGTAATCATCAATCATTAGCATTAAGAAAAATATATATTCCTGCGTGCCTACTGAAATTTTCTTTTCACAACCCTGTCCACCCATTTTGACTCTCTTTAGTGTTTTTTTCTGGGTATAAAAGCAACCAGTTCCGATTGTGCTTAAATGAGTATTAATAATGCTGCTTACAAAAGGGAGCGTTTCAATAAAATCTTAAGGATGTAAAAGCCTCGAAACGGGTCCTTGGGTGCTCGAGAGGAAACCGCTGGTCAGCCCCAGAGAGGGTGCATTTCTCTCTGAAGTGACTTGCCCACGGCCACACAGCAGGCAAGCGGTGGGACCAGGATTAGAACCCAGGTCCTTCTGACTCCCAAGCCCGTGATTTAATAATAATAATAATGATGGTATTTGTTAAGCACTTACTATGTGCAAAGCACCTTTCTAAGCGCTGGGGAGGTTACGAGGTGATCAGGGTGTCCCACGGGGGGGCTCACACAATTTTAATCCCCATTTTACAGATGAGGTAACTGAGGCACAGAGAAGTGAAGTGACTTGCCCAAAGTCGCACAGCTGACGGTTGGCAGAGATGGGATTTGAATCCGTGACCTCTGACTCCAAAGCCCGGGCTCTTTCCACTGAGCCACGCTGCTTAGGCCATGCTGCTTCTCCACTTTTAGCCCACTGTTGGGTAGGGACTGTCTCTATATGTTGCCAACTTGTACTTCCCAAGCGCTTAGTACAGTGCTCTGCACACAGTAAGTGCTCAATAAATATGATTGATTGATTGATTGATTCTCTGCTTACCATGTACTTGGGAGAGTACAATACAGTAGAGTGGGTGGACACATTCCCTGCCCACAAGGAGCTTGCAGTCTCGAGTGGGGAATCAAGCAGGACTATTGAGTGTTTATGCTGTGCAGATGCAGAGCCCTGGACAGATCCTATGGGAGAGTTCAATAGAGTGAATAGGCATGATCCATTTGTATTTATTTGTATCGATGTCTGTCTCCCCCATATAGAGTATAAGTTCATTGTGGGCAGGAAACCTGTCTGATAATTGTTGTATAGGACTTTCCCAAGTACTTAGTACAGTGCTGTCCCCACAGTAAGCACTCAGTAAATACGATTGAATGAATGAATGAATCCATTTGCTCATCAGACTCATCTTTCAGCCAATGGGGCTACACGACTCCTGCCGACCATGGCAGTTGTAAGTAGTAATCATCATAATAACAATAATGGCATTTATTAAGTGCTTACTATGTGCAAAGCACTGTTCTAAGCGCTGGGGAGGTTACAAGGTGATCAGGTTGTCCCACGTGGGGCTCACAGTCTTAATCCCCATTTTCCAGATGAGGTTACTGAGGCACAGAGATTTTAAGTGACTTGCCCAAAGTCAATTAGCCGGTGCCTGAATTTGCAGGCTGAAATGGACTTTTCCATGGGCTTCTTCCTCTAGGCCTCTGCATTTGGATTTGCACCCTTTATCCACCCTTCCCTCAGCCCCACAGCACAGCAATATGTACGCATCCTTAATTACTTTATTTTAATGTCTGTAGCCCCCTCTAGACTGTAAACTCACTGTGGGCAGGGAACGTGTCTACCGACTCTGTATTATTGTTATATTGTACACTGCCGAGCGGTTAGTACAGTGCTGTTGACCATCAGCTTGACGTGGGCAGGGAATGTGTGTCTGTTTGTGATTGTGTTGTACTCTCCCAAGCGCTTAGTACAGTGCTCTGCACACAGTAAGTCCTCAGTAAATGTGATTGACCGACTGACAGTAAGTGCTCAGTAAACGCTACTGATTGACTGGTTGATTAAATTTATTTGCATTGTACCACATACGGATTGCAAGACAGCATTCTTTCCAGGAACTTTCTATGTTTTGTTTCTCATCAGTGACCGGCATAGACCAAATTGAAGGGATACTCATGGGTCTCTGGGTTTTAGATTATGTGGATCATTCACCTCTATTGGTGAGAGAGTGCCAAAATGACGGATTCTCCGGTTTTAGATCTATCACTGCCATGGGCTACTGCATAGGAAGTATCAACATCTGTCTTACCTCTTTCTTGAGTTTCCTGATTCAGTGTGTCTAAACATTGCAGTGGCGGTTGGACATTTTTAGAAACTAGTCGCAAGACTCAGGTTGATGTACTCTTTCCCTGAAACCTTAAGAGCAGGCATTAGTTAAAAGCTTGTGTGTACAATTAGCCCTAAATAGCATTAACCTAACGTTGTCATCAGTATTATTGAAAGAACATCAAACTCTTGGAAAGGTAAATAATGGAATAAAAATGAATAAAGGTGCCTTTATTTTGACAGTGATATTCCACCTCTGGTTGCCTGCACATGCCCTGCACGCACACATACGCACACAGACACACAGACACACACACACACACAGACACACAAACAATCATTCAAATGCCTTTTCTTTCTCTGACAAAAATATTCATTAAAAACATTTCACTGTGCTGCCTTTTAATATAGCGCGGGCATTCAACCTGCGCGGGAAGCTTCCCGGAACCACACAAATACTGTGTAATTATCTGGTGGCTTCCTGCTGGCTGCTGCATATTCCAAACACAAAGTGAGCAGCACATTTCTAGAACCTGACTTCTGTCTTCATTGTCCCTGCTCGGAATATGAAGCTCCACTTCATTATAGTAGACCTGATCAAACTTGATAGATTTAGCCATTATTCTTGACTGTGTCAACTTTCTGCAGATTTTTTTTTTCTTTTTCCTTGGGTTCTTTTGTTTTGCCACCCAGGGATGCCTTCTCTCCCTCCCTCCATCCGTCTCCCTTCTCTCCCTCCCTCTCGATCTCCTTCTGTCTCCTCCTCCTTCTCCTCCTCCCCCCCTCCGCTCTCTCTCCCTCTCTCTCCCCCTTCCCTTTTTTCTATTCCCCTCCTTCTCTCCCCCTTTCTGTCTCCATCCTCCTTCCATTTTCTCACTGCCACTCTCCCTTCCTCCTTCTCCCCCCCACCCTCTGTATTTCACCCTCACTCCTTTTTATATCCAGACAAGCCAAGAATCCCACAAATAATGTTCCCTTGCACATCATGTGACACAAGGAAAATAAGGCTTGCGATTTCCTCCTCAATTGTCCTTTTTTGGCTTTTATGTTTCAGTTTCTAGAAAAATAATTTCTACGTAACGGTGGTGGACAATAGAGAAATGCCTTAAATCCTGTTCTGCTTTCAGTAACTAGCAGAGAAACTCTTGTCCTGGGGTGGTGTTGGGTTGCTTTTTTAGTGTTTTTTTTTTTCTCTTTTTATGACAACTTTCAAGGACCACTCAGGAGTTCAAATTTTCAAGGATCATTTAAATCTATGTATCTTCTCTGATTTTATAAACATCGCAGTACATTTTCTTTGCGAAAAGGCATTGGATTATTCTCTAGGCAAATACAGATGTTGATATAACTGGTTTAGCATAACCGATTGCTTTGTAGCTTTAGAGAGTTGCTATGCAACAATAGAGAATTTCAGCATTGCTCTAACCAATTTTGAAATTATTGAGTAAAATAATGTGAGCGGCATTATCATAATTAGTACTCTGCAGATTCCTCAAATAGCCACTGAGCAAGTTAACCAATATGTCAGAAATTTGCTACTGAATTTAAAATACTTATAGGGTCACTGTATCTTTGCCGTAGTTGGTGGCTATTTTGTGCTACGGCTTTCTGGACTTTAAGTTTTAATAATAGCATCGGATGTATCGGAGAGTATAGTTTTCAAGCCTTCTGTACCTGAGGAAACAAAGGTTTTTATCCCCATTAAGTATGAATGAATGAATGAATGAATGGTGGTATTTAAACCTGGGAAAAATCAGGATTTCTTACCACTCCCCCGCACCTCCCATTTTGTCTGCTAGAAAAGCCCAGGGCCCCGTTATTAGATATTTCTCAAGTTTGCTGAAAGGTTCCTAGTGCGACGTGTTGTTTAGTGCCGTGTAAATACTGTAAGAAACTGGCGCAGCTTAAATTTAGTATTATCCTGTTTAAATGAAAAAATCATTATTTTTTAGAGTGGCATTTTCAGTCACACCAAAAGCTTCTCTGCATCTTAAAATGTAAATTGCAGAGAAGCAACACAAAGGATAAAGAGAAGATTTTGAAGGCAATCACAGTGATCACTTAATTCAGTCTCTGCATTTCCACTTGGCATAAGGTAATTAGAGTGCCACATTGCAGTAAAGACAGAAAGCTTAGGGTACCATTCTGACTCACCCAGACGATAATACATGATTAGAAGTCAGTGACAGATCACAACTGCTGAGTGACCCACCAAGGTCTTATCAAGGGCAAATCGCATAATTAGCATGCACTTCGCCGGCAGAGGAGTGCCGTACTATTGTTCTGGCACAATCAAATTAGCCCAGCCAATGAGGTCAACGTTCTGTGACCTTAGAGACATTTCATGTTTTATTTCCACCCCGCCACCCCCTCGGAATGGAAAGAAGACACCCTCCCACTAAAAGGAAGTTCGTACGGACACTAAAAATAATATTTTACTGAGGCATTTTTGGAATACACTCCGCTGGCTCCCGAGTTCATCACGCATGGAATAAAGGAGTCGGCTAATGCAGTCTGACCCTGAGGGACACACGTGTAATAGAGCCACTTTCACATAAATTCAGGCGTCTAGTGAGGCCTGGAACTCAATTTATTTGCCCGGGACCCGGCTCCGCCGTCCCACACGTAACAAAGGAGACTGCATGCCAGCGCCAACGTTGCTTTAATAATTGCGACATTCGTTAAGCGGGCGCTATGTGCCAAGCCCTGTACTCTGCGCTGAGGTAGATGCAAGATCATCAGATCAGACACAGTTGCTGTTCCACACACGTCTCCTCATCTAAATAGTAGGAAGAACGGGGATTAAATCCCCATTTTACAGATGAGGGAAATGTGGCACAGAGAAGTTAAGTGGCTTGCCCAAGTCACACAGCTAAAACGTGGTGGAGCCGGGATTAGAACCCACATCCTCTAACTCCCAGGTCTGTGCTCCTTCTGCTTGGCTATGCTGTTCTTGCTTCTTCCTTTATGGTAATCGGGATAAGGATTTTTGGCTTGGGCATTTTAAGAAATCTTGATATTTTTTTTTGTTGTTGTGGTTTTGTTTTTTTAATCTCTGAAATGTTTGCCATTCCTCTTCTTTCTTCTTATCCCAGAAGATCTTTTGGCATGGAGCAAGGGGTTTGGGGCATATAATAATAATAATAATAATAATAATGATAATAATAATAATAATAATGGCATTTATTAAGTGCTTACTACGTGCAAAGCACTCTTCTAAGCGCTGGGAAGGTTACAAGGTGATCAGATTGTCCCCTGGGGGCCTCACAGTCTTAATCCCCATTTTACAGATGAGGGAACTGAGGCCCAGAGAAGTGAAGTGACCTGCCCAAAGTCACACAGCTGACAATTGGCGGAGCTGGGATTTGAACCCAAGACCTCTGACTCCAAAGCCCGGGCTCTTTCCTCTGAGCCACGCTGCTTCTGTTGGGTCCTTGGCAGAAATATTATGTGTTTGTTAACACTGACCCCCTTCAGTGCTGAACCCTTTATTGCATAATGATCGGGGCAACCAAAAAAGACTCTTCTCAAGCAACACATGAGCATGTATACCATGCCACCTGGGATCAGACTAACTGTCCCCCTGACCATTGTTCTATCTTCGACATCTAGGGATGCTGGGATCCCCCCTGTCTTAGTTGTCTTATAGGCATAAAGAGGTCCCAGCAAACATCCCCTAACTTTTCAGTATGTTACCCCATTACGGGTCTCCCCCCAGTCCTCTCACCCCCTTGAAACTATTCATTCCTCTCCACAAACCACAATAATAATTATAATCGTGGTATGTGTTAAGCACTTACAGTGTGTCAGGAACTGTACTAAGCGCTGGGGTAGATACAAGCAAATCAGGTGGGACACAGTTCCCATCCCACATGGGGCTCACAGTTTTAATCCCCGTTTCACAGATGAAGTAACTGAGGCCCAGAGAAGTGATGTGACTTGCCCGAGCTCACACAGCAGCCAAACGGCAGAGCCGGGATCGGAATCCAGGTCCTTCTGATGTTCTGGTCCACGCTCAATCCACTAGATCACACTACTTCTCCATCTGGTTCATGGTGAGAAAAGTGAATTTGCCATCAATCTCAGGTTTCCGGCTGGCGCTTTAAGCAAGTCGGGACCAGAGATCAGGAGCGCTTTAACCAGGGCCTGCCAGGTAGATGCGTTGCCTCTCTGTCTTGGGAGCACTTTTCTCTTTCTTTTCGATCCTGAGATGAATGTTTCCTGTTCAATACCAAACTTGTTCACTGCATGTGAACAGTGTTTTGGGATTTGACTCTTCTTCTTTATGATTTTATCTTCAGACCCCACTGGATTGCAGGCTGACCTAGGTCACAGGGGATTCATTCATTTGTATTTTTTGAATTCTTACTGTGTGCAGAGCACCATACTAAATGCTTGGGAGAGTGCAATACAACAATAAAAAGACACATTCCCTGCCCACAACTAGCCTACAGTCTAGAATTCGGAGAAGCAGCGTGGCTCATTGGAAGGAGCACGGGCTTTGGAGTCAGAGGTCATGGGTTCAAATCCCCGCTCTGCCAATTGTCAGCTGTGTGACTTTGGGCAAGTCACGTCACTTCTCTGGGCCTCAGTTCCCTCATCTGTAAAATGGGGATTAAAACTGTGAGCCCCACATGGGACAACCTGATTACCTTGTAACCTCCCCAGCGCTTAGAACAGTGCTTTGCACATAGTAAGTGCTTAATAAATACCATTATTATTATTATGAGAGGCAGGGAGACCGACATCAATACAAATAAATAAATTACAGATACGTACATGAATGCCTTGGGGCTGTGCGTGGGGAAGAACAAAGGGACCGAGTCAGGGTGATGCAGAAAGCAAGTTGCTGGCTTGGCTTGCAGGCTTCTAGCAAATGGCCAGGAGGATCTGGGTGGATCCCTCCCTTGCGAGACGAATTTGTAAAAGCAACAAAATGAACTAAAAAAAGTGGAGGTTAAGTTAATGTGAGATTGGAACTGGAAAATGTTTACACTTCATGAATTTAAAGATGAGCTTTCCCATTGGCTTTTAGAGGAAATGAAGACTTCATAACAGCTAGGAATTCAATATCCTTACAGATCCATTCCCAAAAGGCTGGGAGTCAAGCAGTATTACTGATACATGGAAGTGAAATCAACTAGGTGCTCCCAACCAATGAAAAAAAAAAAAATCTAGTCCCATTTGGGTTGAAAGACAGAAAAGCTTGGGAGATATCATGAGGAGGTTATATTATGTTGGTTGCCTTGTTGAAAATTTGCCATCATCAGCCTGTTACCTGTTTAGTGTTCTGCCTTTCATTTCCTTATATTTACTAATCAATGGCAATTCGTAATTTGTCATGTCACATCCATTTACACAGTAACTGACCATAATTTTGCAAATGTATGGCTATGAACGTGAACATGCATGTAGTGGAGTTAGAGGAAGATGAAATGTATTGTTTACAGCCATTTATTTCTTCTATAATTAGGGCTGAAGAAGGATAACAACTCTGAATCCATTGCTGACTTAAGGTTAAATAATATGTTTCCAGAGTGTCATTGAACAGGCAGGTTCATCTCTGAGCCAATTAAGTCATGCAGGCCTCCTTCTCTAATTATTCCATTTTGTAATACTTGGGTTTTCATAGGTGCTAGTTTTTGCACTTCCAAGAAGGCTCTGGACTCATGCAGTCCCAAATACATTACCCTAGTTAAACAAACAAAGGTTCTTTTGCATTTTTGCAATTATCATCTTCTTCTTCAAATGCTGTCGAATAGCGTCTGATCCAAAGCGACTCCATGGACATACTCTCTTCGGAACGTTCTGTCATTTGTCATAAGGTCGTTCTGGTGTGTATATTTGTAGAGTTTTCATATGATTTCTAATACTGAGCTACAGAGATGTATTAGTGGGGTAAAGTTGAAATGGAAGTTCAGGGGTGGTAGGGGTCTTTCAGAAGAATTCATCCCAGGAGTGCCTTTCCTTCATCATAATTGTGGAAGCGATTTGCATTCAGTGGTCCAACGAAACTTTCTTGGCTGGCACTAAGCTGATTCCTAAAGGTCCTGTCGATTGTGCAAACACAGAGACTTCCCTTTCTAGGAAGTGGAATAGTACCTGTCTGAAGATTGGTGACAGCATTCAGTGATTCAGAGAAGTTGTCGAAAGCATCTGTGAGGATGGAACTAAACTGAATACCTTGCGTAGCTGGACATTTAGTCTTCATAGTGCCTTCTTTTTGATGAGCAATATAGAAAAGGTTTCAGTAAGGATTGGTGGCGTCTCTCATGAAGGTTTTATTGCTTCTGTAAAATCCGCTTGCATGAGAGAATGGACGTAGGGGCGAATATCCATACACGGGGTTTACTACGGTCTGCCCAGTCCATCCAACTCGCTTAGAAAAATCAGATTTATTCATTCACTCATAGTAATGTCTGTCTCCCCCTCTTGACTGTAAACTCACTGTGGACAGGAAGTATGTCTATTTATTGTTCATCTGTACTCTCCCAAGTGCTTTGCACACAGTAAGGGCCCAATAAATACGACTGAACGAATGAAAGAGTCTTCTAAGGTCCCAGCCGAACCTTACCTCCTTCCCTCAGCCTGTGCCACCTAAAGCTTCTAACCAACGGGATTAAAATTCACTCCTTTCCACCGTCGCAGGCGTTTATTCCTTCCTTTTCATTGAGCTACATTTGTCTGATTTAACAAGATAAGATTCGAGTGCTGATGCAGCCTGTTGTTAATTCAGTCGGCCCATCCACCACACCATCGACACTCTGCATCAGGAGGATGCATAAATCAGGGATTCAAAAAAAATTAGATATGCAGCACACCGGTTTTATAGTCCCAGCCTCAGAAATTGAAATGGCCCAGATTAATGTATTATATCTTACACCCTGTCCGAGTGAATCAACTTTAATATATTGAACAGATTCGCAGAACAAGACTTTGTTATCTAAGGAGCACTCGGAAGAAGGAATTGACCTGAAGATTTGATTTGGTTCAGGTAGTTCATGTTGTACAGCGGCATCTGAATAGTTTCACGTAAAAATAAAATTTGTATTAGAAATATTTCACATCCTTCCGAGCT
This sequence comes from Tachyglossus aculeatus, assembly GCF_015852505.1. Taxonomy (NCBI): domain Eukaryota; kingdom Metazoa; phylum Chordata; class Mammalia; order Monotremata; family Tachyglossidae; genus Tachyglossus; species Tachyglossus aculeatus. The sequence continues at coordinate 7,532,480 of NC_052074.1, forward strand.
CGTCCTTCCTGCAGCTTTGCGGAAGGGCGGTCTCAGAGAAACAATGTCCAGGCAAGAGATGATCTAACCTTTGTCTCCTGTGTGGCAAACAATGCAACTGTATTCAAACGGACGGCACCGAGAGAACATCCACTGACCGAGTTGAACTAGTTTAGGTTTCTCGGGGCATTCGTTCATTCTTTCAATCCTATTTATTGAGCGCTTACTGTCTGCAGAGCACTGTACTGAATGCTTGGAAAGTACAATTCAGCAACAAAGAGAGACAATCCCAGCCCACAACGGGCTCACCATCTAGAAGGGGGTAGACAGACATCAAAACAAGTTAACAGGCATCAGTAGCATCAATACAAATGAATAGAATTATAGATCTATGCACGTCAATATAAGTAAGCAGGCATTCATATAAATAAATAGAATTATAGATATGTACAAATATATACACATGTTCTGTGGGCCGGGGAGGGGGGTAGAGCAAAGGAAGCGAGTTGGGACAATGGGGAGGGGGAGCTGAGGAAAAAGTGGGGGCTTAGTCTGGAAAATGCCCATTGAAATCTCATCTATACCTGAGCCCCCACAGCAAATTCCATCCTCTTCCCAAATCCAGGAAGCAAAATGACCAAGCGGAAAGAGCCCAGGCTTGGGAGTCAGAAGGTCTGGGTTCCAATCCTGGCTCTGCCCCTTGTCTGATATGTGATCTTGGAAAAGTCACTTCACTTCTCTGAACCTCAGTTCCCTTGTCTGTAAAATGGGGATTAAGACTGTGATGGGCAGTGGGGCTTAGGGGAAAAAACATCGGCTTGGGAGTCAGAGGACCTGGGTTCTAATCCCAGCTCTGCCACTCATTTCACTTCTCTGGGTCTCGATTTCCTCATCTGCAAAATGGGGCTTCACTACCTGCCTTCCCTCCAACTTAGACTGTGCACCCCTTCTGGGACAGGAACTGTGTCCAACCCAGTTTGCTTGTATCCACCCCAGAGCTTAGTACAGTGCCTGGCACATAGTAAGTGTTTAACAAATACCACAATTAGAGCTTAACAAATGCCACAATTATCACTATTACTATTATTATTATCCTGATCGTCATTATTCATTAATTCAATCATATTTATTGAACACTTACTGTGTACAGAGCACTGTACTAAGAGCTTATCATCATTACTGTTATTCTAAACATAATGCATTCTCCAGCGTATTCATTGTTTCCTCACAACATCCTTGGTGATGGGGTTTAGGGAATAGGACTGTACCAAGTACTTGGAAAAATACAGTACAATACAGTACAGTACAGTATACCATACAGTGTACAGTAATAATAATTACGATGGTATTGCTTACTATGTGCAAAGCACTGTTCTAAGTGCTGGGGAGGTTACAAGGTAATCAGGTTGTCCCATGGGGGACTCACAGTCTTCACCCCCATTTTCCAGGTGAGGTAACTGAGGCACAGAGAAGTGAAGTGACTTGCTGAAAGTCACACAGCTGACAATTGGCAGAGCCGGGATTTGAACCCATGACCTCTGACTCCAAATCCCGTGCTCTTTCCACTGAGCCATGCTGCTTCTCAAATTACTACTAAAATTACTACAACTATTATTAATAATGATGGCATCTGTTCAGCTCTTACTATGTGCCAAGCACTGTTCTAAACACTGGGGTAGATACAGCGTAATCAGGTTGTCCGTTGTAAGGCTCACAATCTTAGTCCCCAATTTACAGATGAGGTAACTGAGGACAGAGAGGTTAAGTGACTTGCTCAAGGTCACACAGCTGATAAATGGTGGAGCCAGAACTAGAACCTACGACCTCTGACTCCCAAGCCCGGGCTCTTTCCACTAAGCCACGCTGCTTCCCTGCTACTTCGATTACTACCGTGCTGCCAATTCTGCTACTTCTACAGCAGCGCTTAGAACATTGCTTTGTACATAGTAATCGCTTAACAAATACCATCATTATTATCATTATTATTACAGCAGAAGTAGAGTGATCACACCTGTTTGTGACCTCAGGAGTGGCAACATAAGCTGGTTCAGGGAGGTCTTGGCAACTCCGCCACCCTGCTTCCGCATGTTAGGAGTATTTGATGAGGGCATTGTCAGGGTCAGCCCCAGTACAGTGCTTTGCACATAGTAAGCACTTAACAGATACCATCATCATCATCATCATCGCCCGTGTCCCCCTCAACAACAGTGCCACTCCTATAGTGGTTACACTTGGCCAGTGTGCTCTCTCAAGCTCTCAGTACAGTGCTCTGACCACAACAAGCACTCAATAAACACGATCGAATTATTGATTGCTTGATTCAGGGACAACGGACAAAGCCATTTCACTCTAAGCAGGCTCATCTGGACCAGTATGTCCCATAGCAAGCACGTGTTGTTCAAAATCCAGCTTTGACAGCACACATTCTCTAAGCTCGTATGAGAGTGTCAGAAAATGTGCTAACATATTTACCAGCTCCGATCATTAATTTTCTCAAGGAATTACTAAATAAAATGGTGTCTGAATACAGTCCTACAAACTCTAAAAGAGATGTATTTGAAAAATCAGATGCGGTGTGCTTTTAAAATTTCCTTGCAGACACATAGCATCTTTTCTGGTTCAGACTATATTAATGATAAGAAGATGTCCCTTTTCTTCTTAATTACACAGCGAATCAACCTAGGGTAACATTTGCCAGAGATGTGTTTTTCAAGAGTAAAGTCTGTGACAGTGATGAGAAGTTTCTCATCCAGTGGCTCTGCTCTCAGAGACTGCATTTCATATTTGACATTTTGCACCCAGCAGTTTAGATTACACTGAGCATCCAAGACCGACCCTAAGCATCAACCATCGTGGGGACGTCGGCTTTGTCCTGACTAGACAAACGTCTTTGAAAATGAAGGGCGGCTGGATTTTAGATGCCCACTTATCCAATAATGTGGGGGTTGCATCCTTGCAAATTCTTGTGATAAAGAACAGTCACATAGTGGTACTCACTGTGTTCAACACCGCACATACACCATACATATAGTACAGTGCTCTGCACACAGTAAGAACTAAATAAATACGATTAAATGAATGAATATGTGCACAAACTGTTTTTTCCAAAACCGTAGCATGCTCTCTCTGAACAGGTTCTTTTTGTCAGGAGAGTTCCCTAATTCCCTTACAGTGTTCTAGCCTTAGGGCAGAACTGAGTTTATATGGCAATTAATCATTAGTACAATGCAGAGCATTGTACTAAGCACACGGTAAAGTACCACAGAATTAGTACACGTGATCCCTGCCCACCCAAAGAGTGGGTAACTTAGCTGTGAGACAGTTCATCAGGCCTTAAGACAGCTCATCACAGGTACAATCTGATTATCTTGTATCTATCTCAGCGCTTAGTACAATGCATGGCTCAGAGTGAGTGCTCAACACATATCCTCATCATCATAACTACAAAACATCACACAAGTGTGTGTACCCGAATTACAAATAAAACCCGGCATGGCCAGTGTGCACTCTCAAGCTCTCAGTACAGTGCTCTGACCACAACAAGCACTCAATAAACACGATCGAATTATTGATTGCTTGATTCAGGAGTTAGAGCCGGAATCAATAGAATAGATAGAGCCGGAGTCAGAGGTCCAGAGTTCTCATCCTGGTTCTGCCATTTGTCTGCTCTGTGAACCTGGGCTCATCACTTCCCCTCTCTAGGCTTCAGTTTCCTCAGTTGTATAATGGGGATTCAATTGATACATGTTCTCACTCCTACTGTGTGCCTTATGTGGGACAAGGCTTGAGTTTGACAGATTATCTTGGAGTGCTTTACACAGTGCTTGACACATAGGAAGTGCTTAACTAATACCACACGTTATGATTACGTCTAAGAACTTGCGAATTTTGTCATTGTAATTGTTGTTACGCTGTTGTTTGGAAAGCAGTCTTTCTCAACCCAAAAGGGGGAAAAAAATGTGCTCACAAAGGTGGGACTATTCTTTGTTTTCCCACTTTTCCTAGGCTACAAAATACGGTATGCATCATTTCAAAGTGGAGGCCAAATTGGCTGGCTGTCTCTCACTGTTTCTCCTGGGCTGCCTTCTTTATGTGCAGCTTTAGATTCCAAGAAGTGTTTTGATCCCTCCAGATATGCAATTTCTGTGGCTTCGGTTCCTTTGGGATGGGTTCGGCCCACTGATTGTAGTCAGTCTTCTGGGGAAAGCTCCCCCCACCCCAACAGAAACACACTTCCACCACCACCGCTCCGACCACCAGCCCAAGCACCATCGTGTAGCACAGATTGCCGCCAGAGTTCTTGGAGAAGAGCCAGGGTATTTGTCAGGACTGAAAAGTTTTGGAGCTGATTGGCAGACTCTCTGGTACACAACGTGTTGGCTGGAATCGTGGGGAGTATTAAGCGGGATGTTAATTTTCCTGAACGTTTTCCCCGGAGTTGTTTCTTGTGGTCATTGAGCAATTTAACAATTGCCGTGTGGTCCGTTGGAAGCAAGGTCCGGGTGAAGTTCAAAACATTCCTTGTGAATTGGTAGAGATGGGGCCAGGGCTCAAATTAGAGTGTGTTTGTATATGAGAGAGAGAGAGAGAGAGAGAGAGAGAGAGAGAGAGAGAGAGAGAGAGAGAGAGAGAGAGAGAGAGAGAGAGAGAGATTGCTAGCTTGCTTTCTGGGTGATTCCTGAGGTGATTGCTCCTTCCTTAAACCTGTAGGCAGAAGCACATGGCTGAAATGTGCAATTCCCTTATTGATTCCCACACACAGTTTAAGAATTTGGGGAAGATAGTTGGCAGCAGCTTTGAATGCCTTCAGATATTCAGAAAGGAAAGGCTGAATTCCAAAGACCTAGGGTGTGCCTCTGAAAGACCTTCCGGATTCCACTTCCTTTTCGTAGGATAAAAAACCTGAGCTGTAGGAGTCACCCAAAGAAAGTGAATTTTGACGTTTCTTGAAGAGGGTGGGGAGGGTATGAAAATGATGACTTACTGTTTCCAAGAGTAGCAATAGTCAGCTTTCCGCGGCCAAATCAGGAGGAAGGAAAGTTTTCGTCTGGCATGGACCAGAGTGAGACTTTTTCCTAGACTGTAAACTTGTTACGGGCAGGGAGCGTGTCTGCTAATTCTGTTGTATTGTAATAATAATAATAATAATAATAATGGCATTTATTAAGCGCTAAGTATGTGCAAAGCACTGTTCTAAGCGCTAGGGAGGTTACAAGGTGATCAAGTTGTCCCACGGGGGTGCTCACGGTCTTCATCCCCATTTTACAGATGAGGGAACTGAGGCTCCGAGAAGTGAAGTGATTTGCCCAAAGTCACACAGCTGAGAAGTAGCAGAGCTGGGATTTGCACCCATGACCTCTGACTCCAAAGCCCGGGCTCTTTCCACTGAGCCACGCTGCTTCTCTAAGCGCTAAGCACTGAGTACAATGCTCTGCTCATAGTAAGCACTCAAAAAATACAATTGACTGATGGATTGATAAAGAGGAAGCAGCCGTCTCTACAGTTCTATTGGAAAGAAAGAGCAGAGGTTACATAAATTGAGATCAGCTCAGCCTCATGCTATCCACAGTACGTGTGGTGGAACTAGCTTGAATGCAGTGACCACTGAGTTGTCTTTGTCTCTGAACAGAAGCAGCTGAGGCCACGTTCAGAAAAATGGATGACAGATCCATCTGAAATGACCTCTCGTCCCTGTGCTGAGCAACTGTTTTCACCAGAGCCCACTAATGACAATAATAATAATAATAACAATGGCATTTGTTAAGCAGCGTGGCTTAGTGGAAAGAGCTCGGGCTTGGGAGTCAGAGGTCGTGAGTTCTATTCCCGGCTGCACCACTTGTCTGCTGTGTGACCTTGGGCAAATCACTTAACTTCTCTGTGCCTGTTATCTCATCTGTAAAAAGGTGATTAAGACTGTGAGCCCCACCTGGGACAACCTGATAAGCTTGTATCTCCCCCAGTGCTCAGAACAGTGCTTGGCACATACTAAGCACTTAACGAATACCATCATTATTATTATTAAGTGCTTACTATGTTCCAATTGCTGTAATAAGTGCTGGGGTAGATACAAGTTAATCAGGTGGAGCACTGACCCTATTCCACTTGGGGCTCAGTCAAGTCTGAGGGACAACAGATACTGAATCCTCATTTTACAGATGAGGAAACCGAGGCCAAGAGAAGTTAAGTGACTTGTCCATGGTCACACAGTAGGCAAGTGTGCGCCTAAGCGCTTAGTACAGTGCTCTGCACACAGTAAGCGCTCAATAAATACGATTGAATGAAGTGGCAGGGCCGGGATTAAAACCTGGATCTTCTGGTCCTTTGGCCCATACTCTGTCCACTAAGCCTTGCTCATGTATGAGTCTGAGCCCTAATAATAATAATAATAATGATGGCATTTATTAAGCGCTTACTATGCGCAAAGCACTGTTCTAAGCACTGGGGAGGTTACAAGGTGATCAGGTTGTAAGCTCACAGTCTTAATCCCCATTTGACAGATGAGGTAACTGAGGCCCAGAGAAGTGAAGTGACTTGCCCAAAGTCACAAAGCTGACAATTGGTGGAGCTGAGATTTGAACCCCTGACCTCTGACTCCAAAGCCTGGGCTCTTTCCATTGAGCCACGCTGCTTCTCTAAGCCCTGCACTTTGAACCTGGGTCTTTCCTGCTGTGTGACCTCGGGCAAGTCACTTAACTTCTCAGAGCCTCAATCAATCAATCATTCAATCAATTGTATTTATTGAGCGCTTACTGTGTGCAGAGCACTGTACTAAGCGCTTGGGAAGTACAAGTTGGCAACATATAGAGATGGTCCCTACCCAACAGTGGGCTCACAGTCTAGAAGGGGGAGACAGACAACAAAACAAAGCATATTAACAAAATAAAATAAATAGAATAGATATGTACAAGTAAAATAGAGTAATCAATCAATCAATCATCATCATCATCAATCGTATTTATTGAGTGCTTACTGTGTGCAGAGCACTGTACTAAGCGCTTGGGAAGTACAAGTTGGCAACATATAGAGACGGTCCCTACCCAACAGTGGGTTCACAGTCTAGAAGGGGGAGACAGACAACAAAACAAAACATATTAACAAAATGAAATAAATAGAATAGATATGTACAAGTAAAATAAATAAATAAATAGAGTAATAAATATGTAGAAACATATATACATATATACAGGCCTCAGTCCCCTCATCTGTAAAATGGAGATGAAGGCTGTGAGCCCCAAGTGGGACAACTTGATCACCTTGTATCCCCCCCAGTGCTTAGAACAGTGCTTTGCACATAGTAAGCGCTTAACAAATACCATCATTATTATCATTATTATTATGCAACATCCTGTTGGGCCAGTGATGTGCTCACGAGCATCCTTAGTGTTGCCCAGATTAGCGAAAGTCCGCTTTCCCCGGCCAAAGCCGGAGGAAGGAAAGCTGATGGCTGGCATGACCAGCTGAGACTTTTTCTCCTTGCCCGGTATGGATGATGGAGCTTCAGGAATGTCTAAAAGGACATTGCCTCTTTAACGGGGACCGTGGATTGTGTTCCTTGGAGCTTTGCGGCGTTAGTAAAGCAGCATGGAAGAGTTGATTTTCATTTTATGTTGTGCTTGTGAGGCATTAACATGATGTTCTAACACTTGTAAATGAATATAGCTCTTGCCTAATCTGTCATTTTAATGCCTTATAGATTTTATTTCACTCTATGTTGTACCAGATTCTCAATAATAATAATCAACTGCTTTGTTGTTCTCTTGCAGAAATTAAATTCCTTGCAGTGAGTGTGCAACTAATAAAAGATGTTGCTTGAGGAAACAAAAAAATAAATATGATGAATCATAACATTTGTGGGGGGGCAGTTGTTCATACATGAAAGACAATTACGGAACCCATGCTAAATTCATCTGATGCTCATATTGTCAACAGCTTAATGAGTCTCCCAAAGGATGGACACAAACCCAATGGAGTGGGAGTTCTCTTTAGCATTTTTTCAGAAAGAAGGATGGAGTCTCCTGCTGTAAATGACGGACGAGCCTCTCAGTCTGGCCGTGAAGACTTTAGGACCAAGAAATGCATGTGGGAATTGTTTCAAATTGTAGTGGTGGCACGTTCATTCATTCAGTTCATTCAGTCGTATTTATCTAGCACTTACAGTGTGTAAAGCACTGTACTAAGTGCTTGGGAAAGTAGGATATGACAAGAAATAGACAAATTCCCTGCCCACAGTGAGCTTACAGTTTCGAGAGGGAGACAGTCTTGTCTTATGCCGTCGAGTCGTCTCCGACCCGTAGTGACTCCACGGACACATAATTCCCAGAACGCCCCACCTCCATCAGGAATCGTTCTGGTAGTATAGTGTATCCATAGAGTTTAATTGGTCAAAATACAGAAATGGTTTACCATCTCACCTTCTTCCACACAGTAAACTTGAGTTTCCGCCCTCGACTCTTTCCCGTGCTGCTGCTGCCCAGCACAGGTGAGTTTTGAATGTAGCAAATTGCCCTCTACTCACTATTCAGCACTTAGACCGGTGCCAGTGCTTAGAACAGTGCTTGGCACGTAGTAAGTGCTTAACAAATACCATTGTTATTATTAGCCACTGCCCAAGCTAGGAATGGGATGGGTATGCCTCTGCTTGACTCTCCTTCCTGTTGCCGCAACTGGTAGAGTACTGGAAACTCTCCAGGTGTCATCCTGGGAGGGAGAATGTTGGGGGGAAACAGACATTAATCTAAATAAATAAATTACAGATATGCGCTGTGCCCCTACCAGTCATGTTCTCTCAGGCATTCCAGATTCTACAAATCAGAAGAAGCAGTGTGGCCTAGTATACAGCACACAAACCTGGGACTCAGAGGACCGGGGTTCTAATCCTGGCCAGCTCTGTGCCTTGGTTTCCTCATCTGGAAAATGGGGATTCAAGACCAGTTCTCTCTCTCACAAAGGCGGTGACGGAAAAACTGTTATCATTATTGTTATTATTATCATTATTATTAGGGCAGCGGAGCAGCACATTGTGAAGTGCCCACAAGAATATTATGCACGAAACCCATTTATGGCTAAAGTATCCGCGGCATGGTGCCCATGCTGTGATGTAGCATCGTAGACCGGCAGGCGGTTGCCAAGGTAATTGCCTCATTAGCCACTGCAATCTTCAGCGCCCACATTAGCCTGCTATTTTGCGGGTTCGTGATGAACCTATGCCCACCATGAGCTTCCCAGGGTGGTTCTCGGGTCAGAAACCCTCGCTCCAGATGGCATAACTGGCCCAGCAGGCCTCCCCCTACTGATTCACCCCATCATCCCAGTGAAGTGTGGGTCGCGATCATCAATCAGTCAGTGGAATCTATCGTGTGCTTACTGCATGCAGAGCACTGTATTGAGGTGCTTAGGAGAATACAGTACAATGTATAATGTGCCAAGCTCTGTTCTAAGTGCTGGGGTAGGTAATCAAGGTAATACAAGGTAATCGGGATGTCCCACGTGGGGCTCACAGTCTTTATCCCCGTTTTACAGGTGAGGTAACTGAGGTACAGTCCTAATCCCTGCCCTCAAGGAGCTTTCAATCCAGGCAATATGGACAAAAACGTATCATGTTTTCTTTCTAGAAAAACATTGGTTTGCCTGGTCGTTTTGCGGCTCAGGTGCACCTGTTTTATTTTTCCTTCATCAATCTGTCTGGGACAGCAGTAGTGGTTCAGATGTACTGACATAGGGCATCATCAAGGACTGGAAAGCAGAAAGCCAACAGCATAGACAGCATCAGACTACAAGAACACAGTGTTTTTATCAGTGAAAAGGCAGTTGGAACCAGTCCTATTAATTGGGCACCTATTTCTCCTTCAGAATCTTCTGCTAGAACCTCTGTCAATTGCCAGATTCCTCAACACCCTTAAAAAACATAAGGTTGAGTCTCATATTCTGACCCCAAAAGAAAGAAAATTGGGGGCGAAGGCCCGACTCACTAGGGTCTTGGATACTGCTGGAAAAATAGGAAGGTTGCTTTGAAATCATTAATTCACTCCGTTGTGCACTAGTTTTGGATAGGTCTTTAAGCAGTTTGTGATGGATGTTGCGTTTCACCTGGTGCCTGTCTCAGAATCAGTGTCCAATAGGTGCTTAGAACAGTGCTTTGCACATATTCATTCATTCAATCGTATTTATTGAGCGCTTACCGTGTGCAGAGCACTGTACTAAGCGCTTGGGAAGTACAAGTTGGCAACATATAGAGACGGTCCCTACCCAACAGTGGGCTCACAGTCTAGAAGACTGTGAACATAGTAAGCGCTTAACAAATACCATCATTATTATTATTATTGGTGACCTAAATAGAGGCAGTGCAAATTCTCACCAGGCTTTTTTCTTTTGTCCTGTATATATGACATGTGTTTGTGTATATCTGGGTGAGGAGAGTCCCCTCTCAGAATCATGCCTGGAGAGTTTCCAGCACCCTACCAGTCTCGGCTATGGGATGGAGAGTCAAGCAGAGGCCTACCTATTCCATTCCTAGCGTGAACAGTGTCTAGCAAGTGGAAGACAATCTTCTTCAAGTCAAAACTCACCCATGCTGGGCAGCAGAAGCACAGGAAAGAGTCTAGAGCAGAGACTCCCATTTACTGAAGCAGTGTGGCATAGTGCATACAGCTTGGGTGTAGGGTTCAAAAGGACCTGGGTTCTAATTCCAGCTCCACCACTTGTCTGCTGTGTGACCTTGGGCAAGTCACTTGACTTGCCTTTGCCTCAGTTATCTCATCTGTAAAATGGGAATTAAGGCTGTGAGCCCCACGTGGCATAGAGCCCCGTATTTACCCCAGCGAGGAGCTTAATAATACTGATGGCATTTGTTAAGCGCTTACTATGTGCAAAACACTGTTCTAAGCACTGGGGGGGATACAAGGTGATCAGGTTGTCCCACGGGGGGCTCACAGTCAATCCTCATTTTAAAGATGAGGTAACTGAGGCTCAGAGAAGTGAAGTGACTTGCCCAAGGTCACACAGCAGACATGTGGCAAAGCCAGGATTAGAACCCATGACCTCTGACTCCCAAGCCCGGGCTCTTTCCACTGAGCCACACTGGTATCGACCAACCATCATTATCATTATTGTTACTGTGCAGGAGGCCACAGCAAATGACTTCCATATTTTGACCAAGAAAACACTGTGGAGACACTAATAATAATAATAATGATGATTATGATATTTAAGCACTTACTATGTGCCGCGCTGGGGTAGATACAAGGTAATCAGGTTGTCCCACATGGGGCTCACAGCCTTAATCCCCATTTTACAGATGAGGTAACTGAGGCTCAGAGAAGTTAAGTGACTTGCCCAAGGTCACACAGCAGACATGTGGAGGAGCTTTAATCTGGGAAGTACGGTAGCATGCTAAATCGATGTGCAAGGTTTAATTTCACTACCAACCTTTGTTTCTATTTCTGCCCAGGCAGAGTGTTTGGGACGGTGTGAATAGAAAGTCTTTGTGCCCCGTGACTTCAGTTTGTCTTGTGGGCACACTGATGTCATCAGTGCAGCAAATGGCCCCTTGGAAGACCTTTCTTTGTCACTGGACATTGGAAAGGAAGAGCAGTGGAGAAGAGAAGTTCATAATAATAATAAAATTATTATTATTATTGTATTTTTAGGTGCTTACTATGTGCCAAGCACTGTTCTAAGCGCTGGGGCGGATACAAGGTAATCAGGTTGTCCCACGTGGGGCTCACAGTCTTAATCCCCATTTTACAGGTGAGGTAACTGAGGCCCAGAGAAGTTAACTGGCTCACCCAAGGTCACACAGCAGACAAGCTGGGATTAGAACCCACGACCTCTGACTTCCAAGCCCGTCCTCTTTTCACTAAGCCACGCTGCTCGAATGAATTTCGTTCATTCAATCGTATTTATTGAGTGCTTACTGTGTGCAGAGCGCTGTACAGATGTTCTTGTCTTCCACCTTCAAACGGGGCCGTCCAAGGTGCCGGTATCTAACTCTGTCTTGCCAGAGGTTTGAACGGCTTCCCTAGATAAATCCCGATGCAGCGATTGGTAAAATGCCCACCCAACGAGTGGAAACTCCGCTTTTCAACTCATTCACTGAAGTGCTATTCCCTCCATTGTCATCAAAGCCACCGGGTCAGAGCTGGGGGCGGTGGGGAGGGGGAGACATTGTGTGAAAAAGAAAAAATCTTCTTCGTAGTTCTTGTTTGATACTGTTTGCCAGACAAAGTAGAATTTTCACAGCCCAGCTCCCTTAACTCGACGGTCCATTCAGTTAGCATTTGTTTTAGATGTCTTTTATCTGGCCTCTTTCATTTTAAAGCAGGGGGCAAAAAAAAAAGGGAATTTGCCCACTGAAAATGAGCTTTTCTCCAAACTTGTCTCTATCCCTTGTTTGTCATGTTAATTAAATCCTGAACCCACATGCAGAGTGTTCTACGATCCAACTCTAAAGCCCTATCAAATGAATGTTAGCTTTCAACGTAGGTGTGTTTTTTCTCTCTAATAAGGAATTTAGACCTCCCTCTGAATCAATATAGATCTTGTCCAGCTAATATTTGAGGATACCGTGGCCAAGTTGGCATCCAAGTAGCCGTGGTCAGCAAACTTGGCGAGGTTGAGAAGTTCATCAACCCCCAGCATACACTGCCTATTGATCAGATTACTCCGAGGGTCTCTCGAAACCACCTTTCTCCATAAGGGCAGATATTAGTGAGAATGATTAGTATAAATTTAACTGGGCCAGATTCTGTGGGGTAAAGGAAGTTTCCCTCCCCACGGGGTGCAACTTATTCATTTGAGGGTGGATTGACTTTTCCAGCTCTAGGGAATGATTGGAGGGGTGAATTCTCCATGAATTGACTCGCCGCTTCTCCACATTCCTGGCTGGAAGCCTGTTTTTGGCGAAGCCCCAGGCAAACACTCACCTATGACTACATGTGTTCTACCCAAGGCTATAGGTGTTCCAACCTGGTCTACAGGTGTTCCACCCAAGTCTATATGTGCGCCACCAAGTCTACATGCATTCCACCCCCATCTATATATGGCCCTTCCAAGGTTATTCTTGTTCCATCCATGTTTCTACATGTTCCTCCCACGTCTATGTGTGGTCCACCCAGGCTTATATGTATTCCACCCAAGTCTATTCGTGTCCCACCCTGTGTGACACGAAATCAAAGATGGAGGCCCTCCACATGGCGACCTGGGCCGACTCCCAAGCACTTAGTACAGTGCTCTGCACACAGTGAGCACTCAATAAATACGATTGATTGATCGACTCACACCTATGGGATGAAATCAAAGATGGTGGTGTCTCAAAATCCTACAGTCATAAGGAACCCCTCAGGGTGACTGACAGGCTGGGGCCCCGCTGCTTGGGAAGCTCGGAAGTAAACACGGTGAAGTTGGAACTGATCTAGCCTGAAATTGAAGGGAAATCTTGGGGGACCCTGCTGGCTCTTCATGACTCTTGTTCATGCTAGTAGCTCAGGGGAGAGGCCCGGTGATGCTGATGAGAAAACAGTTAAGAAAGGGACTGATGAAACTGAAATGAACGCTGATACAAAAGACATTATGAGAAAGTAGAAGCTGTGTTTAGTGCAGTGCTATCGGAGGATCGTCAATCCCACCGTACGTCTACTTACAGGGATCAACCAGTGGTTGAATGTGTACCACTTGGGAGGGTGCAATAAATAGGAGATGCAGTGTACGATCTTGAGATGAAAGAGAAAGAGATGGGGTGAGGGAAAATGGAATCAAAACCAAAGAGAAATCCTCTGAACATCTCAATACAACTAATAAGTCATTCGACCAATGGTTTTTATTGAATGTTTCCTCTGTATGGAGCGACTGTAGTAAGCACTTGAGAGAGTACACTGAAGGATTTAAGAATACAGTACCTGCTTCTTGGAGGGTGGTGGGAGACAGGATAAGCAGGAGCAGCCTGGCTCAGTGGATAGAGCCGATAGAAAACAGGCCTAGGAATCAGAAGGTCCTGGGTTCTAATCCCGGCTCCACTGCATGTCTGCTGCGTGACCTTGGGCAAGTCACTTCACTTCTCTGGGCCTCAGTTACCTCACTTGTAAAATGGGGATTGAAGCTGCGAGCCCCAAGTGGGACAGGGACTGCATCCAACCTGATTAGCTTGCATCTACCTCAGCACTTAGACCACTGCTTGGCACATAGTAAGTGCTTAACAAGCACCATAATTATTAATAATAATAATAATAATGTTGGTATTTGTTAAGTGCTTACTATGTGCCAAGCACTGTTCTAAGCACTGGGGAGGTTACAAGGTGATCAGGTTGTCCCACGGGGGGCTCACACAATTTTAATCCCCATTTTACAGATGAGGTAATTGAGGCCCAAAGAAGTGAAGTGACTTGCCCAAAGTCACACAGCTGACAGTTGGCGGAACAGGGATTTGAACCCATGACCTCTGACTCCAAAGCCCGGGCTCTTTCCACTGAGCCATGCTGTCCAGGGAACTCAGAAATGGAGGAAAGCGAGCAATTGCTCCCTGTAATTCATGATTCAAAATGGTTACATTTCATTGTTTTGCTACTCCAGATTACAATGTTAGGGTTTAAAAATGAGAAACCATCAGGCATGGTCTTTGTGTGCATTTTAATGACATATGTAATTCATTCACTCAATCAATTTTATTGAGCACTTACTGTATGCAGTGCAATGTACTAAGCACTTGGAAAGTACAATTCAGCAACAGAGACAATCCGTACCCAACAACAGGCTCACAGTCTAGAATACACATGCAGTCTATACAATAGTGCGGTTCTATAGAGAAAGAGATTTTTATTCATTTACTCATTCAATCGTATTTATTGAGCAATTACTGTGTGCAGAGCACTGTACTAAGCACTTGGGAAGTATAATTCAGCATAAAGAGAGACAATCCCTGCCCTCACTGGGCTTACAGTCTAGAGGGGAGGAAACAGACCTCAAAACAAGTAAACAGGCATCAATATAAATAAATAGAGTTGTAGATATAATTATGCCACGTGTGAACAGTAGTAGAAATGTGTGCAACATGTAAACCCATGATGTCTGTTTATCTTCCATGAGCTGTACTTCCCAAGCACTTAGTACAGTGCTCTGCACACAGTGTGCTCAATAAATACGATTGATTGATTGATTGATTGAAAGCTCCTGGTATATTAGTTTCTGAATGTTTAGAAAGGCTCCCCCACCAAGCTGTAGAAACCCAGTTAAAGGGGATCTTTGGAATTGTCTACGGTGAATCGCGGGTCGCTCTAAACCCATTTATAGGAAGCTGTTCAATTTCCTTCTCGGCAAATACCCTAAAGATCACTTCTCTAATGCATAGCTCTGTCAGATCTTTATAAACAAGTATAAATGTTAAAAAAAAGTAAAGAATACTTATCAAGAGACACAAGACACAGCCTGCTTAATAAATCTTGCCTTCAATTTATTTGTCTAGTATTACAAAGGCAGAGGAGATATCAATTAATATAGGCAAAGAGGACCCATAATTTATAATTAACTGGCAAGTGGTTTGTAACAAACAGCAGCACTGAGTCTAATAGCCAGTAGAAAAATAACTAGTGTTGATTTGTCCCTCGGCAAATTAATAGAGTGCTTATCAATGACAGGGTTACATAAAACTGCTAAATAAATAATCATCAGTGAGTTAGAGTGAAGCAGATCTTTAACAAGCTTAATCTGAACCTCTTGACATCTGTAGACTATGAAGAGATTAAATGCTAAGAAAGAGAAGATAGGCTCTACACATTGTAAGCCTGCTCAGGAACGGCACAAGATCACATTCGTAGGTAATGAGAAATAAGGAAACATTTTTATTACAAAATTACCTTGAAAAATGCTTTTCATTATAATTAGAGGGAAAATTATAAAGGCTATATCAAAGAAACGCTGAATTGGATTTCACCAGCTGAAGATCTCACCATATCCCTTAACAAAGAAAACACCTCATTGCCGTCGGTTTTGATCTAGTTTGGCCAGTTCTGCTCCCCTTTATTACTCACCTCTCTACATGCCTCAGGTATGGACTCGCATTCATTCATTCATACAATTCATAAATATCATAATTCATAATTCATTCATAAATACGATTGAATGAATGAATTAATTAATTTATTGAGCACTTACTTGTACTTCCCAAGCGCTTAGTACAGTGCTCTGCACACAGTAAGCACTCAATAAATAAGATTGAATGAATGAATGAATAGGAGGCCCTCAAGGCTTAATTCTGGGTTCCCTTCTATTCTTCATTTGCACTCACTCCCTTGGAGAACTCACTCACTCCCATGGCTTCAACTACCATTTTTCATGGATGATTCCCAAATTAAACTGACCCCACAACCTTAACAAGTCCAAAACAGAACTCCCTATCTTCCCAACCAAACCTCAGCCTCCCATGACTTTCCCAACACTAATAATAATAATAATGATAATGATGGCATTTATTAAGCACTTACTAAGTGCAAAGCACTGTTCCAAGCGCTGGGGAGGTTACAAGGTGATCAGGTTGTCCCACGGGGGGCTCACAGTCTTCATCCCCATTTTCCAGATGAGGGAACTGAGGCACAGAGAAGTGAAGTGACTTGCCGAAAGTCACACAGCTGACAATTGGCGGAGCCAGTTTTTGAACCCATGACCTCTGACTCCAAAGCCCGTGCTCTTTCCACTGAGCCACACTGCTTCTCTACTATTTTCCCTATCTCACGATTCCGTAACCTTGGCATTATCCTCAATTCATCTCCCTTATTCAGCCCTTTATTCAATCTGTCACCAAATCCTCTCGGTTCTACCTTCACAACATAGCTAAAATCGGTCCTTTCTTCTCATCCAAATTGTTACCATGCTGATCCAAGTTCTTATATCTGCACTGCAACAGCCTCCTCCCTGACCTCCCTGCCTCTTGACTCTCCCCACTCCAGTCCTTATTTCACTCTGCTGCCTTGATTATTTTTCTAAAAAAAAATTTCAGTCCCTTCAATCCACATCTCCTCTCTCCTGAAGAAACTCCAGTGGTTGCCCATCTACCACATCAAACAGAAACTCCATGCTGCTGGCTTTAAAGCACTCAATCATCTCACCCCCTCCTATTTACCTCACTGATCTCCTATTGTAGTACTGAGTACTGGGAAAAGTACAGTGGAATCATGTTCCCAGCCCTCAAAAAAGCTTGTCTATCTTCCCACTAGATTGACAGTTTTTTTTAGCATAGGGATTGTGTCTTCTACCTCGCTTACTCTCCCAAGTACTCAGTATGGTGCTCTGCACACAGTAAGTTCTCCGTAAATACAGTGGATACAACGATACAAAATCCAGTTAGTACGCTTTTCCTGTTGGACTTATGGCTTTGGTTTGGCAGGCGGCACAAACACAGGCAGGAATACCTGGTGGATTTGGTGTGGGCTTTATGAAATGAGAGCTGCAAAATGCAAAATACGCAATTCAGCGCTAAGCTTTTTAATTTTCTCCCAGCACAAAGGTTCGGACTCTTCTGAACTCACTCTTACAGGGGAGACCGTGTTTATCTGAACTTTTGTTGTATACTCGGAGTCACTGAGGCATTTCGCCCATCGAATGACAATAGGGACTCAGACTTTGCTCTCTTCTGAAGCATCACAATGGCATGGTATTTCAGCCCTTGGTATCTGACCTTCAATGGGGTTTATGAGCATGGAAGTCTTCTGTTATCTTGTTGAATTGCTTATAAAACCAGCCAATAATTCAGGCAGATATTGGTTTTGAAATTCTCAGAAGTGTCAGGTGCAGTTCAGAACCTTCAGCCCAGTATTCCGTCTCTGACAGTGACATCAGTGATGCTGGGAGAAAGTTGACCTCATTACGGATGTTATTTCCAAATACACTTAATTTTACTTTCCGGTAACCCATTATGGACCTCTCAGATATGGATTTATACATCTCTCCTTGAACCTATTGATATTTTTCAGGCTACCCATTTCCCATAACAAGATGTTCTTGAACTCGTGACCTCTCAGCTTCAGTTAGTGCCTTCTTGTCCTGGTGGTGGAGGTCCCTCTCAGCCTCTTTCCTTACAGACCGAAGGGTCCTCCTCTTGCACTCTTCCAAGCGCTTAGTACAGTGCTCTGCACATAGTAAGCGCTCAATAAATACTATTGATTGATTGATTAGATTTTCTTCAGGCTGTACCCAAAGTGAAGCTACTCTAGCCTCCTGCACTCAGGAGGGGCCTCAGTAGTCTTTTTTGATTGAATTTCATAAATACTATTGAGGGAATGAGGCTTGAAAATTCTCCAGGGGTAGACAGCAAAGGTCTAGTCTGCATATTCAAACATATTCCCCCTTCTCCCCCTCCCCATCCCCCCGCCTTACCTCCTTCCCCTCCCCACAACACCTGTATATATGTGTATATGTTTGTACAGATTTATTACTTTATTTTACTTGTACATATTTATTCTATTTATTTTATTTTGTTAATATGTTTTGTTTTGTCCTCTGTCTCCCCCTTCTAGACTGTGAGCCCACTGTTGGGTAGGGACTGTCTCTATATGTTGCCAACTTGTACTTCCCAAGCGCTTAGTACAGTGCTGTGCACACAGTAAGTGCTCAATAAATACGATGGAATGAATGAATGAGTATTCTAGGTATATTAGACCCACCTGACAAGAAAACATACTTGGGGCTTCCAAATTATATCCATCCCCTGATAGCTATTTGAGTGCTGGAACTGCGAATTTCGCTCCTATTGCACCAAGCCAAGGACCTAATTGTGTAAAGGTGATGACAAACGCCACCTATTCTCCCTCTCCAGAGACCTGAAACTGTGTGACACAACAGATCATTGCGGGACCCGCAATCTCAGCCATTATCACGCAGTGTTGGAAATATCTGAACTCCTAAGTTGATGTGGCCCAAGTCAGATTTGGCGAGTCCATTCCATGTGCCTCTACTGTAGATCTCGAGGATTTTTGAGTAGGGTGGCCACCGTTGCCACTCAAGAATCTCGGGTACCCCTTTACCCCCCACCAGAGGCAGACACACACACACACAACCAGACAGAGGGCGGACCAGCTGAAAACAGAGAATTCCAGAATCAAGTTGGACAGATGGCCAGATATCTTTTGAGACACATTCCAAACTCCAGCCTTCTAGACCAACTCATATCCCTTGTCCCTGGCAGTCAGCCACAGCCTCGTAGACTGTGAGTCTCCTGTGGAACAGGGACTGTCCCCGATCTGATTATCCCATTGTTGTCCCAGTGCTTAGTACAGTGCTTGGCACACAGTAAGCGCTTCACAAATACCAGTAATATTACGACCGTTTTTATTGTCTTTTTATTATTGAAGTGTTATTGACCTGGTGAAAGTAGGGTGGGGAAGGATGGGAGTTGTAGTGATTGATAGAGTTTTTGAGACCTGCCTCAAAGAAGAATCAATTCTCAAACACTTCCTGAGCCACTCGCTTCTGCCTCCTTCTCTACTTCTAGGTTACATTCCTCATCCAAGCGTTGGTAGGCCAATCAGGAGACCTCAGAGAGGTTGACATACTAACTTGGCATGGAAAATCTTCTTCCTGGACAGTTTTTCCACCCTCAAAACACTCTTTGGTATAAATAATAAGAAATGATCATATTAATGGTGATGGCTTTTGGAGAAGCAGCAAGCTTAGTGGATAGAGCCCAGACTTGGGAGTCAGAAGGTCATAGGTTACAATGCCGGTTCTACCACTTGCCTGCTGTGTGACTTTGGGCAGGTCACTTCACTTCTCTGTGCCTCAGTTTACCTCATTGGTAAAATGGAGATTGAGACTGTGAGCCCCAAGTGGGATATCCAACCCGATTTACTTGTATCCACCCCAGTGCTCAGTACAGTGCCCGGCACATGGTAAGCCCATAACAAATACCGTAATTATTATTTGTTGAGGGCTTACTATGTGTCCAGCATTATTCTAAGCACTGGGGTAGATGCAAGTTAATCGGGTCGGACACAGCCCCCGTCCCCCCATGGGGCTCATGGTCTAAGTAGGAGGTGGCACAGATATTGAATCCCCATTTTACAAATGAGAAAACGGAGGCCCAGGGAAGTTAAGTGGCTTGGCCAAGCGTACACCGCAGGCACGGGGTAGAGCCGGAATTAGAATCCAGATCCTCCATCTCCCAGGCCTGTGTTCTCTCCGGTAGGCCACGATTCGAGTTCTGACTGTCTCCCTCTCCCTCTCCCCGTCGTCCCCCTCTCCATCCCCCCATCTTACCTCCTTCCCTTCCCCACAGCACCTGCATATATGTATATATGTTGTACATATTTATTACTCTATTAATTTATTTATTTTCCTTGTACATATCTATTCTAGTTATTTTATTTTGTTCGTATGTTTGGTTTTGTTCTCTGTCTCCCCCTTCTAGACTGTGAGCCTGCTGTTGGGTAGGGACTGTCTCTATGTGTTGCCGACTTGTACCTCCCAAGCGCTTAGTACAGTGCTCTGCACACGGTAAGCGCTCAATAAATACGATTGACTGATTGATTGATTGACTCTGTCCCCACTGCCCACTGCCTCTCTTAGACGCGGGGGCTTCTCCAAATCCATCGGTACAGTAATCCCGTTGGTTAACAACTCCAGGGTGCCCAGCCATCCGATCCCGCCTCAGTGTCCACAGATGGGTCCGGAGGTCTTCTTCCAATCAGGAGACTTCCAAAATCCCGGTTGACACCATGCTAAGATTTCGGGCTTCTGAGGCCCTATCAGGGAGTTTGCAGGGCATTCATCAAAATCAAGCTGAGGCAAGCATGAACTCTCTCAAGAAGGCATCCTTTTATGCTGAAAACTGCTGAAGGCTGAAAAGGGGCTAATTTATTTAAATTATCCCTCTCCGTGTCAAGCCCCACAGTTTCTGGAAGGAGCTGACAATGGTGGGTTAAAGAAAGTTTTCCTCCAATTTACAAATGAACTACTGCCAGGTAGAAAGCGAACCTGGAAAATCAGCGCGAAAGGGAGGCAATCCTCATCTCCAGCCATGCCGATGTACGGAAATTCAGTTTTCTGCTATTAAGCTTTAAAATGTCAGTAAATGGCAGTTTAGTAGATCATTTGCTAATAATGATTAAATTTCTCATTAAAATGTTTCCTTCATTATTCTTCAGGTAGAAATGTGTAATTCAATGATTGTTACATCAATTATACTTAAAAAGCTCATTAAAATACTGGAATATTATCTCTTACAGCCAGAGTACTCTAAGAGTACTGTACTAATTACAAAAGGAATAAACTCTTGTAATATCACCGTTTGAATTGATGCCTTATAAATTCTTAATGTAAAGCTAACATATAAAGTTTAAATCAAATATATAGATCCAATAAAACAAAACCCTTTTAATCTGGTTTTACCTTCAAAGGATTCTGATTATTGTAATTAAATAATGCATGATACAATAAAGATCTAGAATGTGTGATTATTTCATTGGCAATTGAATATTGGTGCATTTTATTTATGCACACAATGGGTTACTAGCAATATGCATCAAGCATTAAAATATTGATACAATTTCACCTAGCTCTCCCAAACCAATAAAAAAAAAGTGACATGACTGCCGATGATACAAGGACAGTTTGAAATCCTTGTTAAATTTTAATATTCCGATGTGCTGGGTTATGCTAATTCCGCCAAAGAATAATGTCTCCTAGATCAACTGTTCTCCCTTTTATTTCCGCGACGGTAGAAATCCAGCTTTACTCAGCAAGGGCTAACAAAGAGTAGTTGTTCTGTGGCACATTGGCTCATTCTTATTGAGGAAGAGTCAAAAGCAGAGAAAGGTTTCTTAAAAAAGTGAATTTTCTTTCTGGTTCGAAAGAGGGTGATTTAGTTTTCGGAGTCTCCTCCTTTTCCATCCATTCGCAGTTTCCCCTGAGTTATGGTGTTTTCTGGAGGGGTCAAAGGTTAGAGGGGGTCTTGTGGCCTACTTTAATGTGCCTGAGAGTCAGAGGACCTAACTCTGCCACTTGTCTGCTGTGTGACCTTGGGCAAAGCACTTAACTTCTCTGTGCCTCAGTTTCTTCATCTAGAAAATGGGGATTAAATGGGGGTTGAGAAGCAACGTGGCTCAGTGGAAAGAGTGCGGGCTTGGGAGTCAAAGGTCATGGGTTCAAAGTCCAGCTCTGCCACTTGTCGTTTATGTGACTTTGGGCAAGTCACTTAACTTCTCTGGGCCTCAGTTACCTCATCTGGAAAATGGGGATTAAGACTGTGAGCTCCCCATGGGACAATCTGATCACCTTGTAACCTCCCCAGTGCTTAGGACAGTGCTTTGCACATAGTAATTGCTTAATAAATACCATTATTATCATGAGAAGCAGCGTGGCTCAGTGGCAAGAGCCCGGGCTTTGGAGTCAGAGGTCATGGGTTCAAATCCTGGCTCCACCAACTGTCAGCTGTGTGACTTTGGGCAAGTCACTTAGCTTCTCTGTGCCTCAGTTACTTCATCTGTAAAATGGGGATTAAAACTGTGAACCCCCCACGGAACAACCTGATCACCTTGTAACCTCCCCAGTGCTTAGAACAGTGCTTTGCACATAGTAAGCACTTAATAAATACCATTATTATCATGAGAAGCAGCGTGGCTCAGTGGAAAGAGCACAGGCTTTGGAGTCAGAGGTCATGGGTTCAAATCCCAGCTCCACCAACTATCAGATGTGTGACTTTGGGCAAGTCACTTAGCTTCTCTGTGCCTCAGTTACTTCATCTGTAAAATGGGGATTAAAACTGTGAGCCCCCCATGGGACAACCTGATCACCTTGTAATCTCCCCAGTGCTTAGAACAGTGCTTTGCACATAGTAAGCGCTTAACAAATACCATTATTATTATTATTATTATGGGACATGGACTGTGTCCAACTTGATAACCTTGTATTTACCCCTGTGCTTAGAACAGTGCTTAACACATAATAAGTGCTCAACAAGTATTATTATTATGATTATTATCATTTTCATTATCCAGAGGGCCCTTTGGGAAGTAGACCTGTGGGCTAGGGCAGTAGAAATGGAATGGACTCCTCCTCATTGCCCCGACTCGCTCCCTCGCTTTAGCCCCCCGCCCCACGTCACTTGTGTGTACACATACATATTTATAATTCTATTTATTTTTATAAATGATGTCTACATATATATTATATATATATTTTATATATATAATTCTATTTATACTGATGCTATTGATGCCTGTTTACTTGTCTTCCCCCCCTTTTCGAAACTGTAAACTCGCCGTTGTGAGCAGGGATTGTCTCTCGTTATAAGTAGCGTGGCTCTGTGGAAGGAGCCCGGGCTTTGGAGTCAGAGGTCATGGGTTCAAATCCCAGCTCCACCACTTGTCAGCTGTGTGACTTTGGGTAAGTCACTTCACTTCTCTGGGCCTCAGTTACCTCATCTGTAAAATGGGGATTAAGACTGTGAGCCCCCCGTGGGACAACCTGATCACCTTGTAACCTCCCCAGCACATAGAGCCGTGCTTTGCACATAGTAAGCACTTAGTAAGTGCTTAATAAATGCCATTATTAAGTGCTTAGTACAGTGCTCTGCACACAGTAAGTGCTCAGTAAGTACAATTGAATGAATGAATGAATGAATGACCTGATGATCTTGTATTTACCCCAGCACTTAATGCAGTTCTTGGTACATACTAAGCACTCTACATGTTGCCAACTTGTACTTCCCAAGCGCTTAGTACAGTGCTCTGCACACAATAAGCGCTCAATAAATACGAATGAATGAACTTAACAAATGCCACAATTATGAATATCTGATCAGGTGTCCCTTGTGGACCAGGTTCAATGATTAATTTATTTTCTAGAGCTTAGCCATATTTTATGGAATTAATAAATATTAATGAGGGAAATAATGTCTCTCTTTCTTGATTGTAAGGAAGTTGGCGTTTCCATCTTTTTGACAGGTGGGAACACCCAAGAAAGGATGTTAACCTAGCTCACTCAGCCTCAGACAATACTAGATGTGGAATCCTCAGTCTTCAGCTTTCATTTCTGGTTGTCCCACCGACCCGCCTCCTTCCCCATAATGGACGACGACTCCTCTCATCGTTAACTATGGTAAGTTTTCTCCTTGAAGCGCCCGATCTCCTTCAGAACATTTCACACTTCTTGTGGTGAGTCACGGCCCTGTCACCTGACACATGGCACTGGGGACCTTCTGTTGCCAAATTGTACTTTCCAAGCGCTTAGTACAGTGCTCTGCACACAGTAAGCACTCAATAAATACGATTGAATGAATGAATGAATGTTTAAAGAGGCTACCTGCCTTGGTGGCTTTCTAACCGAAAACAAATGGACTGTCTTTGCCAAAGACACGCTATTGGTAAGTTCAGACATACTTAGTGGAAACCAATTTGAACAAGTCTGGGCAGTCTGGTTATCCACTACCTACTTCTGCTGTGTCTTGAGGCGGGGGGAGTTGGCATTTCATTAAAAAACTGACCACTGGCCGTGAAAGAGTGAATGGGCATTAGCGTGGGCTTCCGCCAATCCGGTAGTTGGGGGCTAATCAAGAAATTACAAGATGGCAGCCGCCTGAACAGAAGAGTAAACAAACTGATCAAAATTTATAATAATAATGATAATAATGGCATTTATTAAGCACTTACTATGTGCAGAGCACTGTTGTCAGGGAACCAGTAATTCTTCCCTGTTTCTGTCCAGGATGGTAGTTCTCTTCCAACAATGTCACGAAGGGCTCGCTCTGCCCCCCCTTTATCCTATACGGATACATGTGTAATCCCTGGCTCCGATACAACACAGTTGATCATCATGAATGTCTATGAGGTGTCATATTTATGTTCTTCTGTTTAGCTTAAGTCGTACTTTGGTTCTAATAGCAAGCCATCCGGTTACAATAGGCTAGCGCTGAGTGGCATCTGTTCCATTCAGATAAATAAGACCAATGGGTTTGAAGGGCAAAGTTTCAATGCAAGTGGCCTGCTGTTTCATTTGGGTGATGAAAATCCTGCCCAGAAAAAAATAACAAAGGGAAAAGAGGATCGTTTGCTAATTGATTCATTATCTTACAAATGAGCTAAAAAGGAAGAGGTAGTAGGGTGTGTAGAGTGCATGGCTGTCTCTCCCTTTGAATCCCGTCTTCTCCTTGAACCCCGGTTGCCGGGACTAACTGGGAAGGGATTCCGAGATCAGAGACCTGCCTCCCGCTCGATGGAGTGGTGGGCCCGGGTGCTTCCCCAACCTAGTGATTTGCTAGCTCACAAGAGCCGCTAGGAAGTGGGTGTCTAGGCATGCGTGTGCCTATTTCCAAGCTCTTGTGACAAATGAGACATCAATTTGGGGGTGAAGTCAACCAGCCAAGTTAACAGGTCAGCTGAGAAGGCTCCTCCTCCTCCATCAGTTTAACAGACATCTCCGTGGACCACGGAAGCTCAGCAGCAGTTGTCTCCCGCCGGCCTGATGATCCAGAAGCAGGACGAAACATCCCGGGAAAGGGTGTTTCGGGGGCAAGGAGGCTGACCGGGTTTTGGCAATGAGGGCACCATCAAGATCACAATTAAAACTTCCATTTCCCCGCTACAAACGAGCAGTTTACCAGCCAGCTCCTCGTCCTCCCCGAGAGGGACTGATTTAGTCAGAAGTGTGACAGTCAAGGCTCGTTGCAGGAGGAATTTTTGCATCTTGGCAGTGTCTTTTTTTTTTTTCTGATTTTACCACAGTGGCTGTCCATCACAGTTGTTATGTATGCAGGCTGAGGGAGCCCGCGGGGGATCCTAGTTATTTACACTCTTTTTCAAGCTTCGAAGCTGTTATAATCATTCGCTGTCAACTTTGTGCTGACACTGAATTTTACTTTGTGTTTTTTATGCTCGGTTTGGGTCTAAAATACTGGCATCCATACCCTACACTGGAATTCTATCGGTGACCGAGTTGATCAGCAATATACAGTATTACTGCCAGCGCTTTGGAACCCCACTCCATATGGAGATTTTCAGATTTGTTGATTGTGGCCAGTCAACAAAGTCCTCAGGCTTTGGGCTTTTATCCTCGTGGTGGCCCTCAGGAATAAACTGTGTTCCGTACTGCATCTCATTGCGTTTCTGACTTTGGATACATGTAAATAGATTTCCATCCGCCACCGTGCCGGAAGGTTAAAACTGGAAAATTGTTCCCTCCGAAGAACAATCTGCTCCTCCAGCTCTCATCTTCACTCCGGATCTCCTCTGAGGGGATGCACCCTTGTCTCCCTTCACCCCCTTTCGATCAGCGGACGTTGGTGTGGTTTCACCGCACCTGGATAATAATTATGGTATTTGTTAAGCACTTACTATGTGCCAAGCACAGTTCTAAGCACTGGGGTAGATACAGGATACGCGGTAGGTACGAGGTAAGTGGTTTGCCCGAGATCACACAGCAGACGAGAGGTGGAGCTGGGAATAATAATAATAATGATGGCATTTATCATCATCATCAATCGTATTTATTGAGCACTTACTGTGTGCAGAGCACTGTACTAAGTGCTTGGGAAGTACAAGTTGGCATTTATTAAGCGCTTACTATGTGCAAAGCACTGTTCTAAGCGCTGGGGAGATTACAAGGTGATCAGGTTGTCCCACTGGGGGCTCGTAGTCTTAATCCCCATTTTACAGATGAGGTCACTGAGGCACAGAGAATAATGATAATAATAATAATGATGGCATTTCTTAAGTGCTTACTATGTGCAAAGCACTGTTCTAAGTGCTGGGGAGCTTACAAGGTGATCAGGTTGCCCCACGGGGGGCTCACAGTCTTCATCCCTATTTTACAGGTGAGGTCACTGAAGCCCAGAGAAGTGAAGTGACTTGCTCAAAGTCACACAGCTGACAATTGGCGGGGCTGGGATTTGAACCCATGACCTCTGACTCCAAAGCCCGGGCTCTATCCACTGAGCCACGCTGCTTCTAGGATGGGCACCCAGTAATCAGAACTCAAACACCCTGGGGTATGTTGCCAATTTGTACTTCCCAAGCGCTTAGTACAGTGCTCTGCACATAGTAAGCGCTCAATAAATACGATTGATGATGATGATGATGACCCGAAGGATATCAGTTGGCAAGGGTGACGTCATGATGCCCTTGTGAAGGGCAACTTTTGTGTGTGTTTTGGAGGGTGGCTGAGGGGAAGGGTAGAGGGCATCACTCAGGGAACGCCCTTTAGGCTTCAGAAGACAGAAGCCGCATGTCTCGATGTAAATGCCCCGCGTTTCAGTCATGCAAGGAATAAACACCTTCTGTTTGCATGTGCTTAACTGCCTTTCCATTACAAGCCGGGCCTAAACCCTTAATGATAGTGCCTGGAACAGTTTCACCATGTTTAAAATGTGCGTCGTCACCCCGCACCGTCCCAGTGCCGATATGAAAATTTCATGCCTGTTGGGCTCAGAGGGAGCGATCACACAAAATGATATGACCCGATTCTTAACTGGACTTGAAATAAAGCTGGTCAAGGAGAGCTTGTGTGCTTGGCCAATGTAATAAAGTAGACAAATAATTACTGAGCAAATCAAACACACTTACACCTCGGATGATTTTGAAATATTATCTATAATCGGGCACTTCTGTGCTAGGAGGAAAGGTTAATAAAGTAATTTAAAAAAGATTGTGTGGAGTATTACAGAAACAGAAGAGGACTGGTGATCATAATTGTTAATCTCCTGAAACACCGGTTCGGCATTGCACAAGGTATATATTTCCGTACATATCCTTATTGTGTATCCTACTTATTTGACTTATTACTTATAATTCGGCTTAATTATCTTTTAGGAAAAAAATCTCTCTTTAGGTTTTTTTTTTCCGTACAAATGGAGTTGATAGGATTACTCGAGTAGATTCCCCATATGCTCCATATTTGTAACCAAGAACCAAAAAGACTGAATGTGTAGACGCTACATGTAGAGAAGCAGCGTGGCTCAGTGGAAAGAGCCTGGGCTTTGGAGTCAGAGGTCGTGGGTTCAAATCCCGGCTCCGCCAACTGTCAGCTGTGTGACTTTGGACAAGTCACTTAACTTCTCTGGGCCTCAGTTCATCTGTAAAATGGGGATTCATTCATTCAATCGTATTTATTGAGTGCTTACTGTGTGCAGAGCACTGTACTAAGTGCTTGGGAAGTACAAGTTGGCAACATATTCAATCATATTTATTGAGTGCTTACTGTGTGTAGAGCACTGTACTAAGCGCTTGGGAAGTACAAGTTAAGTACTATATAGAGACGGTCCCTACCCAACAGCAGGCTCACAGAATTAAGACTGTGAGCCCCCCATGAGACAACCTGATCACTGTATAACCTCCCCAGTGCTTAGAACAGTGCTTTGCACATAGTAAGTGCTTAATAAATGCCATCATTATTAGTATGTGTGTGAGTGTATATATATATATATATGCATATTCACGAATATTCATTCATTCAATCGTATTTATTGAGCGCTTACTGTGTGTAGAGCACTGTACTAAGTGCTTGGGAAGTACAAGTTGGCAACATATAGAGACGGTCCCTACCCCACAGTGGGCTCATATATATATATACTTTTTTTGGATAAGTAATTCCTTGTGTATAAACCAATCCAGGGGCCCTACTAGATGTTTATTCAGAGGAACCCTTGCTTTCTGCTCCTGTTAGGCAGAAGAAAATTCAGAGTCTGTATAATACCTGCAGAAGGTGTCTTCAGAGACTGTGAATATGGCTGGATAGTTGGACTGGATTCCAGCATTCCAGTCAGCTTCCCCTCTCCCTCTCTCCTATCCTACCTGCTGAAGTGGTGGGAAAGTACATCAACAAGGTGAGGATTGAGGTTGAGCAACAGCGGGGTCTGGTGATGCAAATCTGCCTGGCGCAGATCAGCTCTGCCCATTTAATCCCCCGCCCAAAGACGGCACCGATGACCTTAAGGAACACAGGCCCCGTAGCTGGGGCAGGAGCCCGGGGAAGGGCAAGTATTTGTGCATTGAGACTGGCCAATTTGCAAGTAGCTGTCAGTTGGAGACAGACTTGAATTCCCCCCCTTCTCCTGGCAGCAAATCCTGTTCTTGGCAGTCACAGTGGCAGAATTCCAGCATTCGGCGAAAGCTGGCATTTTCAGGAATTTGACCTCAGACAATATGGATTGGCTGTAGAATATGGATTAAAAAAAATCACTGCTTTCCTCAGCTTTCTCTGAATGAGGAGGGGGCATATTCTCAGCCTGGAGCCTCGGTAGCCATCTTCCCGTGGCTTTGTACTGATAGGGGCAAGGAAGGGGACTGGTGTAGTGTTCTTTTGTCATTAAAGAAAGTTCTCTTCAGGAAAGGAGCTGCCTGACTCACTGGATCGGACACACAGCTTTTCTCTGGCTCTGTCAGTGAAATGAGTTTCCTGTTTTCCCCAGTGATCAGTGTCCAATCCCCACAGAGATTTGGATGCCTTTCTCTCACAGTAATCGCCTGTTGGTTGAGGGCGGGGGGCCTAAGTTTGCTCAGAGAAATGTAGCGAGATCAAAATATCTCTTTCCTTCATCCTTCTGGAAATTATCTTGACATCTGCCAAGCTGTCAGAGAGGTTGTTTCTGGCTCTTCCAAAGGTTCTCCCCTAAATAGCCAAAATTTGAGCAGTGAAGCTCCCATCCTGGACCTGAAAAGAACACGATTAAGTTGATAGCTAAATAGCTAAATTGAGTCAGAGAGCAGTCCCTTTGCAGGTATCCATTCTAGCCTATAGCCATGCTCTGAGATCGAACCGGAAGGTACTGTGTACACTGCAGGTCACTCATAATTATGGTATTTATTGATTGTTATTGAGGTGCTCATTACTAGGGTAGTTACAAAGCCATCAGATCGCACTCAGTGTCAGTGCTTCACTCAGCTCACAGTCTAAGCAGTACTGCGAGCAGGTATCTCCCCATTTTACAAATGCAAAAAACAATTAATAATAATTACGGTACTTGTTGAGCAATTACTATGCGCCAAGCACTGTTCTAAGCCCACTGTTGGATAAGGACCGTCTCTCTATGTTGCCAACTTGTACTTCCCAAGTGTTTAGTCCAGTGCTCTGCACACGGTAAGTACTCAATAAATACGATTGAATGAATGAATGAATTCAACCCCTGTCCTTCCTCTCCCCCTGCTCCCCTCCTCCCCCTCCCCATCCCCCCGCCTTACCTCCTTCCCCTCCCCACAGCACCTGTATATATGTACATATGTTTGTACAGATTTATTACTCTTTATTTACTTATTTTACTTGTACATAGCTATTCTATTTATTTTATTTTGTTAATACATTTTGTTTTGTTGTCCATCTTCCCCTTCTAGACTGAGCCCGCTGTTGGGTAGGGACCGTCTCTATATGTTGCCAACTTGTACCTCCCAAGCGCGCTCTGCACACAGTAAGCGCTCAATAAATACGACTGAATGAACGAATGAATACGAGTTCATCAGGTTTGTCACAGTCCCTGTCCCACATTGGGCTAACAATCTTCATCCCGATTTTTTACAGGTGAGGTAACTGAGGCACAGAGAAAGGAAGTGACTTGCCCAAGGTCACAAGGCAGACAAGTGGTGGAGTCGGGAATTAGAACCCATGACCTTCTGATGCCCGGGCCCGGGCTCTGTCCAATAGGCCATTGCTGGAGGTCCCAGAGCAGGCCGGTGAGAGAATCTGGGTCTACTGAGTCCCATATCTGTGCTCTTTCTACAAGGCTGCCATTCTACCTATGGGGGTTTACTCGAGAAGCAGCGTGGCATAGTGAGAAGCAGTGTGGCCTAGTGGATAGAACCCGGGCTTGGGAGTCAGAAGGTCAGGGGTTCTCGTCCAGGTTACGCCACTTGTCTGCTGGTTTGCCCAAGGTCAATCAATCAATCAATCAATCATATTTATTGAGCACTTACTGTGTGCAGAGCACTGTACTAAGCACTTGGGAAGTACAAGTTGGCAACATATAGGGACAGTCCCTACCCAACAGTGGGCTCACAGTCTAAAATGGGGAGACAGAGAACAAAACCAAACATACTAACAAAATAAAATAAATAGAATAGATATGTACAAGTCAAATAAATAGAGTAATAAATATGTACAAACATATATACATACATATGCAGGTGCTGTGGGGAAGGGAAGGAGGTAAGATGCGGGGGATGGAGAGGGGGATGAGGGGGAGAGAAAGGAAGGGGCTCAGTCTGGGCCTCAGTTACCTCACCTGTAAAATGGGGATTGTGAGCACCACATGGGACAGGGACTGCATCCAACCCAACTTGCTTGTATCCCTCCTTGTGCTTGGTAAAGTAACTGGCACATAGTAAGCACTTATCAAATACCACAATTATCATTATTTTTATTATGTGTAATCTGGAAGAACACCATTATTCGAGTAGTGGTAAAGACCCAGTAAATTGATTTTTTATTATTATTCGTTCATTCATTCATTCAATCGTACTTATTGAGCGCTTACTGTGTGCAGAGCACTGGACTAAGCACTTGGGAAGTACAGGTTGGCAGCATATAGAGATGGTCCCTACCCAACAGTGGGCTCACAGTCTAGAAGGGAGAATATCTTTATGCTACCAGATACAGTGCCGGACAAGGAGTGCTTCCTTTCATTCTGCCAGCATGTATAGTATAGTGCTCTGCACACCGTACATGCTCAATTAATACCATTCATTCACTCATTCAGTCAGTCATATTTATTGAGCGCTTACTGTGTGCAGAGCACTGGACTAAGCACTTGGGAAGTCCAAGTTGGCAACATATAGAGACGGTCCCTACCCAACAGTAGGCTCACAGTCTGGAAGGGGGAGACAGAGAACAAAACAAAGCATATTAACAAAATAAAATAAATAGAATAAATATGTACAAATACATATGCTCATTGTATTTTATTTTGTTAATATATTTTGTTTTCTTCTCTGTCTCCCCCTTCCAGACTGTGAGCCCACTGTTGGGTAGGGACCATCTCTATATGTTGCCAACTTGTACTTCCCAAGCACTTAGTACAGTGCTCTGCACACAGTAAGTGCTCAATAAATGCGATTGATTGATTGACTGATTGTACCCCTTGAAGACTGACAGGACCAAGTGAGCGCAAGAGCAGCTACATGTATCACTACTGCTGTTTCTAGTTCCTAATAATAATAACAATAAAAACTGTGGTATTTGTGAAGCACTTACCATGTGCCAGGCACTGTACTAAATGCCGGAGTGGATGCAAGCAAATTGGGTTGGACATGGTCCCTGTCCCATGTGGGACTCACGGTCTCAATCCCCATTTTACAGATAAGGTCACTGAGGCACAGAGAAGTGAAGTAATATGCCCAAGGACACACAGCAGACAAATGGCAAAGCAGGATTAGAGCCCATGACCTTCTGATTCCCAGGCCCGTTCTCGGGCTCAGGATCATGGCTCAGCCATCCTCACAGGAAGCTCCATCATGAACAGTGGCTACCATCGTTCCCTTTTCTGGTCTTTACATTTCTACACGAAGGGTAGAATTTTCCTCAAAACTTTAGTAGATATAAAGCATAAAGAAGGAGAAAAGCAGCATAGCACTTATATGGGCTTTCCACAATTAAGGTCAGGGCAGAAAACGATAGGGTTTTTATTTATTTTTTTATTTTCCAAACCGGGGAACAGAATTTCACACTCTGAATTACTTAAATCCACCACACAGAACGGTCTGAAAAAGTAATGGAGTCATGTAATTACTTTCATCTGGCAAAATATTTCCATCAGGAATGACTGGCAATAAGATCAAACGATCACCTTTAGTATATCTATTACAAAAACAATTGTCTAAAATAAGAATGGTTGAAAATTGGCACTGGAATGTAAAGCGTCAGTATGGAAGTCACCCAGCATTCCTCTGTTTTCGCGGGTGGAGGTAATCGCGAAGCAATTTCCGTAAAATGCAAGGCCTCGTTGTATGCAGTGTCAAAAAATGCCTCCAATTAAGGTTTTATAAATAAAGAGAATAGTATCCGTTGGGTTCCTCTTTCTTAGCTTTTAGGGTTTTTAGAAATCACTTATATCGTCCTTAAAACATCCTCTTCTCTCACACTCTTTTTTTTTTTTACAAATATAGTGAATGAGAAACACCATTAATCCAGTCATAATATCATCTGATAGTAACTAATCCCTTCTTAGGCATGGCTTTACTTGGTCCTCTGGAATATAGAAATGCGCTTTTACTGTGAGGCATTTTATTTAAGCATCAATCAGTTCTGAATGCTTAATTGTCTTCTGATAAAGACCCCACCAAGTCAAATGAGCACTGTCTTCAAAGGTATTTCCTTGGGAGGCTTATTACAATCTTTAGCCAGTTATTTTGTATTCTAAGGTTATGGATCAAGGGCAAGCCCCACGCCTGTGGTTTGGACCTGGCTATCTGTTGTGACAGGATGATGCAGTCAGACTCCACGATCCCAATCTATCAGAGGAAGTCTATTAAGTTCAAGCCCCTAAGCTGTCTCAACCAAATCAGTGAAACCCAAGTTACATTTGTTTTTGAGATGACCATTCATTTTGGTCAAATGAAGAAATTGCTAGTGTGGTTTTTGTGGCTGCGGGGGCCAAATCTGTGAATGTCACGTATCTTTTAGCCTCTCTGCTTTTTCTGAGACATTATTGCGAATACTCTTGGTAGGGGAAAAAAAAAGCACATTTTTGCTGCAGCTCTTTATAAGTCACCTTGATCAGAAAAAAAACCAGTGGCAAAGCAGAAAGCATCAAAAAGGGGAAGGTCTCTCTTTGAATGCAACGATAAACTTGGGAGTACAGTGCTCTGCACATAGTAAGCGCTCAATAAATACGATTGATGATGAGTAAATTGCTAGTCTTTCTTGCAGTAGCAATAACCATTGGGGCATTTGCCAAGCACTGTCCTAAGCCCTGTGTGGCCTGGTGGATAGAGTAATAATAATAATAATGATGATGGTATTTGTTAAGCACTTACTGTGTGCAAAACACTGTTCTAAGCGCTGGAGGATACAAGGTGATCAGGTTGTCCCACATGGGGCTCCCAGTCTTCATCCCCATTTTACAGATGAGGTCATTGAGGCACAGAGAAGTGAAGTGGCTTGCCCAAGGTCACACAGCTGACAAGTGGCAGAGCCGGGATTTGAACCCACGACCTCCGACTCCCAAGCCTGGGCTCTTTCCACTGAGCCACGCTGCTACAGTCCTGGGAGTCAGAAGAACCTGGGTTCTAATCCCATCTCTGCCCGTTGTCTCCTGTGTGACCTTGGGAAAGTCATTTCACTTCTCTGTGCCACAGTTCCCTCATCTGTGAAATGGAGATTAAGACGGAGAGACCCAAGGCTATGTCCAACCTGATTAGCTTGTATCTCAGCGTTTAGATACTCTGTGCTTGGCACATAGAAAACTCTGAACAAATATCACAATTATTATTATTATTATCAGATTAGATAATAATGATAATGGCACTTATTAAGTGCTTACTATGTGCAAAGCACTGTTCTAAGCGCTGGGGAGGTTACAAGGTGATCAGCTTGTCCCACGTGGGGCTCAAAATCTTAATCCCCATTGTACAAGATGAGGGAACTGAGGTCCAGAGAACTTAAGTGACTTGCCCAAAGTCACACAGCTGACTCTCTTCCTCCTTTGAAGCCCTACTGAGAGCTCACCTCCTCCAAGAGGCCTTCCCAGACTGAGCCCCCTTTTTCCTCTCCTCCTCCCCATCCCCCCTGCCATACCTCCTTCCCCTCCCCACAGCACCTGTATATATGTTTGTACAAATTTATTACTCTTTTTATTTTACTTGTACATATTCACTGTTCTATTTTGTTAATGATTTGTTGTTTTGTTAATGTTTTGTTCTAGACTGTGAGTCCATTGTTGGGTAGGGACCATCTCTATATGTTGCAGACTTGTACTTCCCAAGCGCTTAGTACAGTGCTGTGCACACAGTAAGCACTCAATAAACATGATTGAATGAATGAAGTGGCAGAGCTGGGATTTGAACAATAATAATAATAATAATGATAGCATTTATTAAGCACTTACTATGTGCAAAGCACTGTTCTAAGCGCTGGGGAGGTTACAAGGTGATCAGGTTGTCCCACGGGGGGCTCACAGTCTTAATCCCCATTTTACAGATGAGGTAACTGAGGCGCGGAGACGTTAAGTGACTTGCCCAAAGTCACACAGCTGACAAGTGGCGGAGCTGGGATTTGAACCCATGACCTCCGACTCCAAAGCCCGGACTCTTTCCACTGAGCCACGCTGCTTCTCTCTCCCACATGGCAGGGGGATTGGGCAGGGGCGGGGGTAGAGGAGGATGGAAGAACAAGTTTCCATCCCCACTTAACAAAGGAAGAAACTGAGGCATGGTGAATCAGTCAATCGATTGTTTTTATTGAGTGCTTCCTGCATGCAGAGCACTGTACTGAGCAGTTAGGACAGTACAGTGTAGCAGAGTTGGTAGAAACAGTCCCTGTGGACGTGAAGTGACTTACCCAAGGTCACACTGCAGGTCAGTGGTGGAAACGGGATCGGAACCCAGGTCTGTTGATTCCCGGTCCAGCGAACTAGGTCAGGGAGGAAAACAACGCTGAGAAGACCCCAGAGTGCTCAACCTGTTTCTTCCTTGACCAGTTCTAAAGGTCTTGCTCTTTGAATTTTCTAAAGCTGTTCTGTTTCCTCTACTCAACTGACAGAGGGCACGACCAAAGCCTCCATTCCAATCATCCTGATTTCAGCACATAGTCTTGCTAAGGACTCTGCTGACTAGAGAATCTGAAGCTTCTTGCCAGCTGTGTGACCTCGGGCAAGTGGCTTAACTTCTTTGTGCTTCAGTTTCCGCATCTATTCAATGGGGATTCAATACCTCTTTTCCCTCCCTTTTAGACTGTAAGCCCCATATAGGGCAGGGACTGTGCCCGACCTGATGATGATGATGGCATTTGTTAAGCGCTTACTATGTGCAAAGCACTGTTCTAAGCGCTGGGGGGATACAAGGTGATCAAGTTGTCCCACGTGGGGCTCACGGTCTTAATCCCCATTTTACAGATGAGGGAACTGAGGCTCAGAGAAGTGAAGTGACTTGCCCAAGGTCACACAGCAGACATGTGGCGGAGCTGGGATTCAAACCCATGACCTCTGACTTCAAAGCCTGGGCTCTTTCCAATAAGCCACGCTGCTTCTCTGACCTGATTATCATGTATCTGCCCCATCACTTACTACAGCAGCGTGGCTCAGTGGAAAGAGCCCGGGCTTTCGAGTCAGAGGATGGTGGGTTCAAATCCCGGCTCCTACAATTGTCAGCCGTGTGACTTTGGGCAAGTCACTTCACTTCTCTGTGCCTCAGTTACCTCATCTGTAAAATGGGGGTTAGACTGTGAGCCCCACCGTGGGACAACCTGATCACCTTGTAACCTCCCCAGCGCTTAGAACAGTGCTTTGCACATAGTAAGCACTTAAAAATGTCATTATTATCATTATTATTACGGTGCTTGGCATAGAAAAGCAGTTAACAGATACCAAAATTGTTATCGTTATTATTCTATTATTATAATTAGGAAATCCTTACTCCAAAAAGGTTTCTGTACAGCGCTTGGCATAAAAAAGTGGTTGCCAGATACCAAAATTATTGTCATTATTATTATATTGCTATAATTAGGAAAGCCGTACAGGTGTGGTAAGAGGATTTCCTTAATAGGAGTCCAAGTTTGGTCCTTTAACATTCCCCAGAGAGAATCCATCTTTAGAGGGGCTAATGTCTTCATTTAGCCGAGGGTGGAATTGTTTTTCGTGAATTTCAATTTCTGTGCCCAGAATTTGCTTTCCAAGCAAGCACAGGCATCGAATCACTCATCTCTCTACAAAGAGGAGGCGCGGCAAGCAGCATTAGGAGTCAAACTCTAGGAGCTGGCAACCCTTGTGTGAGAGAAACAAATTTGTGTCTTGTTAACTGAGAAACAGCTGTCATCTTCCTTATGAAGTTGAGTTTAGCTTCTCATCAGCCCCCCGCCCCCCCAAAATGGTATATCGATGGCACTGCTTAAGAAGAAAGGGAGGCATCAAAGAATAATGGAAAATGATCCATTTTCTGAAATGCAATTTTGGGACTGGAAGCTAGGCTGTATGAAAATAATGACACAGTGAATTGGCATGTTCTAATCCCAAGGTATTGTTACTCGAAGTCCTAAAAGTCTATATCCTTTTGGGTGGGTGGGGTGAGTGGAAAGGGACGTGAGGAGAGTCTAGAAATGGAGTCAGAGAAGCAGCATAATAAAGGTTACGAAGCAAATCAGTCAATTGTGGGGGTAAGAATGGAACCAAGAAATTCATCAAACCCAAACTCCGCATTTATTTGTAGGCACCAATCCTTCAGCCCTCCCATTTTTCACAAGCATCCCAACCATTGCTCTCTGCTTTGCTCAATAGGTATTCTAGGAATGACAATTCTCTTACTCTAGGTCGGCTTTGCGAAAAGAAATGCATCAAGGATTGTGGATGGAAAACTTAAACAATTAATTATATTCTCTGAATCAAAAGCTAAAATGACAAAATTACTTTGAGGAAGACAGAGCTTTTTTAATGACAAAGCACTTGAGAATCACCTCACCCTCAGCCCCACAGTACTTCTGGACATATCCGTAATTTATTTTAATGTCTGTCTCCCCCTTCATTGTAGGCAGGGAATGTGTCTACCAACTTTGTTGTAGTATACTCTCCCAAGCGCTTAATACAGTGCTCTGCACACAGTAAACTCTCAATCTATACCATTGATACACTATGTCGTTATATGTGTGAATATGTATATGAGAATGTGCCTCTATGTACATCAGTAGTATTGTTTCTTTCAGGAATCATGTTATAGCGGGAATTAGTCCATTTTGAGGCCCTATTTTTAATAAATGAAGAATTTTCTATAAACAGTCATGAACGTTTTTCTCATCAAACATCTGATAAATTCCAAATGACTTTAAGACTGTTGGGTGCAAGCTTTATAGGAATTGGGTGTTTCAGAGAGAGGGTGTATATCACAGATGCGAAATTACAACATGAGTAAACACATATATAGAGTCATGGAACATTTTCCACAGCAAATGTCAAGTTTTCATTTGAAAATTTAGCTTTGGTTTAAACCTGGAAATATTTTCTTTGTCCTCTGGGTATTGTGTACATAGATTCCCTTCTGACAAAGGGCTGGGACAAAAGGACTTTGCATGCATACCTTAAAAGGAGTATTTGAAGATTTCTATTGTCACTTCAAAGGATCTATAAAACATTTTATTATGTATTTGATCTTTTAATCAAAACGTCTACCCGATAGTGTTAAAACAAAATTTGGTAGAAATTCATGAAGTCCCATTGATGTGGTGAGAATAATGATTATATTACCAGAACAAAGTAAATAAATAATTACCATTCATTATAACTAGTAAAGTTTAACTTGATTATCTGTCGACTAATAATATTACCCTCTCTGACCTGTAATACTGTTTTTCCCACTTCAGTAATTAGACGAATATTATTATCTCTTACAGTCCCATACTTAAGAAGCAGAATTGGTAATGTACCATCACTCTGGCCACAAGTAAGCCGTAACAAAAGCGAAGAGCCCTAACAATATACAGTTGTCGAAACGCCTGCACTGCTTCTCTGGGGAATCGTAGAACAACTGAAGACAGGTGGAAAAAAAGAAGCTTCTTGACTCCGAGATTAGGAAGACTCAGCAGATTTTCCTGTGGTGTCACTTTGGGCTTTTTAAAAAATCGAACAGAGTACATGAATGCTTCCTGCAATTAAAATAGCAACTACAGGTGGAGAAGATTCAAAATTGCTTATCAGGGTGTTTGTGCCTCATTCCCCCGACTCTCCACAGGCCAGAGAGGCAAGGAGTAAGGACGGTTTTCCATCCCCAGACCTGCACGTTAGTGGTGTCTTCTGATTAGACAGTCTGGTGGTATTCCGCTCCAGTCGTGGTATGGCTTCCTAATTAAAATCTCAGCTTCCCATATACCAAACTGATGCGGCCCAAATGCTGTAGAAAATTCCCTCCTTCTCCTTGCATTGGGAGAATGGGATGTAAAGTCGTGCTGTTTGTAACGATACGTTGTTCTCTAGACTCGAAGCTCCTGTGTGCTAAATTACACATCTGTAATTTATTCATTTATATTAATGTGTGTCTGCCCTTCTAGACTCTAAGCTCACTGTAGGTGGGGAATGTTTCTTTTGTATTGTTATATTGTTGGGCTTAGTACAGTGCTCTGCACACAGTAAGTGCTTAATAAAAGTGATTGATTGCCCTAATTCCAGAGCTAATCCTCACATGGCTCTTGCATGGTAAGCAGCGCGGCCCAGTGGAAAGAGCCCGGGCTTGGGAGTTG
Source organism: Tachyglossus aculeatus (assembly GCF_015852505.1). Taxonomy (NCBI): domain Eukaryota; kingdom Metazoa; phylum Chordata; class Mammalia; order Monotremata; family Tachyglossidae; genus Tachyglossus; species Tachyglossus aculeatus. The sequence goes on from NC_052074.1 coordinate 7,571,789, forward strand.
AGGTCATGGGTTCTAATCCCGGCTCTGCCACTTGTCAGCTGTGTGACTTGGGGTAAGTCACTTAACTTCTCTGGGCCTCAGTGACCTCATCTGTAAAATTGTGAGCCCCACAAGGGACATCCTGATCACCTTGTATCCTCCCCAGCGCTTGGAACCGTGCTTTGCACATAGTAAGCACTTAACAAATACCAAAATTATTATTAATTATTATTATTATTATTATTATGTCTCCTTATTTCATCTTGACCCGTGATGAAGAAAAAGGCTGTTTCCAATGGAGGATCTCTTTATGCCGGCAGAAATCATTTGACAATCCAATGAGTATCGGGCAGCTCTTTCCCTTCAAGGGCTAGGAAGAATTTTGCCCTAAAGGTGTCTGCTCTTAGAAGGGAATCCTTATTTCCAGAAGGGGGATTGATGATTTATAATCTGGCAGTTCCTTTGCCAGGATCCCAGAAAAAGAGCTTTGTCAGTTCAAGCATTCCAAGGGAAAAAACAACAACCACCTCATTATGTAAAATATGTGCTATTTAATCATATTTCCATTCACAGTTGTTCTGTATCTCTCCGAGAGCTTTCACTTTCATTGGCTCAGACATCTGCCTGCCTCACACCTCAAGGCTGCTCTCCGCTGCTTCCCGAACCTCAAACGAGCGGGTGTTCTGGGTTTTCCCCGGGAATGGGATCCTCCGGGCCCCGTGTTGCTTCCAGAATGCCACCTTCCACCGGGGAGTTGGACTTTCGCTTCCTTGTGAACACATGGTTCGAAGAGCCAGACTCGCCTTTCAGTCAGCTGGTCGGTCGTATTTATTGAGTGCTTACTGTGTGCAGAGCACTGTACTAAGCGCTTGAGAGAGGACAGTATAACAATAGACCAGAAACATTCCCTGCCCACAGCGAGCTCTCAGAGTCCTTACCAGGCAGTGGCTGGCTCAGCTTTGGATGGCCAGCTCTTCTTTTAGAGCTAAAAGTCCCCTTTTAGACTGTGAGCCCACTGTTGGGTAGGGACTGTCTCTATATGTTGCCAACTTGTACTTCCCAAGCGCTTAGTACAGTGCTCTGCACACAGTAAGCGCTCAATAAATACGATTGATTGATTGATTCCCTGGCTCTGGATGGTGGTCTGGTCCTTGTGGACAGGGAATGTGTCTGTTGTTATTTTGTACTCTCACAAGTGCTTAATACAGTGTACTGGACACAGTAAGCGCTCAAGCAGTGGCTTAGTGGAAAGAGCCCGGGATTGGGAGTCACAGGTAGTGGATTCTAATTCCAGCTCCGCCACTTCATAATAATGATAATAGTGGTATTTGTTAAGTGCTTACTACAGGCCAAGCACTGTTCTAAGCACTGGGGAGGTTACAAGGTGATCAGGTTGTTGATCAATCAATCAATCAATCAATCATATTTATTGAGCGCTTACTGTGTGCAGAGCACTGTACTAAGCACTTGGGAAGTACAAGTTGGCAACATATAGAGAGTCCCTACTCAACAGTGGGCTCACAGTCTAAAAGGGGGAGACAGAGAACAAAACCAAACATACTAACAAAATAAAATAAATAGAATAGATATGTACAAGTAAAATAAATAAATAGAGTAATAAATATGTACAAACATATATACATATATACAGGTGCTGTGGGGAAGGGAAGGAGGTAAGATAGGGGGATGGAGAGGGGGACGAGGGGGAGAGGGGGAGAGGTTGTCCCACGGCGGGGGCTCACGGTCTTAATCCCCATTTTCCAGATGAGGTAACTGAAGCACAGAGAAGTTAAATGACTTGCCCAAAGTCACACAGCTGACAGTTGGCAGAGCCGGGATTTGAACCCGTGACCTCTGACTCCAAAGCCCGGGCTATTTCCACTGAGCCATGCTGACTCTCCACTGAGCCACTTGTCAGCTGTGTGACTTTGGGCAAGTCACTTAACATCTCTGTGCCTCAGTTACCTCATCTGTAAAATGGGGATGAAGACCGGGAGCCCCTCGTGGGACAACCTGATTACCTTGTATCTACCCCAGTGCTTAGAACAGTGCTCGGCACATAGTAAGCGCTTAACAAATGCCATCAATAAATAGGATCGAACGAATGAATGTACTGTCTGGCCTTCCAGCTCTGCCTTCGGCGAGTGACAGCCTTCGTTTTGCCTCAGTTTAACCGAGCTCTTTAGTGGGGTTAGTACAGAACATTTGATGGCATTGTGTTGCTAGGTTCCTACGGAGAAGGCTGGGGATTGGATGACCGTAACTCGACTTTCCGCGGCGCTTGGAACGAGCAGGTGGCTACCTTCTTGGGTACCAGGCTTCGGGCCCTGAGCCTCCGAAGCCAGGTACCACTGTCTCGGGGAACACCTTTCAGCAGGTAAACTAAGTTGTTATGAAAGGGATGCCTCCGCAGGGCTGCTGACAACAATTAGCACATGCTACTCATTAACAAACGGAGATTACAACGGAGCTGAAATGGCAGGCTGCCATCAGCGGGATAGTTACGGGGCAGTTTAATTTCTAACGGATGTGAGCGCCGGATTAGTAACAATATTCGACAAAATGCGGCCCGCATTCTCTTATGGCTTTCATTACCAAATTGAAAATCTGTGTAGATTTCTGAAAATTACTTTTAAATGTAGCCAATCTCCTCGACTGCAAGGCTTGATTTGCTGGTGAGGGAGCCCTGCTGTGAGATTTTAATGAAAGATCATAGTGGCCCTCCAAGACTGCCAGAGAGCTATGGGCCCTGGAAGACCTGAAATAATCTGTTTTACTTTTAATGGCAGCCATTTTATATTCATTAAGATCAAAATGCAGTTTTGCAGGCAAATTGCAAAGCTGTTCCACTCACAGCTTGAGAACCTGGAGGCCCTACAGCTTTTTATCTTGTTCATAAGCAAATATGCAGTTAATATCTTTTAATATGCTTTGATGCTTGATACCTTATGGGTACATTGTACTGAAGGTTAGGGACTGTGTGCTTCCTTGGCAGTGTCAGCAACGAACTGAAGCTGTAGCCCTTTTATTTCCATAATGGTAGAAGAAATGTGGTTCTTTGTTTCCCACTCCCCCCTCCTTTTTTTTTTCTTTTTTTTTTTTAATATGAGCTCTGCTCAAATAAATTGTAAAGCACCGTGTAGTGTATGTTCAGGGTCTCAGAGAAGGCACATTTTTTCACTACGATCCATCTGTTGGTGGTTCATATTATTTAAATTTATACAGCCGCATTATTTAAATGTAAACAGCCAAATAAGATAGGATCAAATCACTGGCATCTGGAAACTGTGCTCTTATCCTCTTTGATTGTGAGGTTGTCTGCATTAATAATGGAGTTCTAAAGACTGTGATTCCACCTGATATACTGTATGACCTTAACAGTTGTGATTTTATCAGGGTTTCACTGTACTAGAAAATGAAGGTGTTTTGCAGCTCATTTCCAGCAAGGCTGTTTTGCATTATCTCCTGACTAGAGCAGTTCTGCCAGTTTTGGGTGTTAGAATTTTTTTTTTTTTCCTTTTTGGGGGAGAAGGGAGGAGAAGGGAGGAGGAGGAAGAGGAGATGGGGCATTGCTTTCTGGTGCGTCGTCAGTACTTCCCGACTGCTTCCGTGTTCTAGGTTAAACAGCATCTGATCGCTCTCAGAAGACAAACAGAAGGCCCGGAAGCCTTGAGCAAAAAAAAAAGTGGCCAGGGATGAGGCGATCTACTGGGCCAGAGAGACAGGATAGAATAATGATAATAATAATAATGGTATTTGTTAAGTGCTTACTATGCACAAAGCACTGTTCTAAGCACTGGGGGGATACAAGGTGATCAGGTTGTCCCACTCAGGGCCCACATACTTAATCCCCATTAGATAGATGAGGAAACTGAGGCCCAGAAAAATTAAATGACTTGTCCAAAGTCACACAGATGACAAGCGGCGAAGCCGGGATTAGAACCCCTGACCTCTGACTCCCAAGCCCGTGCTCTTCCCACGGAACCACACTGCTTCTCACAAAATGGTATTTGTTAAGCATTTACTATGTGCCAAGCACTGTTTCTAAGCACTGGAGGAGGATACAAAGTCATCAGGTTGTCCCACGTGGGGCCGACAGTCTTCATCCCCGTTTTACAGATGAGGTAATTGAGGCCCAGAGAATAATAATAACATTTGTTAAGCACTTACTATGTGCAAAGCACTGTTCTAAGCGCTGGGGGGGATGCAACGTGATCAGGTTGTCCTACGTGGGGCTCACAGTCAATCCCCATTTTACAGATGAGGTAACTGAGGCTCAGAGAAGTTAAGTGACTTGCCCAAGGTCACACAGCAGACATGTGGTGGAGCTGAGATTCAAACCCATGACCTCTGACTCCAAAGCCCGTGCTCTTTCCACTGAGCCATGTGTCTTCCCAGCGTGGCCTCTCTCCTTTTCCTTGGTAATGGTAATGATAGGCAGTGAGCACCAGTTGGGTGCAATCCGTTGCAATAAACATTTGGGAAGGAACAAAAGAATGAAAACACATCCCCTGCCCACAAGGAGTTTGCGGTCTAATAGGGGCAACAGATTAAAAAATATTGACAAGTGGCGATCAAACCACTGTTGGCTTTGGTCACCCAACTCAGATTCTGAGTGCTCCTGGAGGGTCAAAGAGGGGGACAGGTGTGTCCCCTGACAGGTTGTGGAGAACACAAGGGATGATGAAGGTCCAGTGTTCTGGGCAAGAGAAAACCGATGGTCCCATGAATTTCGGTCTCGCTTTCAACTTTCACATTAAGGAGATCCACCCATCTCTCATGAATGCCCTCCTCTTTCAACAGGGTCTCCTAACTGATTCCCAGCATCCCAAGCAGCACGGTCTAGTGGAAAGAGCATGGGCCTCGGAGTCAGAGGACCCGGGTTCTGATCCTGGCTGTGCCACTTGTCTGCTGTGTGACCTTGGGTAAGTCACTTGGCCTCTCTGTGCCTTAATTCCCTCACCTACAAAGTGAGGATTCAATACCCCCTCTCCATTCTACTTAGACTGAGCCCTAAATGGGTCCTGATGATCTTGTATTAGCCCAGCACTTAGTACAGTGCTTGGCACATAGTAAGCACTTAACAAACACCACAATTATTATTTATAAGCCCATCCGCCACCTCTAGCACTTATGTAATGTATTTATACACACCCTCAGATTTACGGATGTACATTTATTCAGTTGTATATCAGAGTATTTTGGTTACTGTGTTTTTAACATACTTTAACTTCAGTCTCCTCCACTGAAGGGTAAGCACCACGTGGAAAGGGAATGTGCCACTTTCTTGTTGCTGTTCTTCCCGAGAGCTCAGTCAGTCAATCAATCGCATTTATTGAGCATTTACTGTGTGCAGAGCACTGTTCTTGGCGCTTGGGAGAGTACAATTCAAGACTGTGAGCCCACTGTTGGGTAGGGACTGTCCCTATATTTTGCCAACTTGTACTTCCCAAGTGCTTAGTACAGTGCTCTGCACACAGTAAGTGCCTAATAAAAATGATTGAATGAATGAATGAACAATATAACAGACACATTCCCTGCCCACAATGAGTTTACAGTCTAGAGGGGAAGACAGACATTTGTATAAATGAATAAATTACAGAAATAGCTAATAAATTAGTTATAATAAATTACAGACACTGTTTACAGTTTGCTGCAGTGCAAGGTAATAATAATAATAATGATGATGGTATTTGTTAAGTGCTTACTATGTGCCAAGCTCTGTTCTAAGCGCTGGAGTAGGTACAAGGTGATCAGGTTGTCCCCCATGAGGCTCACAGTCTCCATCCCCATTTTACAGATGAGGGGACTGGGGCACAGAGAAGTGAAGTGACTCGTCCAAGGTCACACAGCCGATAAGTGGCAGAGCCGGGATTGGAACCCACGACTTCTGACTCCCAAGCCCGGGCTCTGTCCACAGAGCCACGCTGTACGCTCAGCTCAGTAAATGCTACTACCACCACTACTATCTGGAGGAGAACTGTGAAGGCGGGTTGATTTAAGATTCTCGTGTCAGCTCTTTGAAGGATGTTAGCAGCCCGTACTGCCGTCTCGAAAAACATAATGTGCATTAAGGCAAGCCCATGATGAAGGCAGCTCTGGGGTTCTGCGGTCTCCAACCTCTGCACATCTCCATGGCCCACAGACGTACTGTAATACGGTTTGGCATGTTTACAAGTTCTAACGTCTTCGTCTGTGCAACTGAATAGCTGCCTCTCAGGACTAAGTTCTGTAGCCAGACTCTGTGTGTCTGGCAAAGATGAGGGAATTTGATAACCTTCCCTCTCTCCGGGTCTTAGGGTGAGTTGAACGCCTCTGGCCTGCCAAGGCACAATTTAACGGGGCTTCTGAAAACACTCCAAAGGCAGACAGAAATGTGTGGACGGGCAGCCAGCCAGGTTGACCGGGGGTGGGGGCCGGTCTGATTTTAAATAGGGTAAGGTCATGAAGGAATGTCTGCGGACAAGAGGGCCGGGGGAGGGATCCTAAAAGCCTGATGTTTGACTGTGAAGAATTGGCAGAATTTGATTCTCTAACGTAAGAGCAAAAAGCAGTCCCACCTGGCCATCTTTAAAAGGGAAACGGGAAATGGGAAAGACATATAATTAATTTCAATCGCAAGCCTCCCACACAACTTCCTGGGTAGGAATGATATTTATTCCATGTGCCTTCGACAGGTCGAAAATCCTTTCAAGAAAAAAAGCATTCTCCCTCTTACCTTTACCATCCTGGCTTGGGAGAGTCAGTTACCTGCTCTGTGCCTCAGTTTCCTCATCTGAAAATGGGGAATAAACCTTACTCCCTCCTACTTAAACTGTGAGCCCCAAGTAGAACCAGTACGGTGTCCAACCTGATTATCTTGTATCTACCTCAGTGCTTAGTACAGTGCTTGGCACATAGTAAATGCTTAACCGATACCATGATTATTATTACGATTATTTCCAGTAGTTAGTCTCCAAGTCTCACCTGCAGCCAAAATGTCACTTGATATAGAGTCCCATGAGTTTTCCATCCAACTATTCTCCATCAGTCAATCAATCCATGTTATTTATTGAGTGCTTACTTTGTGCAGAGCACTGTACTAAGCACTTGGGAGAGTACAAAACAGATGATAGATTCCATCCCTCCCTCAAGGAGCTTACAATTTAAACAGATTCTTTTTTTCTTCTTTTTGCTGTTCAGCACAGCCTCGGGATGGAATTGATGGTTTGCTAATGAATCTACTCAGAGTTCATCAGAGGAATTTGGAAGACAACGTGGGGAATATAGGTCCATCTTCACTTTCTACAAATGGCTTTCTTTCCCAAAAAACCCCCTTGCCTTCTTATTTCATTTTCTTTTCTTTTTGAGAAGCAGGGCTGTCTACTGAGTAGATCACGGGCCTGGGAGTAGGGAAGAAACTGGGTCTTAATCCCAGCTCCACCACTTATCTGCTGCGTCACCTTGGGCAAGTCATTTCACTTGCAGAGGAGCAGCGTGGCTCAGTGGAAAGAGCCCAGGCTTTGGAGTCAGAGGTCATGGGTTCAAATCCCGGCCCCGCCACTTAATAATAATAATAATAATGGTATTTGTTAAGTGCTTACTATGTGCAAAGCACTGTTCTAAGCGCTGGGGAGGTTACAAGGTGATCAGGTTGTCCCATGGCGGGGGGGGGCTCACAGTTTCAATCCCCATTTTA